>NC_143588.1:17500-1217500 GCF_048544385.1 Mastigoproctus giganteus
TCTTGGTCCTGAGCAGTCTGCAGATGTTCAAACTTGTTTTAAGTTCCAATACATACTGCTTTTTCTCCTCCTCTGTTATCTCCAAGACCTTTGTATTATTTACTCGAGTCAGTTTTTTTCCTTTCCTTTCCTACATCTATATCAAGTGTACATCTTACCATTCTGTGATCACTTCCAACATTTACCTTATTCAGGATGGTAACATCATTCACAATATACCTTCTGTTAGTGAGGATGAAGTCGATTTCATTAGTTGTTAATCCATTTGCGCTCTTCCATGTCCACTTTCTGTTCACCCTTTTCTTGAAAAAAGTGTTCATTTCTGACAGTCCTTGAGATTCTGCAAATTCCACAAGTCTTTCACCTCTTTTATTTCTTTCACCAATTCCAAAATTTCCTATAGTTCCTCTTTCTGTTCTGTTTTGCCTTTTTCCAACCTTAGCATTGAAGTTCACCATAATAATGGTGTAGTGGGTTTTCTGCTCATCTAGAAGACTCTCAATTTCGGTGTACATTTCTTCAACCTCTTCATCATCATGGCTCGATGTTGGTGCATAAATTATTATAATCTTTAGCTTGTACCTCTTAGAAATCTTGAGTATGTCTTGACACCCTTGGTGATGTACTTTTGAATTCCAAAATGTTTTTAAAATCTTTATGGAGCAGAAACCCAACTCCACCTTCACTCCTTTCACTGTTTCCATCGGTGTACAGCACATTTCCACTTGACATTCTTATGATTCATTTCTTCTTGTTTCAGCCAAACTGATGATATTCCAATTCACATTTTCTAATTCCTTTTCCAGCTCTAATATTCTGTCTTCACCGATGAGTGATCGTACGTTACATTTGTATATTAGCCTGTCATAAACAAAAAACTACTGCCACCAATTGTTGTTTAAGTTATTTCTTTATTGTTGCATTCTTCACAATTAAAACCATTTAAAAGTTTTAAACGAAACTTACACTATTTAGAAGGTTGATGTTCATCAAATCTTGGGAAGCAGATTTTATTAAACCCTGAATTTTTCATTCTTTGCTTTTGAACACTACTTCCGTGGCATTGAAGCTTTAATTCTTGCATATTACTATCTGCTGCTTACTCTACCAAATCAACATTAGTATCTGAGTTGGTGACATTTAGGAAGTTACATCATTTTCATATCTAAGTATGAACTTTACCAATTTGTTAGACTGAGTTTCCATCATTTAGGAAGTTCCGTATTTCCATATTTCCATATCTTAGTATGCTTACATTATTCACATCGCTACTGCCATTTCGGAATTTATGCCCTTTGCATGATTTAGAAGCCAAGACACCTAATAGGAAATGATGTCAATTTCATCGTTTCCGTAATAGTTCGTTTTGAATTGGTTTCACTTTAGTATTGCCATAGATGTTTTCACATCGACAAGATTTTATTAAAGAAAGTAAATCATTCATTATCAGGGAAGGGACAATTGAGACAAATTGTGGGAAAAGTTATGTAATGACATACTATTCAAATCTAATAGTAACAAAGAGAAAAATTGCGTTTGAATCTGCCTTGTCAACCACTAGGCATAATTTCCGAAATGGCGGTAGTGCTGCTAACTCAGAGGCATATTCTAGTCATAGCCAACTAATGTCTAACTTAATTCTTGACATTATTCCAAATTTATGAATAAAATTTCAAATTTTCAAAATTTCAGAATACAGTCATTATTTTTAAGTACAATTTGAGAAATTATATGAAATAAATGAATGGGCTGGTAACAAACTTTTATCTATGAGAATGCCATTCTGATATATAAATAATATATGTAAATGTCTGATATATTTGTACAAGAAATAAACTGCATTATTTCTGCACTCGTATCTGGTTTATTTTTTTGAATTTGAATTAGTCTTGGTTTATGCTTTTTCTTCTTTCACCATATCATACTTTTAGAATACATTTCATAGCTGTTTTTCTGAGTAAGACCTGGAGAGGTCACAGATCTACATTTCATGGTGGGTTCTGGGTAATTTTGTCTTGCATAGAGAACCATATTTTAAGTTACACAAGATGTCCATGAATATATGAATTGGCTTAAGTTTATAGTAGTGCTGTATAACCAACTGTAGACTAGGTCATAATAGGTGTCAGCACAATATCTTTGTAAATAAGAGGATCACCTGTTGATGTCATGTGTCTCATTTGGGCTTACAAAACCCAAATTTCAATTTGTTGAAATTAAATAAAGTACACTGAGTGAACAGAAATCATGGGATACCTACCTATTAATAGATAAACCCACCTTTTGCCCATAGAAGGGCAGTCATAGCAAGGCATTTAGTCCACTAGTTCATGAATGCTTTCCACAGGTATTTCCCTCTAGGCTTCCTGGACATTTTCATAATTTCCATCTAGGCTTGCTACAACGCTGTTCATAATTTCACCACATTCCTAGGTGGAGCATCCAAAGCTCAAACGGACCTTTCCACAGCATACCAAAAATTCTCCATACTTTTCCTGTCTGAATAAGGAAGCCATTCCATGGTGGTAAAATCTGTGGAATGTGCTTTGAAACATGTTCTAGTCACCATAACTATGTGGGGGGGCGCATTGTCATGAAGAGCCCATTTCCATGTGGGTGCACGATGACTATGAAGGGATGCAGATGGTCTGGAAGGATGGACACAAGCTGGACCATTTAGACATTCAGCTAGATGTACCAGGGCTGTGTGCAAGTTGAACACATCCAAAGACCCTTCATACCTGCCTGAAACTTGACATTATGGGTGCATAGGTTTGTGCAGTTTCTGCCAGATACACATCCTCCTGTCTGCTAAAAATAATTGCAAACGGGACTAAACGGACCAGGAGACATCTCTATTCATTCAAAGACCAGTGCTGATATCTGGCAGGTCGGCACCTCCAATAACCTATTGCAGCTAATGATTACCTGATGGTCTTGGTGGAG
The DNA here is from genome assembly GCF_048544385.1 of Mastigoproctus giganteus. Classification (NCBI taxonomy): domain Eukaryota; kingdom Metazoa; phylum Arthropoda; class Arachnida; order Uropygi; family Thelyphonidae; genus Mastigoproctus; species Mastigoproctus giganteus. Next base: position 20,447 of record NC_143588.1, read on the forward strand.
ACATTTCCTCCCTCATTGAAGTCAGTGGTAATTTATGCCACTGTCACTGTCTGGTTGGCTGAAACAATGACGGATGTTGACAGTCATGTTCATCAAACACCTTTTTCCATTCACAGCGCTGTTCGCAATGAGATAGTTTTCCAGAAATGTATTCCTGATATTGTCAAATGGAGACAGTGAAATTAATCTAATACCTCCATAATAGTGACCCATGCATCAGACACCTACTACGATCCCTCTTTCAAAGTGTCAACTCATGTTTATGTAGACATCGAATTACCATCTACATGAATGGAGTGATTCAGTATACCTGTACCTGCCGAACCTAACTGCCAAGTAGTGGGTTGGTCCACTAGCAAGAGGGGTGACAGGGTTACTTTTCCCAGAACCAGATATCCTATGAATTCTGTCCTTAAATAACCCAGCATATAGATATTGGATTATCCTCATGTACTCTGCAGGTGGTCAAAACGTGATAATCATAAACATATTGTAGTGGTCAAAACGTGATAATCAAATGAAGATGCCTAACGAATATGGAGATGTCTTTATACCTGTTTCCTCTGTTGTATCATATTCTCTATTGACGAATTACTGAGAATAAGCATTGTCATGATAGTCAGACAAAAGGTGACACTGACTTCATTTGGAATGTTGGCTTAACTGGTACTGATGTATAGCATGGTATTTATATAATAAATAGCAAAGCAAAAGGCTCAAGCTAATGGAAGTGCTGTGGCTCAGAGCAGAACTGAGGGGGGGCAGTTGTCCTCTGACTCACAGCCTTATAAAATGCACTGTTTGCTTGATGTTTGCAGAGCAATCGGTTACGGGACATGATACTGCCATGGGGGATGTCTTTGTGTGTGCGCGATGCAAGGAGTGTATCGATATCAGGCAACAACTCGGTGTTCTTGTGGGCCTATATGAGAGCTTGAAGGACAGGGTGGATGCCCTCGAAGATACTAAATTGAGGGGCCAATCAAGCTCTCAGCTGCCCACATCAACGCCAGAGCTTGCACTTGGGCATCGTGTGACACAGAGGCAACCCCCAAGGCAGAATGCTCTGGTCCCGAAGGAACTAGTAGTTGTTGGTGACTCTATTGTCAGGGAAACGGGGAACATGCTTTGTAAAAACGATAGGTGGAACAGGACCAGGGTATGTCTGCCAGGGGCAAAGGTTGATGACATTGTAGAGCGAATATCATCTTTTAAGGGCACAAAAGGTGATATAGTTGTACACGTTGGCACTAATAATATTAAGAGTAGGAGACCGGCAGAATTACTTAACAAGTACAGGTCACTGTTGAACAAAAGCCGAGAATTAGGGTTGAATTTGAAAGTGTCTGCAATTCTGCCCAGACACGATAGGAGGGAGTATATGATGAGAGCCTTGTCGATCAATTCGGCCTTGGAAAGATTGTGCAAGGCTCAAGGGGTAGAATTTTTTTCAGCCTGGACTGTACTTGTTAACAGGAGAGATTGCTTCTACAGGGATGGGATACACTTAAATAGAAAGGGTGCAAGAATATTTGCTGATGCTATCGAGGCAGTGTTAGGTGGGTCGGAAAACTGCTAGCTTGGGTGGGGAGACAAAGACCAATAGATTGACAGTAGCCACTGGCAGAGGTGAAAGAGATTCTTGCACTGCTTCTATTAGAATGAGCAGAAGCCAGAAAAACAAGATGCGTGGTATTTCAGAGACTGCTGGAAGCCATTGCGGTACAAGTAAACACATGGGTTGTGTTAGGGTAGCTAAGAATAGAAACAGGTGCAGGTATACTTACGTGTACACCAATGCTAGGAGTTTAGTAAATAAATTTGATGAATTTGAGGTATTGCTCAAAACATCAAAGGCAGATATTGTTGGGATATCAGAGACGTGGTGTCACACAGATATAAGGGATGCAGAACTGCGATTTGGGGAGTACAACGTCTACAGAAAGAATAGACAGGATAGGAAGGGGGGAGGGGTTATGCTATTAGTTAAGAAACACATAAAAACCAAGGAAGTGAAGCCAGTCGACATCGCTGGACAGTGCAGTGTTGAGTCAGTTTGGTGAGACATAAGCATTGGGAGATCAAAATTGAGAGTAGGAGTGTGCTATAGGCCTAATGACTCTGATGAGTATAATAAGGAACTGTACAGGGAAATAGAGTGGGCCAGTAAATCAGAGAGTCTTATAATGGGAGATTTTAATTTCCCAGATATTGACTGGAATTTGGGGGCTGGTTACTCGCGCACTAGCAGGGCTTTCGTGGATTTATTGGATGATTCTTTTCTACATCAGCATGTTTGGGAGGCAACTAGAGGGAGTAATACTCTTGATTTGATTATCAGCAGTGATTCTTCATGCATTAAGAATCTGCAGATAAATGAACAACTAGGTGGCAGTGATCACAGTGTGCTGAAGTGGGATTTATTCAAAGAGGTAACTACCATTAGGGGTAAAGGGAAGGGTTATTACTTCCGTAAAGGCGACTACGATGGTCTGAGACAGTATTTAAATTCTATACAGTGGGACCAACTGATGATGTTACCAACAGCAAATTCAAAATGGGAAGCATTCAAAGAACTTATCTTGGAAACTACTAGGTTTTACATACCAACTAAGAAATATTGTTCAAGGTTTAGGCCAAAATGGATGTCAGATGAACTAATGAGGTATATGGCAGAGAAGAAAAATGCATGGGATACTTACAAATTAACACGTGACACAGAAGCCTATGAAAGATACAAGTTGATATGCACCCAAGTTACAAAGGAGGTTAGGCAGGCGAAGGCAGATTACGAGAATTCCTTGGCAAGGGATGCAAAGAAAAACAGCAAAGAGTTCTTTACTTATGTAAACTCTAGAAGGAAGGGGTTGAATCAGATTGGTCCACTTGATATTGATGGGTCAACTGTTGATGATCCTGCTCAGGTAGCTAACAAACTAAATGAATATTTTGCATCGACATTCACACACGAGGAGTTATTCAGCAAGGGGAATGCCAGAGGTGTATTCAACTCTAGCAGTAAGCTACAGAAAATTGAAATAACTGGGAGTAAAGTGGAGGAGAAACTGTTAAAGATAAACACAAGAAAGGCACCCAGGGTGGATGGGATCTATCCAGTTATATTAAAGGAGGCAGCAAAGGAAGTAAGCAAACACTTAGCCATAATTATGAGAGCTTCCTTGGACTCATGGGAGGTACCCATAGACTGGAAATGTGCAAATGTGACCCCAATTCACAAAGGAAGATCAAAGGCTGACACAAGGAATTATAGACCTGTGAGCTTAACTTCTGTTCCAGGAAAATTAATGGAGGCACTGGTTAAAGAAGCACTGCAGGATAATTTAGACAAGACTTCAGTTATAGCTCAGACACAGCATGGTTTTGTTAAGGGGAAGTCTTGCCTGACCAACTTGATTGGATACTATGATGCAGTCACAAAAGAACTGGATGCAGGGAATAACTTTGATATTATATACTTGGATCTTAGAAAGGCTTTTGATACTGTTGCACATGGAAGACTGCTACACAAATTGGAGCAGTGTGACATTGGAGGCAAATTGCTGCTATGGATAAAGGGGTGGTTGAGGGGGAGAAGACAGAGAGTGGTAATCAATGGACACTGCTCATCGTGGACTAATGTTATTAGTGGAGTCCCTCAGGGCTCAGTGTTGGGTCCATTATTGTTTTCTGTATTTATAAATGATATTGATGATGGTATATCAAGCTTAATGTCCAACTTTGCAGACGATACAAAGGTTGGCAGGGTTGTCAAGGACACTACTGACACTATGCTGCTGCAACAGGATCTGGTAAGGTTGAGCAGATGGGCTGAGAGGTGGCAAATGAAGTTTAACATTGACAAATGTAAAGTACTACACATGGGAAACAGCAACCCCAGAGCAACGTATCAACTCTGTGGTACTACACTGACAGTGGTAGAGAATGAAAGGGATTTGGGGGTGGTTGTGCAGGCAGATATGAAGTTCTCTGAGCAGTGCAGACGGGCTGCAAGAGTAGCTCATGGAGTATTGTCAATGATATACAGGAATTTTTCCAGCAGGGATAAGGAGGTGATTATTCCCTTGTAGAAGGCAATGGTCAGGCCACACATAGAGTACTGTATACAGGTCTGGAGGCCTTATTTCAAGAAGGATGTAGAGCTGCTGTAACGAGTACAGAGAAGGGCAACAAGATTAGTGAATGGAACAAAGGGGTGCTCTTACGAAGAAAGGCTTAAATTTTGCAAATTACAGTGTCTGGAGACTAGGAACCAGTGAGGTGATCTGATAGAGGTGTATAAAGCCTTGAATGGTTTAAGCATGCTCAATGCTGATGGGATTCTTCCTCTAGCTCAGAAAAATCACCTGAGAGTGCATAAATTCAAATTGAGGAAAGACAGATGTAGGATAGACGTGCGGAAATTTGCCTTTAGCGAGCTGGTGGTTGGTTGGTGGAACAGACTTCCATCCCTTGTGGTGGAGATTGATAGCCTAAATAAGTTTAAGGCTCAGCTGGACAGGTATTTTGAACGAACAGAGGGGTGAAGTGGAAGTGGGTTTTTCTTTTTTTTTTGGCTGATGCTGCATAAGCTTGCTTTTTTGCATCGAATGCCTCTACTAATGCTAATGCTTTATCAATCATCACTGTTTCTGCTCATTGATGTAGCTGATCCTGTATAGTTGCCTCTGAATTTGTACCAGGTCTTGGTACAAATACCAAGACCCGGTACAAATAGTGCCTTGAGGAATAGTGCAAGTGCATTGAGGATTCATCTCAAGTCTGTTATCAGGTGTCCAGGCAAATACCACATGAAAACAACACAGATTTTTAAGTTGATTCTCTTCTGCAGTTGTCTGTTTAATGCTGATTAATCATCTGCTGCACACTTTTCAAAAAATGTAGTTCCTTGTAAATGTTCAAAGAATGCAGTTCCTTGTATATTCCACATCAAAAAAATTTGCTTAAAAGCAATGCAAATGTTTCAAATGAATTGAACTTGAAATAATTGTAAATGGAAAATCATGTTTAACTAATCTGGTTAGCCATTTCAGGGTCACTCAAGAGCTGGACTTTGGGAATAATTTCAACATTTCGATTGCAGCAAAGTATCTGACTCATTCCACGTGAGCGGTTACTTTATAAGCTGGAACAGGTTGAAATCGCAAGAAAATCCTAAGCTGGAAGGCTTCAGGGCAGGAGGCACAGGGTTGTGATAAATGGTTATTCCTCAGATTGGGTTGATGTAAGAAGTGGGGTTCACCAAGGATCAGTATTGGACCACAGTTGTTTTTGATTTTCATAAATGGCATCAATGAAGGGATACAGGGTGCGATGTCTAAATTTGAAGATGTAAAGATTGGTAGAGTAGTTAATGATTGCTGCCAAGCAGAACTTCATCAGAATGACCTAGATAGGCTTTGGGGATGGTCAAAAAAATGACAACAATGCTTCAATCCAGCAAAGTGTAAGGTATTGTACCTGGGGAACAGCAACCCCAAAATAACTTATACACTTGGTGGAGTTGAACTAAAGCCGGTAGTGGAGGTAGGAGACTTGGGTATTATGACATGGTCACATATTAAGTCCTCTGAGCATTTTAGACTGGTTGCAAGGAGGACCCATGGTGTCTTATCACTGATTTTCGAACAATTGCTAGTAGAGATAAGGATGTCATAATCCCATTATATAACGCCATTGTTAGACGACACTTGGAATACTGTGTTCAAGTATGGAGACCACACCTAAAGAAAGACGTGCTTCTTGAACGGATCCAGAGACTGGAAACTCGTCTGGTGCGATCTGCAAAAAGGCGTCCATATGAGGAAAGACTTCGGATATGCGGGTTGCACAGCTTGGAAACTAGGCACCTTACAGGAGACTTGATTGAGGTGTTTAAGGCTCTGAGAGGCATAAGCAAAATATTTGAAAATGAAACAAAATTTTCAGTTATAAATGATTAGGGGCCATAATGTCAAGTTACGGGAGAGATGTTTAAACTGGGTTGCAGGAAGTTTTATTTTAGTTAGCAAGCTAAAAATTACTAGAAGTTGCCTGCATGGGTGGTAGAAGCTGACAGTTTGGGGGAAATTCAAAGGTCACCTGCAGGAGGGGGAAATCCTTATGTTGTCCATCTCCTTTTCTCTTTATTATTATTTTTTATTTCCTTATTATTTTATTATCATTTTATTTTGTTATTATTTTTGGAAGGTGCAGCATAAGCCACAAGCTTCCTTGCACCATGTGGCCATTGCTAATACTAATTCTGCCGTTATGACTTCTGGTGTTAATGTCCATTCCCTGGTTAAGGAGAATCTTCAAAACTTACAATACCATTCTTAAACTTATCCACCCACTCAAAGACTTGCTGTTGACTCATGCATATATGACCACACTAGGGGCACTATCGTGGTAAATTTTAGTAATTTTTATAGGTTCTGCAATCAATAATTTTGATATTGATGACTGCAATCTGCGGTCATTGCAGTGGTTGCAACAGACGTTGATTAATAATTGACAAAATTATGATTAGTTTTTACATTTTACTTTGGTATTGTGGATGAATTTCAATAATTTCTCCCTTATTCAAAGTAAAATCAAATCACTTATTTAGTTTCATTTTCTTATTTTTTTCTGAATAATCATGACTACAATACTTAAAATTTTATTGAAAAGTTGTTTTAATAAAGAAATTTCATTTGTTTTAATAATAAAATTTTAAATATTGTTTTAATTATGAAAAATTTTTTATAAAGTTTTTATGAAATATGGAGCATGGGTGGGGAACATTTTTACATTGGAAGGCCATATTTTTTAACCAAGTATTCTTCAATCAGGGAGTACAGAACAGCTCTGTATTCTCTCACATCGCATTTCCTTAATGATTATACCGTTCATAAATTACTTTTACCAGTTCAAGAAAGTGTTCAACTGAAAGTTCCGATTGGATAAGCAAGGTTTGGACAATGGTCAGCTTTTTCCAAAATGCCTGTATTTTAAGCCACATATTTGACAATTTGATAATTGTCAAAAGTAGAATACAAAAGTATCAATTCACACTGATTCAGTTCTTCAAAAAGCTTTGTGTTTGTAAAGATAAAAGTTTGACTGAATATTTGGCATTGGAACTAGCTAACTTTAGAATATGGCAGATCCATGCTGAATATTTCATCAAGTTGAAACATGATGTGAACTTGGTGAACATAGTTTACAATACCTATAGCTTTATGTAATGTCACTTAAAACAATAGATTTGGCACCGATTCTGCTGAAGAAGAATACAGTGAAAGGAAATCAAAGTATCTGCATCTGACAATTCTTTCTGTAATAACAACAAATCCTTCATGTTCTGCTCTCATTGAATGTGCACCATCTGTGTATACACTTACTAAAGTACATAAACTCAGTTTCGCTTCATGGTATTTTTCTTTGAGATGGTCAAGATGTCATTTCTACATCCTGGCAGTAAGGGTATCCGAAGCCAGTAACTCCTCGTGAAAATGAAAATGTGCAGTAATATAAATTAAAAAGAACACATGCAATGAGTCAGTAATATCAATGGATTCATCCATGGTGATTGAATGATAATTATCTTCACTTCAGCATATTGTATGAAGCTGTTCTCTTTTATTACATGCTGATTCAGGTTGTCGATCAGTTATGGCCTATCTTCAAAGAGGTAGTCATTAAACATAGCTGAACCTTAGCATCCCACAATTTCCTTCTCTGATATCAATCCTTTGTCCTGACAGTTTAGAATACTTGTTGGTTGGTTGGCTAACCTATGCTCTCCATATTTCATTTTCCTAAGTGCAGAATTTTTTGGTTCTAGTTTAGCATAATTGTTGTCTTTATGAGTCACATAATGCTGATATGTATGGTATTTCTTCACTGTTGCCGATATGGCATTGCAGAGCAAAGACATTTTATATTTCACCGTAACAACATAATACTGTAATTTCCCATTCTTCAAAGAATACTGTTTTCTTCCATTAATGTTCTTTTCTTATTGTGTGACATAATTGGCTTACCAGTAAAAAATTAAAATTGAAACACACATTGATTGAAGATTCAGCTATAAAGGAAACAAACACTTGAATCCAACTGCACCGAGTGCAATGACCAGAATCTCAACCGATACTGATAGCAGTCAGTGAGATGAGTCATTGCTGATAATTACGGCAATTGCCAAATGAAGTTCAGTGTGAAGTGGAAGTGATGCAATATCATCTCCATGGGAAAGTAATATTCTGTAAAGATTAGTGAATTAGAACAAATGCTCTATTTGTATTTACTTTAGTATTTGTGAAAGAATAAGGGAAGTTTACCTCAATATGATATATATTAACCTCAATTTAAATCATAAAATTTCAGGTGTTAATCAACACTATCAAATTTACTTTAGTATATAATTCATTATTTTCCATAACAAGAAAAGGCAAATGCCTACAATTCCCTAACATGTTACAGTTCTTTCTTAAGAAACTCTGAGGCTTCTCACTAATTGTCTCAATAATACAGTTATCAATAATAATAATTTTACCCCTTCACTTTGTTTTGTCCTCTTTGATCTATCCAATATTTTTATGCCTTTTACGTTCTTTTTGTAATGCATGGCATTACTGTAAACTAAATTATATAAAGAGAATAACAATATATAAAAGAAACATAAGATTTACTTTTAAAATATTTTGAGTTTGGTGTCATGAAATAAAAAGCAGATTTTGCATTTGACAGTGACAGACAAAAGGCCACAACTCGTACCCCAAAATGCCACATGCTGCCTGAAGATAACAGGTTCCACACACCCTGCCCTGAAGAGTTCTATTTTTTTGTTTTTGTTTTTTGCTTTTTTGTTTCACTTTTTTTTATTTTGTTTGATTTCTAATATTTTCTCTCTCCTGAACAAGAGCTAGAAACATACTGGAGGGTAACAATTCAGATTATCAAAAATATTCTTAAAGCAGACTATTATCTTAATCCTATAACAAACTATTTTAATTAAAGAGAAACTTCTCAATAGCATTAGTCAAAATATTCTTGCTGAACAACAAAAGCATCATTAGTTTTCTGGAAGTAACACTACTGGTAACAATTTAAAGCAAAGGATATGGTTATTTTGTATCCTACCCACATATTCTCTGTAACAGTCCATTTGTCTGATAAAGCATGTGGCCAGTTATGCATTTACGAAATCAATGCCATGCTTATACAGATATTAGCTTGTATATCAGCCATGGGTAATTAAAGAAACAGTTTTAGCTAAGATTAAAGAAATCAGCCAAATAAGAACCATTCAATTATCAATAGTAATATGATAATGCTAGTTTATTCACATTTCTGCAAATTACTGAGTTTAATATGAAAAATTACATAAGTTATGAAACTGATATTAAATACATCAATATGAACAATCTAAATTTATTCTCATTTCTGAAAATTAATGAGCTAAATATTTAAGATTACACAAGTTATAAAACTGACATTGAATTTAAGGATCATTAAAACTTTGTTTCATCAATCAGAAAGATTTCTTTAAATGTTGTATCACCAAACATCAAATCATTAATTTGTTATAATCTCTAAATATGGATGACCTCTTCACCAATTCCCAAATCCTTGCACAAAAATAATACCTAAAACAAAAGTAAAGAAAGTGTAAATTCTAAAGTTTTATTTAAAAATATATTTAGTGATATATTTAAGAACCAGAAAGAAGGCATTTTAATTTAGAGATTACCAGTAACACAATCCTGAGTTTACATACTCAAAGAACAATTTTAATATTCACAACCAGTATATAAAGAAACCAAAGTTTGAAATCTCATGAGAAACATCATTAACACATTAGCCAAGAATTTTATTCCCTGTATTCTAGGATCTAAAAGGAGCAATTCTGAAGTAATTTGTCATTAGTGATAAATACTCCAGGGTTCACTGTTGGGTCTATTGTTGTTTTCTGTATTCATTAATGATATTGATGAGGGTACATCAGGCTTAATTTCCAAGTTTGCAGACGATACGATGGTCGGCAGGGTTGTTAATAACACTAATGATTGTATGCTGCTGCAATAGGATCTAGAAAAGTTTAGCAAATGGGCTGAGAGGTGGCAACTGAAGTTTAACCTTGACAAATGTAAAATACTGCCTATGGGAAGAAGGAACCCCCAGAGCAATATATCAACTGTGTGGTTTGTTTGTTGTTTGTTTGTTGTTTGGTTTTTAGGAGCATTAGCAACTAAGGCTATATTGCTCCGGGAATATGCGGTGGTCATTCCCTAACCTTTCCGCATCCTCCGTATTTGGTGGTGACGGGCTCGAACCCCGGTATAATCAAGAAGCATTTGCTACGCACTGTTGCTCCTTCCCACCTGGCTACGGAGGCGCCTATCAACTGTGTGGTACTAAACACAGTGGTAGAGAGTGAAAAGAACCTGTGGGTAATTGTGCAGGCAGATATGAAGTATTCTTAACAGTGCAGACGGTGTGCAAGAGTAGATCATGGTGTCTTGTCAATGATATACAGGAATATAGTTATTATTCATAATTAGCCTTAATTATGAGAGCTTCCTTGGACTCACGGGAGGTACCCACAGCCTGGAGATGTGCAAATGTAACCCCAATTCACAAAGGAGGATCAAAGGCTGACACAAGTAATTATAGACCTGCGAGTTTAATTTGTTCCAGGAAAATTAATGGAAGCACTGGTTAAAAAAGCATTGCAGGATCATCTTGACAAGAATACAGTTATAGCTCAGACATAGCATGGTTTTGTTAAAGGACGGTCTTGCCTGACCAATTTGATTGGATACTATGATGTAGTCACAAAAGAATTGGATGCAGGGAATAACTTTGATATTTATATTTAGATCTTAGAAAGGCTTTTAATACTTTTGCACATGGAAGACTGCTGCACAAATTGGAGCAGTGTGGCACTGGTGGCAAACTGTTGCTATGGATAAAGGAATGGTTGAGTGGCAGAAGACAGAGTGGTAATTAATGGACACCGATCATTGTGGACTAATGTTATTAGTGGAGTCCCTCAGGGTTCAGTGTTGGGTCAATTGTTTTCTGTATTTATAAATAATATTGATGATGGTATATCAAGCTTAATGTCCAAGTTTGCAGACGATACAACGGTTGGCAGGGTTGTTAAGGACGCTACTGAAGCTATGCTGCTGCTACAGGATCTGGAAAGGTTGAGCAGATGGGCTGAGAGGTGGCAAATGAAGTTTAACATTAACAAATGTAAAGTACTACATATGGGAAACAGCAATCCCAGAGCAACGTATCAACTCTGTGGTACTACACTGACAGTGATAGAGTGAGGACTTGGCGATAATTGCGCAGGCAGATATGAAGTTCTCTGAGCAGTGCAGATGGGCTGGAAGAGTAGCTCATGGTGTGCTTTCATGAAATATACAGGAATATTTCTATCAGGGATAGGGAGGTGGTTATTCCCTTGTATAAGGCAATGGTCAGGCTGCACCTTGGGTACTGTATACAGGTCTGGAGGCTTCATTTCAGAAAACATTTATGGGGAAACAGCAATCCCAGAGCAACGTATCAACTCTGTGGTACTACACTGACAGTGATAGAGTGAGGACTTGGGGATAATTGCGCAGGCAGATATGAAGTTCTCTGAGCAGTGCAGATGGGCTGGAAGAGTAGCTCATGGTGTGCTTTCATGAAATATACAGGAATATTTCTAGCAGGGATAGGGAGGTGATTATTCCCTTGTATAAGGCAATGGTCAGGCTGCACCTTTAGTACTGTATACAGGTCTGGAGGCTTCATTTGAAGAAGGATGTAGAGCTGCTGGAACGAGTACAGAGAAGGGCAACAAGGTTACTGAACGGAATGAAGGGTTGCTCTTACGAAGAAAGGCTTAAGTTTTGCAAATTAGTGTCTGGAGACTAGGCACCGGCGAGGTGATCTGATAGAGGTGTACAAAGCTTTGAATAGTTTGAGCATGCTCAATGCTGATGGGATACTGCCTCTTGCTTAGAATAATCACCTGAGAGGGCATAAATTCAAATTGAGGAAAGACAGATGTAGGATAGATGTGCGGAAATTTGCCTTTAGCCAGCGGGTAGTTGGTTGGTGGAACAGACGTCCATCCCTTGTTGTGGAAGTTGATAGCTTAAATAAATTTAAGGCTCAGCTGGACAGGTATTTCGAACGAACGGAGGGGTGAAATGGAAGGTTTTTTTTTTTTTTTTTTGGCTGATGCCGCATAAGCTTGCTTTCTTGCATCATATGCCTCTACTAATGCTAATATTCCAAGCAAGGATAAGGAGGTGATTATACCCTTGTATAAGGAAATTGTCAGGCCACAGTATATCAGAGCACTGTATACAGGTCTGGAAGCCTCATTTTAAGAAGGATGTAAAGCTGTTGGAACGAGTACAGAGAAGTGCAACAAGATTAGTATATGGAAAAAGGGTTGCTCTTACGAAGAAAGCCTTAAAATTTAGAAAATTACACTGTCTGGAGACTAGGGAACTGTGAAGTGATCTTATTGAGGTGTTAAATCCTTGAATGGTTTGAGCATGCTGACTCCTGATGGGATTCTTCTTCTTGCTCAGAATAATTGCCTCAGAGGGCATAAATTCAAATTGAGGAAAGACAGTTGTAGGACAGATGTGCAGAACTTTGGCTTTAGCCAGCGGGTGGTTTATTGCTAATTGTACCACATTGCAAATTAAAGCCCAAAACATTCCTATGGGAGGGCAGCGATTCTACCAAAGAAATTGATATCATGTGATTTTCCATCCAGAGTTCAGGTTTAGGGTGTAGTTTTCCTGATGAGAGGTGGAAATCATTGTGCAGCATCCAGTATTGAATTTTATCAACAGAGATTTGATGTTGCCTTGCTTATACTATTCCATGACCCCCAGGTCGGAAGAGTTTACAAAATCATGAATACAATTGGGTTTAGCAGTCATGGGCATGAACCAGTCTACTCAAAGAGCATGTGCTACTGCACTCTTCCTTCTGACTACTTGGCTTTTTCTCTTGATGGAAAACAACTTGAGCACATCAGGTTAGTGTCATCTGTATATATATATGTTTTGGCAATATTTGGAGATTCCATAATGCCACTGATTCTATTTTCTGTGTAGCACTGAGGACAAATCTTTGCAAAACACTATCTGGCACGAATGATTGAGATAGTATATTCAGATCATGAACTTGGAAACTTGATTTTCAAGAAAGCCTTAAATTAGATTTGGTAATTGTGACAAAAAAGTGCCACATATAATTTGGTCTCTCAAAGAATGCAAGTCTTGAAGTCAGCTCCCAATTTGGTTTCAAATTCTTTCTCTGTATCTACACATACCATGATTAAATGCTCATTTCCTATGAAAGCAATCTGTATGTTTTTCTTAGATTTCATCCTAAGATCTGATGTGGACCTGTTCTTCTGGAAATCAAATTAGGTTTAATTCCCGAGGATTCAAATTAGGTTTTTATTTCAGTGACTGAGATTTTAGACACTATGTGAATATTATGCCTGTTTTTTTAAAAATTTCTCTAATCAGCTAGTCAGCCTGGTGAGTATTTCATGGATTATGCAACCCTTATCTGGATTCAAAAATTAGGCCAGCAGAAACTGGTGTTCAAGCCCCTGACTCCTAAATACAATCAATCTGGCAACCTGTACCGGACCAGCATGCCAGATTATGGTCCATTGCCCTCAATATAAATCGTTGAGGAGGCTTACATCCTGCACTGTTGATAATGACTGCAGTTTACCTTTTTTTAATTGAATGATGGCAGAAAGTAGGGTAGACACTCTCAGAGAATATCCAATTGGACAGTTAATAAATAGAGTAGGGCAATGTCTTTTAGCTTCTGTAGTAGCATTAGGAAATATATTACATTGGCCATCATTGCTATTTGTTGAGTTTCCAGGGATTCTGGTAGTTCATTTATTTTAAAGGCTTGTTATACAGAAGTGATGTGCAAGTGTTGAAGTCAATTCTTAGCTTTTCTGCTTGCATTTTATTCTGAAAAGTTTGCTCATATGCATTTTTTTTTTTTTTTTTTTTTTTTTTTTTTTGATTTGGTAGTTGTTGGCGCATCGGCTTCTGTGGCCATATTGCACCTCCCAAGGTTTTTGCAGTACTTTGATCCAAGCCCGAGGCGGGAATCGAACCCGCGACCTTTGGGTTGCCGGGCAGGTACTTTACCCACTCTGCTAGCCCGGTCGGCCGCTCATATGCAGTTTTAACAGACAGGAATACAGAAGGGCATTCACAATCTCAGGGGATAGGCTTTGTCCTTTCCACCTTATGACTGGAGAATGTATCAGAGGATCTACCATTGAGTTGTTTAATTTTTTCTCCAGATAAGGCCAGAATCTGTATCTTTAGTGTGGAGGCAAATTTAGTCCTGGCTTTTTTAGTTTTCCTCGTGCATCATGCTTCTATTATTCCTAATTAAAGAGATTAATGGTAGTTGACACTCACCAAATAAACTCCACGATTTACTTTTTTTTGCACCACTCCAACTGGAACGATTGGAAAAACTATAATGCATTTGAATACTGCTGGTATTAGATTGAGGTATAGCAAAGTTGCAGCTGTAAGTATCTGATATACTTAATGACATTAACAACAGACTGATGTTCAATAATTTGTGATATGCAGAAGAATATATTACCCAGTTTGTTTTTATACTTCATTTTGTTATGCTTTTGTCTGCAATGTTATATCTTATGTTTTAGTTGTTTGGAATTAGCCATTGTTTTTGTTATGAAAAGTTAAGCTTGTCAAGGAGAGATTCAATTAGTTGTCCATATTTATCTAGCTGCAATATTTCCAACATGTGGGGGATTGTGGGAAATACCCAAAAAGTTTCCTGAGTGGATATTGTTTGTTTGACGTTTATTCTGACATTATTGAAGGTTATAATGGCTGTCATTATAGAGATAGCAATAGTGATAATTGCTATGAAGTTTGACATCGGCGAATAGATAGGCAAAACATAACTTGGCTTGTGTCTTAGGTTACTGTTTGATATTTAAGAATTCTTAAATTGGAGTGTTTAAGATTCTAGTTTATATTTTTAAATTGACTAGTTTATGTTCAAAGTGAGTTTAACTTGGGAAAAAGTTGCACAAGTTGGCATTTTGTTTCTTTTGCTGTCCTTCAGTATAGTTTTAATGTATTGTAACCTAGGTTAGTGGGTTATTTTAATAGTTTTAAATTTTGTTTAAAATTTATATAAGTAATATGTTTTCTGACTGGAACTGCTTGCCAGTTCTATTTTATAATTTTATTCTATATTAATGTTAAATTATTATATTTTCTATTGCAAAATCAAATTGCACATAGTTATTATAGTCAATTCTTTTTGGATTTTATATATTCATTTATAGTTGTATTTAAATTATATATATTTAACCCCAGAAACACACATCTAGTGATAATGGGCTTGGCACACCCTGAGCTGGATGCCATCATTCTTCTCTTCCTTGGTGATTCCCTTCCACCTTTGACTGTTGAAACTCAGAAAATTTTTTTTGGCTGGTGCAGCAAAAGCCTCAGGCTTCCATGCACCATATGGCTAGTGATAATAATAATAATAATAATAAATATTCATTTATTATTGATGGGTATGAGGCTGAGGAGATCTTTCTCATGCTCTCTTCCAGATTTATCACATGTTGTTAATGAAATTTCTACTGTGCAGGGGGACTGTGTGTGGGATATGACAGAGGATTATGTTGACAACATAGAGCAGGAAATGTCTGAATGATTACTACCGTTGGCTCAGAACAAACATAAAAGTGAAGTTGGGCCTCAAGCTGATTCACAGTATAGTTCAGGTTATTATTATTTTTGGTGCAAGGGCTGCTCAGGCCATATTGCACCTTATAGTTCTGGAAAAGGAAATGGCTCTAAAAGAACAAGTGAAGAAAAGTAATGATAACAGGAAATCAAAGGCTAAAGAAATTAGTACAAAAAGATTGTAGCATGCAGTTAGAGGTCATTGATGTGCAAAAATGAATGAGACTTCAGATTTATAGTATGTTTTATTTGTAGAGTGCAATAAAAGATTAGATCATGAAAGACCAGCTAAAAGAACAACAGACGAATAGCTTGGGCAAAGACTCCATAGATAGAATCTTACATTTAGATTTATGGATAATGTGAAAGAAATCAAGAAATCAGACTTCATGGATTTAATCTTGGAAGCTACTAGGCTTTTCATACCAAATAAGAAATACTGTTCAAGGGTTCAGATGGATGTCAGATGAATTAATGTGGCTCGTGACAGAGAACAAAATGTATATAAATAATCAAGTGACATAGAATCCTACGGTAGATATAGGCTAGATACGTTATACAGGGCTTTCCAATAGTAACGCTCGATTTTTGTAACGCAATAAAACAAATTGTGAGAGTGATAGTGATCTATTTTTATTTTTATTATGAAGTATATGTGTTAACATTATGTTTTAAAAATTATATCAGATAAATGTCCGCCGCGGCTTTGTCTGGTTTGGTTAATCCTGGATACCCAATTGGTGATGACGTTATCGCATAAAAGTGGCTCAATTTCAGCAATAACGCGCCTAATGTTGGCCTTTAAGGCGGCAACCGTCCGTGGTTTGTTAGCATAGACTTTGGATTTTAGAAAGCCCCAGAGAAAAAAATCCAGTGGCGTTAGGTCGCAGGATCTGGGCGGCCAATTAACGTCACCATTTCGCGATATAACGGAACCTTCAAATTTCTCATGCAATAGTGTTACTGTATCACGTGCCGTATGGCACGTAGCACCGTCTTGCTGAAACCAAATGTTTGTTAGATCGATTCCATCCACTGCAGGCCAAAAAAATCTCTTATCATAGCCCTGTATTGCTCACCGTTGACCGTAAGTGCCACTTCTTCTTCGTTTTCGAAAAAATACGGACCAAAGTGTACACCATACCGCAACTTTTTCGGAATGTAGTCGGACCTCATGAATCTCTGGTGGGTTTTCGTCGCTCCAAATTCGGCAATTTTGCTTGTTAACAAAGCCACTTAACCAGAAATGAGCCTCGTCACTAAACATTATTTTTCGCCCAAAATCAGGATCGACCTCCAACTGCTCTAGCGCCCAATCAGCGAATGCACGCCGCTGCGCATGATCGTTGGGCTTTAGTTGTTGGGTTAATTGCACTTTATAAGGGTGAAGCCCTAAGTCCTTATGCAGGATTCGCCAAGTTGTCGTCGAAGACAGGCCAAGTTCTTGAGCCCGACGCGGAATGGACTGTTGCGGATTCTCACGCACACTTTCCCGGACTGCAGCAATATTTTCAACGGATCTTGCGTTTCGCTGACGTACAGGCACTTTCAGATTTGCCACAGACCCAGTTGCTTCGAATGTTTATTAAACGGCGAATTGTGGATTCTGAAGGACGTTCGTCGACACCATAAACTGCACGGAGTGCACGAAACGTTTGACGAATAGAACATTGGTTTTGATAATAATTTTTTACAATTTCGACTCGTTGCTCAGTCGTGTAACGCTCCATAATAAAATGCAGAGACTAACTGAATACGGCTACCAAAGATACCACCTGTGTGACTGTCGACTTCGTCATGCGCTGTTGCCAAACATCGAGCGTTACTATTGGAAAACCCTTTATATGTGCAATGAAGTCACAAAGGAGGTTATGCAAGGCAGATTATGAGAAATCTTTGGCAAAGGATAAAAGGAAAAAGGGCATAGAATTCATTACATATGCAAACTCTAGAAAGAAGGGGATGAGCCATAACGGTGCACTTGATATCGATGCTTCGATATTAAGTGCACCAATGATCATCATACCTCAGCATGATCATGCTCAGGCAGCTGACAAACTTATTTGTGAATGTAGATACAAAATGAGCATTTCTCATTATCGAACTGTAAAAGGGAGATAAATGCTTTTGTAATAAATGAGAGCAAAATCGAGGAAGTGAGAGAGAGAGAGAGAGAGAGAGAGAGAGAGAGAGAGAGAGAGAGAGAGAGAGAGAGATAATCTTTATTGCCCTTCACAGCCAAAAAAGCCAGGGGTTTACAGCCTCCCGAAACTTTTCGGAAAAAGTGTCGAAGTTGAATGTAACAAAGGCACCTGGTATCTATCCAATTTCATTAAGGGAGTCAACGAAGTAGTTAAGCAAACCTTTAATCGTGATTATGAGAGCTTTCTAGGTAAAGACCTCCATAGCCGAGTGGTCAGGAACAGAAGTGCAGTAGCGGCATAAGTAGAGTTCTTTGAGTAGACTGGGATGTAAGCCCTCGACTGCTAAATACGGTGATTTGCCAACCTGAAGCAGCATGGCCGATCATGGTCTATTTCCCTCAAAATGAATCGTTGAGGAGGTTCATCCTGCAGTGGATTGATAATGGCTACCCCCTTTTTACCATTTCTTGAATTCAGGGTAAGTCCTCAATACAATGTAGATGTGCAATTGTATCCCCAAATGACAAAGGGGGATCAAAGCATGACACAAATAATTAAAGACCTGTTAGTTTAACTTCTGTAAAAATGAAAAAAATGGAGTGACTAGAGAAGCATTGCAGGATCATCTAGAGAACACCGATTATAATTGAGCCAGCACGGGTTTGTTTAGAGTAAGTCTTGTCTAACCAATTTCATTAGATACTATGACGTAGACACAAAGGGACTGGATTCAAAAAATACTTTCATATTATATACATGGAATGCAGTAAAGCTTTTGATAGTTTTGCATATAAAAGGCTGCTGTACAAATATGAGCAGTATGAGATTAGTGGCAAACTGCTGCTATGAATAAAAGCAGCAGCAGCAGCAGCAGCAGCTGCTGCTATGAATAAAAGGATGGTTGAGTGGGAGAAGACAGTGGAAATCAATGGACACTGCTTATCGTGGATTAATCTTATTGGTGGAGCCCTCCCAGGTTGTGTTGTGTTGTGAACATTGTCGCTTTCTATATTTCTCAGATACTGATGAAGATTTAACAGGCTTAATGTCGAAGTTCGCAGATGATACAAAGGTTGGCAGTGTTTTTAATTATGGATATGATAGAACACTGCAAGATATGATGGATATGATGGTACACTGCAAGAGTACCATCTTGCAGTGTACCATCTAGAAACATTGGGCAGTTGGGCTGAGGTAGCAACTGAAGTTTAACATTGACAAGTGCAAAGTACTGTATATATGGTTAGGTTAGCAGTTATATGGGTAGCAATTACTCCAGATAACGTACCAACTGTGTGGTACTACACTGTGGGTAGTGGAGAATAAAAAAGACCTGGGGATAATTGTGCAGATATAAGAAGTTTTCTGGCCAGTGCACACAGGTTGCTGGAGCAGCTCAAGGTCTTATCAACGATATACAGGAATTTTGTTAGAAGGGAGAAGGATGTGATTATCACTTTCTATAAGGCAATGGTCAGGCCACACTTTGAATTATGACACATACAGACCTGATTTTAAGAAGGAAGTAGAGCTGCTGTAATGGGTACAGAGAAGGGCAACAAGATTGGTGAAGGAAACAAAAGATTGCATTTATACTGAAAAGCTTAGGTTCTGTCAGTTTCAGCATCGGGAGACATTTGTGAGTTGATTTGAATGAGGTGTCAAACTGAAATTGAGGAAAGCCAGTTGTAGATGTGCAGAAATTTTCCTTTAGCCAGCTGGTGGTTGCTGGAACAAACTTACATCTGTTGTTGTGGAAGTTGATAGCTTAAATAAATTCAAGGAGTGGAAAAACGTTTGGAGGGAATGGACGGGTGAAATGGGAAGTTTTTTTGATGCTGTATAAGCTTTCTTGCATCTTATGCCTCTACTAATGCTATTGCTTGGATAAAAACAGACCAACTCAGTGGTATCATGGTTTGGGGAAGGTTTTCATGGAGAGCATTGGATCCCTTCATTTCCACTGAATACTTCACTGCTACGTGAAAATTTGGTCCGAGTTTTGCTCTGTGGTGATGGCGGCCCAGATGACAGCAGGAATGGTTAGAGAATCACACTGATGTATATCATGCGCTCTCCTGCCTCCCAAATTCCTCCATCAAATAGTTTTAGGATGCAGTGGATTGTGTCACAATTTGGCAGTGGAGGGTGTTACTCCATTGCCAAACTCCAGGATGTCATTCTGTCTAGCTGATTCAGAATATATGAGGACGCATTCCAGTCTTTTGGAGTCAATGTCAAATGCCACTTGTGTCAAAAGGCAGCCCAACATGCTATTAAGTAGGTGGCTATAATGCCTTGATTCATGAGTGTATCATTGCTAATTATTTTTATTGTTTCTCCTAATATGATTATGTGAGATTAGCATTAGCATTAGCATTAGTAGAGGCATTTGATGCAAGAAAGCAAGCTTATGCAGCATCAGCCAAAAAAAAAAAAAAAAAAAAAAAAGTAACATAAATAAATAAAAATAACCACTTCCACTTCACCCCTCTGTTCGTTCGAAATACCTGTCCAGCTGAGCCTTAAACTTATTTAAGCTATCAACTTCCACGACAAGGGATGGAAGTCTGTTCCACCCACCAACCACCCGCTGGCTAAAGGCAAATTTCCGCACATCTATCCTACATCTGTCTTTCCTCAATTTGAATTTATGCCCTCTCAGGTGATTTTTCTGAGCTAGAGGAAGAATCCCATCAGCATTGAGCATGCTCAAACCATTCAAGGCTTTGTACACTTCTATCAGATCACCCCGCTGGTGCCTAGTTTCCAGACACTGTAATTTGCAAAACTTAAGCCTTTCTTCGTAAGAGAACCCCTTTGTCCCATTCACCAATCTAGTTGCCCTTCTCTGTACTCGTTCCAGCAGCTCTACATCCTTCCTGAAATGAGGCCTCCAGGCCTGTATACAGTACTCTAGGTGTGGCCTGACCATTGCCTTATACAAGGGAATAATCACCTCCTTATCCCTGCTAGAAAAATTCCTATATATCATTGACAATACACCATGAGCTACTCTTGCAGCTCATCTGCACTGCTCAGAGAACTTCATATCTGCCTGCACAACCACCCCCAGGTCCCTTTCATTCTCTACCACTGTCAGTGTAGTACCACAGAGTTGATACGTTGCTCTGGGGTTGCTGTTTCCCATATGTAGTACTTTACATTTGTCAATGTTAAACTTCATTTGCCACCTCGAAGCCCATCTGCTCAACCTTTCCAAATCCTGTTGCAGCAGCATAGTGTCAGTAGTGTCCTTGACAACCCTGCCAACCTTCGTATCGTCTGCAAACTTGGACATTAAGCCTGATATACCATCATCAATATCATTTATAAATACAGAAAACAATAAAGGCCCCAATACTGAACCCTGAGGGACTCCACTAATAACATTAGTCCACAATGAGCAGTGTCCATTGATTACCACTCTCTGTCTTCTCCCCCTCAACCACCCCTTTATCCATAGCAGCAACTTGCCTCCAATGCCACACTGCTCCAATTTGTGCAGCAGTCTTCCATGTGCAACAGTATCAAAAGCCTTTCTAAGATCCAAGTATATAATATCAAAGTTATTCCCTGCATCCAGTTCTTTTGTGACTGCATCATAGTATCCAATCAAATTGGTCAGGCAAGACTTCCCCTTAACAAAACCATGGTGTGTCCTAGCTATAACTGAAGTCTTGTCTAGATGATCCTGCAGTGCTTCTTTCACCAGTGCCTCCATTAATTTTCCGGGATCAGAAGTTAAACTCACAGGTCTATAATTACTTGTGTCAGCCTTTGATTCCCCTTTGTGAATTGGGGTCACATTTGCACATCTCCAGTCAATGGGTACCTCCCCTGAGTCCAAGGAAGCTCTCATAATTATGGCTAAGGGTTTGCTTACCTCCTTTGCTGCCTCCTTTAATATAACTGGATAGATCCCATCCACCCCAGGTGCCTTTCTTGTGTTTATCTTCAACAATTTCTCCTCCACTTTGCTCTCAGTTATTACAAGATTCTCTAGCTTACTGCTAGAGTTGAATACACCTCTGGCATTCCCCTCGCTGAATAACTCCTCATGTGTGAATGTCGATGCAAAATATTCATTTAGTTTGTTAGCTACCCGAGCAGGGTCATCAACAGTTGACCCATCGATCTCAAGTGGACCAATCTGATTCATCCCCTTCCTTCTAGAGTTTACATAAGTAAAGAACTCTTTGCTGTTTTTCTTCGCATCCCTTGCCAAGGATCTCTCGTAATCTGCCTTCGCCTGCCTAACCTCCTTTGTAACTTGGTTACAGATCAACTTGTATCTATCATAGGCGTCCGTGTCACGTGTTAATTTGTATGTCTCCCATGCATTTTTCTTCTCTGCCATATGCCTCATTAGTTCATCTGACAACCATTTAGGCCTAAACCTTGAACAATATTTCTTAGTTGGTATGTAAAGCCTAGTAGCTTCCACGATAAGTTCTTTGAATGCTTCCCATTTTGAATTTGCTGTTGGCAATATCATCAGTTGATCCCACTGTATAGAATTTAAATACTGTCTCAGTCCATTGTAGTCGCCTTTACGAAAGCAATACCCCTTCCCTTTACCCCTAATGGTAGTTACCTCTTTGAGTAACTCCCACTTCAACACACTGTGATCACTGCCACCAAGTGGTTCATTTATCTGCAGATTCTTAATGCATGAAGAATCACTACTGATAATCAAATCAAGAGTATTACTCCCTCTAGTTGCCTCCCGAACATGCTGATGTAGAAAACAATCATCCAATAAATCCACAAAAGCCTTGCTACTGTGTGAGTGACCAGCCCCCAAATTCCAGTCAATATCTGGGAAATTAAAATCCCCCATTATAAGACTCTCTGATTTACTGGCCCACTCTATTTCTCCGAACAGTTTCTTATTATACTCATGAGAGGCATTAGGCCTATAGCACACTCCTACTCTCAATTTTGATCTCCCAATGCTTATGTCACACCAAACTGACTCGACACTGCCCTGTCCAGCGATGTCGACTGGCTTCACTTCCTTGGATTTTATGTGTTTTTTAACTAATAGCATAACCCCTCCTCCCTTCCTATCCTGTCTATCCTTTCTGTAGACATTGTACTCCCCAAATTCCAGTTCTGCATTTCTTATATCTGTGTGACACCACGTCTCTGAAATCCCCACAATATCTGCCTTTGATGTTTTGAGCAATACCTCAAATACCTCAGATAATGTGAAGAAGTAGAAAACAAGCCTTCTGCATCGGGTTGCATTATATCATTGAAGTTTCTTGCGAAGCCTAACCGGTTAAAACAAATTTATTAAAATAAAAATGATATATACATAAGATAAAACAGAAAGAAAATAAGATAAAAGCGTTAAAATTCAATAAGAAAAAAGTATTAAAATATAATATAATAAAAGCGATAAAATACATAGTAACTTTCGAAGCAAAGTGCTTCTTTATCAGCTAGTCTGTGAATGGTGTACTTCAGTATATATTGATGGTTAGAATAGCACAAGTCAGCTGGGCGTCCACTGGAAGCTTCATGCACTAGGTTATCGACTCCAGCAGTTTTATGGACTTCGAAAAATCCGTAAACATGATACTACTTTACAGTCCATTGTTTCTTGTTGTCATACACCTACGTATCAATTTTCTAAACATGTTGCCAAGTTATTAGCACCCCTTGTTGGGAAAACTGTTTAACCTGTTTCCAGTAGTATGCATTTTCTGAGTATTATTAATGATTTCACTATTTCTGAGAGCAAGGTTATGGTCTCCTTTGATATGGTCTCTCTCTGTTCACTTCTGTTCCTGTACAACAGGCTATTGCCTGTGCGAGAAGTCTTTTGAGCAGGGCTACCACACTGGGAGATAGAACCTTGCTCTCTACAAATATTTGTACCGCTCTCAATCCGTGTTTAACGGGGCATGATCATGTTCGATGACTCTGTTTTGCCAAATACAGAGCACAGTGATGGGTGCCCCTGTTAGTCCAATCGTTGCCAATATCGCTATGGAGGAACTTGAGACAGATTTTCTTGAACTTACCTATTCTTATCACTCTCTGGTGTCATATGTTGATATTTTTGCAATTGTACCCCGGGATCAGAATCTGAGCTGCTGCAATATCTCGATTCCCTGTCGCCCGTCATTCAGTTTACGATTGAACTAGAGGTTGATAATACTCTTCTTTTTTTGGGTGTGTTAGTCCAACATGTGGATTCGCGTTTAGTAACTTCCGTTTTTAGGAAGCCAATGTGCGCAGGCCAATTTACCAATTAAAGCTCTGCACACGACCCTGGTCATTTACATAGCACTGCTGTTACTTTATTCTTCTGCACTTGGACACACTCTAGTTTGACTGGTGACAAGCAATTGGAAATTTCTAAAATTAGCGGGAGGGAGCTTTCAAATTGTGGCTATCCACCTCATGTTCTAGACAGATTTGAGCTTCAGGCTCACAAATATGTTATAAAATCTAACCTACCTGGCATCAATCAATATATCTCTACCGCCTGCATTCCCTATTATCCAGGCATATCGGAATGTCTTGTTAGGATTTTGTGTCTCCATCATATACGATGTGTGCAACTTCCGTGGAGTAAATTACAATCTATTATTTCTAAGTGGAAAACAACTGTTTCTCCTTTCCTACGGAGTGGTTTCATATACCTTATTACGTGTCTGGATTGTGGCAGGTAGAAGACTGAAAGTTCTGGTTTCTGAGCATGAGCTGGTTCTGCTAACCGCTAATTCCGAACCCTCCGCAGTCGCCGACCATCATTGGGTTGAGCAGCACAATCTTGATTCCCAACGGGATATTGAAATTGTCAACTATTCACGTCATTACTGCCAGCACTCGTGGCTTGAAGCACTGCACATAGCCACCAATAATAGTACTGTGAATCGCATGAGGGGAGTACACTTACACCCTATTATAGAATGTACTGTATTGCAGTGCGATGAGCGCTGGCAATCATCACTAGTACATAATTCTGCTTTACTGACACCAGACTCGTGATACATGATCATGCCCACCTGACTAGTTGTTATTTGGTTTTTTTTAGGAGCATTAGCAACTAAGGCCATATTGCTCCAGGATATGCGGTGGTCATTCCCTGACCTTTTCGCATCTTCCGTATTTGGTGGTGATGGGCTCGATGTTGTTGTTTGGTTTTTAGGAGCATTAGCAACTAAGGCCATATTGCTCCGGGATATGCGGTGGTCATTCCCTGACCTTTCCGCATCCTCCATATTTGGTGGTGACGGGCTCGAACCACGGTCTAATCAAGAAGCATGTGCTACGCACTGCTGCTGCTCCTTCCCACCTGGCTACGGAGGCACCTGACTAGTGCTATTGTAACCATCAATATATACTGAAGTACACCATTCTGATGAAGTGGCACTTTGCTTCGAAAGTTACTATGTATTTTAATGCTTTTATCTTATTGTATTTTTACGCTTTTATCTTATTGTATTTTTACACTTTTATCTTATTTTATTTCTGTTTTATCTTATGTGTATATCATTTTTATTTTAATAAATTTATTTTAACCAGTTAGTCAGTCGTCCGAAGAAACTTGGATGATAAAATGTGATGCAGGTCATTTTACTGTAAATTTATCATTGTAAATGGAGGTGTAGCTAAAAAATTATACTGTCAACTCTAATGTGATATGCAGGAGGGTGCATAACTGCGAGTATTGGGAACGAGCAAGTAGCAAAAAACTGAGTTGCTGAAGTTGTTAACAGTTTTACCCTTTGTATTGACTTTTATGAAATGAGTGTTTGACTTCTTTATGCAGACTACCTAGTCTCTTGCATGGGTGCTTACTCTTACTTTATTAGGTATTTTGTTATTCCTATATTTGTTTTACTCCTATTTTAATTTATAATAAATTAATTAAAGGAATTTGAGAACTCGATATCGCTAGAGTGAAAAATGTATTCATTTAACTATCTCCTTAACTCACCAGTCATTCTCTATTATTATGGCAACCGTTCACAATCATTTTATATTCATATCAGGTTATGGAAGTTTGTTTTAATCATGTAAAATAAAGAAATTATATATATATTTAAATAATTAAACAGAACAAACCTCTTACCATTTCTTCTCTGAAAGGAATTTTTGAGTGAGTGATGTACGTGACAGGGACAAAAGCTGGTAAGACAAACATTTTGCAAGTTCTGAGAAATCTGGATAAGCCTTATACTCAGGAAGAGTAATTTTAAAAATATCTAAATAAGAAAAATCACTGTTATTTGTACTTTTTTTTTCAAATCTATTGTACAAATATATCATACATTGGAGAAGCTCCTATTTGGCCAGTTGCCTAGGAACTAAAGAATTTTTTTACCTGTAAGTGACCAATCGGGGTTTCATCGTATATGTAGTAGGATTAACATATTTGCTGTTTCTGATAAGTGTAAGCGTTAAATGGCACTACAAGTGATGTGGCATTATACACATAAGTGTTCAAAAAGCTGAAGTTGTTGCACCTCAGTTCTTGCCATAATGTGTAAATAAACAAATGTATAAAAATAAGGAAACAAGATTAAATGCTTGATTTTTTCAGAACAGTAACCAAATTCTGGGCAATTAGTGGTTTTTGTTTATAGCCTGGTACATAGTTTCATTTGTTTTTTGCTTATGTTGAGGATGTTTATGTACAATGATTAAACTTCTGATAAAATTGTAATTTTTTTGTATAAAGCTCAGCCAAAAAAGTAAATATTGACTTTCAGCTATGAAATCCAGACTTACTTTTCAACCATCATTTGCTTTCATTCTGAAAATTAAAGCAAATTGAATGTGTTCTGGCAGATATAACAGGATGCAAAAATATTAAATGCTGAACAGACTACAGCAGAGCTTTTCAGTGGGCATCTCATCATGTCGTATTCAAAAGGATGTCATCAAATTTCAGCATCATACCAGCATTGTTTTCTTTACACATAATGTAATGCATAATCCATTACATTATGTGTAAGGTAATGCATTATGCATTACACATAATGCATTCAGTAAAATAAAATTACTGATATATATACTTATATATATATACACAAAAAACATTTTTTCATGGCATGGATGCCAAAGCTGGTAAACTCTGGATACATTATTTCTCTTTGAAAGTTGTAAATGATCCATTTGATTTCAGATGGTCTTGGTTAAGCAAATACTTGGCATTATCACCTTCGCTATCTTTTCTATTATTGGCTCAAAAACGAAGGAAGATGTGTAGTGTTACATTTGCTATCACTGTAAGGGAATGGTGGTGGACAGTTCAATGTATCCATGTTTTTGGCAGACACATGACGTGTTCCAAAAACATCAATACATTAAAACACACATTTGTGTATGTCAGTGTCAAACGTGTGGAAAGCTTTGGTAGTAAGGTATCTACGATGTTTCTTAACGACATCTTAAAGATAAAAACCAAATTATTGTCACAAATTTGTCAAATCAAAATTGCATTTCATATTTTAGGGTTCCATCGTTTTGCAAAGCATGAGATAATTTGTTTTTAATTCATGTACATATACATACATATATTCATAACTTTATCACATACTTGCCTCCAGGGCCTAGACCCATATTCTCATGGGCTAATTTCAAGGGCTCATAAAGGAGTTTAATTAATTCTCACCACTAATTCTCATGGTCGAAAGACCATGTATACAGCCTTTGGTTTAAAAGTATGTATTCATAATCAACATGATAATAATAAATAAAATAAAAATATATAAAAAAACAAAAAAAATAATAAATCTTTCTAAAATTTCCAATTAAAAGTTGGTTCAATATCAATAACATTTCCCATAATATGCACTATGAAAACAGCCACTATATTAACCTGTCGGCACTGAATAGCACATTGTGTTATCCAGTGCCTTCGGCTGCTATTCCTATACCTTGTGACGAAATACCTCTACTATCACTTAACAACATGGCCCTCCTTTTAAACACATTATTAACAAAAGTTAAGAAACATTTAAAGGACACTCGACTTACAAACAAATCCAGCAAAGTATCCAAATCCAAATAAAAGGTCTCCCGTTCAAGTGTGATGCACAGATCTTCATAATAGGGACAATAGAGCATGAGATGAAGGGGCAGTCTCCATCACCTCACAGAAGCACAAGCCAGAAGGGACCAAACCAAACTGACTCAGCCTAGACATTAAGCCATGCCCAGTCAGCAGGAAACCAGCACTCCAGTTGAACTGCATCCACGATCTTCATTTACAATTCATGAGGATATGGAGGGAATAAAAACATAGGTTACC
The DNA here is from genome assembly GCF_048544385.1 of Mastigoproctus giganteus. Classification (NCBI taxonomy): domain Eukaryota; kingdom Metazoa; phylum Arthropoda; class Arachnida; order Uropygi; family Thelyphonidae; genus Mastigoproctus; species Mastigoproctus giganteus. The sequence continues at coordinate 48,664 of NC_143588.1, forward strand.
AGTCTTTCCATCTCGTTTGCCAAATATTCATTAACTCATCATGTATCCACCGTCTCTTGACCGCAAGCAGCTGCCCCTCAAGCACCATTCCACACCCCCCGGGCATGACCAAATACCTAAAATAAAAATAAAATAACCAAATAACAGTACCTCAAGCCGAATGGATTACCAATAAATCCGCAGGCATCATCCCAGATATTGCATTCAGAGCGACAGTAGAGTAGCAGGCCCTGGTGACACCTAGAAGAGCAAACCTTTGGGCAGACATTAAATACTTTCTAATTACAACATCAATCACTTTTTTTTGTAAGCTGTTGGCACATCGGCTTCTGTGGCCGTAATGCACCTCCCAAAGTTTTTTTGTATTTTCTACTCTGATCCAAGCCTGAGGCGGAATTTTAAACTGCGACCTTTGGGTTGCCAGGCACTTTACCCACCCGGCTAGCATGGTCGGCAACATTAATCACTTTATGATACCAAGCTCCAGCAGCATATATGATAATGGGGACAAATACAACTCATTTAATGATCGTCCTTTTATTCCTGACGGTATGCACATTCCTCAAAGAGACACCTCAGCTATGAACAACAGGTGGTCTCGTCCTGCTAAGCTTTCCCTTCAGCAACATAGTAACAGTTTTGTCTTTAGAAATATTAAGCTTGTGCCAGGTACTCCAATCCAACAGATCCTGTAACAGAGCACTGGCCCTGTCTTCAATATCTCTCCTGGAGTAACCGGGAACCACCAAAGCTCAATCATCAGCTTAGGAGATGGCCTCTCAGTCTCCCATCACACTCTAAAAATTCATCTAAAACCATGTTCCACATGAAAGGGTCAATGATCGACCCCTGCGAGCATCTCCATTTGACCTGAAAAATCTCGAGAGAGGACCAAACAATTACACTGCAGTCTGAAAAGTAATCCCGCAAGATGTTATATGTTCCTGGGAGAGGGCAGTTCCTGCCCTTCAGAGGATGCTACCCCACCACAGGGCATCAAACGCACACCTAAAGTCCACAAACAAACCAAGGATATATTGCCTTGATTCTCCCTGTACAATCATAATAAGTTTATGAATCACATTTTTGGTTGAGAGGCCCTTCTTAAAACTATATTGTTTACTTGTAGAAAGATGTAAATTTTATTTAAACTGATACCTGTAAATTATCAGCCTGTCAAAAATTTTTCCCAAGATTGTAAGCAAAGCAATTGGGTGATATGATGTTCGCTCACTCAAGGACTTCTCTGGGTTCTTCAGGATCACTCTTAGCACTGCAGTTTCCACAATTTTGGAAAAACTCCTTCTAGTAAGCATGTATTGTAAAGATCTAACATTATATCAGGGAATATAGAACAAAAATATTTTACATGTCTCAGTAAAGTGGTAGTAGAGGCAGTACCGCAGCCTCCCATCCCTTAACCTATTAACAGCAGCATCTAATTCGGTTTGAGTAAACAGAGACTCTCTCTCATTAGAGATATATTCCTGATTCTCTACCTGAATGGATTTCTGCAAGTCAGTGTTTACCTCCTTATTATCTTTTAAAAACAATTCAAAACAAGACCTGCCGGACCAACTGACCCCACAGGTCACTGTATCCTCCTGGTTCCCATCCAGTACAGAATAAGCAATATTATCTAATACTAACTTCTCAGTGATAACCCTGTAGACTGGACCCCAGGGGTCTGCATTTAACTGTTCAACAAATGATTGCCATGCAAGTCACTTATGTTTAATCTTTGGTGAGTATTCATTCTTTTCAACTCTATAGCTTTGGTTTAATTCCATGAGTAAAGCAGGATTAGCCATTCGTCTTGCCCTCTGAAAATTTTTCATAACAGATCTCACCCCGCGTTTTCATTCATCTAAATATGAATTCTACCACTGGAGAGATTTAAAACACTTATTTTTTCTAGTCATAAATTTTTGACTTGCTGACTTTAAAATGTTAGTTAGGATTTCCACCATTTGGGCCACACAGTGCCCAGTCACCAATGCCACTGATTTGATCCTCAATATAGTTATCAAATCTATCCCAGTTCATAGATCTAATATTATAGATCCAGACAAGCACGAGGCACCCCAGCCCCACAATAATCAAAAGAAATATTTTGTGGTCACTTGTAGTTAACGCACCATGAACCTTCCAATTATGAATATTACCTGTAATACCACTGGAAAAAACAGTAATATCAATGTAAGATTTGCCACGCAGGGAGAAGGCAGGAAGCTGGCATGGATCATTGATGATGCTCCACTCAACAGAGCAAAGGAAATCCTCACTCTCCTGTCCACTTTCATCGGTATTCCCAGCTCCCCAGAATGTGGAGCCAGTGTTTGCATATGCCATAAAGATCAGAGGCTTCCCGTGCAGGATACCCTCCACTTTTTACAAATATTGTATATACGGGTAAATAATATCACTATACTCCAGTAAAGGGACACCAGGCACACAGAACCAGTAGGTGTCATTATTTCCCAACATGACCCACAATCAAAACACAAGGTTCTAATCATGGTGACTAATCGTGGATTAATAACTATTGCAGCAGTAAGAGGCATGTCTCCACTTTGTATGATTCTGTATTACCGGATATCCCCTCACTTTCCCTTTAAAAGTATAGGGTTCCTGCACAAGAATGTCATAAGAGCCCTCCTCCACCCACCCTACATACCTGAGATGCCACATCTTTTGCCCGGTGAGCATTTATTTGTAAAATCTTTAATATAAACGTATTTATAACTTTACTTAATCAATCATTTTCTTAATTTGTTCCAATGAACATATTCAGGGCATTGTATATTTACTGCACTATGCATTGTATATTTATGCCCAGCAGAGCTTTTCTTATGCCAACAATTGATACACTTAGCAGGCTCCAATATTTTGGAACGTCCCTTAAATGAGTGACCCTGTGCACTAGTGTCCACGGGCTTCGTTCCTAACACAAACACAACAGGTTGTGTTTGTAGGCTAAACACAATATTGGGCTACTGTTCCCACACCAAGCAGGAGTCCCAGTTAATAAACAGCCTACCACTATTTAACAATACCCTGTGGATATGTCCACACATTTGTAAAATCCAATTAGTTGTAAATTTTCCTTTAACTTTATTAATACACAAAATGAAAATATCTTTCAACACTTGATCTTTAGTAATTTCATATTCACTCAAGTTCCTTTGCCTCGCAAGCTAGGCCACAATGTCTATGTGTCTGCAATTCTGCCCAGACACGATAGGAGGGATTATATGTTAAAAGCCTTGTGGATTAACTCAAGACTTGAAGAACACTGCAAGGCTTTAGGGGGGGAATTTCTATCAGCATGGCCCACACTTGTAGGTAGCAGGAATTTGTTTTTTAGAGACGGGATACACTTAAACAAAGGTTGTGCAAACGTTTTTGCCAGTATTATTGAGGATACCTTAAAGGTTCAGGGAAACGGCTATTTAGGGGGGGGGGGGTGTGTGGGTAATACTGATACACGTTTATCTGATAATACTGGTCAAAGTAACTCTTGCACATACCTCAAGAGTTCTTATCTGTTACCCCAACTTGACATTATCTAGATGTTCTGGGGGCAGAAACGTTTCAAGTGAGTGGGTAGCTAATGCCAGGGAAGAGAGCCTAAAAGACTACAAGGGTTGTGTTAGGATAGTTAAATATACAAGAACAGTAAGTCCTAATTGTTTATATAGTAACGTTAGAAATGTCGTCAATTTAATGAGCGAATTCGAATTGCTGGTTAAAACAAGTAACGTGGACATAATACAGCTTATGGAGACGTGGTGCCACCCAGAAATTGGGGATGATGAGAATCAGTACGGCTTGTATAATGTATTTAAGAAGCATAGGGTAGATAGAAGGGGTGGTGAGGTAATGCTTCTTATCAGAAGCAGCCTGAGTGTGACGATAGCTTACCCGGATTCAGACATTTCACATACTACTATAGAATCTGTATGATGTGAGATAGTTGGAAACAAAGGTATAATGCGAGTAAGAGTAATCTACAGACCAGGTGATTGTGAAGATTATGACGAAAGCATCTACATGCAAATGGAATGGGCAAATAAGCATTAATGTCTTATTATGGGTGATTTCAATTTGCCTCTAATTGATTGGAGTAAATGGAAAGGAAATTCAACATGGGAAACAAAATTTTAAATCAACTAGATGACTGTTATTTGTATCAACATATCAGGGAAAGTACTAGAGAAAAGAATATCCTAGACCTCATCATCACCCATGAATCAGATGACATAAGAGGGCTGACAATAGAGGAACCAGTAGCAGGAGTGATCATGGTGGATGATGATGAGAAGTAGCAGTAGTAAAAAACAAAGGAATGGGCTTTAATTTCAAGAAAGGAAATTATGCCTTAAGGTACTACATGGCCTCTATTAACTGGCTAGATATCGCACAAAGAATGAATACAATTCAATTGTGGTATGCTTTTAAAACATTAATCACGGATTCCCTGAATGCGTATTTACCATTAAAAAAAAAATACTACACGAGGAGGGTTCCGAGTTGAATGAATAGTGAAGTTGCCACATTACTTGGGCAGAAAAAGGTGGCATGGAAAGGTTACAGAGTTACCGAAGCTTATAACATCTACAAGATGATCTGTAATAGAGCCACAGAAATGGTTCGACAGGCAAAGGCAGTTTATGAGAAATCACTAGAAAACAGAGCAAAAAATGGGGGGGGCGGGGTGTAAGGAATTCTTCACATATATAAATGCCAAGAAGAGCAGGACAAACCAATCGGACCTTTCTGTAAGGGAAAGGGGATAGTATTAAATACACCAGCTGCCGTTGCAGATGAACTCAACCGTTATTTTTCGATATTTACAAATGAAAAACATTTGGTGGCAATGGGAAATTGTGGGAGCGAAGTTGAAAAATATGTAATTAATGATACTGAAATTTTGCGAGATTATTTAATGAAAACCTTTCGAGCCTACAGGCCAGTAAGGCTCCTGGAGTTGACGGAATATACCCTATAATCTTAAGGGAGGCAGCAATTGAGTGCATTGAACCATTGAGGCTAATTATGCGAGCATCACTAGACTCTGAGAGATTCCATTGGATTGGAAAAGTGCCAATGTATCTCCCACACATAAGGGTGGCTCTAAGAGAGAAGTGGGAAATTATCGACCTGTCAGTCTGACTTCAGTGGTAGGGAAAATCATGGAGGCAATGATCAAGGGTGGAATTCAGGATCATTTGGATCGAATTGAAATTCTCAAGGATACTCAGCATAGTTTTGTAAACGGAAAATCATGTTTAATAAATCTGGTTCGCTATCTTGAAAGGGTCACTCACGAGCTGGATTTAGGGAAAAATTTCGACATTGTTTATTTAGATTTCAGCAAAGCTTTTGACTCAGTCCCACATGAGCAGTTGCTTTATAAGCTGGAACAGGTTGGAATCGCTAGGAAAATCCTCAGATGGATAGCAGGTTGGTTTCAGGGCAGGAAGCAGAGGGTTGTGATAAATGGCAATTCCACAGATTGGGCTGATGTAAGAAGTGGGGTTCCCCAAGGATCAGTATTAGGACCACTGTTGTTTTTAATTTTCATAAACAACATTGATGAAGGGGTAGAGGGCGTGATGTCTAAACTTGCAGATATTAAAATTGGTAGAGTAGTTAATGGTCACTGTCAAGCTGAGCTTCTTCAGAGAGAGAGAGAGAGAGACCTAGATAGACTTCAGGAATGGTCAGATAAATGGCAGCTATGCTTTAATCCAACAAAGTGTAAGGTATTACACCTGGGAAACAGTAATCCAAAAATAATGTATTCACTTGGACCCAGTACTGGAGGAAAGGGATTTGGGCATTATGATATGGTGAGACATGAAATTCTCTGAGCATTGTAAACAGGTTGCAAGGAAGGCCCATGGTGTCCTATCGATGGTCTATCGAACTTTTGCAAGTAGAGATAAGGACGTGATAATTCCATTATATAAGGCTTTTGTTAGACAACACTGGGAATACTGTATTAAAGTATGGAGGCTGTAATTAAAGAAAGACATCAAGCTTCTTGAAAGGGTGCAAAGACGGGTAACTCGCCTGGTGAGATCGGCAAAAGGGCATCCTTATTAAGAAAGACATCGAATATGTGGGTTGCAGAGTTTGGAAACTAGACACCTTAGAGGAGTTTGAGTGAGGTGTTTAAGGCTCTGAGAGGCATTAGTAAAATGAATATGGGTGAAATTTTCAAGATTATACATTTCCCCCTGTAAATTCAAATTACAGGGGGAAATGTTCAGATTGGACTGCAGGAAGTTTTATTTTAGCCAGCGAGTTATAAATTATTGGAATAAGTTGCCTACATGGGTAGTAGAGGCTGACAATTTGGGGAAATTCAAAGGTCATCTGGATAGTACCTTCGGGTGAGAGAAACACATAGGATGATAGGTTTAATTTCCTTTTCTTTTATTATTATTATTTATTTTTTTAGTTTTGTTTTATTATTTTTTATCATTGTTTTATTTGAGTTTTTTTTGGCTGGTGCAGCAGAAGCCATAGGCTTTCTTGTACCATTTTTTTTTTATGTGAACCCCAAAGACGAGAGGTATTAGAACCTATAGTACTTAGTACCGTGCTTGGGTTGCAGAGGTTGAGATGATGAAAGAAGATATTTGTTGACATTGGACTTGAACTTCTGTAGATTGTAATTTTCAGGAAATATGTATGAAAGAAAGTTGTTCCAGAAAATGGCAGTTGAATGAATAAATGAGGAAGATGAAAAGTTGGTTCTATGGGTTTGAAGTTGGACAGTAAATGGATGTTGGCTGGTTGCAGCACGTGTTTGGACTGTTTTGAGAGAAAGCAGGAATTATAGAAACCAATTCAGAAGAACAGTGCCCAAGGAAGTATCTGTAGAAGAGGCATGCAACAGAAACAGTACGTCTATGAGAAAGCGAGTGGAGAGACTCCGTTACAGATGAATCATTAATTAACCTAACTGCCCTCTTCTGAATGGAATCAAGAAGCCTGAGTGAGGTTTTGGGGGCACGACCCCGGACGTGGGAACAATGGCAGGGCGGATTTGCGATTTATAGAGTGAGCAGCTGTTTGGAAGAAAAGTAATGCCGAGAGCGAAAGAGAAAACCAAGTTTTTTAGATGCAGAGGAAGAAATATTTGTAATGTGCTTGTGCCAAGAGAGATTAGAAGTCAGGGTAATCCCAAAAGAGATATATCATTTTGCCTAAAAATCGGAGTGTCACTAAAGATAAGCATAGGAGCAGAAGAATCCTTTTTGCGAGATATAAGACAAGACTGAGTTTTAGAAGGGTTGAAATCAACTAAGTTTTCTTTGCCCCACTGGAGAATTACCTGAAGATCGGCATTTAAGGAATTGGTAGCAGATTTTTGAGAAGTTGAAGCTGATTGAGCAGGACAAGGTTTCTCAAAATGGAAAGTGGAATGTAATGTGCTATCATTGGCAAAACTATGAATAGGATTTTCAGTCAATGGAAAGTCATTAATATACAAGAGGAATAGAGTGGGGGAGAGAACTGAACCTTGGGGGACATCGGCATTAGTGGAGAAGTTAGAAGACAGAGCCATCTACCATCACTCTCAGTGAGCGATCAGAGAGAAAACTGGATAACCAATTACTAAATACAATTGGCAAAGCATAAGATGAAAGCTTATTTAGAAGACCTTTATGCCAAACACGATCAAAAGCCTTTGAGATGTCAAGAGCAACTACCTGTGTTTCACCGAACCTTTCCATTGAATTAGTCCATAAATGGGTAACATAAGCCAGAATATCACCAGTGGATCGACACTGACGGAATCCATACTGGCGATCGTTGATCAGATGGAAGGTTTCTAGGTAGTTTAAGAGTTGGAGGTTAATTGATTTCTCCATTACTTTAGAAAGAGTAGAAGTAATTGCAATGGGACGATAATTGGATGGAAGGAATTTGTCACCCTTTTTAGGAACTTGCTGGATATGAGCAAATTTCCAAGCAGAAGGAAAAACACCTTTGAAATAAGAAAGTGAAAAAGGCGGCAAAGAATAGGAGTAAGTTCAGGAGCACAGGTTTTGAGAACAAGTGGAGAAATACCATCAGGACCTGGAGCTTTCTAAGCAACAAGATTCATCAAAATCCTTCTGATATCCTTTTGACGGAAGACCACAGGAGGCATTGAATGGAGCGTGTTGGGAATGGTGGGAGGTGTTTTACCAAGATCATTAATACATGAGCTGGAAGAAAAATGGGATGCTAGCAGGTCAACTTTATCCTTGGCTGAAGTGACAACAGAACCATCTGGTTTGGACAGAGGTGGGAGCAGAGATGGGCAAAAGTTGCGGCCAATAGCTTTGGCAAGAAAACAGAATGCTCGGCTACCATTAGGGTAAGAAGCAAGTTTTCTACTCTTAGCCTGTTCAAACTCTAGTTTGGACTGATTAATAACTGTTTTACAATCATTGCGAGCTTTGGTGTAGGCAGAAAACGAAACTGAAGAATTAGAAACAAGCCAATTAAGATATGCAGTATTACGATAATTACCATGCAGCCATTACTAATACTAAATTACTAATTACTAAATACCATTACTAATACTAATAACTTTATTCTCAATTTTTAAATCTATTATTGTCAATTCTAATCTATCCAAAAGATTCAGTATTTCCACAGTCACAACACTAGGAATGTTATAATCTTTTCTAATAAGTAATTCTTTTAGTTTTAACCTACAGTTCTTTTTTTTATCCTTTGCATCTAAAACCAATATTCTGTCTACTGCCATATCCAAGGAAATATCACCTGAGCTTTCCACAACTTCTCTTACATGTTTAGCTGGTCTATTTTCCTGTCTCTTTCCTGTATCTGTGTGGCTTTGAGAGTTTCTGACTTATTAATTCTATATCCATTATTTCCAGTTGAACACTACATTCTTTAATGTTTGGATTACCCTTAGCTTTAGAATTCGTTCCAGGTTTCTTTGCTTTTAGTTTCTGCTTTTTGGATACCACATTTACTTCTTTACTAACCTTAAAACCTGTTCTATCTCCTTTTCAAACATATCTATAAGAATGTTCATTACTATCGACATCAGATATACTTCCTACTGCAGTAAGGTCTGGAAGGGAACCAGTAAAGGATCTCCTTATTCCCATAGCCATAATACACATTTATATTAGTAATATGCAAATAAAATTAATAAAACAATTTACAATTAAAAGGATCAATCAATAATTGACTGAGCCAACATTTACACTATTTTCAATAGTACAGGTTAGTGATTTACCAGATTTAGTGATCCCACAGGCCAAGTCAGTAAAACAATAAATCATTTAAAATCGCAACCCATATTAATACAACTCCATACAATTGATTAAAAAATCAAACCCACAACTTGAAACAATCTAAAGCGAACAATCTATATTTGGGCTTGAAGCCAAAGACGGAGGGGGGGGGGGGAATTAATGATATCTCCAATATTTTCCTTATCATTTAGAGGAAAATACCCCTATACCAAATCAACTATTACATATAAACCTACTATCTTTCAATTAATTATATGATACAATGCTAAAATTCCACTGTCAATAAATTAAAATTAAAAATCGAAAATGCCTGAATTTAACTCCTAAAACTGATTATAAGAAATTTCTGAAATTGTCTTGCAATTCTTAAACCTTCTAAACACTAAAATAACACACTCTACACAATGCAATCACTTAATATCACAATCACTACGATTAATACTACAATGACAGCCATTTGCAGATTTAAGGTAGCCATTTGTAGTATAAACGTCCAACTTCAATTTCTCCATAAATAATTGAAACAAAAATCCTAAAAATTAACACTGAAACACAAAAATGGGTCTTGAATCCAACCAAATAATCAAAAGCAAAAACCTCAGGCTTCCTTGCAGCATATAGCTAATGATGATGATTAAAGGAACCACTTTCTTTAATTTTCAGATCAGCAGTTAGAAGTAAATTTATGGAAAGGCCGCCGTAGCCTAGTAGTCAGGCACGCGGGTGCATAAGTACACGTGCCTTGAGTGACCGGGGTTCAAGCCCGTGACTGCTGAATACGGTGCTGTTTCTTGTATTCTGTGTATCTTGTAAACTCCTCTGACCGTTTGGTTGTCCCAGAGTATAAACAGAAAATTTATTTTATTTATTATACAAAGGAAGCACCACACAGAAATTTAATTCTTAACTGGATGAAGATTATATATAAGCCGACCGGGCTAGCCAGGTAGCTAGCTAAAGTGCCTGCCTGGCAAACCAAAGGTCGCGGGTTCAATTCCTGTCTCGGGCTTGGATCACAGTAAAATGCAAAAACTTTGGGAGGTGCAATATGGCCATAGTAGCTTATGCACCAACAACTAACAAAAAAAAAAAAAAAAGATGAAGATTATGGAGAATGGTTCCATTAATGCTAAGCCATGAAGTGGAAAGCCAGATTAAATGAGGACTATGTGACATCTGTCAAGGAAGCTTTTTAACAAAGTCCTTGAAAATTACTGATCATGGCTTCTCTGGAACTCGGTGTTCCTAAGTGAACAAGGCACAAAATTATTAGTGAGATGACATAAGCGACCTTATAAAATTAAGTGAATAGTATGTTGCTCGAAAAGGGTTATCATGTTACGTTAGGTTTCTGCCATAAGTTTAAACATTGAAAACAGCATTTTCTCTCTTGGCAATCTAATGTTTAATGGTTAACTTGTCATAACTGTCATATTTGGAGAACAGAGAAATGACAAAAAAATCTGAAATCATGAAAGATTTCCCTATTGTCAGTCTTCTGGGAACAGGGCAATAATCATGTGTAATTTGTTTTGAAGAAACAGGGGTAAATGGTGAAGTTATCTTGAAATGAAGGATTTTTTTAATATAATTAAGAATTGAAGCCTATATAGTTTTCAGAAAGATGGGGTATCGTACAGCTCTGCTCAGAAAGTTCAATAGTTTTTAAATAGTCATCCTAAATGAATTGGCAGAGAGGGCCAGGTCAGCTATCTCACCCAATTTTGTCTCATTGGACTTTTTCTATGGGGCATGTTAAAAGTTGGTTTAATCCTCAAAACTGTGTTCTTAAAATGGTCTTTTTACCAAATTAATAAATGCAATTAATACCATAACAGCTGAAACTGGAGAACATGTTTGTTGAACAAAAAATCATACTAACACTTTGTACAATGATGGAGGTTATTTTGAATCTTAACAATTTTATGATTAAGTTCCCTAAAAACTAAAATAAATTACCTTTCCAATGCATTTTAAAGATTATTTTTATTACGTAAAGACCCTAAGTTATTGCAGTCTATACAAACAAGTTCATATTGATTTTATGGACTTGTTTAAAGATAATAACATACTGAAAACCTATGTGGGCATTGTTTTTTTGCTGAACTACATATTTCTGAGGCTATATGGCACAGAATTTAATGGTGGATAGGGAATTGCCATAACTGCATCCAGCACATGGGGGTAGAGATAAGGCTATGAAGGCTTTGGGTGTAATCACTCTCGTAAACATTTGAGAAATTAAAAGTTTGTTTGACGTATACTAATTTAGCAGAGTGATGTTTAGGATGGTATTTATAACAGTCCTGCAGATGGTGAAAGGTTTGCCCATTACTCTATTCATCATATCATTATCAAGTACTTGACTTTGAGGAATCTGTTTGTATGCGATGGTAGGCAGTAGACCAACTGGAAATGTGTAAAGTACAATTTGTTGAGGCACTACTGGATGTATCTCATGATTACTTTCACATTGAACTTTAGCAGCTTTGGATTGCTCACATTATAGAGTATGTTTTTATTTTAATTGTGGATAAATTACTAAAATTAAAAGCCCTCATCCCGTGATGTGAGACATTATCTGTGATCTGTTATAAAAGGCTGTCACTTTATTCTCTTTTTTGGGTGAAAATGATTTGAGATGATTTGTGAGGTCGCTGTGCAGGGTTAATAAATTCCTCTAATACCAAACTATTTGTCCAGAATGAATGACAGCAGACTGAGAGCTTATCATAAGTGGAAGTTATATCAGAGAAAATGATGTTTAGTTGAGTGTGTCATTCGTGTTTTAAATAGGGTGTTAAGTGATCTTTTGGGATCACACTAAAATGATATTTTGGGCTGTGAGAAAAGCACCAGTGAATGAATGCCAATAGGATAGTTTTGTAAAAATATTTTCAGTAAAGTAGCTTTGACAAATAGGTCTAAAGTTCTTGGGCAATATACACCAAGTGTTTCTTTTTTTGGGCATGGGTTTAACCCTGTACTGATTTTAAAATGTGATTAAAGAAAGAAGGGGCCCCATAATGGAAGTACTTTGACCATGAAAACTGGAAAGCCATCATGAACAATGGGCCATGTTGGGAAGTTTCTTGATGGTAATATTAAGATGATCTTTTGTTAGACTCAATATCTGTGACTAGATTGATTAAATCTTTGAGGTTTGGGAGTTCTTGGGTCTGATGGCATTTTATTGAAAAAAAATGTGTAATTAGACTCAAGAACTTTCAAACCTGGAAGAAAAGGTGACACATTTCTCCATATTCAATTCCCTGTTAACACGTTGACTGCCAAGCTAGTTTAAGAAAAAAATTCTCCTTCGGCCAAAAAAATATAGTAAATAATTTGATTAATAATTCTAAAATGAATATTTAAATGTCATGGTTATGTTGTTTTTTCACTTAAAATATCAAAAAAGTCTTTTTTTGTATCACATATAAGGTTACTTTATTACAGCTCAAATATCAGAAAATATTTTTAATTGGCCAAGATAGTGTCATCGATGAAACTCTTATTCCTTGGAGGGGCAGGCTGATATTCTGACAAAATACAGCAAATAAAGCTCAGATATGGAATCAAACTGTCCAGGTTATGTTGCACTGAAGAATATGCCCGGTTGAATAAAATTTATTCAGGAAAATCTGAAAATTATTGAAAATTCGTAGGTTTAGCTGCAAAGGATTACTGCAAGCACTTCTAAATGAAGGTTGCACCTTGTATGTAGACAATTTTTATACGAGTTACCATCTGGCATTGTTTCTTCATAACAAAAACTTGTTATTGGTATGTTAGCATTAGCATTAGTAGAGGCATACGATGCAAGAAAGCAAGCTTATGCAGCATCAGCCAAAAAAAAAAAAAAACCCCTCCCATTTCATCTCTTCATTCGTTCCAAATGCCTGTCCAGCTCAGCCTTAAATTTATTTAGGCTATTAGCTTCCACAACAAAAGATGGAAGCCTCTCGCACCAATTAACTACCTAATTAGCTACCAATTAACTACCAATTAACTGGCTAAAGGCAAATTTCCACACGTTCTACAACTATCTTTCCTCAATTTGAAACTGTGCCAACTCAGGTTCTTAATCTGAGCAAGAGGAAGAATTCCATCAGCATTCAGTTTCCTCAACCCATTCAAGGCCTTATACACCTCAATCAGATCACCTCGCAGGTGCCTACTCTCCAGGCTCTACAATTTTCAGAACTTAAGCCTTTCTTGGTAAGAGCACCCCTTTGTTCCCCTCACCAATCTTGTTGCTCTTCTTTGTACTCGTTCTAGCAACTCTACATCCTTCCTAAAATGAGACCTCCAGACCTTTACACAGTACTCTAAGTGTGGCCTGACCATTACCTTGTCTAACAGGATAATGATCTCCCTGTCCCTACTATAGGGACAGAGAGATGAATATCCTATAAATTCCTATATATCATTGACAAGACAGCTTGATATCATCATTCTTCTCCTCTCTTCCTTGGTGTTTCCGTTCTCTCTCTCTCTCTCTCTCTCTCTCAGGGTAACTCAAATTTTTTTTGGCTGATGCAGTATAAGCCTCAGGCTTCCTTGCACCATATGGCTAATAATAATAATAATGACCTGCCCTGGCAGCCCATCTGCACTGCTCAGCGAACTTCATATTTAGCTGCACAATTACCCCCAGGTCTTCACTTTCTGCTTCCCTGAGTGTAGTACCACCCACTAGGTATGTTTTTTTTCGGTTATTGCTACCCATATGCAGTACTTTGCATTTGTCAATGTTAAATTCCAGTTGCCACTTCTCAGCCCATTTTCACAACTTATTTAGATCCAGTTGGAGTAGCATACTGTCATTACTGCTGTTAACAACCCTGCCAACCTTTGTATCATCTGCAAACTTGGACATTAAACCTGATATACCTTCATCGATATCATTGATAAATATACAAAACAACAGTGGGCCCAACACCGAATCCTGGGAAACTCCACTAATAACACTTGTCCACAAAGAGCAGTGTCCATTGATTACCACTCTCTGTTGTCTCCCACTCAACCATCCCTTGTTATGAGCCATTAAAAAATTTATGCCTGAAGATGTCATGTACTCAAAGCTAAATAAAGGGGAGATAATCACCAAGGAAGAAAAAAATGGAATTATTGTTCTAAAGTGGCGAGATGTGACACTACTGACAACAAAGCATGACCCAGAAGTGGTTGATGAACCCTCCACCAGTAAAGGAAGATGAAAAGAAGCCAAACAAAAACCACCTCCTATTCTAGCATATAATAAAAGAAAAGCAGGAATTGATTTATTGCACCAAATGGGTTCATATACCAAAACGTTAAGGGGATAAAGTGGTACCATAAATTAGCGATAGAATATATATTTGATATATTGCACGTCAATGCCTACATGGTGTACAAAAAATGCCACGCAAAAAAAAAGTATAAAGATAAGCTTTCGGGAAGAGATAGTTACAGATTTACTAAATATAGAATGGAAACAGAAACATAATAAGCCAAAATGTGAGAATACTCATATACTAACTACAAAATTCGATGCAAACAATAAGAACTTTAGAAGAATGTGCGTTTTTGTTATGCAAAATTGAAAGAGTTGAAGGAAGATCAGTTGTTAGCAGAAAGGAGAAAAGTTTCTACTTATTGCACAGACTATTTTCAGCCTTTCATGTTTTGCACAACACCATAAATCTACATAATTTTTTAATTGTAAAATTTGTAGAAGAATTTTAAATGATGAGCAGTTACTCGCTTTTTTCTCATAGCACTATGTGAAATTCATCACATGTATCACCAAAGGCCACGCTTTTCAAAAATAATATAAATTTCCAATTTCCGATGATTTTCTGGTGTCGGTAATATATGTCTGACGCGGTGTCTAAAAAACCTAATGGTATCAGACATATACGGCCAATGCGGCAGTCAATATGTTAAAGCAAGTGGATATTATTCATCTACTTCCTGCTGGACTGTATTTCATTTACATTTCAGGAAGTTGGCCTCTTTATTGTAGATATGGTAGTCAGCCTAGTTATTAAACTTTATTTCCATTTCTTGAAGCTTTTTGTTTTCTGATCAAAGTTTTCTGACCAGCACTGCACCATGAATTACACTTTTCAGAGATTTTTAATTTGTTGGCAGCTTGAGCTTGGGATTTATTACATTGATTACAGTATTTCTGATTCATTACAGTTCTCTAATTTTTAATAATAAACAAATGTGTTATTATTCCAGCAGAAAGTGCAATTCGCTCAAAATGAGAGTTTCAAATTTCACTTGCTTCATAGCATTGCCAATTTGAAATTAATTTTTGAAAACATTTTGAAAATTGAAGTGAATAATAGTATCTAATATATATTTTTAATTTATTTAAACTATTTATACACATAATAAACAGAAATAAATGTGCATGTTCAAAATTTCATGTTTCCAGATTTTTAAAACTGGAAAACAGAAGAGACTAACAGTACTACTATTTTTTTTTTTTTTCATGCCTGTATCTCTTTTAGTTTTTTTTAAAATAAAAGGTCCAGATCTTTTATTTTAATTGAAAAACAGAGCATAGAAATAACATAAGTTCAGCAATGCATAAAAGCACTTTAAAGTTCACTGAGATAAATATATATATATATATATATATATATATATATTACACCAATATGGATACAGCCAAAAAATCTATGCCCATTGTAATTTCCCTCCTTGAAGTTCCTCTTTTTTCTAACTGTAGGTCGAAATTGGACAGTACCCATTAGCACTGTGGTCCCTTGCTAATAGCTGAACTGAGTTCCTGTAATGGGTCCTTTGCTACTGAGTCGGCGCCTCCGTAGCCAGGTGGGAAGGAGCAGCAGTGCATAGCACACGCTTCTTGATTAGACCGGGGTTCGAGCCCATCACCACCAAATACGGAGGATGCGGAAAGGTCATGGAATGACCACCGCATATCCCGGAGCAATATGGCCTTAGTTGCTAATGCTCCTAAAAACGAAAAAAAAAAAATAATAAAATAACAATAGCTACTGAGCCATGTATTTTTCATGAGTAAAGTCAACTTGGTAAAGAATATTCAATTTGCATGCTGAAATAAGTCACCTGATTTAGAAACCTTCTCCAACTGGTTTGAATCATAAGTTCCAATCCAGTGGTAAAATCTCCAATCGGAATAATCACATTCACTTCTTCTACCTTCTTTGTAAACGTACTGACACTCATTTCATTTACCACTGGCTATTACACTATAACATCAATGTGGATCTGGGTTTTTATTTATGAAAACCCCAATCGCGAGTAATTATTAGAACCAACAGTACTTAATACTATGCTTGGGTTGGAGGTTAAGAAGACGAAGGAAGATATTTGTTGACATTAGATTTGAACTTCTGAATTCAATATGTTCTTCCTATGTATTTTCAGAAAATACATAGGAAAGAAGGTTGTTCCAGAAAACTGCAGTTGAATGAATAAATGAGGAAGGTGAAAAGTTGGTTCTGTGAGTTTCAAGTTGGCCAGTAAATGGATGTTGGCTGGTGGTGGCACGTGTTCAGACTGTTTTGAAAGAGAGAGCAGAAATTATAGAAGCCAATTCTGAAAAACAGTGCCCATGGAGGTATCTGAAGAAAAGGCATGCAGCAGTAACAGTACGTCTGTTGAACGATAATTGGATGGGAGGGATTAGTCATCATTTTCAGGAACTGGCTGGTATGAGCAAATTTCCAAGCAGAAGGAAAACACCTTTGGAATAAGAAAGTGAAAAAATGCAGCAAAGAACAGGCGTAAGTTCAGGAGCACAGGGTTTGACAACAAGTGGAGAAATACCATAGGAAGAACATATTGAATTCAGAAGTTCAAATCTAATGTCATCAAGATTGGTCAAAATGCTTCTGACATCCTTTTGACAGACCACAGGAGGCATTGAATGGAGCATGTTGGGAATGGTGGGAAGTTTTACCAAGGTCATTAATACGTGAGTTGGAAGAAAAATGAGATGCTAGCAGGTTAGCTTTATCTTTGGCTGAAGTGGCAACAGAACCATCTGCTTTTGAGAGAGTTGTGATCAGAGATGAGCAAAATTTGGGGCGAATAGCTTTGGCAAGAGACCAGAATGCTGGGCTACCATTAGGGCAAGAAACAAATTTTCTACTCTTAGCCTGTTCAAAATCTTGCTTGGACTGATTAATAATTTCTTTACAATTGTTGCAAGCTTTGGTATAGGCACAAAATGAAACTGAATAATTGGAAACAAGCCCATTATGATATCCAACATTCTTCTCTTGAACAGCCTTAGCACATTATTGGAAAACCAAGATTTAGATAAAGGTTAAGATTTTAAAGTGGAGTATGGGATAAATGATTCCATTCCTACAAGAATAATTTCACTGACACAATCTGAGCAAATGTTGACTTCAGAAGTTTTGAAACGGTAATCCGAACAATGAAAAGAAATCCCACAAGTCATCTCATTTTTCATTCTTTTAAGGCCAAACAACACAAGGTTGGGAACAGCCATGAGATAAAAGCTCACTGCAGAAGAGATAATCACCAAATTGTGATCTGAGGTGCCTAAAGGACCACTCATTTCGACCATGTACTTAGAAGGGTTGTTTCGGGGGAAAAAATGATCAAGTGCGTTGGCTGTATAGTTAGGATTGTAGGTAAATGAATAATCTGTGCAAGTTCATTAGTAATTGCAAAAGCCTCAGCATCTTGACCAGCTGGCTTGGTGTGAAGAAAACGGAGGCCAGCTGGAGTTGTGAACATTAAAATCACCAAGGAAAATGACCTCACTGTAAGAGAAGTTGGATTGGAGAAAGTCAAGTTGCAAAGAGATGAAGTCTAAGAGCTCCAAGGGATTAGTGGAGTTGGGAGAATGGTGGAGACAACAGAAGAATTTAACAGAATGAGGTAGAGATTTTAAATCAGTGAAGACTGAAAAGAGGAGATTCCAAATTACCATGTGTCTAACAGGGAATATCAGAATGGACATATGCACAAGTACAACCTTTTAGGCGAAATGAATCATACAGCAAACAATTTGAGCAACTGAGTTGAGCAGTAGTTGAATTAACCAATAACTGAGATTCTGTCAGAAAAATTATACGAGGTTTGGCAGACTGTAAGTGGAAATGGACATCGTTGAGATGAGAATTGAGACCATGTATATTTGTGTAATGAACTAGGAAGTGTTTGGGAGGTTTAGATCTTTTCACAGATAAGCTTACTCTATTAGTTTGAAAATTCATGTTGTATTCAATTGAAGGAATGAAACTTTTTGATATGGCATACACATGGTAAGAATATACCCAAATCCTTGACATAACGTGGCCTCGACAATCCCCCCCCCACATACACACTACTCGGACTCCCTCCAGTCACTGTAGAGGTAGCAAGATTATACACTAATTGATCTGGAAGCCTTCTAAAGAGTTATCAATAGGTTCGGTCCAGTGTACTAACTAACGGCAAGTCTGCAAACACCGTTTTAGAGCTCTACCCTCGAAATTTAAGGAAAATTGGATCTCGCCATGATGTCCATCCTAATCTCAAAAGTCATCAGTCCTACTGCATGATGGAAGAGATAGGGAAGGGTTGGGCGGACTTAGCTCTGGAGACTAAACATGGGTTCCACGACTTCACGCCTCCAATAAGCAATTTGGTGGTACTGCACTAGCCGAATAGTTATTGTTACTAGGCACTAGCCTAGTATTGCCTGGTAACGAGGAGTGGCATTCCTCCATGTGATGTGGGTGCCACACCTTGACCCCTGCTTACATTGGTTCCCACATGGGTGGTCACCCACAGTGTGCTTGGGCATCGGGGTTTTACCCAGGATTAATAAGTCCCACCATCGTAAAGGTGCAAGCAGAGGATTTGGCTATCACAGACCATCCGGACTTTGCAGGAATTGGATCGACTTGACTTGAGTGTCACCGGAATATCAGTTTAATGAGCATTTTAGACTCCCAGGTAGCAAGTATAGCTTGTCTGGCATATCTGAGAGAATGTCTGTGACAACCTCAAGGACCAAATTAAAATCAGGGAAAGACCATATCCCAATCACATTGATTTTGATAAAAAGCATAATGTACCACCACTCATCCTGTCCTATTATCTCACCTGTACACAATATTTGTGTACATGAAAACCCCACTGTTAAATGCTGGCAATTTGTGTTGCTAATTTTGTTTCATTTCCCACAATGTCTTCTATTTTTCATACTTGCAGCTTTGAAGATTAACTGGAATATATAAATTTCTGTCAATTATATGTATCTACACACAGTATATATTGATATACAGATATGAGGGTAATGTATTTCAAAGTGAAAACTTTCATATTACTCAACTTGATGTCCCAGTTAATACTGGAATTCTCCTGGTCTGATGATTATAAACGAGAGCTGAAGGAGTACTTAATGAATTCTCTCCATTTATTTTATTTAATAAAATGTAATTTATGATTATAACATCACACATTAATCCAGCAATTTATCACCCTAAAAACTGAAAAAAATAACTGATGGAACAAGAATACAGGTGTTCAGTATTGATTCTCTAATGCAGAGTGGCAAGGTGTGTGTAAAAAAAAAGGTGGAAGTGGACAAAAAGAAAACTTGAAAATCAAGCAATTTAAAATACTTCTTTGACTACCCATTTATTTCTACCAGAAAATCCTGAATAAAACCAAAACTATAATCTAGCTTTAAATCTATTGGAATGAGCAGCAGCTGGGTATTTCAGAGACTGCTGGGAGTCATTGCAGTACAAGTAAACACATGGGTTGCGTTAGGGTAGTTAAGAATAGGAACAGATGCATGTATACTGTATATACACCAATGCTAGGAGTTTGGTAAATAAATTTGATGATTTTGAGGTATTTCTCAAAACATCAAAGGCAGATATTGTTGGGATCAGAGATGTTGTGTCACACACATATAAGGAATGCAGAACTGCAATTTGGGGAGTACAATGTTTACAGGAAGGATAGACAGGATAGCAAGGGAGGAGGGGATATGCTATTAGTTAAGAAACATAAAATCCAAGGAAGTGAAGCCATTCGACATTGCTGGACAGTGCTGTGTCAAGTCAGTTTGGTGACTCGACACTGCACTGTCTCATTGGGAGATCAAAATTGAGAGTAGGAGTGTGCTATAGGCAAATGACTCTGATGAGTATAATAAGAAACTGTACAGGGAAATAGAGTGGGCCAGTAAATCAGAGTCTTATAATGGGGGATTTTAATTTCCCAGATATTGACTGCAATTTGTGGGTTGGTCTCCCACACACTAGCAAAGCTTTTATGGATTTATTGGATGATTTATTTCTACATCAGCATATTTGGGAGGCAACTAGAGGGATTAATGCTCTTGATCTGATTATCAGTAGTGATTCTTCATGCCTTAAGAATCTGCAGATAAAGGAACCACTAGGTGGCAGTGATCACAGTGTGCTGAAGTGGGATTTACTCAAAGAGGTAACTATCATGAGGCAAAGGGAAGGGTTTTTGCTTTTGTAAAGGCGACTAGGGTGGTCTGAGGCAGTATTTAAATTCTATATGGTGGGACCAACTGATGACGTTACCAACAGTAAATTCCAAAATGGGAAGGATTCAAAGAATTTATCTTGGAAGCTACTAGGCTTTACATACCAACTAAGAAATATTGTTCAAGGTTTAGGCCTAAATGGATGTCAGATGAACTAATGAGACATATGGCAGAGAAGAAAAATGCATGGGATACATAGAAATTAACGTGTAACATGGAAACCTATGATATATATAAGTTGGTCTGTAACCAAGTCACAAAGGAGATTAGGCAGGCAAAGGCAGATTATGAAAATCTTTGGCAAAGGAGGCAAAAAAAAACAAAAGAGTTCTTTACTTATGTAAACTCTAGAAGGAAAGGGATGAATCAGATTGGTCCACTGGATATCAATGGTTCAACTGTTGATGATCCTGCTTAGATCCTGCTCTAATCCAGCTCAAACAAAATGAGTATTTTGCATCTACATTCACATATGAAAAGTTATTCTCGGAGGGGAATGCCAGAGGTGAATTAAACTCTGGCAGTGAGCTAAATGATTTTGTAATAACTGAGAAGAAAGTAGACTAATGTTGAAGATAAACATAAAAAAGGCTCCCGGGGTGGATGGGATCTATCCAGTTATAATAAAGGAGGTAGCAAAGGAAGTAAGTAAACCCTTAGTTATAATTATGAGAGTTTCTTTGGGCTCAGGGGAGGTACCCATGGACTGGAGATGTACAAATGTTACCCCAATTCACAAAGGAGGATCAAAGGGCGACAAAAGTAATTACAGACCTGTTAGTTTAACTTCTGTTCCAGGAAAATTAATGGAGGCACTGATTAAAGAAGCACCGCAGGATCACCTAAACAAGACTTCAGTTATAGCTCGGACACAGCATCATTTTGTTAAGGGAAAGCCTTGCCTGACGAATTTGATTAGATGATGTGGTCACAAAGAAACTGGATGCAGGGAATAACTTTGATATCATATATTTGGATCTAAGGAAGGCTTTTGATACTGTTAGATAGGGAAGACTGCTGCACAAATTGGAGCAGTGTGGCATTGAAAGCAAATTGCTGCTATGGATAAAGGGATGGTTGAGAGGGAGAAGACAGAGAGTGGTAATCAAACAACATTGCTCATCGTGGATTAATGATATTAGTAGAGTGCCTCAGGGTTCAGTCTTGGGTCCATTGTTGTTTTCTGTATTTATGAATCATACTGATGATGGTATATCAAGCTTAATGTCCAAGTCTGCAGACAGTACAAAGGTTGCCAGAGTTGTTAAGGACACTAATGACAGTACTACATATGGGAAGCTGTAACCCCAGAGTAACATATTAACTCTGTGGTACTACACTGACAGTGGTAGAAAATGAAAAGGACCTGGGGTAATTTTGCAGGCCGATATGATGTTTTCTGAGCAGTGCAGACAGTCTGCAAGAGTAGCTCATAGTACCTTGTCAATGATTTACAGGAAATTTTCTAGCAGGGATAAGGAGGTGATTATGCCCTTGTATAAGGCAATGGTCAGGCCACACCTTGAGTACTGTGTACAGGTCTGGAGGCCTCATTTTAAGAAGGATGTAGAGCTGTTGGAACGAGTATAGAGAAGGGCAACAAGATTGGTGAATGGAAACAAAGGGTTGCTCTTACGAAGAAAGGCTTAAGTTTTGCAAATTACAGTGTCTGTTGACTAGGCACCTGCGAGGTGATTCTGATTGAGGTGTATAAAGCCTTGAATGGTTTGAGCATGCTCAATGCTGATGGGATTTTTCAGCTTGCTCAGAATAATCACCTGAGAGGGCATAAATTCAATTTGAGGAAAGACATGCAAGATAGATGTGCAGAAGTTGGTTGGTGGAACAGAATTCATCTTTTGTTGTGAAGGTTGATAGCCTAAATAAATTTAAGGCTGGGCTGGGCAAGTATTTGAAACGAATGGAGGGTTGAAATGAAAGAGTTTTTTTTTTTTTCCAGCTGATGCTACATAAGCTTGCTTTCTTGCATCATGCCAATAAAGATATTTCTGCTTCTTTAGTTAAATATAGTGATAAAGGTAACATAAACGCTTACATTAATATGGAAGTTTAAGTAAAATTAAATGCAACAAGGCATCATATAGTCATTAAATTCAACAAGGCATCACATAGTTATTAAATGCAACAAGGCATAACAATAGTCTTTTCTTTTAGTGAAGTGTTACTTATTCGATGTGGTGCAATACATGGAAACTTGTTGTGAAGGAAGAGCACCATATGGAATACAGATAAAATGATGCCCTTCACACTACTAATGTAGTTTTTTGTTTACGAGTTGCCTATGGTGTGTTTACACCAATATGATATAGATTAATAAGGAAGAGATATCAGACAAACTTATAATAGATAAAATAGCTATTAAAAATTACAATGACTACTAACCAGTAGTCATTGTAATTGATAATACAGAAAAGGATAAAGTTGCCTTACCACAGGTTCTTAGTATTGATAAAAATTACAAAAACCAAATGCCATCAGACTTCTCTAAAGAAGTCTTGGTAATTAGAATTTTAATGTAAACTTCAAATGAAAATACTAGTAGAAACTTACCTCTAAATACTAAAGGAATTATTCATAATTTAAACTAACTTTTAATTATAACCTTGTTGATTTATTATTATCTGAACATAGTTTTGTGAAGTTTCAGTAATTAACTCATTTAAGAAAGAAAGAAAGAAGATAATAGGAAACTATAATTATAATTAAAATAACACTACTCTTAGATGAAAGTTACGACTTTAGAAACTGAAGTATATGTTTAAAAGACATTTGACTCATCACAAAAGGGTAACTAATAATCTTGGAATTACACATATATATAAAAAATATATAAACATATATATAATCTTGGAATTACACATTTTTAAAATATATATTTTTTAAAAATGCCAGAAGTATTATAACTGCAAATTATGATATCTGGACTATTACAGAAACATGGTTATTTCCTCATATCATCAATTTTTCAGCTGATAAGGAGGGTTACAGATAAAAAGAAGGGTGGAGGGGTTGCTTTATTTATATATAGAAACATTAATATAATAATAGAAGTATTTGGGCAGAATTTGAGGGAATAAAGATAAAGTTGAAAGTAGGAAAAAATTATCTTACTGAAAATTTTATTATATTTACCTTCCCCTGTACTGGTTTTTACTTTAAATAAGCTAGAAATATTTATGGAACTAATCATTAAAATTAATCTTAAACCTGGTACATTACCTTAAATATATCATTTCATTGGGATTCATACAGTTGTAAATTTATCATTGAAAAATTGCATCAGAATAGTTATCTGTTAAACCTATTTTTAAGTTAATTTGATACAAATAAATATCCTTCCAACTAGAGGGAAAAACATATTAGATCTTGTATTTTGAAACTTTGATATTGAGATTAATCACACAAAATTATTTTTAATTCTGATCATTTTGACTTACAATTTGGTTTTGCTTTAAAAACTAAATTAGATAAATGAAAAAAATAAACCAGCAATTTATTAAAAAAACTAACTGTAATATAGTTAGTTGGACTATTGTTTAATTAGACTGGGACAAAAGTTTTATGAAATTAAGGATACCGATATTTTTTAGAAGCATATCACATAATTAGATGAACATTATAGTACAAACTGTTCCTATTAAAACTAAAAATGTAATAAATGTTAAATATCCTATTAGGTTAAATGTTAAGCAGCCTATTAAATATTATATAATTAAACTTTTGAAAAAGAAAAAATATTGGTTCAACCAATTCAAAAAAAAAAAAAAAATACTTCTCATTACTATAGATTCTTTTTTTAGGAAAAAAAGTAAAAAATAAAATAGGAATTGTTTATAATAACTATTTATCATCCACGGAATACTCAGTTTTCGTATCATATAAAAATCAAATATCATATGAAATTTCAAATCAAATATCAAATATCATATCATATCAAAATACTCAGTTTTCATAACTCAGTAACAAAAGGCTTTTGATACTGTTGTTATTTGGTTTTTAGGAGCATTGGCAACTAAGTTCATATTGCTCCGGGGATATGCGGTGGTCATTCCCTGACCTTTCCGCATCCTCCTTATTCAGTGGTCACAGGCTCGAACCCCGGTCTAATCAAGAGCGTGTGCTATGCACTACTGCCCACCCGGCTATGGGGGTGCCACTTTTATATTTTATATTGGAGCAGTGTGGCATTGGAGGCAAATTGCTGCTATGGATAAAGGGGTGGTTGAGGGGGAGAAGACAGATGGTGGTAATCAATGGACACTGCTCATCATGGACTAATTTTTTTTTTTGGTAGTTGTTGGCGCATCGGCTTCTGTGGCCATAATGCACCTCCCAAGGTTTTTTTGCAGTACTTTGATCCAAGCCCAAGGCGGGATTCGAACCCGCAACCTTTGGGTTGCTAGGCAGGCACTTTACCCACCCAGCTAGCCTGGTCGGCTCATGGACTAATGTTATTAGTGGAGTCCCTCAGGGTTCAGTGTTGGGTCCATTATTGTTTTCTGTATTTATAAATAATATTGATGATGGTATATCAAGCTTAATGTCCAAGTTTGCAGACAATACAAAGGTTGGCAGGGTTGTTAAGGACACTACTGACACTATGCTGCTGCAACAGGATCTGGTAAGGTTGAGCAGATGGGCTGAGAGGTGGCAAATGAAGTTGAACATTGACAAATGCAAAGAACTACAAAGGGGAAACAGAGCAACCCCAGAGCAACGTATCAACTCTGTGGTACTACACTGACAGTGGTAGAGAATGAAAAGGATCTGGGGGTAATTGTGCAGGCAGATATGAAGTTCTTTGAGCAGTACAGATGGGCAGCAAGAGTAGCTCATAGCGTCTTGTCAATGATATACAGGAATTTTTCTAGCAGGGATAAGGAGGTGATCATCCCTTGTATAAGGCAATGGTCAAATTCAATGGTTACCTTGAATACTGTATACAGGTCTGGAGGCCTCATTTCAAGAAGGATGTAGAACTGCTGGAACGAGTACAGAGAAGGGCAACAAGGTTAGTGAATGGAACAAAGGGTTGCTCTTACGAAGAAAGGCTCTTGCTCAGAATAATCGCCTGAGAGGGCATAGATTCAATTTGCGGAAAGACAGATGTAGGATAGATGTGCTGAAGTTTGCCTTTAGCCAGCGGGTAGTTGGTTGGTGGAACAGACTTCCATCCCTTGTTGTGGAAGTTGATAGCCTAAATAAATTTAAGGCTCAGCTGGACAGGTATTTCGAACGAACAGAGGGGTGAAATGGAAGTGTTTTTTTTTTGTTTTTTTTTTGGCTGATGCTGCATAAGCTTGCTTCCTTGCATCATATGCCTCTACTAATGCTAATGCTAGTTACTAAGAAAAAAGACCTTAAAGTTTTTTGGAATCATTTGACCTAATAAAAAGTGCAACCAAATATGGAAAAGAGCACATTATTACCAGCTATGAAAGAATTTATGGAATGCTTTGGAACGTGCTATTCATCAAAAGAAATAAATGTAACAATAACTTTCCTGAGGATATGCTTGGCAAAGATCATATGAGCAATTCTGAACTTAGTCCAGAAATACTACTGGATACAATTAGCAAATTTCCAATGAATTATAGTACTAATCTGTATAGTATTCCAATGGCTGTTTGGAAGAATTGCTTTACTGTCTTATCTGAACAACTGATACATTTTATAAATATGATTTTTGACTGGCCAATTACTAAGCAATTTTGTTTACTTTATTTCCATTTTATACTGCCTTACATAATGGCAAAAAGACAGCACATACTTAATCAGGGAATCATTCAATTCATATTCGCTGATGGATCCTCCAGCAGCTGAAAGTCCCCCGAAGGACGTGATTTGATATTATATAAAGATCAGAGGCAGAAAGCCCAAAAAAGATGGTTTGCTCCACATACCTCTATAATTCCAAGTTATTGTTGAGACCTTTGGTTATAATCCCTATTCTTGTTTACCTGTAATTGAGGCTATGATTAACATCATACCTCTGTTTAAGCCTGTGGCAGGTTTCCAAGTAATGGCCAGTTCCTGATGTGCATCTAGAAGGAACAGTGATTCATCTCTTACGTAGGGGTTGCGTTCATGTCTTCATCTGTTTAATATGGTTTTTTGATAACCAACCATCCCTTCTGGCTGAGCCTATTTTGGACAAAGTTAACAACCACATCGTACCTAGTAATTCTAATGCTATGTGTACATACAATGGCACCTTAAGGCAACGCAGGCAAGAGATTCCATCGCCATACTTCTTCCTCTTGATTTCTACAGAGGGTAGGGACGGTATTAATCCTGGTTCTTATTAGATCAATATAAGCATGATTGGGTCGTAATTTGGTGCCCTCTCCCACCCACCAATGGTGAGAATGCAAATACTTTGATTCTCATAAGGCGCAGCCATCAAAGGCTTCAATGCAATCTCTTGCATTGCAAGAGATGGGTCCACCACCCCTTCAGATGCACTGTTTTCAATTCTAATCCTTTCATTCATTAATAGCTTAACATTATTTAATTCCCTCCTGATGAGTAGAGGAAGCTATAGATCTAATCAAATTAGATAGTATGAATCAGAGCTGTAATACTCAATAAGAGTATTATATAATTTTACAAAGATCTAATCAAAGTAGAAGGTGAGTTCTACAGATTTAAAATTCTTTCTCTCAAGGAGGTGGATGGTCCAATTTGGACTGGCCATTTATTTAGCAAACTGATGACTAATTTTAGTTCCATATTCAAGAAAAATGATAAAAGTAGTCCCCTTTATTCAGAACAATCCACAAATCAAGCCCAGAGACTAAAAATCCCATTCATTAATTGACAATTACAAATCTACTGACAATGGAAAATAATATTAGGAAGGCACCTGATAATAACAAACAGATGGATATAATTCATTTACCTTATACAAAAAACATTTATCTCAGTTCCCCATAATATATAGTGTATTAAGCTCACTGGTGTGGGGGTGAATTGGCTCTGATCTGGTTTCATGATTACTTTTAAAGTAGGAAAAGTGTTATCAATTTTAATGATTCTTACTCAGATTATTAGTATTAGCAATGGCCACATGGTGCAAGGAAGCATATGGCTTATGCTGCACCAGCCAAAAAAAAATTATAATAATAAAAAATAATTTAAAAAATAAATAACAATAATAATAAAATAAAACAAAATAATAAGATTAAAAAAAAAAATTTTTTAAATAATAATAAATAAGAGAAAAGGAAATGGACAACCTAAGCATTTCTCTCCACCCATAGGTAATTATCCAGCTTACTTTTGAATTTCCCCCAAACTGCCTCTACCACCCATGTAGGTAACTTATTCCAGTAATTTATAACTCACTGGCTAAAATGAAACTTCCTGCAATCCAGTCTAAACATCTCCCATGTAACTTGAAATTATGGCCCATAGTTCTAGAATCGTTTATAACTGTGAAAATTTTGTCCTCATTCATTTTACTTATGCTTCTCAGTCTTAAACACCTCAATCAAGTCACCTCTAAGGTGCCTCAGAGAACTTAGTCTGACAATATTGTAACACCCAAGTCCCTTTCCTCCACTACCGGTTTTAGTTCAACTCCACCAAGTGTATAAGTTATTTTGGGGTTACTGTTACCCAGGTGCAATACCTTACACTTTACTATATTAAAGCATAGCTGCCATTTTTCTGACCATCCTATACTAATTTCAACTATTGACCTAGCTACTGAGGGAACAAAATCCATTTTGAAATTATAGAATGTAGAACAAATTATCTTAATATTTTAACAGGACTGCTGCATTTCTTAATGAAATCAAGCCTGACTTTTTTTTATAAAAACAATATTAAAAGTTAATTTGATAACTTGTTTGATGATTGATAATAATTATTGGTTTAATATACTACTTACTTAAATTAAGAATATAATTTTTTAAAGATAAAGAAATTTTTATGCATTTGTAATGTTTTTTCTGTCATCTTTTTTTATATTATTTTTTTAATTATATGGCTACACTTTTTCATTCATTAAATTTTTGCTTTTGAAACATTGTATTTATTTATGTTTATGTCATTTTAATGTTTATTTTTAAATAACATATGAATGTGTTATTGTATGCATATGTATATTACAGTAGATACACCATAAATTTAAACTACGTATGTAGTGTGAAAGGCGACATTTTAATTGTATCTCATATTGTGGGTGCCTTCACAATGAGATAGATGGTATTGCACTACTTCAAAGAAATAACACTTTTCTAGTAGAGAAGACTACTGTTATTTTTTTTCAGGCGATACCACCACCTAGAAGATAGTTTCAAAGCTTTTGGGCTTCATCACCAGTGGTAATGCAACATGCCATCACAGTTGCAAAGTTATTTCCACAATATTGTGGTATTACTTCGAGAAATCATGCAAATGACAATCATGACAACCAAACATACATTTTATTGCATTTATGTGTAAAACTGAAATGACAAGTTAATCTAATAGTATTATATACTGTAAATCAGCAAAATAAGTCTCAATATTTTGTTGTTCCTCCTCAAGCTGCAGTTACTGCCTAGCAATGACCTGGCATACAGTTAATAAACTTCTGGATATACAGTTGCCCAATTTCATGGCACTGCATCCTTACAATGCTTCCCTGCAACTGAATCTTACTTGTTGGCTTCTTCTGAGCAATTTTAAATGACTTTAGGTAGCAGAAATTTTCAATGGGGTTCAAAATCTGTTGCTTGGCCAGTCCAACACTATAATACCAGCATTTATGAGGTGTAATTACATCTTAAGGAAGAAAAATGAGGGTAAAGATTGGTGTAAGTATGTTTTAAGCCTTGTGAGACAAGAAGACAAACTCATGATTAAATATAAATAGCATAAAATGTACCAATTTTGCTGTGTGGCGAGGTGTTTAGTCCTGTTGAAAAATGCAATTTTGTACGTCTGTGTGGTGATCCCTAATAATGGGTTTCAGCCACTCCTCCAAGATAGCAGTGTATGTTTCTGTATTCGCCTTTCCATTAATAAACTTAATTTGCTCCACCCCTTTGCTTGTTATGCATCCTCAGACCATCTGACTGGAGGGGAGCTTCATAGTGCAGTCAGGATGGTATGACTCCAATTTTTGCCTTCTGACATATCGCTTCCCATCCGAGCCATGCAGGTTGAATTTTGATTCGTCAGAAAAGATGACTGTGTCCCATTGTTCATTTGTCCTTTGTTGGGTCAACAAAGGGTTCTTCTTGGGCCGAGATAGGCATGCAGACCACATTCCGAAAGCTATCTCTGGATAGTTTGTGTGCTTATTTCAACACCAGATGCCATCTCAAAGTTCAGTTTTAGATCAGAAACAATAGCATGGCGATTATGAAGGCATAGCCATTTCAAATATCGATCTTGGGAGGGCATAGTCACTCTCTTACGGCCTGATCCAGGTCTTCTCTTCATATCATTAGTTTCATGCTTTAATTTCAGCACCCAATATACTGTTGACAGATGGCAGCCTATTTTATCAACAATAGCATGCGTAGAAAGCCCTTCCTGGGACAGAGCAAAAGCTACACTTTTTTTTTCTTGGTGTCAACTGAACAAATGGAGCATGCTTACACCTCTGCAAAACAGGATACTAATGAGCATGTATACCCTTTCAATGCTGTACTTATAGAATCGGCTGATACAATACCTTGCAATTACTCTCTGAAGCAATAGAAGATTTATCTGACAATACCTTTTCTTTGCAACAAGCAAAATGACTGTAATCAAACAATATCTTATATGTTTCACTAGAAATATTATTTTTTTTAAAGTGATGCAGTGTTTTTGTCTGCCACTGTACACGTGTACATGTATGTGATTATCATAACCTGAATTGTAAACCACAAATGTAAGTCTTCTGGCTGTTGTGATTAACAGGGAAAAAAAATGATAAAAATTACCATAGTTGGCATTTTGGTTGTAATCATTAGTTTTTTTCCCAAAGTACACTCACCTGGATAATAGGTAAACTCCAGACAATTAAAAACATAGATACTGCTAACAAAACTAAACATTACTATTTTAGGGAAAAGAAATTTCTGCAGTGTGCAGCTACAGATTCCCAAAATTTCTTTTGTTACCAATTAAAGAAATTATTACCAATTTTTATAATTGATAGTAATTATTGTTTCTTTAATTCGTCGGTAAATTCTTTCATCAGATACAAAATTGGGACTACACTTAAGTTAATATTATTCCAGTTTGTACTGTTGCAATTTATTACCCTTTTGTATTTTTACAGTATATGCTGTTAAAAACAAATTTAAAATTTTGTAGATAATTAATACTAGTGAACAAACTCTGACAGTCAAAGGTTTGCATTAGCATATGATGCAAGAAAGCAAGCTTATGCAGAATCAGCCGAAAGAGGAAGAAGGAAAAAAAAAAAAAAAAAAAAAAACGCTCCCATTTCACCCTTCCATTCATTCCAAATATCTGTCGAAAGCCTTAAATTTATTTAGGCTTTCAACTTCCACAACAAAGGGTGGAAGTCTGTTCCACCAACCAGCTAGCCGCTGGCTAAAGGCAAACTTCCACACATCTATCCTACAACTGTGTTTCCTCAATCTGAATTTATGCCATCTCAGGTAATTATTCTGAGCAAGAGGAAAATTCCCATTAGGATTGAGCATTCAAGGCTTTATACACCTCAATCAGATCACCTCGCAGGTGCCTAGTCTCCAGACACTGTAATTTGCAAAACTTAAGCCTTTCTTCATAATAGCAACCCTTTGTTCCATTTACTAATCTTGGTGCCCTTCTCGTTCCAAAAGCTCTACATCCTTCTTAAAATGAGTCCTCCAGATCTGTATACAGTACTCAAGGTGTGGCCTGACCATTGCCTTATACAAGGGGATAACCACCTCCTTATCTCTGCTAGAAAAATTCCTGTAAATCATTGACAAGGCACCATGAGCTACTCTTGCAGACCGTCTGCACTGCTCAGAAAACTTCGTATCTGCCTTCGCAAATACCCGCAGATCCTTTTCATTCTCTAACTGTCAGTCTAGTACCACAGAGTTGATACGTTACTCTGGGATTACTGCTTCCCATATGTAGTACTTTACATTTGTCAATGTTAAACTTCATTTGCCACCTCTCAGCCCATCTGCTCAACTTTTGTAGATCCTGTTGCAGCAGCGTACTGTCATTAGATGCAGATGTGGTTTATTTTGTTATCATGTAAGACATTTATAACTGGTTGATTATTAAGTATGATTCTGCTATTTGGTATTTGATCCAGTATAGGTTTCGGTACTTGCTCAAAGGTTTTTACAGGTAATCTGGCACAGCTGTGTCTGCATGAAGTGATAAATCTGAAACTCACCAGCAATTTGTGAAATTTTGGAAAGAAGCATACAGAAATTTAGAGTTATCATTATTTAATTTTAACATTTTGTTCAATGTTATTGATTTTTTAGTGATAATATATTAGGTGAAGGTATTTTGTAAATTCATTTCACTTGATGAAGCTTATTATTTTTGAATTTAAAAGATTTTGCAGAATAAAGCATAATTATTTGCTGCCTTATCGATAGAGGTTAGGATAAAGTCTTTTCGAAATACATGCAGCTCTTAGTACTATGTTGTAATTTTCAGTACAACTCCAGTGTATTTGTTGATTATTTTACAGAACATAGTATTGATCCCAATTTGGCAGGATTCAACAGGTGTAATTTATTTTTTAAGCCAAACAGATGCAGTATTTTAGTAGAGCCTGATATATTTGCCTTTTGGAAGCCAACATTGATACTTTTACTTAATCTAAACTTATATATCTATATATATATATATATATAGATATATATATATGACAGGATTTTTCTTGATTCTGGATCTGCTACTATTTCCAAATTTCTCGTAACAATGTGTCCATGATTTGAATCTACATACAGACATATACCTACATACCATGTCCGTATGTAAGTATACAGACATATACCTGGTTGTTTGCAAATGCAATTTTCTAGATCAAATTATTGATCTAGAAAATCACTAATATTGGTGGCAACATTTTTATAATTACAAGCCTTTAGTTCAAAAGGTTTTGAATATTTAAATCTAACTTTTATTTGGAAATTTCTGTGGTTATGCAATAATATAAATTTATATATTTATTTACATTTATTAAATTCATTAACTTATTTTGAAATAACAGAATCGTTATGGATTAACTTTATTGAAGATTTTGGTATTATATGTGTGGCAATAAAGTTCCCGGACTGGTGCTGTTGCAGTCATGTTTGATGAGTTTGAAAATAAATGATAGGGATATCTTGAACTTCAAACTTCTTCCAACAGATACTGGTATAGAGATTGTCAAGTAGGTTAACAGTTTGAAAGAAGCAACCAGTTTAGCTAGAAGTTTTAATGTTGTCTCACAATTTTGAAATGGAGCAATGAATGAATATCATTTGTTTTAAAGGGAAAATGTGCAACAGAAATATGTTAAAATTGTTTATGATGATGAAACTTAAAGTCATACCAGTGTGTTTCGAGGGTGGAAACAGTTCAAAGATAGACATGAGGATGTTTACAATGATCCCAGGTGTGGGTGTCTGTAAAATTCTCGAAATGAGAACAAAGATACAAAAGTTTGGGAAATTGTTGAAAGACATTGTCATTTGATCCTAAGAACAATGGTTAATGAATTGGATATGAATAGGGAGACAATTCATCTAATTCTGCATAAAGATTTACAGAAAAGGAAGGTGTGTGTGTGTGCAAAATTTGTGTTGCACAGCCTCACAGACAAGCAGAAGCAATGAAGAGTGTCATCGTGCGAAAACTTCAATCAGACTTTTCAAGATAATCCCAATTTCCTGAACTCGATTGTTGCCAGAGATGAAATATCAGAGCATGCAACGGACTTCAAAACCATCACCAAAAAGTTTCATTTATAGAAGTCCAGGATCAAGGCAATGACAATCATGTTTTTTGAGAAAGAGGGTGTCATTCACAAGGAATTTGTGAATTGCACCTGAAGGGGGATGGGGGGGAGGGAGAGATAGAGAGAGAGAGAGAGAGAGAGAGAGAGAGAGAGAATCAATGCTGTCTTCTACCTATACGTACTTCAAAGCTTACAGAAACACATTTTTGCGGTGAAGCCATAATTTCAAGAGAAAGCAAGCTCTTGTTGCACAAAAATGACCCAACCCTTGTTGTGAAGACATTTCTGATTCAATGTGACATTGGACAGATCAACTATCCACTTTACTTTCCCGATCTAGCACCAATGGGCTGCTTCTTCTTTCCAAAAAGACTGCCTAAAAGGAAAGAGATTTCATGATGATGATGACAAAGAGTAAAATGTAACTCTCAAAATGAACTCACTGAATGCCTTTGCTGGTTCTTTTCAGAAACTTTTAGAGTGGCATAATAAGTGCACCCAAGGTTAATTTGAATAAAAATAAAACCATTTTTGAATTTCTTCACATATTGTTCTTTTTATTGCTCCAGTCTGGGAACTTTATTGCCACACAGTGTGTGGCAAAAGCTGCAAAATCAAACTGTATTAATTTTATATTCATATATATATATTTTATATATTTTTATATTGTTTTATATATTTCTATATTTTTTTATATATTTACTTTCTTTTTCTTTGAAGAAACTCCAGTTGTGAGATGTAGTGTGACCACCAAAGTTGCAATTCTCATGCTACATCTCAGGTTTTCACCTGAGACGTAGCATCAAGTACTCTCTGAAAATAACTATAAAATTACAAAACTTTTATAATTTTATAGATATTTTCAGTTTTTTAAACAATTTTTATAAAATTATTAAAACTATAAATTTAATTTTAAATACTGCTCTAGAAAACTATATTTAGGAAGATGAAGAAAATTTCAGTCTTAAATCTTGAAACAAAAGTTTTGTGCAATCATTCTTTTTTAATGAAAGAAATACATATTCAGTACCACAAACTATCATGCTTAGAAAAGTTTGGAGCTTACCATCATGAGTCTTAAACTCTGGAAGAAGAAACAAATTTACCCCACAATATAATGCTCTGTCACTCTGATTTAAATAAGGAATGTGAACAGAACCTAGACAAACACAGAAATTGCTTTGTTCAATAATATACATATAATTTTCAACTAAATATGTACTGTTTCAACATATATTTCAGAAATTTGCCCTATCTAATATTCACAAAAGTGGAAAAAGCTGCATAATTTACAATTTTGAACCTGATCTTAAACTAATACAAGGGGGCCTTCTTGTTACCTTCTAAACAGAGTAAGGAGTTCTGCACAGAGTAAGGAGTTCTTGAACAGAACTCCTTACTCTATGCAGAAAATCAGGCTTCCACTTCATTCATTACCTCCTCATCAGTCTGAAATCTACAGCCCTGTATTGGTACTTTCAATTTTACAGAAAAATTCTAAGAGTGAGATTGGGAGAATAAAGTACTGCAGATTTTCAAGGCTACATCTGATTGCAGTGCCTCCGTAGCCAGGTGGGAAGGAGCAGCAGTGCGTAGCACACGCTTCTTGATTAGACCGGGGTTCGAGCCCGTCACCACCAAATACAGAGGATGCGGAAAGGTCAGGGAAAGACCACCGCATATCCCGGAGCAATATGGCCTTAGTTGCTAATGCTCCTAAAAACCAAATAACAACAACAACAACAAATCTGATTGCAAAGTCCACTGTGAGAGCAGCCTTGTGTCAGGAGAATTATTTGCTTGGAGTCAGCAGCCTATGGATAGCTTCTCATGTCTCATCAACTTGATAGTCTCTCTTAACTTTTCCAGAAGACAAGAGTAGCACTACTCAATGATGTAAAATAATGGAGTCACTGGTTAAAGATGCATTTCAGGATCATCTAGACAAGACTGCGGCGTCACTGGTTAAAGATGCATTTCAGGATCATCTAGACAAGACTGCGGCAATAATTCAGACACAGCATAGATTTGTTAAGGGAAAGTCTTGTCTAACAAATTTCATTGGATATTATGGTGTGGTTACAAAGGCACTGTATGCAAAAATAATTTTGATATCATTTACTTGGATTTCAGGAAAGCTTTTGACACTGTTGAGCATGAAAGATTATTGTACAAATTGGAGCAGAATGGTATTAAGGGTAAGTTGCTACAATGGATAAAAGGATGGTTAAGTGGGAGAAGACAGAGGGTGGTAATCAATAGGTGCTGCTCTTCGTGGACTAATGTTATTAGTGGAGTCTCACAGGGTTCGGTGTTGGGTCCACTGTTGTTTTGTATATTTATCAATGATATTGATGAAGGTATATCAGGCTTAGTGGTGAAGTTTGCAAATGATACAAAGGTTGGCAAATGGGCTGAGAAGTGCAACTGAAGTTTAACATTGACAAATGCAAAGTACTGCATATTGGTAGAAGTAACTCCAAAGGAATGTATCAACTGTGTGGTACTACACTTAGGGTGGTAAAAAATGAAAAAGAGCTGGGAGTAATTGTGCAATCAGATATGAAGTTTTCTGAGCAATGCAGACAGGCTGCCAGAGCAGGTCATGGGGTTTTGTCAATGATATTCAGGAATTTTACTAACAGAGAAAAGGAGGTGATTGTTCCTCTGTATAAGGCAATCGTCAGGCCACACCTTGAGTACTGCGTACAGGTCTGGAGTCCTCATTTTAGGAAGGATGTAGATTTACTTGAGCGTGTACAGAGAAGGGCAAGAATATTGGTGGGGGGAATGAAGGGATCCTCTTACCATGAGAGGCTTAAGTACTGCAAATTGCAGCGGCTGGAGACTAGGCCCTGTACAAATTGAATTGTACAGGGCCTAGTCTCCAGGCACCTGCGAGGTGATCTGATTGAGGTGTATAAGGCCTTGAATGGGTTGAGCAAGCTGAATTCTGATATCCCATCAGAATTCAGCATGATCAACCATGCTCGTAATCTTCCTCTTGTTCAGATTACGAACCTAAGGGGGCATAAATTCAAACTGAAGAAAGACAGCTGTAGAATATATGTGTGGAAATTTGCCTTTAGCCAGCGGGTGGTGAATTGCAACTGTCGGCAAACTTCCATCTGTCGTTGTGGAAGTTGATAGTTAAATAAATTTAATGATGCTAGATAAGCTTATACGCTTGCTTTCTTGCATCACATGCCACAATTATTATGTCTTTTTGAAGGTAATATGGATACATTTAGAGTCCCACATGACATTGTTAGCAGACAGGTTAGGTTACAAAAACATTCATCTGTTGTTTCTTGTTTCTAGTGATGTACCCAGCACACATCTATCATCATTCTCTCTGACAAGCTCCAAAAATTGGAGCTTTTGAGGAAGTGTCAACAACCTCAGAACGAGTCGAGCTATGGTGGAAACAGATCCACAGCTAATATTCAGTCATCATGCATACTGTCACTCACACCTGAACTGTCTTTTCCAATTGCTCATTCTTATACGATAGGTAATCCTTCTCATATACAGCTTTCATCTACTCATGGATTTGTTTTGCTTCTTTACCTTGCAAATGAAATTTTATTATGTTGGACACCAACCATCACCAGCATTTCATCTCTCACTGTATTTATGGCTCTAGTTCTGTAACTGATGTAGCTGGAAAAACAAATTATGAGACTAAGCATGTGTGTAGGTATATATATATATATAAAAAAAAATTAAATTAAAATTTCTTGATAAGATGAAAAAGATTTAATGGAATGAAGGTCCATTGTCACTACACTGGTATAAGTTAATTAATACCAATAAAGTGACAAAGTTATATTTCAGTAATTATATTACTGCTTTCCAGTTTATTGTCCAAATTTGTAAATGAAAAAGGTAAGTAGTTATAAATTACCAGGTGACATAGAAGCCTAGGGCAGATATAAGCTAGTCTGCAATCAAGTCACAAAGGCGGTTAGGCAAGCGAAGGCTGATTACAGGAATTCCCCAGGAAAGGATGCAAAGAAAAGAAAAAAAAAAACAAAGACTTGTATACTTACATAAATTCTAGAGGAAAGGAATTAATCAGATTGGTCAACTTGGTGTTGGTGGTTCAACTATTGATCCTGCTCAGATAGCTGACAAACTGAATGAGTATCTTTCATCTACATTCACACATGAGGAATTCTGTAAGGAAGAGAAGGACAGAAGTTTACTAAACTCTAACAGAGAGATAAATGATTTTGTAATAATGGGGAGCAAAGTCGTGGAGAAATTGTTGTAGTTAAATATAAAAAAGGCACCTGGGGTGGATGGAATCCATCCAGTTATATTAGAGGAGCCAGCGAGGAGAGTTAGCAAACCATAAATAATCCTTAGATTCAGAGGGGTCACCATTGACTGTACATGTGCAATTTTATCCCCAATTCACAAAAGTAGTTCAAAGGGTGACAAAATTATAGACCTGTTAGTTTAACTTCTGTTCCAGGAAATATAATGGATTCACTGATTAAAGAAGTGATGCAAGATCATCTATACAAGACTCAGTAACAGTTCAAACACAGCATGAGTTTTTTAAGGGGAAGTCTTGTCTGACAAATTTGATTGGATACTATGATGTGGTCACAAAGGAACTAGATGCAAAAAATAATTTTGATATCACATACTTGGATTTCAGGAAAGCTTTTAATACTGTTGCACATGGACGACTGCTTTAAAATTGGAGCATCATTAAGGGCAAGTTGCTGCAATAGATAAAGGGATGGTTGAGTGGGAGACGGTAGAGAGTGGTAATAAATGTGCACTGCATTACGTGGACTAATGTTATTAGTGGAGTCCCCCAAGGTTCAGTGCTGGCCACAATGTTGTTTTATGTATCAATGATATCGATGAAGGTATATCAGGCTTAATGTCCAAGTTTGCAGATGATACAGAGGTTGCCAGAGTTGTTATTGACAGTAAAGACCATATGCTACTGTAACAGGATCTAGAAAAGCTAGGCAGATGGGCTGAGAAGTGGCAACTAAAGTTTAACATTGACAAACGCAAAGTACTGCATATGGTAACAGTAACCCAAGAGAAATGTACCAACTGTGTAGGACTACACTCGGGAGGTGGAGAATGTAAAAAGACCTGGGAGTAACTGTGCAGTCAGGTATGAAGTTCTCTGAAAAGTGCAGATGGGCAGCCAGAGCAGGTCATGCGGTTTTGTCAATGATATATAGGAATTTTGCTAGCAGGGACAGGGAGGTGATTATCCCCTTGTATAAGGCAATGGTTAGGCCACACCTTGAGTACTGCATTCCGATCTGGAGGCCTCATTTTAAAAGGATGTACAGTTGCTAGAACAAATACATAGAAAGGCAACAAGATTAGTAAGAGGAACAGAGGGATGCTCTTATCAAGAAAGGCTTAAGTTCTACAAGTTGTAGCATCTTCAGACTAGGCACCTGTGAGGTTCTTATTGGGGTGTAAAAGGCCTTGAATGCTTTAAGCAGGCTCAGTGCTGATGGGATACTTCCACCTTCTCAGATTAAGAACCTGAAGGGGCATAGATTCAAATTGAGGAAAGAGGATGTGCAGAAGTTTGCCTTTGGACAGCAGGTAGTTGATTGCTGGAACAGCTTCCATCTGTTGTTGTGGAAGTTGATAGCTTAAATAAATTTAAGGCTGAAATGGACAAACATTTGGAGTGAACGATTTGGTGAAATGGGAAGGTTTTTTCCCTTTTTGGTTGATGCTATATAAGCTTTCTTTCTTGCACTGTATGCCTCAACTAATGCTAATGACGTTAATCAAGGTATACCTCTGAGATATATATAAACTAAGCAGATGAGCTGATAAATGGCAGTTGTCGCAGTATAAAAATTCAAGGTATTCAAAGTAATGCACTGGGGTAGCAGTAATTCCAGAATAACATTCCATTTGGGTAGCACTAAACTTCAGGTAGTTATAAGGAAAATGACCTGGGGTTGTTATTAATATAATGCTTGTCAACACAAGGTCTATTTAGGCAAAATTGTGTCTATCATAGTTAATTAAATATATTATTTCTATTTTATATTGGTGTAGAGGCCAATATGCTTCAAATGTGTCAAGAGTTCTATATTGAAGAACTCTTGATTTCCAAAAAAGAAATTGAATAAAATCTGAGCTTTGTTTGATCTGCAGAATGCCTTGAATGCAACTCATGCTCTGTCACTTTCTAGTAGACTGTCCAAATGTCTACTAGAAAGTGACAGAGCATGAGTTGAGTGTGACAGGATGTGCACTGTGGTGGATCTTCTCCTGTCACAGTGTGATGTTAGATGAGTATGCCCAATTCTCAGTCTTGCCATTACTACTTCTTGTCTGGTCCATCTGAACCCTGGAGAGCCTGACTTTGGATCTTGTTTTCTCTGGTAAAGTTTATTAGTGGTATTACTTTTCCAGACCTGTGACCAGTTATGGTAACATGCCTAGTGATTTATAGGCTTATAATCCATAGGTTCTTTAGCGGCAAACAATCGGCACTCTCATTTCCTGGAATTCCTTTGGATTCCGGAATGTCCTGGGATCTAACAGAATGGTACTGACTGTTTGAATTCACTGCAAGAAAGTAACTGGTGGTGAATGGTTTTGAGTGTTGGATGAGAGGTCCTTTATGGCAAAGTCAATATAGATTAGAGCTTGTGATATGGAATATTCAACAATCTGCTCATGCTAGCTTTATGGCACATAGTTAGCATATAGTGATTGTCTTGGTGCTTCGAAAAACATTGTTTCGGCGTCTCCATAGCCAGGTGGGCAGGAGCAGCAGTGCGTAGCACATGCTTCTTGATTAGACCGGGGTTCAAGCCCGTGAGCCACCAAATATGGAGGATGCGGAAAGGTCAGGGAATGACCACCGCATATATCCCTGGAGCAATATGGCCTTAGTTGCTAATGCTCCTAAAAATAAATAAAAAAAAAAACCAAAACCAAACATGCTTGTGAACTTTCACCTTGTTGTAAGCTGCAGGAACATGGTGTATTTGTAATTGTTATTGGTCCCTGATAGCTGGACTTTAAAGTATAGTTGTATAATGTATATATTGTTTGGTTGGTCTAGCTTATGCCCTGACTGGATTAAGTGTCAAATTTATATGTAATCATTAATGTCTGCTTTCTGATGAACTTTCATTCTGGAAGACATAAGTGAGTCTTTTATTTGTGAACTTTCACTTCTGGAAATTACAAATTGACTGTGAAGATTAAATTTTAAATTCCTGGGTATTAGTTGGAGGTTGAGGTAGTTGCTCTGCTGTCACTTAATCTCAGGTCAATAATTCTTTGGCATATTACCTTAATCTGCTAGTAATGTCACTGTTATTATTACTGTGGCCTTATGCCTTTTGTGTAAGGTTTGAGTGTGGCATATACATATTTCAACTAATTAATTGTGCTGTATATGCTTTGATAATGTATTTGACAGTTATTTTTAATTAGCTTTGATGTTCTGATATCTAATTACACTGAGATTGTTGTGATAAAGTTGTTATTGAGATTTGAGTAACATACTCTACCTTGTCATGGACCTATAGATGCATTTAAATATATTTTAGCTATTCTATTGGACATCTGTCTGTTGGCTAGTTAAGTTGTTGGCTTAAGATGATCTTTCTTTTATTTTATGAGTGTTAACCTGTTAGAAATTGTATACAGAACTACAGATATTGTTGATTGTTCTGTAGATAATTTTGTGTAGTTACATAGTTACTCTGCTCTCTCTCTCCACATATAAAGCAAGCAAGAATGTCTTGATCAAAGATCAAGTCCATGCTTGTTGTTTTCTTTGTCATTGTGTTGTTCATCATGAATTTGTCCTGCCAAATCAGATTGTTATTCAGACACACTGCATTCAGATTTAAGGACAACTTCATGAAAAAATTCAAAAGACATGGCCCAATTTATGGCCGGACAAATTGTTTTTGGATCATGACAATGTGTGGTGAGTTTTTAATGAAAAACAAGATTACAACATTGGAGCACTTTATTCCCCAGATCTGGCACCATGCGATTGTTTTCTGTTCTCAAAAATTAAATGCCACCTCAAAGGAAAATAAGTTGAGGACTTATCAGACATTCAGAAGAATGTCTGATAAGTCCTCAACTTATTTTCCTCAACTTATATTGCTGTGTTGTGGCCATAACTAAGGCCACAACACAGCAATTAAAGGCAGTATTTTCTGAGGACTTCTGCTGCTGTTTTAGATCTTGGAAATCGCAAATGGAGCACTGCATAGGAATGGCTGGAGAGTACTGTGACAGAGATAAACATTGAAATTGTTGTATTTAAAATAATAAATGATTTAAAATATATTTCTTGTTTCTTGTTGCTGCAACTTGCAAAACCTGAATTTATTATAAACTATAATGAAACTTATAAT
Organism: Mastigoproctus giganteus; assembly: GCF_048544385.1. Taxonomy (NCBI): domain Eukaryota; kingdom Metazoa; phylum Arthropoda; class Arachnida; order Uropygi; family Thelyphonidae; genus Mastigoproctus; species Mastigoproctus giganteus. The sequence continues at coordinate 90,826 of NC_143588.1, forward strand.
GATATCACTCAAAAACACTATATTCTGTTCGCTCCAAATTTAATCCTGATATAAACAAATATATGTATGTTTATATTTCTCATTATCTTGATATATATATATATATACCGTGGAACTTCTCTATTACAAACTTCTATTTAACAAATTTTTCTATATTATGAATTTTTTCACAAAACATTGCACCTTGAAACGAAATTACATGTAAAATTAACCCCATATAGCAAAGTGCTAGTCTCTCTATAACAAATTATTAAAAAAAATTAGGAAAAGCATTTATAAAGATTTTCAAGCATTTACTGCTAAACAGCTGCTCAAATATATGACCTCTTTCCCTCCAAAATTGTGCATTAGCATCTGTAATTAATCATCCTTTTAGTGAACACTTGTGGCCATTGATGCCCGTAGGAGGGTCTTTATTTCATTTTTGTTACAGTTATAAAACCAAATGGGTTTTCGTAAAAGTGGTCATAAACTTTACAATAAATAGAGTAGATCTGTAAATTGATGTTGGCTAAGGGGAAAACGAAATTCGCTGCAGTAAACCTTTAGCGTGCTGTGGCAGCAATACATAGAATGCTACCATAGTCGGTTTTTAGTAATGCCTACTGAGTGACATTTGCTTTTCACCTCAACCGTACAATGTAACCTTCCTGTCAATCATTATATGATATGTCCATTCTCATCTAACTGGACTCACAGTAGATGGTTTTCATAATTTTTTTTTTAATTTTGTTCTTTTAGTCGTTGTTGTTATTTGGTTTTTAGGAGCATTAGCAACTAAGGCCATATTGCTCCGGGATATGCGGTGGTCATTCCCTGACCTTTCCACATCCTCCGTATTTGGTGGTGACGGGTTCGAACCCCGGTCTAATCAAGAAGCATGTGCTATGTACTGCTGCTCCTTCCCACCTGGCTACGGAGGCGCCTGTTCTTTTAGAACAGTTTGTCATCAATCACATAGGGATTATATGCTCTTGTATTTTTTTTCTGAAAAGTACATACAGCAGAAATTAACCATACATTTTCTTTCGTGTATATATGAATGAAAGCAGAATAAAAGAAATTCACAAAGTTGTATATTTCTTCAAAGTGATTGATAGGAAAGGTCCCGTAATACTGTTGAATTGGCAAGTGAACGTCATTGAGTAGGCGTTCTAACAATTCGCTATATGGCCAGCACAGCGAAGTTTGGGGTGTGTATATCGGCAAGAGCTGCAGTTGAGTAATTTTTACAGTTGTGGAAACAATGTCGAAGACAAAGTGTTAATTAAGTAATGAATATCGGAATAGGCAGGAAGAAAGGGACTTACCGTTACTTTGTAAAACTGACCAAATGACCAAGATGGTGGCATGCCGGTATATTTATGTGTGAGTACACTAGCGGATCCTAGTGTTAGGCGTGAAAAAAAAATAATAATTATGGTATGGTGTCTGGACACATAGACTGAAATGAAATAAATCAATCTATACAGACACCATACCATAATTATTCAATTTTTTTATTTATTTTTTTTCATACCTAATGCTACGAGCCGCTAGCGTGCCCACACATAAATATACCAGCACGCCGCCGTCTTGGTCATTTGGTCAGTTTGACAAAGTAACAGTAAGTTCCTTTCTTCCTGCCTATTCCGATATTCATTACTTCAGTTTTTTAAATTCTTTTCACTTGTTTCTGTAAGGTCATCCATGTTCTGTATGCACTACGTAACATAACCACTTTTATTGGCACAATCTATTAGACTCTTACCACAAAATTTTAATATTTTGTTCTCAACACGTGGCAACCGCTCACGAGCACCACAGCATACAGAACATGTCGGAAACAAAAGCAAGAACATTGCTCTTTTTCATAATTTCGGTGGATGACCTCTGATGATGATGACACTGAGATTGTGAAAGACACCGCAATGTTATCTCATTTTGGTCGCCGTTTCACTTATCTTTATTTTTAATTTCCTGTCTATTTCTTCTATTTCATACCATATATCGCTCACAGTGTATAACGTATATTCAATAGGTTTAAATCAAAATCTTCTTCACACTTTCTACATACAAAGGGTACTAGGAAAGTTTTGCAATATGACGCAACAATGAATCACAGGAAGCTGCTTGTTGCTGCATGTTGAGACATGTTCATACGTGCATAGTAGCCGCCACGCCAAGTCGATGGGCTCAGTTATTCATTAGTAGTGAGAGTGTAAAGTGCTTGCGATGGCATCGTGGTCACGAAATGAGATAAGGACAGTTTTGCGGTATAATTTCATGCATGGTTTAACCATAGACCAGTGCTTAGAAGAAATGACTCTTGCACTAGATGATTGTCCACATCGTACAACGATATTCAGGTGGTATAGAGAATTCCAAAGGGGAAATTTCACTCTGGAGGATTCTGAGAGGCCGGGAAGGCCACGAACGTCAGTTACGGAGGAAAACGTTACTGCTGTGAGGAAAATGCTTGACGAAAACAGGCGAGTGACCTACCAACAGATAGAGGGTACTTTGGGCCTAAATGCACCAGCAATTCGTTCGATTCTGCAAGATCATTTGCTCGTGAAGAAACTTTGTTCTCTCTGGGTGCCGCATCAACTGACTGAAGAGCAGATGACACGACGTGTGACTTGGTGCCGGGAGATGTTAAAAAGTTTGATAAGGGACAATCTCGGTATGTGAACAACATCGTGACAGGTGACGAGACTTGGCTGTACTATTACGATCTGCCGACCAAGGCTCAAAACAAAGTTTGGGTCTTTGATGATGACGACACACCCGTAATTGTCAGAAAATCCCAATCTGTAAAGAAGAAAATGATAGCTGTATTTTTCAAATCGAGTGGAATTGTGGAACGTCTCGTTTTGGACCCGCAGAAGACAGTCACAGCTAAGTGGTATACTGAACAATGCCTGCCTAAAGTCATTGCATCTATGAAGAACCTGCGGCCAAAGTCAAGAATGGACACCTGGTACCTCCATCACGATAATGCTCCAGCTCACCGCGCCAAAGCCTGCACCGAATATTTGACCACGACAGGACTGAAACTTCTCGAGCACCCTCCCTACAGGCCAGACCTTGCTCCCTGCGACTTTGCACTGTTCCCGCATGTGAAAATGAAGCTAAAAGGGAGGCGGTTTTCCAGTGATGAGGACCTTCTATGGGCTTGGAACAACAAGTGTGCTTTACTGCCTAGTGAAACTTGGCAGAACTGGTTTAAAGATTGGTTTCGGAGGATGGAGAGGTGTATTGAATGTAGAGGAAATTACTTTGAAAAAATTAAATAAACAAAGCTGTATTGCAAAACTTTCCTAGTACCCTTTGTACAATATACTTTTTATTTGTTTTCTCATATATATATATATAAAATATTAAAGATAATAGAAAAAGTAAATCAATCAAATAATACATTCAGGGATTTAAAAAAAGGCAAAAAAAAAAAAATTATTATCGCTTTTTACCCACAATCCAGATGACTTTGACTGGGGCCAACCACCCAGACTGAAGGCAAAAAACGACAAGAGGTTCTCTGTTTCTGTAATGATCAATATATGCTAAGTAATTTAAATCTAAACCAAATATAAACCAATATAGGCCAAATATAAATCAAATATAGTAATTAAAAAGTTAAGAAAATTTAGAAATTTTAGAATCAAAACTAAGAAAATATAAGTAAATTATAAATGTAAGCATATATTAATCATCATTGACCCGACAGAGAACGTAATTTCATGATTAAAATAAAATAAGATTAAATATATAATACATACTACATATTTACCGTATCCAGGACATAATGTAATAGTCGTCAAAATAATGTGGTGCCCCCTATGTGATGGATATGGTAAAAATAAATATAAATAAATAATTAATCAATTAGCCAATCAAATCTAAGTTAACGCAAAGAGAAACATGCAGATAGTAAGAAAAAAAACTAAAGGAGTAGGAATAATAGAACCTGAACTCCACAAGGGCGTAAAATAGTGGTATAGATAAGAAATAGTTTCTCCTAGGTCCTCAGATTGCTCTAATAATTTTGGAGAAATAAAAATAAAGTTCGAGGTTGGCATTCGAGGTGAGCGGACGCGCTTAGACAGGGCTCCTCAGTTAAGTGGTTTACTTTTGGATAGTGTTTTTAAATATTTGATTTATTTAGATATTGTTGGATTATTTTGTTATAGGTTTTCCTGTAACTGTTTGATTTTAATAATATTATAGATATAATTTTTTAAAGTTACTTTCATTGATATTTATTTAATTTTATAATGGTAGTTACGAGATCTGCCTTAAACACGTCACAGGGTATCGTGACTCACACGGAAATAGCAGATGGCGATTTACGGGTGAGTCATGATTTAATCCGTTGTGGAACCTGTGGTATATTTTCCAAGGTCGACCTGGTGACTAATCCTACCTCACCTGGGGATTCTTTTCTTTGTGATCGATGTAAGGAGTGCACCGATCTTAAATTACAATTTGGTGCACTGATGGAACAATTTGAGTCCCTGAAAAAACGAGTGCTTGCCCTCGAAAATAGTGCATCTGGGAGCTCGTCAGGGACTCAAAACTCCAGCAATCTACCAAGTGATGCACACCCGATTCAAGCCTCAAAACAGAAAAACCAAGTGCAAACTACTCTGGTTAAAAAGGACATTGTTTTATTAGGAGACTCCATTGTCAGGGAAACGGGGAATATTTTTTGTAATAAAGATAGGTGGAGGAGAACCAGGGTATGTCTGCCGGGAGCAACTATTGATGATGTCACCAACAGATTGTCAGATTTTAAAGGGGGTAAAGAAAATATTATTATTCATGTGGGGACAAATGACATTAAACGTACACGATCTGATGATTTGTTGGAAAAATACAGGACCATGCTGAGGAAATGTCGCGAGCTAGGCCACAATGTCTATGTGTCTGCAATTCTGCCCAGACACGATAGGAGGGATTATATGTTAAGAGCCTTGTGGGTTAACTCAAGACTTGAAGGAATCTGCAAGGCTTTAGGGGGTAAATTTCTATCAGCATGGCCCACACTTGTAGGTAGAAGGAATTTGTTTTGTAGAGACGGGATACACTTAAACAAAGGTGGTGCAAACGTTTTTGCCAGTATTATTGAGGATACCTTAAAGGTTCAGGGAAACTGCTAGTTAGGGGGGATGTGGGTAATACTGACACGCGTTTATCTGATAATATTGGTCAATGTAACTCTTGCACATACCTTAAGAGTTCTTATCTGTTACCCCAACTGGACGTATTATCTAGATGTTCTGGGGGCAAAGACGTTTCACGTGAGCGGGTAGCTAATATCAGGGAAGAGAGCCTAAAAAACTTCAAGGGTTGTGTTAGGGTTGTTAAATATACAAGAACAGTAAATCTTAATTGTTTATACAGTAACGTTAGAAGTGTCGTCAATAAAATGAGCGAATTCGAACTGTTGGTTAAAACAAGTAACGCGGACATAATAGGGCTTACGGAGACGTGGTGCCACGCGGAAATTGGGGATGATGAGTTTCAGTACGGCTTGTATAATGTATTTAGGAAGGATAGGTTAGATAGAAGGGGTGGTGGGGTAATGCTTCTTATCAGAAGCAGCCTGAGTGCGACGATAGCTTTCCCGGATTCAGACATTTCACATGCTAGTATAGAGTCTGTATGGTGTGAGATAGTTGGAAACAAAGGTATAATGCGAGTAGGAGTAATCTACAGACCAGGTGATTGTGACAATTATGACAAAAGCCTCTACATGCAAATGGAATGGGCAAGTAAGCATCAATGTCTTATTATGGGTGATTTCAATTTGCCTCTAATTGATTGGAGTAAATGGGAAGGAAACTCGACATGGGGAACAAAATTTTTAAATCAACTAGATGACTGTTATTTGTATCAACATGTCAGGGAAAGTACTAGAGAAAAGAATATCCTAGACCTCATCATCACACATGAATCAGATGACATAACAGGGTTGACAGTAGAGGAACCAGTAGCAGGAAGTGATCACGGAGTTCTACGGTGGATGATGACGAGAGAGGTAGCAGAAGTAAAAGGCAAAGGAATGGGTTTTAATTTCAGAAAAGGAAATTACAATGCCTTAAGGTACTACATGGCCTCTATTAACTGGGTAGATATCGCGCAGAGAATGAATACAATTGAACTGTGGTACGCTTTTAAAACATTAATCACAGATGCCTTGAATGCGTATATACCATTAAAAAAATACTCCACGAGGAGGGTTCCAAGTTGGATGAATAGTGAAGTTGCCGCATTACTTGAGCAGAAAAAGGTGGCATGGAAAGGTTACAGAGGAATAAAAAGTACTGAAGCCTATAACAGCTACAAGGTTATGTGTAATAGAGCCACAGAAAAGGTTCGACAGGCAAAGGCAGTTTATGAGAAATCACTAGCAAACAGAGCAAAGAGGGGGGATAAAGAATTCTTCACATATATAAATGCCAAGAAGAGCAGGACAAACCAGATCGGACCTTTACGTAAGGGAAAGGGGATAGTAATAAATACACCAGCTGCCGTTGCAGATGAACTCAACAGTTATTTTGCATCGATATTTACAAATGAAAAGCCTTTTGTGGCAAAGGGAAATTGTGGGAGCGAAGTTAAAAAATATGTAATTAATGATATTGAAATTTCGCAAGATTATTTAATGAAAAAACTTTCGAGCCTACAGACCAGTAAAGCTCCTGGAGTTGATGGGATATACCCTATAATCTTAAGAGAGGCGGCAAGCGAGTGCATTGAACCATTGAGGCTAATTATGCGAGCATCATTAGACTCTGGGGAGATTCCCTTGGATTGGAAAAGTGCAAATGTATCTCCCATACATAAGGGTGGCTCTAAAAGTGAAGTTGGAAATTATCGACCTGTCAGTCTGACTTCAGTAGTAGGGAAAATCATGGAGGCAATGATCAAGGGTGAAATTCAGGATCATTTGGATCGAATTGAAATTCTCAAGGATACTCAGCATGGTTTTGTAAAGGGAAAATCATGTTTAACAAATCTGGTTCGCTATTTCGAAAGGGTCACTCACGAGCTGGATTTAGGGAATAATTTCGACATTGTTTATTTAGATTTCAGCAAAGCTTTTGACTCAGTCCCACATGAGCGGTTGCTTTATAAGCTGGAACAGGTTGGAATCACTGGGAAAATCCTTAGATGGATAGAAGGATGGCTTCAGGGCAGGAGGCAGAGGGTTGTGATAAATGGCTATTCCTCAGATTGGGTTGATGTAAGAAGTGGGGTTCCCCAAGGATCAGTATTAGGACCACTGTTGTTTTTAATTTTCATAAACGACATTGATGAAGGGATAGAGGGCGTGATGTCTAAATTTGCAGATGATGTTAAAATTGGTAGAGTAGTTAATGATCACTGTCAAGCTGAGCTTCTTCAGAGAGACCTAGATAGACTTCAGGAATGGTCAGAAAAATGGCAGCTGTGCTTTAATCCAACAAAGTGTAAGGTATTACACCTGGGAAACAGTAATCCCAAAAAAACGTATTCACTTGGTGGAGTTCAACTAAACCCAGTACTGGAGGAAAGGGACTTGGGTGTTACGATACGGTCAGACATGAAGTTCTCTGAGCATTGTAGACAGGTTGCAAGGAAGGCCCATGGTGTCCTATCGATGATCTATCGAACTTTTGCAAGTAGAGATAGGGACGTGATAATCCCATTATATAAGGCTTATGTTAGACCACACTTGGAATACTGTGTTCAAGTATGGAGACCGCACCTGAAGAAAGACATTGAGCTTCTTGAAAGGGTGCAAAGAAGGGTAACTCGCCTGGTGAGATTGGCAAAAGGGCGTCCTTATGAAGAAAGACTTCGAATATGTGGGTTGGAGAGTTTGGAAACTAGACACCTTAGAGGAGATTTGATTGAGGTGTTTAAGGCTCTGAGAGGCATCAGTAAAACGAATGAGGACAAAATTTTCAAGATTATAAATGATGCTAGAACTAGGGGACATAAATTCAAGTTACGGGGGGAAATGTTTAGATTGGACTGCAGGAAGTTTTATTTTAGCCAGCGAGTTATAAATTACTGGAATAAGTTGCCTTCATGGGTGGTAGAGGCCGACAGTTTGGGGAAATTCAAAGGTCATCTGGATAGTACTTTCGGGTAAGGGAAGCGCATAGGATGATAGGTTTAATTTCCTTTTTATTTATTTTTTATTTTATTTTATTTTTTTATTTATTAATTATTATTATTTAGTTATTTATTTATTTTTTGTTTTTATCATTGTTTTGTTCGGATTTTTTTTTTTTTTTTTTTTGGCTGGTGCAGCATAAGCCATAGGCTTTCTTGCACCATGCGGCCGTTACTAATACTATTATAAAAAAAAATACTAATACTAATATATAAAAGAGTGTAGGACAGCTTAAAGACATTACAAGATATAAATTACAGTCGTTATAATTATTAACTTTCTTTTTTATCACTAATATAAATATATACAAAAGCTTTCCTTAGGTAAAGTATACACTACCTAAGATTGCTTTTTCTATTATATATATATATTTTTTTTTTCTTAATTTTACCTTCATTGATCTTTCTTAATTTTACCTTCATGGATTTATGAGTGCGCATCTTGATTTTATTTTATATTATATTTTGACTTTTTCAATAACTTTGTTCTTATTATGCTACTTAAAAACTGTAATAATAAAATACTACATCGGCAGAGTAGGATAAAAGTGACCGAGGATACTATTGTTGCCCTGGATAGTAATCCTAACCATGTTAATACATTGACACATACACAGATATCAAACACTTTACAGAGCAGTTTAGCATATAATGCTTCTGGCAGTAATATCCAATTACCATGTCTTAAATTTCAACCATGTAATAACAAATTATGTCTTACTTGCCCCTATATGCTCCAAATCATGCTACAATTAATACAAATTCGCAAATATTCTGTAAAATGAATAATGTTATATATATGATCACTTGTCGCACTTGCAACGTTAAACATATTGATCAAACTAGCAATAATCTACATATCAGAATGAACCTTCATCGTTCCGATATTAATACTTATAATAACAAATCCAGTAAGAAAACCGGTAATCTTGAACTTGATATTGAATTCAGACATTTCCAAAAACATACTAATAATTAATAATAATTGTGTAATTAATAACACAAATGAAATATTATTGCAAGAAGAAATTAGCATGTTACAATATAAAACACTATATTCATACAGTCTAAATAATCAATTTAATCAAAAATATATGACGAATAATTTAAAAGATATTTGTGTTTATAATATGTTTCAAATTGCCAAACTTCATAAATATAATTGCAAAAGAAAATATAGTAAATCCAACACATATAAAAGCAACCGAGAACATCTAGGAGACTTCATAGATTTATTCAAAATGTGGGACACCGATCCTATAAATATTAATAAAATACGTAACACACTTTTCAGTATTAAACTTAGTGTACTCAAAGCACTAAACAGAAAAGCCAATGATTATGTCTTTGCATCTTCTCACCTTATGCACATTATACTAGACACTGTTAAATTCAGAATTAATATTTCGAATATTAACAAGCAACCAGAAAACTCTGTCCTCGTCTTATATTTTCAAAATAAAATGATGGATGATTTGGATATACATAAAACTATTAATTAACGTAATGACCTGCTGCCTATTAAAAACTTACATATTAATATCAGATTTAGATATTCTAAACCATTTGGTCTTAAAGCATGTAACTATAAAATAATAGCTACAAATCTTCACAATATTAACATTGGACAGGATACATGTGTTTGCCACAAACCTTCCTTTCATAGATACGTGGATCCTAACCATAACCACATTATAACTGGCAATTTAGATATAATCCCATATCCTGAACTTAGAGATATTTTATCACTTGGTTTTAAATTTTGACCTAATCTACCTATTAATAAATCTACCTTTAAAAAATTGTTATATCTAGATTTATTAAAATACTGCATAAGATCAGCATACAAATATAAAATACCGGTTGAGGCATACGACATGTGGTTATTTACAATGCTTAATATCATATCTAACAAATATAATCAATTGAAATTCATACAGGATTATCTATATAATGCCAAATTAATAAATAGACAGCTCAAAGATATACACGAAAATTTTGTAATTACTCCCGTTGACAAAGCTGCTTGCAATTATGCAATTATATGTAAATCATATTATATAGAAATTATTAAAAATGAACTACAGTCTAGCCATACATATAAACACATAAAATCTTCCTCTAATATAATAATCAAAAAATTAATTGCATTGCATAAAAAATTAAAGTTAAATTATAATAACCTAACATATCCGTTTATATATGGCATACCCAAATTTCATAAATCACCTATTGCATTTAGATTCATAACATCATGTAGAGATAGTTATGCTAAATTTCCAGGAAAAACATTAGAAAAGTTACTTAAAAATGCAATTATAAATGCAATAAAAAATAACAATATTCAACAAATAGAAACATTTGACTTTAACAGTCTATTTACGAGCATTAATCTTGATAATTTAAAAGTCGTTCACCAGAAACTATATTTGGAAAATAAAAATGCTATAAAGGTTGACTTAACCTATTGGGATACTCTAATAAATTTATGCATCTTTAATAATTATGTATATGACGAAACATCATTATACTTGCCAGTGACTGGCACCCCTATGGGAAGTCTAGCATCAAGCATAATCACAAACCTTTATCTATATTATAGAGAAAGAGCATTCCAAGTTAACTTACTTATATTCAAATACGTAGATGATCTACGTGTGTTTAATTGTCCACATTTTGTCCGGGATTACAGTAAATTATATCCAGAAGAACTTGTATTAGAAAAACTAATAGTTCTGATACTATAGCAAATTATCTGGATCTTCATATAGAAATATTCCATAATAATATAGATGTAAATGTATATAATAAAAGAGACGCATTTAATTTCAATGTAGTCGGCCTTACAAACTGGAGATCTAATATATCAAAATCAGTGCATGCTAATATCATTTTATCCCAATGTCTGAGGATTGCTTATATTTGCAATAATAACAAAAACTGTTCAGCAAACATAATAGCATTGTACAAGTTGATTAATAATAATTTCCCTATCGCTTACCTGAAATACCACTTCAGGAAAGCGATAAGCATAATTAATTTCAAAAATTTGTTTTCTCAACCCATTGGTTCAATATAATTGTCATATTTAGTGCCATGTATATATGTACATAGGATACACTTTGCATTCTTGGTGTCTTACAGCGTAGAAAACTTGTACCCACCGGCTTGCAAATTACAGTGTATCACTTTTTTTTTTTTTTTTTTATACATAGTTAAATTCATTTATATAGTTTAATTCATTTAAGTTTACTTAAGTTCACGCTGAGGTAACATGCAAATTCAGCTCAGGGTCCTACTATAGGAACGGGTCTGCGATCCCGGGCATACCCGAGCCACAACTTATATCTTGTAATGTCTTTAAGCTGTCCTACACTCTTTATTTTTATTTCTCCGAAATTATTAGGGCAATCCGAGGACATAGGAGAAACTATTTCTTATCTATACCACTATTTTTCGCCTTTGTGGAGTTCTGGTTCTATTATTCCTACTCCTTTAGTTTTTCTTCTTACTATCTGCATGTTTCTCTTTGTGTTAACTTAGATTTGATTGGCTAATTGATTAATTATTTATTTATATTTATTTTTACCACATCCATCACATAGGGGGCACCACATATTATTTTGACGACTATTACATCATGTCCTGGATACGGTAAATATGTAGTATGCATTATATATTTAATCTTATTTTAATCATTAAATTATGTTCTCTGTCGGGTCAACGATGATTAATATATGCTTACATTTATAATTTACTTATATTTTCTTAGTTTTGATTCTAAATTTTCTAAACTTTTTAATTACTATATTTGATTTATATTTGGCCTATATTGGTTTATATTTGGTTTAGATTTAAATTACTTAGCATATATTGATCATTACAGAAACAGAGAACCTCTTGTCATTTTTTGCCTTCAGTCTGGGTGGTTGGCCCCAGTTGAGTCATCTGGATTGTGGGTAAAAAGCGATAATAATTTTTTTTTTTTTTTTTTGCATTTTCTTAAATCCCTGAATGTATTATTTGATTGATTTACTTTTTCTATTATTTTCTATTATCTGTAATATTTTATAGACAATATGGGTGTAATGCATGATTGCTCTGCAACTGCATTGACCCATAAATATTAGTTACAGTTGTTATAATTATTAACTATCATTTTTATCACTAATATAAATATATATATATATATCAGGATTAACTTTATTCCAAATATATATATCAGGACAGAGTATAAAGAAATATAATATGGACAGAGTATAAAGAAAGGAATTCAGAATTCAATAATCATATATTTGCAGTTAATAAAAATTTAATTATTTAAACTTTAATATATAATCTGAGTTATATAAAGGAAAAAATTCAGAATGCAATAATAACATACTTTAGGTTAATAAAGCTTAAATTTTTTCAGTTTACTTATAATTAATAGGGGAGATAAAGAAGCAAACCTGTAAATCTTAATCTGGATTTCTGAAATACAGCTGAGAGGGTTTTTTGTACTTCATTAATTAAGACAGGTGAAAAATCTGCTATACGGCATTTATTCTGGATGAACACTAGAATAAAAGATATCTCTGTAAGCAGTTTTTCTGCACTTTTACACAAGATCACACACACACACACACACACACACACACACACACACACACACACACACACACACACACACACACACACACACACACACGTTTGGCTTTGGCTTTGACAAGGCACGTGAATGCATATGCAAAATACCTATTCAGTTTGTCCACAAACTCAGCAGGTTCACCACTAGTTAATCCAATAGATATGAAGGTTAATCCAATGGATATGGCAGATATGAAGTTCTCTGAGCAGTGCAGATGGGCTGCAAGCGTAGCTCATGGAGTATTGTCAATGATATACAGGAATTTTTCCAGCAGGGATAAGGAGGTGATTATTCCCTTGTATAAGGCAATGGTCAGGCCACACCTAGAGTACTGTATACAGGTCTGGAGGCCTCATTTCAAGAAGGATGTAGAGCTGCTGGAACGAGTACAGAGAAGGGCAACAAGATTAGTGAATGGAACAAAGGGGTGCTCTTACGAAGAAAGGCTTAAGTTTTGCAAATTACAGTGTCTGGAGACTAGGCACCAGCGAGGTGATCTGATAGAGGTGTATAAAGCCTTGAATGGTTTGAGCATGCTCAATGCTGATGGGATTCTTCCTCTAGCTCAGAATAATCACCTGAGAGGGCATAAATTCAAATTGAGGAAAGACAGATGTAGGATAGACGTGCGGAAATTTGCCTTTAGCCAGCGGGTGGTTGGTTGGTGGAACAGACTTCCATCCCTTGTAGTGGAGGTTGATAGCCTAAATAAGTTTAAGGCTCAGCTGGACAGGTATTTTGAACGAACAGAGGGGTGAAGTGGAAGTGGGTTTTTTTTTTTTTTTTTTTTGGCTGATGCTGCATAAGCTTGCTTTCTTGCATCAAATACCTCTACTAATGCTAATGCTAATGATATCTATGGACCAATGTGATTCAACTTTTTCTTCTATAATTTACTTAATTAAGAAGTTTTTGCCAACTTTTTGTGACTTAGTTACAGATTAATTCCTATCTACTGTAGATAGACATCCGTATCACCTGATAATTTATATATCCCATTCATTTTTCTTCCTGGCCACAAGTCTCATCGGCTCATCTGATATCTATTCTGGTATGTGCCTTGAAGTCTTAGTTGGTAAAAAAAAAAGCTATTAGGTAGAGCAATATCTACTGTAGATATTGCATTCGTATCACCTGATAATTTATATATCACATTCATTTTTCTTCACGGCCACAAGTCTCATCAGATATCTATTCTGGTATGTGCCTTGAAGTCTTAGTTGGTAAAAAAAAAAAGCTAGTAGGTAGAGCGATAACATCCTTGATTACTTCATCAGTTGGTCCTTCCCACTTTTTCAAATCAATCTAGATCAGACTGAAGTTCTGAAAATAAGAAGACAATCACACTTGCTTGCCCATGCCATTTGCATGTAGACTCTCATCATACTCTTCTGGTCTGTAGATTACTCCCACTCTCATTATATACCTTTGCTTCAGGCTAAAAGCACACAGATTCTATGCTGGCAGAGGTAACTCAGCAAAAGCACTTTTGATGCTCACTGCTTTTTGTAAGAAGCCTGATTCACTACCCCTTCTGTCTTCTGTATCTTTCCTAAATATACATACCATAGTTTAACTCATCATCATCATCCCAAATTTCTTTGTAGCACTACATTTCTCTTAGCCCTATTACATCAAGCATTAATTGTCCTAACCTTCAAATTCAGCCATTTTATCAGCAAAACTCCTGACATTGCTGTAGACACAGTCAAGACTAAGTATTATTCTATAGTTTTATTCTACTCTTACTCAGCCCTTGAAGTTATTTTGGTTTTTTTCCTTAGTTTTATCTTCCTGCTCATTTCAAATGTTGCTACCCTCAGAACATCTTGCCAGCATCAGCTGTTCCATAAACAAAAATTCTTGAGGTTAATGCAAGCATTACATTGACCCATATCATCAGATCAACAAGGATCAATATTACCCTTCTTCTCCAACTAACAGTTTCCCTAACTCTTATGCTGAATGATGCTGGAAAAATTCTTGCTTCTTCATTGTTCAAACAGTTTGAACCAAAAACACACTTGCTTCTTTGTCATCACCTTTTCACCATACAGAGCAACCAGTTCATGGTGAATATCACTCGGTGAATAATGCTTGCAAAAAGCGAATAATTTTACTAACACCTGTTTTGGACCACACTCAAACAGTTGCCACCATTGTGCAACTGGAATCTGCTGTGAGGTGACAGTGCCGCAACACTGCACTGGCAGTCTTTTTGGACGTTATTAACGGGTCTATCTGTCCACCACATTTCATCTCATTCCCAATCACCATAATTAAGAAAAAAAAAGTGTTACCTTACTTTTTGGAAATCCCTAATATTATTGATTTCTGAAACAAGTGATCTGTGCAGATCACTTGTTTCCTTCAAGCTGTATGGTTTCAGTTTTTTGATGCCATTTCTGGGTTCAGAGGTCGGTGAACACTCTTTTTAAACTCCTTTCAACTTCACCACACCTGACAAGCTCTTTGAACCCCAGTCCTGTCCATCACTTGATGTTATTCATCAATTCAGGCCCAAATGGATGTCAGATGAACTAATGAGAGTCGTGGCACAAAAGCAAATGCATGGGATGCACATAAGCTGTCAAGCGGCAGAGAAGCCTATGGTAGATACAAATTAGCCTGTAATCAAGTCACAAAGGAGGTCAGGCAAGTGAAGACAGATTATGAAAAATCTTTGGAAAAGGATGCAAAGAAAAATAGAAAAGATTTCTTTACTTATATAAATTCTAAAAGGAAGAGGATGAATCATATTGGTAAACTTGATATCAATGAGTTGATGATGATCATTCTCAGATAGTTGCCGAACTAAATGAGTATTTTGCATCTACATTCACAGATGAAAAGTTATTCAAGGAGGAGAGGGCCAGATGTTTATCAAACTCTAACAGTGAGTTAAATTATTTTGTAATAACTGAGAGCAAAGTGGAAGAGAAATTGTTGAAGATAAACATAAGAAAGGCATCTGGGGTGAATGGGATCTATCCAGTTATATTAAAGGAGGCAGCAAAGGAAGCAAGATAACCCTTAGCCATAATTATAAGAGTATCCTTGGACTATGGGGAAGTCCCCACGGACTGGAGATGTACAAATGTATCTCAAATTCACAAAGGGGGATCAAAGGGTGACACAAGTAATTACAGACCTGTTAGTTTGACTTCTGTTCCAGGAAAAATAGTGGAGTCACTGGTTAAAGAAGCATTGCAGGATCATTTAGACAAGACAGTAATAATTCAGACAGAGCATGGGTTTGTCAAGGAAAGTCCTGTCTCTCCAATTTTATTGGATATTATGATGTGGTCCCAAAGGAACTGGATGCAAAAAATCATTTTGATATCATATTGTTCACATGGAAGAATGCTGTACAAATTGTAGCAGTATGGCATTAAGGGCAAGTTTTTTTTTTTTTTTTTTTTGGTAGTTGTTGGCGCATAGGCTTCTGTGGCCATAATGCACCTCCCAAGGTTTTTGCAGAACTTTGATCTAAGCCCGAGGCGGGAATCGAACCCGCGACCTTTGGGTTGCCAGGCAGGCACTTTACCCACCCGGCTAGCCCAATCGGCAAGGGCAAGTTGCTGTTTGTTTGTTTGTTTGTTTGTCATTTGGTTTTTAGGAGCATTAGCAACTAAGGCCATATTGCTCCGGGAATATGCAGTGGTCATTTCCTGACCTTTCTGCATCCTCCGTATTTGGTGGCGACGGGCTTGAACCCCGGTCTAATCAAGAAGCATGTGCAGGCAAGTTGCTACAATGGATAAAAGGATGGTTGTGTGGGAGAAGACAGAGAGTGGTGGTCAATGGGTACTGCTCTACATAGACTAATGTTATTAGTGTCGCTCATTGTTCAGTGTTGGGCTCATTGATGTTTTGTACACTGGTAGTCCTCAACTTTACGAGTTAATTCATTCTTCATGATGCGCTTGTAAAGCGAAAACTCGTAAAGCGGAATTTATTTCCCATAGAAATAAGGTTAAAAATAGGGGTTACGGTTACAACAATGAAATTAGTTAGCTAATTAGTTTATGTTTAAACAATGATTGATTTATCAAAAGAAATGAAAATGTAGCCTGTAAAATTAAGCAAATTATAATAATAGCGAAATTATTTACAACTTACAAATGTTAAAGAATGTTCATCTTCATCATCATTATTGACTAAATGAACACTCGTTGATCACTCATTATTGGCTCAGCACTCGTTTGTTTGTTTCCCAAGGCGTTTGTTTCCAAGATAATCTTCTCTTTTAATTATAAATTTCACGATTGCATGTATAAGCATTTTTTAACAGCACACACAAATTGCAACTAACGTGATTCGCATGGAGTAACAAGTTTACAAAACTTAAAAAAAGGAATGAAGAAAAGATTCTGAAAATTTATGTTTTTTTTTATACGATTGAGGATTTCAGAAAACGGGAAATATATTTCACCATAATAATGTAAAAAAACCACACAACTCCAGCAATTACTACCTGTTTATAATTGCTTGCAGTAACATAAAAGCCCAATAAACCGGAAAGTACAAATTGTTTTTACTGATTTATCGTCGTGACCTCCAAAAATGTGCTTTAGAAAAATATCAGAAAACTGATTTAAAACTGATTCTTATAACAGAATATATGAAAACAATGAAAGTATAGTGCATTTTAATGATTTGAATTGGTAACTAATATAATTTTCAAACCACACTCAGGATCTTTTATATGGCCTCCTGACCTTAAAAATGACATTTTAGAGAGATAAATAGCTTAGTTATACAGCAAAAATTTCAACTTCTGAGATCTTGAAATGAATTACCAAAAAACAATGTGTTACTGGGTTCACATTACAATATTTTCAAAATACGATGGTGTCTCTGGAACTGATTAATATCGATTAATAAACTCTATCTCTCTCAGAGTAACTCAGGAATTTTTTTTGGCTGGTGCAGCATAAGCGTCAAGCTTTCTTGAACCATATGGCTACTAATAATAATTATATACAGGAATTTTGTGAGCAGCGATAAGGAGATAATTATCCCCTTGTTTAAGGCAATGGTCAGGCCACACCTTGAGTACTGTGTACCATACTCAAGGCAACCGTCTGGATGCCTAATTTTAGGAAAGATGTAGAGCTGCTGGAACGAGTACAGAGAAGGGCAACAAGACTGGTGAAGGGAACAAAGGGGTGCTCATGAAGAAAGGCTTAAGTTCTGCAAATTGCAGCTTCTGGAGACTAGGCACCTGCGAGGAGATCTGATTGAGATGCTAAGGCCTTCAATGGATTGAGCATGCTTAATGCTGACGGGATTCTTCCTCTTGGTGAGATTACAAACCTGAGGTAGAATAGATTCAAACTGAGGAAAGACAGCTGTAGAATAGATGTGCAGAAGTTTGCCTTTAGCCAGCGGGTAGTTGATTGCTGGAACAAACTTCCATCTGTTGTTGTTATGGAAGTTGATAGCTTAAATAAATTCAAGGCAAAACTAGACAAACATTTGGAATGGAGGGATCAGTGAAATCGGAAGAGGGTTTGTTTTTTTTTTTTTTTGACTGATAATGTATAAGGTTTCTTTCTTGCATCATGCGCCTCTACTAATGCTAATGAGATTTTCCTTCCACCAACTTTTCTCTTCCCTATCATTTTACCCTCCAAAATCACTGCAATAATTCATGCTTCCTTCCTCTCATATGTCCCAGGTATTTTTCCTTCCCTCTTTTCCCGAATGCCATCAGTTGCCAATTATGTCCTATGATTTGTACCACTCGTTCATTTATCATTGACTTCATCCAGGAAATCCTCAGCATTCTTCTATATACCCACATCTTAAAGGACTCCACTCTCTTCACTGCTGAAGCCATGCGTATCCAAGTTTCCATTCCATACAGAAGTAGTTGCCACACATAGCACCTAACAAACTTCATCAAGTTGCCAACGCAACGTTTTTTTTCCAAAACCAGTGAATTATGTTTCATAAAACTGGATCATGCAATCTCTAAGGGAGGGTCTCGGGGATCTAAACTTTCATTTAGCCAACAGCCGAGGTATTTGAACCATTTCGATCTCTCAATACTCTTGCCATTTAAAACAGATTAATTTTGTTTTTTTTATGTTCATATGCAAGCCTTCACATTCTGTATTTACTCGTTCTTTCCCAGCATTTCCCAAACTGTGTTCTGCGGAACACTACTGTTACGTGCAAAATCGTAATGAATAATTAAAAAAAATAAAAATAATAATAAAATAAATAAATCTTGCCTATTTGTAGTGTACACCATTTTTGTATCATTATAATTTTTAACATTATATTCTTTCTGTTATTAATATACTCGCATAACTAATAATCAAATAGACTGCGGAACACTATTTTGGCAGGCATTTGCATAGAGAAGTATATGTAGAGGTAATGAAATCTACGAAAAAGTAGCAATGTAGTGATATAATATTCCATTAGAGGTTTATTCCAGGCTAAATCACATATGTTCGTATGTGATTTAGCCTGGAGTAAACAGGTTGAAAGAGAGGGGCAAATGAACCGATTTCATAACTAAATTCACTTCCTCATAAAATTTTTTTTTGATAATTATCAGAATCTTGAAATATTATTAGGTTAACCTACTATGGATTTGTGGTTGAAAAAAGGAACTTTAAAGCGAGAAGCAAGTACTTCTAGTATTGCAACTGTGGTTGATAAAAACGAACACAATATAGTCACACTTCAAAGTGAGGATGAACAATTGCAGCCCTTTGTTCCCCAAGAATCTGAAGTGAAAAAACAGGAATGAACTAATAAAAGACCAAAACGAAAGTATGATGACAGTTATTTGAATCTGAGCTTTACATGTGTTGGAAATAAAGATCCTACTGATGCACAGTGCATCGTATGTTAGCAAACAGTTCTTTGGTACCCACTAAACTTGTATTCTGTAAGTGTTCCGTAAGTATATTGTGTTCTCTGGTCTCCTGTGGATCCATACACCATTTCCGGGGGTTCCGCAAAACGTTCAGAAGGCATCAAGTGATATATGTTTATTTTCTTTAAAAATATACTATAGAATCAGAATGAATTTCGTTATAGAACATTATTTACTTTCGATATGATTAGTATATATAATTGTATACATATTTAGAATTATTTGTTTTATGTATAACAACTTGATGATAAATTAAGTTATTATTATGTATAAAGTTGGTTTGTTTCACACAGAAAACTTTGAATTTTATTTTCAGAAAATCCAGTGTTCATACATATGTACACACACGCAAACATATGCACGTATATACAGGCAACCTCCTATAACACAATACTTCAACAACACGGTTTTGCTCTAATACAGTTTGAGAATTGCAGCAACCCTCGCACAACACAATACTTACATAGCATGGTTTCGCTCTAATACAATTTGAGAATTGCGGCAACCCTTACATAACACAGTAATCACATAGCATAGTGTGATATAATTTTCAATGTTTACATTCCTTTTTGTGAATCCATGCTGTTGACTTGCTAGTTGTTATCGCCTTCGTGATATTTTTCTAAAGCACATTTCTGGCGTTCACTACCACAAAACAATAAAAACACAGTTTGCACTTTCTGGTTTATTGAACTTTTCTGTTAGTGTAATCAATTATAAATGGGTAATAAACGTGATCTTGCATTTACTATTGGACATATGGCTGGAACTTTCTGTTTTCACATTATTATGGTGAAATGTGTTTCGACTTCCATGAAATATTCAATAAAAAAAAAATTTCCGAAACTCATTACTCCGTATCTCACTTGCACATATTGTGTTTGTTGCAACTTGTGCAAGCTGTTATTGTTATTTATTGTTGTTATTTGTCTTTTTTAGGAGCATTAGCAACTAAAGCCATATTGCTTCGGGGATATGCGGTGGTCAATCCCTGACCTTTCTGCATCCTTCGTATTTGGAGATCACGGGCTCGAACCCCGGTCTAATCAAGAAGCGTGTGCTACGCACTGCTGCTCCTGTCCACCTGGCTACAGAGGTGCCTTGTGCAAGCTGGGTTCTTTTTTCACTTATCATTTGGCTTATCATTTTTACTGTTTTAAATTTTACAACAAAAAAAAAGTCAGTGAAAAGAAATATCAATTAGTATGCACATATTACAGTGTAGCAGTAAGCATTAATTAAGATATGTACGCAAGCATTACTTTATTTTTATTTTTCTAACTGGGAAATAGTCCAATTTTCACGTATCATTAACTTTGTTTATTGGTAAGGTAATAAAGTTAAATTTTTGCTTTATATCTTTAAAGCTGGGTCCACAGTATTTCGTTGGGAGATCCCTGGGTTCTGTGCTAGTGAACTTGCACTTGTTTGAGATCATAAAAATTTGTAACTTCAAAGCATGCAGATTGACTTTTAAAGAGAGCAGAAGGTAAGTGAAATCTAGATGCTGCAGAAGAGATTGTGCTTAGCAGCAATGAAGAGAAAGAAAATTCAATGAACGTAGATTATCTGACATATAAGTATCACAACTTGTAAGGTAAGACGTTTATTCAGTTATTACTATTTAAGTTACTACTATTATAAAAATAAAGTTAAAATATTAAGTTATTACTACTACAAAAATTAAGTTTCCGATAGTTATAAAAAAGGTGTATTTTTTAGCGGTTTTGTAATGCGGTTTCGCATTACACGAGATTTTGTAGGAAACTTTTTTTTTTTTTTTTTTTGTGGTGGTTGGCGCATAGACTTCTGTGACCATAATGCACCTCCCAAGGTTTTTGCAGTACTCTGATCCAAGCCCAAGGCGGGAATCGAACCCGCGACCTTTGGGTTGGCGGGCAGGCACTTTACTCACCCGGCTAGCCCGGTCGGCTTGTAGGAAACAAACTACCGTGTTATATGATGGTTATCTGTTTATATATATATAAAAGTTTTAATAATATTAATTTAATTAAGTATGCATAAATGGATGTGAAAGTTATACAAGGTGACAGTAACTATAAGGGCAAGGAAAGTAGAAAAAGAAGAGTAGTAGATTAGTGAAATGTGAAAAAATTTTAATATCCTAGAGGTTATGATGAATTACGTAAATTTATGGGCTGAATTTCCAAGCCAATATAAAGTGGGGGAACTTTAAAGTAAAATTAGTACAACAAAATATTAATAAAATGCAAATAAAATAAAATGGTATAGGTGTCATCAGATATGGGGGGGGGAACATATTTAGTAAATGGTGATGCCAAAAAATGCTTGATCTGATGTCAGCTGAAATAAATATCGATACATGATCAGTACCTGTAGACAAGGGTAGATCCATGGTAGTGTTGAACAAAGATTTTTAAGCTTTCGCTATTCTTTTCAAAGATGATTATTAAGAAAAAACGCCCTTAGTCTATTAAATGATAGCATTAGCATTAGTAGAGGCATATGATGCAAGAAAGTAAGCTTATGCAGCATCAGCCAAAAAAAAAAAAAACTGCTCCCATTTCACTCCTCCATTCGTTCCAAATACCTGTCCAGTTAAGCGTTAAATTTATTTAGGTTAATTATTGTATTAAATTAGTCTACTTATAGGGTCATTTGCAGGAACCCTTTGGGTGGCTGGAGCAACGAGTTAATGAATTAATTCAGAACTGGTGTAAGAGCGGAAAAATATCTGAGGTTTCCTGGAAGTTGCACGAGTCGGGTTGTCATCTGCCTAGATTTCATGGTTTGGCTAAGGTAGGTAAGGTTGGGGTGTCCCTTAGGCCCATTGTGTCATCTGTGGGCAGTCCGATGCATGCTTTATCCAAATATTTGGCTGAACATGTATCACCCATAGTGGGACACTCGGATTACACCATTAAGAACAGCAGTGAGTTCAGTTTGTCCATGCCCAAGAGATAGAAGAGGGGGAGATTATGGTATCTTTCGACGTTGTTTCTTTGTTTACATGTACACTCATTGAACATGGTTTGGATTGTGTGCAGAAGGCTTTGGTTAGGGATAATACTTTGAAGGATAGGATAGCCTTAAGTGGCGAAGACATTTGTGAAGGTGTTGGATTGTGCTTGTCTAGTACCACGTTGTTTCACAATGTTATGTACCAGCAGGTCCGTGGATTGGCCAATGGGTTCACCTATTAATGCAATTATAGCAAATTTAGCCTTGGAAGAGTTTGAAGATAGGATGTTGGGGTGCTCTAGTCCAACCCCATTGAGGATGTGGAAGAGGTATGTTGATGACATGTCCACAATAATACAAAGGGGATATGAAACTGAAGTACTTAATTGGTTAAATAATGGCTCACCCTACATTCAGTTTAATTAACCTAATAAATTAGGTTAATTTATTAGGTTAATTAAACCTCTCTGTAGACATGTATGTCTACAGAGAAGGCTGACACGTGAGAACCAAGGTTTATAGCAAACCGATGTGTCGTGGCCAATACACACACTTTAATGCTGCTCAGACCAGTTGCCACAAAATTTGTGTGGTCAAGGCCTTAATGGGTAGGGTGTGGCCCCATTGCTCTTCATCTGGGGAGAGGGACAAAACCAAACGGGTTATGGCTGAACTAGTAATGTGCGGTTACCCCAGAGCATTATTGAAGGATGTTTAAGAGATATAAGTAGCAGTCATAGGAATGTTTTTACACCTGTTGCCACCACGTACATTCCCAACTATCCAGGCATCTCGGAATCCATCACTCGTGTCAGGTACGCTGTGTGCAGCTTCTGGGTTGTAGACTGTGCATGGTAATATTCGCAATTAAGGATCTTATTGCAACTAATAACACTAGTGGGGTTGTATACAAAATTATCCTGGAAAAGGCCTAAAGTTGGGCAAATTCATATCTTAGCAATAAATAAACTCATACACCAACAATTAGAATAAGTATTTTACTGTAACTGAAAATTTACAAATTAAAATAAAATAAATAAAATTACTACACTATGTATTTACAAAAACTAATATTATAGTAAATTAAATTATGTACATTGTGAAAACATTAAAACTGTAATAAAATCCTTGCAATAAAAAATACAAAAATAAACCGGATTAAAAACGATAAAAACCTGGAGCTTTCAGAAACATCGGCTTCCTTCCTCAGCAGTAACAAAACTTCCTGCAACACTTCCTTATATAACAGGCTCAAGGTGGTGGTAGATGACTTTCATCAACCGGTGAAATACCACCACTTTGCTTACTGGAGGCTTGAAGTGGTGAAACCCATGTTCAGTCTCTAGAGCAAAGTTTCCGGCATCCCCCTCCCCCACACTTCTCCTTCAACCCATGCACGGTACTAAGTACTATAGGTTTTGATACCTTTCGTGTTTGGGGGTTTTCATAAAAAAAAAAAAAAAAAAGTACTTATTCACATGGTTCAGTCGGCGCATGGTCTGAACTGGAAGCGGAAACAGCTCGGGAGGTGTCAAGCAAAACCGTTCATCCATA
Organism: Mastigoproctus giganteus; assembly: GCF_048544385.1. NCBI lineage: Eukaryota > Metazoa > Arthropoda > Arachnida > Uropygi > Thelyphonidae > Mastigoproctus > Mastigoproctus giganteus. The sequence continues at coordinate 114,999 of NC_143588.1, forward strand.
CTTAGGACAATGGTTTCAAACAGGGGATGCATACGCGTACCTCTGTCCCTATTCATATTGTTGTTGGATGAAGATTCGTAAGCTCTCGAGCCATTTACAGTCCCAGAACCAATGCGCTCGATCCACAATAACCGCATCCTCTGGGGAGATTTGATGCTGCCTCTCCCAAAAATGCTCGGCCACAGCAGACTTGTTGTAATCAGCGGTTTTTATAGCATTTGCATGCTCCCCCAGATGATCCTTAAGCCGTCATTTTGTCTTGTCCACATACAGTCCCCACAATCCGGGCATTTTATCCTGTATACCACTCCACTACTCAGGTCCTTTGCTACTGGATCTTTTACCCGGGACACAACTGTGTGCAACCTCCACCCGGGAAGCTGCACACATCGTGTTTTATAACCATGCAAAATTCTCGCTAGACGCTCAGTAAGGCCCAGATAGTAAGGAATGTATGCGGTAGCCACAGGAACAAAAGGTTCCTGACGGTTGGACTCTGTTCCTCTACTAAATCTGTGATGCTCTGGGGGTATCTGCATTTTCTAAGGTCTGCTGTGACTCGTCTAATTTCACATTCTTTGTCCTCAGAGGTAGTATAGTGTGACCCTGCTCTATCTAGTAGAGCTTTTACCACACTATTGTCCAGCTTGTGCTGAACTATAATGGGTGTACTGGCCTCTGCACACAGGTTTTTTAAACACTGAAGTTTTAAGCCTAGGGCCTATCCTAGAGACCAGTACATTCAAGAATAGAAGGGTACCTCCTGTCTCCACCACTGAGGTAAATTGTATAAATTGGGAGAAGCTATTAAAGCCAATGGAGTGCATCATCCTCTCTCCCCTTCTGGACCACGGTAAAAGTATCATCAACGTCCTCTTCCATTTCTTTATGGGGAAACTGACATCCACCAAAAACCCTGCCCTCTAACTCCTCCATGGCCAAATTGGTCATGATGGCGCTAATGGGAGATCCCATGGCTGTACAATGAACCTGTTTGTACATAACCCCTTGGTACACCATAGTGGTGCTGGGCAGACAAAGTTCCACACCAGAACAAATATCCTCTACATTTAAAAGTGATCCATTACCCAAAGAGACATCATGACTTAACGCTTTTCTAACACAATATATTCGATGTTTAATTGGAATGCATGTGAATAGTGACACAACATCAAAAGAAATCATGCTCTCATTTTCATTTACAATCAAATCTTTCACAAAACCCACAAATTCCTTGCTGTCTTTTATGACATAGTTGGACTGACCCACTATAGGCGAAATCTATTTAGCCACCATATCATTTATAGGAAGCCCCATATATGCTTTGTCGGGGTACTTGGCTAAACTAATTTCCCAGGCAGGTTCAGCCCTAGCTGAACCTGCCTGGGAAATTGGGCATGATATTATGACTAAAGAAGCTGTGATTATAGATGAAACGCATGGGTTTTGGAACCAGAAATGGTTTGAGAGTCTAAAGATATGTTCGTTTGGATGCTATAGTCTTAAAGGGATAAGGGCTGTCATATTCATCCACTTTTTGAAGGCCTTATCCTAGGGAGAGAAGAACGTTTTGGAATGGTTCATTCCAGTACCATTTCCGGTTCCAATACATGGGAAGTGGAACAAACGCAAGTGCCATAGCTCATGTTGCATACCTGCTGGTGACATATAGGTGTGGTGTACATATACAGATTGTTGGATAACCACCATTATTGCCGAGGAAGGCGGCTGCTGCCACCGAAAGATATGGTTTTAGTGGTTTTTAATCATTTTAATCATCTTTTCAATGCTTTTATTTTTCATTCTTGTTATAATATTATTTTATTTTTATATACAGCTTATACAGTCACTATATTTATTTAATAAAGGTATTCTATTGATTTGAGTTAGTGTTCTAGTAGCATTATAGATGAATCTGTACAATATCTTTACAATTAAAATGCAATTGTGCAGTGGAAATAAAGTCTCATCCCGAAAGCAAGAGTAAAATCAAATCAATTCCACTCAAGTTAGACCAGTTCTGAAGGGGGTTAATATCCCCCCCCCCAAACAGTATCAATAGTCCAAAAAATCCCTTCAAGAAATTATTTGAAAAATAGTGATTTCTGCAGTTCGGAATGTATTCACCAAGGGGCACCAAAATTATCCAAAAAATAAGTAATTTATTCCAGTATTCATGGTAGCAATCTGTGATTATAGAATAATTAGAGAGATAACTATAGCCATGCAAAGGCTAGCCCAAAATCTTGAAATTTTTATATTTATAAACAAAGTCCATATATGTTTTAATAACAGATTATGGTTGTGTAGGAACAGAAAAATATTCAGACTCGGCTGACAGCCCAACAAGCCTAACTCAGATAAAGGGGAGGGCCTTGAAGAAATAACGACTGTCAAAAAGAAGCCCTCTGTTTGCTCTCACTGCAAAAGTGTGTGTGTGTGTGTGTGTGTGTGTGTGTGTGTGTGTGTGTGTGTGTGTGTGTGTGTGTGTGTGTGTGTGTGTGTGTGTGTGTGATGGAGGTTTAATGATGCATAAGCTTCTGGGGCTATACTGCGCCTACACTACAAAAGTCAACCCACAAATGCGCTTACAAATAAATTATTAATAAAACTATACCTAACAATATAATAAAACTATACATATCAAGGAACTGCTAAATATAAGTCAGTACACAAAGTGTGCGATTACACTGAATCTCACTGAGATTCATGCCAATGTATCGAGAGTTTTTAATCCAAAATAGTTCTCAGTAGAGTAAGCCTTCTTCCGAAGGCCAAGTTTGAGAAATTTTGTAAAGCCATAAAACAAATCTCATTCTGAATCAAGAGATCTACATTGTCTTCACAGATCTCAGGAACAATACTTTACAGTTCAGTTCTAAACTCTTTGTATACATTACAATAAAACGTTTCCACTCTTCTCATTCACCAAAGAAGCGATCAGGATTATTCTAAAAACAAAGCTTGAATAATCCGTTTTTTAATGATCCATGCCCATCAAAATAAAAAACAGATCCTTTCGATAAAACCAAAGGATCTGTATTTTATTGACCATGAAGAGTGCATCTCCAATAAATTGTTGAGTGGTTTGACAAGTTTCACTGGTCGCCCATGTGTGTTTCCAAACCTCCAAAAAGTCAATCCAACGTTTAAGTTTTCCTTGTTTAATATGGACAGCAGGGACACTTTCTACCTTCAATATCCTGGCTGAAACACCTTTCTTTAAATTGTATGACATCCCTTTATACATTATGTACAGATTAAATGGGATTATGCCAGATATATACAATTTAAATATGGTTGTTATACCATTTATCACCACCCATGTCAAATGGCTGCACTGCCTTAGATTTAACAGGCTTAACTGAGGGCAAAACCCATTCCCCAAAATCCTCTCCTCTCCAGTCTGTCCTTTGGCCTTTGCTTTGAGAGGCAAATTGTAACAGGTACTTGTACTGTGTGATTAGATCATACTTTGGTAATCGACAAATTAAGGTATTGGCACATCTTGTTTACTCTAGATTTATTTCCAGAGGGCACCCTGAATGCTCTGTCCTTTGGGCCCCCTCTTTTAGAACTATGTACTGGATCAATGGTTGATATCTTCTTCTCATCTTCCAGACACATAGTTAGCATTACATTAGCATTAGTAGTAGGTAGTAGTAGTGGCATGTGATGCAAGAAAGCATGTGTATGAGCTTATGCAGCACCAGCCAAAAAAAATCAAAAAAAAAATCACACCATTCCCTCCAAATGCCTGTCCAGTTCCTCCTTAAATTTATTCAACCTATCAAACTTCCACAACGACAGATGGAAGTTCCAGCAATTCACCACCCGCTGGCTAAAGGAAAATTTCTGCACATCTATTCTACATCTGTCTTTTCTTAATTTGAATTTATGCCCCCTTAGGTTCGTAATCTGAACAAGTGGAAGGATCCCATCAGAATTCAGCGTACTCAACCCATTCAAGGTCTTATACACCTCAATCAGATCACCACACGGGTGCCTAGTCTCCAGCCACTGCAATTTGCAGAACTTAAGCTTCTCTTGGTAAGAGGATCCCTTCATTCCCCTCACCAATCTTGTTGCCCTTCTCTGTACACACTCAAGTAAATCTACATCCTTCCTAAAATGAGGCCTTCACACCTGTATGCAGTACTCAAGGCATGGCCTGACCATTGCCTTATACAGAGGGATAATCACCTCCTTTTCCCTGCTAAAAAATTCCTATATATCATTGACAAAACCCCATGACCTACCCTGGCAGCCTGTCTGCATTACTCAGAAAACTTCATATCTGCCTGCATAATTACTCCCAGGTCGTTTTCATTTTCTACCACCTTAAGTGTAGTACCACACAGTTGGTACGCTTCTCTGGGGTTACTTCTACCCATAGGCATTACTTTGCATTTGTCAAGGTTAAACTTCAATTGCCACTTCTTAGCCCATCTGCCCAAATTATCTAGATCCTGTTGCAGTAGCACACTGCCATTACTGTCATTAACAACCCTGCCAACCTTTGTATCATCTGCAAACTTTGACATTAAGCCTGATATACCTCCATTATCAATATCATTGATAAATATAAAAAACAGCAGTGGACCCAACACCGAACCCTATGGGACTACACTAATAACATTAGTCCACGAAGAGCAGCACCCATTGATTACCACCCTCTGTCTTCTCCCACTTAAACATCCTTTTATCCATTGTAGCAACTTACCCTTAATACCATTCTGCTCCAATTTCTTTCATGCGCAACAGTGTCAAAAGCTTTCCTGAAATCCAAATATATGATATCAAAATTATTTTTTGCATCCAGTTCCTTTGTAACCACATCATAATATCCTATCAAATTTGTCAGACAAGACTTTCCCTTAACAAACCCATGCTGTGTCTGAATTATTGCTGCAGTTTTGTCTAGATGATCCTGCAATGCATCTTTAACCAGTGACTCCATTATTTTACCCGGAACAGAAGTTAAACTAAGTGGTCTGTAATTATTCGTGTCACCCTTCGATCCCCCCTTTGTGAATTGGGGATACATTTGCACATATCCAGTCCGTGGGAACCTCCCCTGAGTCCAAGTATGCTCTCATAATTATGGCTAAGTTTTTCCTTAGTTGCTTTGCCGCCTCCTTTAATATAACTGGATAGATCCCATCCACCCCAGGTGCTTTTCTTATGTTTAACTTCAACAATTTCTCCTCCACTTTGCTCTCAGTTATTACAAAATCATTAAGTATCCTGCTACAATTTGATAACCTTCTGCCATTTTCAAACCATAATAATTCCTCATGTGTGAATGTAGATGCAAAATACTCATTCAGTTTGTTTGCTATCTGAGCAGAATCATCAACAGTCGAACCATCGATGTCAAGTGGACCAATCAGATTGATCCCCTTCCTTTTAGAGTTTATATAAGTAGAGAAATCCTTGCTGTTTTTCTTAGCATCTTTTGTCAAGGATTTCTCCTAATCTGCCTTCACCTGCCTAACATCCTTTGCGACCTGATTACAGACTAGCTTATATCTGCCATAGGCTTCTGAGTCGCTTGGTAATTTATATGCATCCCATGCATTTTTCTTCTCTGTTACAAGTCTCATTAGTTCATTAGATAACCATTTAGGCCTAAACCTTGAACAATATTTCTTAATAGGTATGAAACTTTTAGTAGCAGCCACAATTAATTCCTTGAATGCTTCCCACTTAGAATTTACTGTTGATAACATCGTCAGTTTATCCCACTGTACAGAATTTAAAAACTTTCTGAGACCACTGTACTCACCTTTAAGGAAGCAAACACCCTTTCCTTTACCCCTAATGGTAATTATATCTTTAAGTAAATCCCACATCAGTACACTGTGATCACTGCCACCTAGTGGTTCCTTTATATGCAAATTCTTAATACACGAATGATCACTGCTGATAACCAGATCAAGAGTATTACTCTCTCTGGTTGCCTCTCGAACATGCTGCTGCAGAAAACAATCATCCAATAAATCCACAAAAGTCTGACTAGTGTGTGTGAGTGACCAACCCACAAGTTCCAGTCAGTATCTGGGAAGTTAAAATCCCCCATTATAAGACATTCTGATTTACTGGCCCACTCTATTTCTCTGTATAATTGTTCATTGTACTCATCAGAGTCATTAGGCCTACAACACACTCCTACTCTTATTTTTGCTTTTGCAGTGCTTATGTTACACCAAACTGACTCAACAGTGTACTGTTCATCTATATCAACTGGGTGCATTTCTTTTGATTTTATGTTTTTCTTAATTAACAGCATAACACCTCCTCCCTTTCTATCCTTTCTGTACACATTGTACTCCCCAAATTCCAGTTCTGGCTTCCTTATATCTGTGTGACACCACATCTCTGCTATCACAACAATATCCCCCTTTGATGTCTTGACCAACACTTCAAATTCATCAAATTTATTTACCATACTTCTAGCATTGGTATACAATGCTAGATGCTGCATAAGCCAAAAAAAAAACACGCTCCCATTTCACCCCTCCGTTCTTTTCAAGTACCTGTCCAGCTCAGCCTTAAATTTATTTAGATTTTCAACTTCCACAACAACGGATGGAAGTCTATTCCACTAACCAACCACCCGCTGGCTAAAGGCAAACTTCCGCACATGTATCCTACATCTGTCTTTTTTCAATTTGAATTTATGCCCTCTGAAATGATTATTCTGAGCAAGAGGAAGAATTCCATTAGCATTGAGCATGCTCAAACCATTCAAGGCTTTATACACCTCAATCAGATCACAACGCAGGTGCCTAAGTCTCCAGACACTGTAATTTGAAAAATTTAAGCCTTTCTGCGTAAGAGCAACCCTTTGTTCCATTCACTAATCTTGTTGCCCTTCTCTGTACTTGTTCCAACAGCTCTACATTCTTCTTAAAATGAGGCCTCCAGACCTGTATACAGCACTCAAAGTGTGGCCTGACCATTGCCTTAAATAGGGGGATAATCACCTTCTTATCTCTGCTAGAGAAATTCCTGTATATCATTGACAAGACACTATGAGCTACTCTTGCAGACCATCTGCACTGCTCAGAAAACTTCATATCTCGGGGAACTTCATAGTTCCCTGAGGAGCTGTTGTTGCGACCAACAAATTCCTCCAACTGCACTGATTCTGTGCTATACGAGCAGCATCGCAAAGTGTCAAGCCCAGAAGTTCACTGATACCATACTTCCACCTAGTTGCAGGTCTTCCTCTGCACCTCTTCCCCTTGGTTATTCCTTCCATTATATTCTTTAACAGAAAGTTTTCCCTTCTTACTGTATAACCAAAAAACGTGTTTTCTTTTGTTGATGCTATGAAGAGGAATTTTAGGCCTGCCAATTTTATTCAATATCCACTCATCTGTTCTTCGATCCAAGTAAAAAATACAAGAAATACACAGTATTCTCCTATAACACCACATTTCAAAATATAAATTTTTAGTAGTTTACACCAACCTTGCATTGAAATAATAAAACAAAAAACAAAATCAATAGTTTAATATAATTAAACCAGTATTACAAATTTACAATAAATTACTATTTACAATAAGTATATAAAACAAAAAGAATACCATAAAATTCAATAAAATATACAGAATTAAAAGCGCTAAAATCTGAAGCTTTTGAAGCCATCCTATTAAACTGGTGCTCCAAGTTCAACAATGGATTTTTGAATCCATTGTTGAACTTGGAGCGCCAGGTTAATAGGATGGCATGGAATACAGCTGGCTTAAGAATAACCAGATTTCTAAAGAATGGTATTGGTCATTGCATGCTACGGGAAGCCAATTACTGAGGTTTTATGGACTGCCTAAGATACATAAAGTGGGTTTTCCACTCAGACCCATTGTTTCGTTTATAGGCAGTCCCACATATGCATTATCTGGTTTCCTGGCCAAATTGTTGGCACCAATAGTGGGGCTCTCTAAGTTTAGTGTTAAGGACAGCAAGGATTTTTGTACATTTTATTAGAGAACCATCTATAGAAGAAAATGAAACCATGATATCTTTTGACGTGACACCTCTGTTTACATGTATTCCAATTAACCATGGGGTATGCTGTGCACACATGGCCTTACAGAAAGATGTCACCTTAAGTACTAGGATCCAACTAGACGTGGAGGACATTTGTAAAGGTATAGAATTACGTCTGTCAAGCACCACTATGGTGTTTTGTAACACTATGTATAAGCAGGTTCACGGGGCAGCAATGGGCTGCCCCATTAGTGCGATTATTGCTAATTTGGCGATGGAGGAGCTCGAGGCTAGAATATTTAGTGATATGGTTCTCCCTATGCGTCTGTGGAAAAGATATGTAGATGATACGTTCTGAATTATTCGAAAAGGGAGCGAAGATGAGGTTTTGAATTTTCTTAATGGCTTCTCCCCATTTATACATTTTTCCTCGGAGGTGGAAGAAGGAGGGGTTTTACTGTTCTTGGATGCATTGGTCTACAGAGAAGGCCCGTGTTTAAAGACTAGGGTTTACAGAAATCCTATGTGTAAAGGTCAGTATTCACACTATAATTCAGCTCAGGCCAACCATCACAAGAACAGTGTGATTAGAGCACTACTAGACAGGGCTAAATCACATTGTAGCACCTCCGAGAATTAAAAAAAAAAAAAAAAAAAAAAAAAAAAAAAAAAAAGAGTTTGAGCACGTCACGGTGGATCTTCTGAGGTGTGGCTACCCCCAGAGGATCATAAATAAGTATATCAAAGGAGAACAGAGGAGAGGTGAGACATTTACGCCAATAGCCACTGCACACATTCCCTATTATCCGGGTCTAACCGGCACCTCCGTAGCCAGGTTATTTGTTAGTTATTGTTTGTTATTTGGTTTATGGGAGCATTAGCAACTAAGGCCATATTGCTCCGGGATATGCGGTAGTCATTCCTGACCTTTCCGCATCCTCCGTATTTGGTGGTGACGGGCTCAAACCCCAGTCTAATCAAGAAGCGTGTGCTACGCACTGCTGCTCCTTCCCACCTGGCTATGGAGGCCCGTAGCCAGGTGGGCAGGAGCAGAAGTGCATAGCACACGCTTCTTGATCAGACCGGGGTTCGAGACCGTGACCACCAAATACGGATGATGCGGAAAGGTCAGGAAATGACCGGAGCAATATGGCCTTAGTTGCTAATGCTCCTAAAAACCAAATAACAACAACAAAAACCGGGTCTAACCAAGTGAATAGCCTGTGTATTATGGGATCATCAGACACGCTGTGTGCAACTGCCAGGACGTAAGTTGCACAAGTGAAAGATCCCATTCCAAAAGAAAGTGTTAAGTGGGGTCGTTTATAGCATTAAGTGCCCAGATTGTGGGGAATGTTATGTGGGGGGAAACAAAACGGCATCTAAAGGATTGTCTGGGGGAGCACGCGATAAGGAATGCAGATTATTGGGAGAAGCAACATCAAATCTCCCCTGCCAAAGCTATTACATCAACCGGGCGCATAGGTTTTGGGACCGCAAGTGGCTCGAGAGCTTGCGGATTAGTTCCATTGGGAGCAACATTAATAGAGATAGGGGTATGTGGATTCATCCTCTCTTTGAGACAGTGATCCTTGGAGGGGGATGAACGATTCCACCTTACGCGCTCTCGAGCCACTTCTGGTCCCGTTACGCATGAGAACAATGCACGTGTTATTGAATGGCGTGACATGTGCCGTGAACCTGCAGGTATTTAAGATTGCACTGCAAAAATAAAGCATACTGTTGAGAAAGAAGGCAGAGCCTTCAAAAGCTTCAGATTTTAGCGTTTTTAATTCTGTATATTTTATTTTTGTTTTATATACTTATTGTAAATTGTAATTTATTGTAAATTAGTAATACCGGTTTAATTTTATTGAACTATTGATTTTGTTTTTTATTTCATTATTTCAACGCAAGGTTGGTGTAAACTACTAAAAATTTATATTATGAATATGCCCAACCCCAGAGGCCTATCTGAAGAACCACATTTCAAAATGCCTCAATTTTCTTCCTGTCAACTCTTTTCAGATTCCATTCTTCACATCCATAAGTGGTGACTGGAAAAATTAATGAATCAATGATTCTCAGTTTCGTCTTTAGGGGCAGATCATGATTTCTCCATAATTTTATCAGATCAGCAACCAACATTTTAGCAATTATCTGTCGTCTCTTTACATCGTTTGAGCAGTCACTACTTTTTTAATTATTCTTGACCCTAAGTAATAAAATTGATCAACTTCTTTATCTTGCTCATTAACCTTCACTTTACTGGAATCTAGATTATCACCAATCACCATAATTTTAGTTTTGCACACATTCAGAAACAATCTAATTCAGAATTCAATTAGTGATTCTAAAGAAAAAAGGTCAGGTTACCCCCCCCTCCACTTCGTGTGGGATTCAACTTATACTCCAGAACCGATAACCCCCACCGTCTGTTTACTGAGTGAGCAACGATACAAATACCGTTACGGAAAATTTCATCAAACTTTTGGTGCTTCTCGTGTAGGCTTTCTTTACCTTAGCCCCAGCTTCCTACAGTTAAATTCAATAGCATCCGAATTCCACATGTACCTCGGATAAAATATTTAGGCCTGATAATAGATAACAGATTCTCATTTATCCTGCATGTTAAGATCCTGGCTGACAAAGTTAAAAAATTCACTACAATCGTTATTTGCATTTCAAGAAATAAAGGGGAATCAAGAAATGAAAGGGGAATTATCGTTGCTGCAGAACTAACCAGTGCCCTCCAGGTCATTTTCTGGCACAATCCCATTCAATCTGTACATAGTGTATAAAGGGATGTTATACAATTTAAAGAAAGGTTTTTCAACAAGGAAATAGAATGTAGAAATTGACCCTGAATCTTTAAATCTATCCAACCATCTTTAAACTGTGTGTGAAAGAATTCAAAAATTGAATGATGCTATTACAGCTCAAAGAAAGAATGATGCGATTACAACTCAGTGACTTCAAAGCTAACCTAGGAAAGGAAGAAGTTTTCATGGGTCTATTTAGGAGACAGCCTCCATGAAGAAACAAAGAGTAATGGTCTTAGAGTAGTACAAATTGCTGCTGCCAAAAACTTTAAGGTCATGAGTACCTGGTTTCCAAGAAAGAATATTCATAAAGGTACATGGAAAATCCCTGGTAGAAATCAGGTTAATCAGATTGATCACGTACTGGTCTCTAAGAAGTGGGCTACTGCAATTGAAAATGTCCATTCTTTTCAGGGCACTAGCTCTGATTCTGATCATTTTTTTAGTGGGAGCCAGACTGAACTATAAAAAATTCCTAGCAACAAGAGGAAAGGTTGAGAAACCTAGCGATGAAAAATACAGAAATTAAAAAATAGACTTATCAAAATTATCTGCGAAAAGATCTAAACCTCCCAAGGATTTCCTAATTCATTTCACAAATATACGTGGTCTCAATTCTAATCTCAACGATGTCCATTTCCACTTGCAGTCTGCCAAACCCCATGTACTTTTTCTGACAGAATCTCAGTTATCGGTTGATTCAAATACTGTTCATCTCAGATGCCCAAATTATTCGCTGTATGATTCCTTTCGCCTCAAAGGTGGTACTTGTGCATATGTCCGTTCTGATATTCCCTGTCAGAGACTTGGCAATTTGGAATCTCCTCTCTTTGATCTTCTCTGGCTTAAAATCTCTCTACCTCATTGTGTCAAATTCATCTGTTGTCTCTACTGTTCTCCCAACTCCACTAATCACTTGGAGCTCTTTGACTTCCTCTCGTTGCAACTTGACTTTCTCCAGTCCAACTTTCCTAACAGTGAGGTAATTTTCCTTGGTGATTTTAATGTTCACAACTCCAGCTGGCTTCCGTTTTCTAGTCACACCGACCCAGCATGTCGAGATGCTGAGGCTTTTGCAATTACTAATGACCTAGCACAGATTGTTCATTTACCTACAAGAATACCGGACAATCCTAATCATACAGCCAATACGCTTGATCTTTTTCTCACAAACAACCCTTCTAAGTACACGGTCGAAGTGAGAGGTCCTTTAGGCACTTCAGATCACAACTTGGTGATTGTCTCTTCTCCAATGGAACCTTTATCTCATGGCTATTCCCAACCTCGTGTTGTTTGGCATTACAAGAATGCAAAATGGGATGACCTGCGAGACTTCTTTTCTTCTTTTCCTTGGTCGGATTACTGTTTCAAAACTCCTGATGTCAACGTTTGCTCAGATCGTGTCAGTGAAATTATTCTTGCAGGAATGGAATCCTTTATCCCACACTCCACTTCAAAATCTCGTCCTTTATCTAAACCTTGGTTTTCCAATAAATGTGCTAAGGCTGTTCAAGAGAAGAATGTTGCATATCGTAATTGGCTTGTTTCTAATTCTTCAGTTTCATTTTCTGCCTACACCAAAGCTCGCAACAATTGTAAAGCAGTTATTAATCAGTCCAAACTAGAGTTTGAACAGGCTAAGAGTAGAAAACTTGCTTCTTGCCCTAATGGTAGCCGAGCATTCTGGTCTCTTGCCAAAGCTATTGGCCGCAACTTTTGCCCATCTCTGCTTCCACCTCTGACCAAACCAGATGGTTCTGTTGTCACTTCAGCCAAGGATAAAGCTGACCTGCTAGCATCCCATTTTTCTTCCAGCTCATGTATTAATGAACTTGGTAAAACACCTCCCACCATTCCCAACACGGTCCATTCAATGCCTCCTGTGGTCTTCCGTCAAAAGGATATCAGAAGGATTTTGATGAATCTTGATGCTAAGAAAGCTCCAGGTCCTGATGGTATTTCTCCACTTGTTCTCAAAATCTGTGCTCCTGAACTTACTCCTATTCTTTGCCGCCTTTTTTCACTTTCTTATTCCAAAGGTGTTTTTCCTTCTGCTTGGAAATTTGCTCATATCCAGCCAGTTCCTAAAAAGGGTGACAAATCCCTTCCATCCAATTATCGTCCCATTGCAATTACTTCTACTCTTTCTAAAGTAATGGAGAAATCAATTAACCGCCAACTCTTAAACTACCTAGAAACCTTCCGTCTGATCAACGATCGCCAGTATGGATTCCGTCGGTGTCGATCCACTGGTGATATTCTGGCTTATGTTACCCATTTATGGACTACTTCAATGGAAAGGTTCGGTGAAACACAAGCAGTTGCTCTTGACATCTCAAAAGCTTTTGATCGTGTTTGGCATAAAGGTCTTCTAAACAAGCTTCCATCTTATGGTTTGCCAACTGTTTTTAGTAATTGGTTATCCAGTTTTCTCTCTGATCGCTCACTGAGGGTGATGGTAGATGGCTCTCTGTCTTCTAACTTCTCCACTAATGCCGGTGTCCCCCAAGGTTCAGTTCTTTCCCCCACTCTTTTCCTCTTGTATATCAATGACCTTCTTCCATTGACTGGAAATCCTATCCATAGTTTTGCCGATGATAGCACATTGCATTCAACTTTCCATTTTGAGAAACCTTGCCCTGCTCAATCAGCTTCAACTTCTCGAAAATCTGCTACCAATTCCTTAAATGCCGATCTTCAGGTAATTCTCCAGTGGGGCAAAGACAACTTAGTTGATTTCAACCCTTCTAAAACTCAGTCTTGTCTTATATCTCTCAAAAAGGATTCTTCTGCTCCTATGCTTATCTTTAGTGACACTCCAATTTCTAGGCAAAAGGATATATCTCTTTTGGGGATTACCCTGACTTCTAATCTCTCTTGGCACAAGCACATTACAAATATTGCTTCCTCTGCATCTAAAAAACTTGGTTTTCTCTTTCGCTCTCGGCGTTACTTTTCTTCCAAACAGCTGCTCACTCTGTATAAATCGCAAATCCGCCCTGCCATGGAATATTGTTCCCACATTTGGGGTGGTGCCCCCAAAACCTCTCTCAGGCTTCTTGATTCCATTCAGAAGAGGGCAGTTAGGTTAATTAATGATTCATCTCTAACAGAGTCTCTCCACTCGCTTTCTCATAGACGTACTGTTTCTGCTGCATGCCTCTTCTACAGATATTTCCATGGGAACTGTTCTTCTGAATTGGCTTCTATAATTCCCGCTCTCTCTTTCAAAACAGTCCGAACACGTGCCGCCACCAGCCAACATCCATTTACTGTCCAACTTCAAACCCACAGAACCAACTTTTCATCTTCCTCATTTATTCATTCAACTGCCGTTTTCTGGAACAACCTTCCTTCATACGTATTTCCTGAAAATTACAATCTACAGAAGTTCAAGTCCAATGTCAACAAATATCTTCTTTCGTCTTCTCAACCTCCAACCCAAGCACGGTACTAAGTACTATAGGTTCTAATACCTCTCGTGTTTGGGGTTCACATAAAAAAAAAAAAAAAAAAGTACCAGGCAGAGTTCACCCAAAGACTACAGGAAAACAGTGACAAGACTGAAGAATGGACTTGCATTAAGGAATAAATTCTGGGTACGCATGCTGCACCCATGGGCGAGAACTCAAGACCAAGGAAGGAGTGGAACGTGAGGCCGAGAAGCAGTAGAATCGAAGAGATGAGCCAGGATTCATCTCTCTAATGTTCATCTCCGTGGCTAGGATGTGTAGAAAGAAAAAGAAACTTTGAAGGAGAAGATTGACAAAATGGTGGAACGCATCCTAGTTACAGAAAGAGTATTTTGAGAGCATCTTGACAGGAGATAAGACAGAAACAAAACAGCTATTGTGATATAAAAGTGAACTGAAGACCCTGGCTTTGAAGAAATTCGAAGTTATTAAGTGCTTAAAGAACTAGAAAGCACCAGGAGCTCACAGAATACCTGCATAGTTAGCAATAACATTAGCAGAGGCATATGATGCCAGAAAGCGAGCTTATGCAGCATCAGCCAAAAAAACCCTCCCATTTCACCCCTCCGTTCATTCCAAATGCCTGTCCAGCTCAGCTTTAAATTTATTTAGGCTATCAGCTTTCACAACAAAAGATGGAAGTTCGTTTCACCAATGAACAACCCACTGGCTAAAGGCAAATTTCCGCACATATATTCTAAAAATGTCTTTCCTCAATTTGAATTTATGCCCCCTCAGGTTCATAATCTGAGCAAGAATCACATCAGCAATCAGCTTGCCAAACCCATTCAAGGCCTTATACACCTCAATCAGATCACCTCGCATATGGCTACTCTCCAGCCACAGCAATTTGCAGAATTTAAGCCTTTTTTGGTAAGAGCACCCCTTTGTTCCCTTTACCAACCTTGTTGCCCTTCTTTGTACTTGTTCTAGCAACTCTACATCCTTCCTAACATGAGGTCTCCTGATACGTACACAGTAACTCATGGTGTGGCCTGACCATTGCCTTGTACAACAGGATAATCACCTCCCTATCACTGCTAGCATAATTCCCATATATCATTGACAAGACTCCATGACCTGCCCTGGCAACCCATCTGTACTGTTCAGTGAACTTCATATCTGACTGCACAATTACCCCCAGGTCTTTTTCATTTTCCACTTCTCTGAGTGTAGTACCACACAGTTGGTACATTTCTCTTGGATTATTGCTACGCATAGCAATACTTTGCATTTGTCAATGTTAAACTTCAATCGCCACTTCTCAGCCCATTTGTCCAACTTATCTAGATCCATTTGGAGTTGCATACTGTCAACGCTGCCAATCTTGTTATCATCTGCAAACTTGGACATTAACCTGATATGCCTTCACTATATCATTGATGAATACACAGAACAACACGGACCCTGGGGAACTCCACTAATTACATTCGTCCACAAAGAGCAGTGTCCATTGATTACCACTCTCTGTCGTCTCATACTCAACCATCCCTTTATCCATTGTAACAACTTACCCTTAATGCCATACCATTCCAATTTGTACAGTCTTCCATGTGCAATTGTATGAAAAGCTTTCCTGAAATCCAAGTATATGATATTAAAATTATTTTTTGCATCCAGTTCCTTTCTGACCATCGTAGTATCCAATAAAATTTGTCAGAGAAGACCTCCCTTTATCAAACCCATGCTGTCTCAACTATTACTGCAGTTTTGTCTATATGATCCTGTAGTGCATCTTTAACCAGTGATTATTTTCCCTAGAACACAAGTAAAACTAACATGTCTATAGTTACTTGTGTCACCTTTTGAACCCCCTTTGTCAAAATGCTGGTACTTTTGCACACCTCCAGTCCATGGGATCTCCTCTGAGTGCAAGGAAGTTCTCATACTTATGGCTAAGGGTTTGCTTACTTCCTTTGCTGTCTCCTTTAATATAACTGGATAGATCCTGTCCACCCCAGGTGCCTTCCTTATGTTTAACTTCAACAATTTCTCCTCCACTGTGCTCTCAACTATTAGAACGTCCCTTAGCTCCCTGTTAAAATTTGATAAACTTCTGGCATTCGCCTCCTTGAATAACTCCACTTGTGTGAATGTAGATACAAAATACTCATTCAGTTTATCAGCTACCTGAGCATGATCATCAATTTATCAACCCATCTAGGTTAAGTGGTCCAATCTGATTCATCCCTTTCCTTCTAGAGTTCACATAAGCAAAGAATTCTTTGCTGTTTTTCTTTGCATCCTTTGCCCAAGATTTCTCGTAATCTGCCTTCGCCTAACCTCCTTTGTGACTTGTTGTTGTTATTTGGTTTTTAGGAGCATTAGCAACTAAGGCCATATTGCTCCAGGGATATGCGGTGGTCATTACCTGACCTTTCCATATCCTCCGTATTTGGTGGTCACGGGCTCGAACACCGGTCTAATCAAGAAGCTTGTGCTACGCACTGCTGCTCCTGCCTACCTGGCTATGGAGGCGCCCTTTGTGACTTGATTACAGACTATTTTATATATGCTATAGGCTTCTGTGTCACCTGAGTTGCTCAAGAACGGTGGAGTGACACTAACCTCAACAGACAGAGCAAATGATAAATGATCTCTTTCTTTTGGACACATTTTCAAAGATTTTTAGGCTCATAAAAGCAATATGCTGGCTGGCTCTAAAGTAGTGGTGAGAATTTACAATGAACTGACGACTCTCTTTAACATTAATGCTGATGTTAGACATGGAAGGCAATGCACTCTCTACTGTAATAGAGAGTTTAGAGAATAGAGAATGTTTTGGAGGCGGCTGTCAGAAGATTAGAAGTGACCGGATAAAAACTGTGTAGGTCTGCGCATATGCTGACCATGTCGCTGTTATCAGTTGTTGTTGTTATTATTTGGTTTTTAGGAGCATTAGCAACTAAGGCCACATTGCTCCGGGGATATGCGGTGGTCATTCCCTGACTTTTCCACATCCTCCGTATTTGGTGGGCACGGGTTCGAACCATGGTCTAATCAAGAAGCGTGTGCTATGCACTGCTGCTCCTGCCCACCTGGCTATGGAGGCGCCTGCTGTTATCAGTAGGTCTACATGAGTAATGGAGTAAACAGTGGATAGGCTGGATAGAGAAGCACAAAGAAGAGGACTTAGGATAAATGAAGTGAAGACAAAATATATGGAAGTCCAGAGAATGGCAGATAACCTTGAAATTTTTCTACATGACCATTTGCATATAAACACGTTTGTGCATGCTGCATTCCAATAATACTCAAATCTGAGCCACATAGATGGTTACTGAAGATCTTGAGGTTCTGCATAAGGAGATAGCAGTGGAACAGACATAACTTAATCTTTTAATCCCAGAGAGTAAGCAACAAACCTCTGTCGCTGTTTCAAAGTCTACCAACACCAAAAAGAGCAGAAGTGGTGGTTTCTGCAGGAAACATTATGGTCATCTCTTTTTTTTGACATTCAAGGAATGGTTTACCAGTATAATGTGCCATGTCATACGACTGCTATGGGACTTTACTACATAACTGTACTGCACACTGTGCAGGATCAGATTCTTCACATATAACACTGTAACTGTATGCAAGTCAGTGGATCTGCATTATGACAATGTGAGACCTCACACTGCTCATACTGTCAAGTCCTCAGCCAGCATTAAAGTCAAATGTGTTCTTCATCCACTCTGCAGTCTGCACCTTGCACCCTGTGATTTTTTTTTTATTTCCAAAGATAAAGGAACGGTGAGGAAAACGCTTCTAGTCATCGAAAGTTGTGAAGACATTGCTCTCCTTGATCGCTACAGAGCACACTGTGTGTGCATGCCAGTACTTGTCAAGTTAGTGTTACTCGAAGAGGGTTTTTTTAGCCACAGGTCACTGATGATCATTTTGAAGCAAGTATCATGTCGGACATAGGCTGAACAGCAATATATGATTTGTTGTGTCAGATGGGGCTTAAATGCATCAAAAACAGTTAAAGAGATGAATGAAGCATAAGGTATTGGGTGTCTTGGTAGGATGGCCAAGCACAATCGACTCAGTGAATGCTGTAATGAGGATGCATCTGTTGCAGATAAATCAAGACCTAGTCAGCCTCCCTCCTCAACTCCTGAGCAAATCGCCTCAACCCCTGAGCAAATATGCCTGTGTGCATCGAAGATGCATACACACAGGCAAATTACACTTCATGAATTAGCTGTTAGAATGTCCATTTCATACTAGTGCTCACTATATTGTGAAATATCACCCAAAAATATCACAAATCTGTGCTGCTGAATTCCACACAATTTGACTCCAGAATAAAAACAGCAAAGATTAAACTTGTGCAAAGAAATGCTTGATAGTTTTAAAACTCAGGGTAAAAACTTAAATCTAACAGTGACTTGTGATGAAACTTGGATTTTTCAATATGATCCAGAGATAAAACAAAGTCGAGTGAGTGGAAGAAGCATTCTGATAGACCTAAGAAATTTTGAGCTTCTTGTTTCAGCTGACAAACAACTGGTTCTTGTGTTTTTTGACATAAAAGGCATTTTTGTTACACAGTCCAAAAATTAAATGATCATCCACTCATATATTTGGATTTCAGGAATCTTTTGATGGTTGAAAAAAAAAAAAAGAGTTTACAATTAGAGCAGTGTGGTATTATGGACAAGTTACTGCTATGGATAAAGGGATGGTTGAGTGGGAGAATACGTAGTGGTTATTGGCATACTGGCAATAATTCCACATTAACATACCAAATAAATTTACTGAATAATTTTACTTAATAATAAATATGTTTCATTAGACTCAGCAAATGAAGACTTGGGGATAATTGTGTATTCATATATGATTTTCTCTGAGCAGTGGAGGACATGGACAGTTTCCCAGGAAATGATATTTTTTCAATAATACCAGGATAAATAGGTGATTATCACATTATACAAGGCTATATCCAGTCATTACTCCAGAACAGAAAAAGCAGGATTGAGCATCAAATTTTTAAGCATGATTGTTGTTCCTTGGGAAGACTTTATGCTCACTTTCATAGCCATCGTACATGCTCCCCTACATAAATACTACTATAAATTTCAAATACAAACTCCAATATTTTTAAAATTTCAGGACTTAATATTAACATTTTCTTAGGGGGAGTATTAGTACCACCTTTAATTTGCAGTAAGTCATAATCGCCATGCATTAATCTCCCCATGTAAGGTATTGCCATGAAAATCACACATCACCATTAAATTTCTATACTGTACTAAAGTGTTTGCACAAAGATCATGTGGTGAGTGTGGTGATGTTTTGTCAAACAGTCTTTGAGTATAAGAAATTTTATCCCCTGAGGTATATTATTTGATAATCAAATGTGCCTGACATGTAATGTAATTATATTTATTTAACCTGCATTACATTTCAGTTATGTTTTATAAAAATATATATTAAAATACAGAAAAAAGTTAATTAGGTGCCAGAGGTTGAAATAAATTAAAATTTTTTTTTTTTCATTTTTCTAATCCAAAATAATTAAAACTCACGAAAAATATACAGATATGTTAAGCACTGGAATACATCAGCAGGGAGACTTCTATATACAGGCATTCTGTATATAGAAGCAGACCTGTATCAGTATCATTCTGTAAGTACACACCACCTGCCGGATGTAATAGCAAGGGTAACAATTACTTTTGATGTGGACTGAAATAGTGATTCACACAACTTTTCATTTATTTTTTTTGTCAACTGCAGTAATAATTTATCCCCCAATAAAACACTTCACTGCATTATATAGGAAATCTGTTATTTGATTTTTAGGAGCATTAACAACTAAGGCCATATTGCTCCGGGGATATGCGGTGGTTATTCCCTGACCTTTCCGCATCCTCCATATTTGGTGGCGATGGGCTCGAACCCCAGTCTAATCAAGAAGCGTGTGCTACGCACTGCTGCTCCTTCCCACCTGGCTACGGAGGCGCCGCATTATATAGGCATATAATGCAGTGAAGTGCATATAAATTTTCTGTTTATACTCAGGGATGACCACATGGTCAGAGGAGTTCACAAGAATACAAGAAACAGTGCCGTATTTAGCAGCCACAGGCCTGAACTATATTATTCATCCCCTATAACCCAAAGCCCAAATATAACAAATATTCAAAACAGACATTTAAGTAAATTTAATATCACAGCAATGAAAAAGTTATTTTACTCGTAATATTAATATCAATCAACCTTTGTAACTTAATGAATTTCACAATGAGTTTTGCTGACATTTTAATTTTACTGTGATGTCTATTTAAACAACAGTATACATAAATAGTAATACCAATAAATTGGCAAATGCTTATATATGTGTAAAAAAACTTACTTCCTAAATTTGAGTCTCTGAGCAGTGCAGGACATATACAGTATATATTGTCAATATATATGGACAATATACATGTGGCTTAATGGGTTGGAAAGTTGAAATTAAAATAAAATGACCCAAAAGGTATGAAAATTAATTAAGCAATTATGCAGCTTAAGCTACAATATTATTTAGTTGAAACAGTTTATATAAATAAACAGAAGTAATACACTGACATCATAATAAAATTTAATGTTCACGGACCTATCTGTGGATAGTACTTGCTTGATCCATTAGGCAGGGTTCCAGTTTCACGAAAGTTAACAAATATACTGGCCTTATGCATTTCTGCAGATTGAATAAACCTACAACAAATATTTTGGTAAGAAACAATTATAAAATTTAAACTAAACTTAACTTTTTAATATTCAGTATTTGCCTTTTGCAATAAAATAATTATAGAATAGAACCTAAAAAAAAGAGATTATTTTCTCTCATTATTCAAAATTTCTTCATTGCATTTGAGAGAGAGAGAGAGAGAGAGAGAGAGAGAGAGAGAGAGAGAGAGTGTGTGTGTGTGTGTGTGTGTGTGTGTGTGTGTGTGTGTGTAAATTTGCTGTTTCTATTGCCTGCCTAACTCAAACTGCCACTTTTTTGGTGCATTCCAGGATATGTTCTATTGGCCAAAGAAAGGTTTCAGCATCAATTTCATATTCTAAGTATTACTGAAGAAAAAAAAAAAATTTGGATCAACACCAAATGTTCAATGTATATTTAGTTTATTGGGAAACTTTAAAATTGATTACAATCCCATAGTACCAAGCACAAGTTTCCCCCACAGAAATATATGAGGGGTGGTCAACAACATTTAACCTAATTTAGAAATATTTCAGACTTTAGCATTAGCAGAGGCATATGATGCAAGAAAGCGAGCTTATTCAAATCAACCAAAAAAAAAAAAAAAACACAAAACACTCATTTCACCCCTCCGTTCCAAATTCCTGTCCAGCTCTGCCTTAAATTTATTTACGCTATCAACTTCCACAACAAAAGATGGAAGTCTGTTCCACCAATGAACTACCGCTGGCTAAAGGCAAACTTCTACACATCTAAACTACAACTGTCTTTCCTCAATTTGAATTTATGCCCTCTCAGGTGATTATTCTGAGCAAGAGGAAGTATCCCATCAGCACTGAGCATGAGGAAGTATCCCATCAGCACTGAGCATGAGGAAGTATCCCATCAGCACTGAGCATGCTCAAATCATTCAGGGCTTTATACACCTCAATCAGATCACTTCGCAGGTGCCAAGTCTCCAGACACTGTAATCTGCAAAACTTTAGCCTTTCTTCGTGAGAGTAACCCTTCCTTCCATTCACTAATCTTGCCTTTCTCTGTACCCATTCCAACAGCTCTACATCCTTCTTAAAATGAGGCCTCCAGACCTGTATACAATACTCATGGTGTGGCGTGAACACTCTTATACAAGGGGATAATCACCTACTTAGGCCTGCTAGAAAAATTCCTGTATATCATTGACAAGACACCATGAGCTACTTTTGCAGACCGTCTGCACTGCTCAGAAAACTTCATTTCTGCCAACACAATTACCACCAGGTCCTTTCTATTCTCAACCACTGTCAGTGTAGTACAGAGTTGATACATTACTCTGCGGTTACTGCTTCCCATGAGTAGTACTTTACATTTGTCAATGTTAAACTTCATTTGCCACCTCTCAGCCCATCTGCTAAACTTTTCTAAATCCTGCTGCAGCATCGTACTATCATTAGGTTCATTAGCAACCCTGCCAACATTCGTACCGTCTGCAAACTTGGACATTAAGCCTGATATACCATCATCAATATCATTTATATATAGATAAAACAACAATGGACCCAACACTGAACCTTGAGGGACTCCACTAATAAAATTAGTCCATGAAGAGCAGTGCCCATTGATTACCACTCTTGATTTCTCCCACTCACTCCCTTTATAGGCCTCCAGACCTGTATGCAGTACTCTAGGTGTGGCCTGACCATTGCCTTATACAAGGGAATAATCACCTCCTTATCCCTGCTAGAAAAATTCCTATATATCATTGACAATACACCATGAGCTACTCTTGCAGCCCATCTGCACTGCTCAGAGAACTTCATATCTGCCTGCACAACCACCCCCAGGTCCCTTTCATTCTCTACCACTGTCAGTGTAGTACCACGGAGTTGATATGTTGCTCTGGGGTTGCTGTTTCCCATATGTAGTACTTTACATTTGTCAATGTTAAACTTCATTTGCCATCTCTCAGCCCATCTGCTCAACCTTTCCATATCCTGTTGCAGTAGCATAGTGTCAGTAGTGTCCTTGACAACCCTGCCAACCTTCGTATCGTCTGCAAACTTGGACATTAAGCTTGATATACAATCATCAATATCATTTATAAAAACAGAAAACAATAATGGACCCAATACTGAACCCTGAGGGACTCCACTAATAACATTAGTCCACGATGAGCAGTGTCCATTGATTACTACTCTCTGTCTTCTCCCCCTCAACCACCCCTTTATCCATAGCAGCAATTTGCCTCCAATGCCACACTGCTCCAATTTGTGCACCAGTCTTCCATGTGAAACAGTATCAAAAGCCTTTCTAAGATCCAAGTATATAATATCAAAGTTATTCCCTGCATCCAGTTCTTTTGTGACTGCATCATAGTATCCAATCAAATTGGTCAGGCAAGACTTCCCCTTAACAAAACCAGGCTGTGTCTGAGCTATGACTGAAGTCTTGTCTAGATGATCCTGCAGTGCTTCTTTAACCAGTGCCTCCATTAATTTTCCAGGAACAGAAGTTAAACTAACAGGACTATAATTACCTGTGTCGCCCTTTGATCCTCCTCTGTGAATTGGGGTCACATTTGCACATCTAAAGTCCATGGGTACTTCCCCTGAGTCCAAGGAAGCTCTCATAATTATGGCTAAGGGTTTGCTTACTTCCTTTGCTGCCTCCTTTAATATAACTGGATAGATCCCATCCACCCCAGGTGCCGTTCTTGTATTTATCTTCAACAATTTCTCCTCCACTTTACTCTCAGTTATTACAAGATTCTCTAGCTTACTGCCAAAGTTGAATACACCTCTGGCATTCCCCTTGCTGAATAACTCCTCGTGTGTGAATATCGATGCAAAATATTCATTCAGTTTGTTAGCGACCTGAGCAGGATCATCAACAGTTGACTCATCGATATCAAGTGGACCAATCTGATTCATCCCCTTCCTTCTAGAGTTTACATAAATAAAGAGCTCTTTGCTGTTTTTCTTTGCATCCCTTGCCAAAGATTTCTCGTAATCTGCCTTCGCCTGCCTAACCTCCTTTGTAACTTGGTTACAGATCAACTTGTATCTATCATAGGCTTCTGTGTCACGTGTTAATTTGTATGTATCCCATGCTTTTTTCTTCTCTGCCATATGTCTCATTAGTTCATCTGACATCCACTTAGGCCCAAACTTTGAACAATATTTCTTAGTTGGTATGTAAAGCCAAGTAGCTTCCAAGATAAGTTCTTTGAATGCTTCCCAATTTGAATTTGCTGTTGGTAACATCATCAGTTGGTCCCACTGTATAGAATTTAAATACTGTCTCAGTCCATCGTAGTCGCCTTTAAGAAAGCAATAACCCTTCCCTTTACCCCTAATGGTAGTTACCTCTGAGTAAATCCCACTTCACCACACTGTCATCACTGCCACCTGCCACCTAGTGGTTCATTTACCTGAAGATTCTTAATAAATGAAGAATCATTACTGATAATCAAATCAAGAGTATTACTCCCTCTAGTTGCCTCCAGAACATGCTGATGTAGAAAACAATCATCCAATAAATCCACAAAAGCCTTGCTAGTGTGTCAGTGACCAGCCCCCAAATTCCAGTCAATATCTGGGAAATTAAAATCCCCCATTATAAGACTCTCTGATTTACTGGCCCACTCTATTTCCCCGTACAGTTTCTTATTATACTCATCAGAGTCATTAGGCCTATAGCACACCCCTACTCTCAATTTTGATCTGCCAATGCTTATGTCACACCAAACTGACTCGACACTGCACCGTCCAGCAATGTCGACTGGCTTCACTTCCTTGGATTTTATGTATTTCTTAACTAATAGCATAACCCCTCCTCCCTTCCTACCCTGTCTATCCTTTCTGTAGACACTGTACTCCCCAAATTCCAGTTCTGCATTCCTTATATCTGTGTGACACCACGTCTCTGAAATCCCCACAATATCTGCCTTTGATGTTTTGAGCAATACCTCAAATTTATTTACTAAACTCCTAGCATTGGTGTACACGCAAGAATACATGCACATGTTCTTTTTCTTAGCTACCCTAACACAACCTATGTGTTTATTTGTACCCCAATGATTCCCAGCAGTCTCTGAAATATCCTGCATCTTATTTTCCAGGCTGCGGCTCATTCCAATAGAAGCAGTGCACGGATCACTTTCACCTCTGCCTCGATAACTAACACTGCCTCGATAGCATCAGTAAACATTCTTGCACCCTTTCTATTTAAGTGTATCCCATCCCTGTAGAAGCAGTCTCTCCTGTTAACAAGTACAGACCAGGCTGAAAAAAATTCTACCCCTTGAGCCTTGCACAATCCTTCCAGGGCCAAATTGATCGACAGGGCTCTCATCATATACTCCCTCCTATCGTGTCTGGGCAGAATTGCCGACACTTTCAAATTCAACCATAATTCACGGCTTTTTTTCAACAGTGACCTGTACTTGTTAAGTAATTCCGCCGGTCTCCTACTCTTAATATCATTAGTGCCAACGTGTACAACTATATCACCTTTTGTGCCCTTAAAAGATGATATTCGCTCTACAACGTCTTCAACCTTTGCCCCTGGCAGACATACCTTGGTCCTGTTCCACCTATCCTTTTTACAAAGTATGTTTCCCGTTTCCCTGACAATAGAGTCACCAACAACTACTAGTTCCTTTGGGACCAGCGCATTCTGCTTTGGGGGATGCCGCTATGTTGCGTGATGACCAAGTGCAAGCTCTGGCATTGGTGTGGGCAGCTGAGAGCTTGATGGGCCCCTCACTTTTAATCCTTCGAGGGCATCCACCCTGTCCTTCAAGCTCTCATATAGGCCCATAACAATGCTGAGTTGTCGCCTGATTTCCTTACACTCCTTGCATCACGCACACACAAAGACATCCCCCATGGCAGTATCATGTCCCGTACCCGATGCTCCATAAACATCAAGCAAGTAGTGCATTTTAATAGGCTGTGATTCAGAGGGCAACTGCCACCCTCAGTTCTCCCCTGAGCCACAGCACTCCCATTAGCTTGAGCCTTTTGCTTTGCTGCTCTGGTCTGAGTCATTATTTCGATTTAATTTCAATAAAATTTCAATTTCAGTACAAAATTAAAACCCTAAACTTATATCCAAACACAGTTATAAAGCTATGTTTATGTTTCAGTATCGAGTGTTATCTACGAAATCCCTTTATATAAGTTCCGTATCAAGTTAAGTATTAATTATTTATTTTTTACTAATTATTTATGTTACGTAACCGAAGTCGTTATATGTATAGCTAAAAGTAAAATTTAATTGACAATGAAGTTCAACAAGATTAATTATCTGATTAATTGAAAATATTATGTACTATACTATACTATATTAAGCTTATGCTATCTATTTCGAGATATTTTGTATCGCGTAACAATGGCGGCTCTTTACGAATGGTAAACACGTGGATTTGATACCTTTCCGATACTAAGTAATACCTACAAAATCTCTAAGTTACTTTAATCTAATATCGTAAATAAGAATATAAAACTACTCTATAAAATAAGTTAATATGCCAATTTAAGCTAATAAAACAGAAAATAAATCAGAAGAAACTTCTCTGTTCCAGGAGCGGCAAAAATGTACGTCCGCACAGGCTACACTCGTTCTCGAAATGAGTTATTCCCTGCATCCAGTTCCTTTGTGACCATATCATAGTATCCAATCAAACTGGTCAGACAAGACTCACTCTTAACAAAACCATGCTCTGTCCGAGCTATAACTGAAGTCTTGTCTAGATGATCCTGCAGTGCTTCTTTAACCAGCGCTTCCATTAATTTCCCTGGAACAGAAGTTAAACTCTCAGGTCTATAATTACTTGTGTCAGCCTTTGACCCTCCTTTGTGAATTGGGGTCACATTTGCACATCTTCAGTCCATGGGTACCTCCCCCGAATCCAAGGAAGCTCTCATAATTATGGCTAAAGGTTTGCTTACTTCCTTTGCTGCCTCCTTTAATATAACTGGATAGATCCCATTCTACATATCCAGATAGATCCCATTCTATCTATCCAGTTGGATAGATCCCAGATCTATCCAACTGGATAGATCCCAGGTGCCTTTTTTTATGTTTATCTTCAACAATTTCTTCTCCACTTTCCTCTGAGTTATTACAAAATCATCTAGCTCACTGCCAGAGTTTAATTCACCTCTGGCATTCCCCTCCCTGAATAACTCCTCATGTGTGAATATAGATGCAAAGTACTCATTTAGTTTGTTAACCACCTGAGCAAGATCGTCAACAGTTGAACCATCACTACTGTCTTGTAAGTTATATATATATATATTTATTTGTTTTTTCTAAATCTCCATCAGTTATTAAACTAGACCCATGAATACAGCAAGAGGCAGTATTCCAGAGAAGGCCGAGGTCTGATCTCTGTGAAAAATTGGAAAACACTGTTCAGGTTTGCATGAAGCAGTGTTCATGATAACCCAAGAGAAGAATGCCCATCTCAGCCACAAATATGTGACTAAATTTCATAGCAAATAAAGTGAATATCAGTTATGGAGTGTCTGTTTGCATCATAATGCATGAGTTCCTGCACATGTCTAAGGTGATAGCCCAGTAGGTTCCAAGCTTGCTGATACTTCCTTGACAGCTCCTTGGTAAAAAAAAGTTTCCACACAATTGTTCAAACTTTGTAGAGGGAATGTTGATGATATTTTTGACTGAACTGTGATGATGGTGGATGCAGCTTACATCACTATGGCCCAGAAAAAAAATGGACATAACCAATGTAAACATTCATCTTCACCAAACTCCAAAATGTCAAGGTTCAATTGTCTGCCAACAAGATCATGTGTTTTTGAGGTCTTACGGGGCTCTACAATTTTTTCGTTCTTAAAGATTACCTCCCAACAGGCAACTGCATCAGTAGGGAGTACTACAGAAACATGTAGTACAATGTAGGGAAAGTTAAGAGGGGCTATCAATTGAAGAGATGTAAGAGTCTATACAAATGTGTCTGCCTCCTAGCCAGCAAAGCTCCTACTCACAGTGGATTTTGGAATCGGGTGTGGCTTTGAAAAACTCAGCAGCACCCAACTTATTTACCTGACATCTCATCTTCATACTACTGCTTCTTCTTCCCAAAAATGAAGAAACCATTATGTGGCCACAGATTTTAGACCGATGAGAAGATCATTAATGAAGTAAGGGCCTGGTTTTCTACTCAAGGTGAGAAGTTCTATGCAAAGGCCTGAAAAAGCTTATCTACGAGAAAAATGTGTATCTCTAGAAGGCAGCTACAGAGAGAATGAAATTTCACTTATATATATGTGTATATAATATTGATACAAATAATAGGATATAATCACATTACTAATCGACTAAGCAAGCAAGAAAAAGTATTAAATCTTTAAACTGGGGAATAATAGATCCAGTGCACTACTATTTACAGTAGAATACTTTTAAGGGCACAAAAGGTGATATTGTTGTACACGTTGGCACTAATGATATTAAAAGTAGGAGACCGGCGGAATCGCTTAACAAGTACAGGTCACTGTTGAAAAAAAAAAAAAGAGCCGTGAATTAGGGTTGAATTTGAAAGTGTTTGCAATTCCGCCCAAACACGACAGGAGGGAGTATATGATGAGAGTCTTGTCGATCAATTCGGTGCTGTAAAAAAAGATTGTGCAAGGCTCAAAGGGTAGAATTTTTTTCAGCCTGGTCTGTACTTGTTAACAGGAGGGACTGCTTCTACAGGAATGGGATACACCTAAATAGAAAGGGTGCAAGAATATTTGCTGATGCTATCGAGGCAGTGTTAGGTGGGTCAGAAGGACTAATAGCTTAACAGTAGCCACTGGCAGAGGTGAAAGTGATTCTTCCACTGCTTCTACTGGAATGAGCAGCAGCCTGGAAAACAAGATGCAGGGTATTTCAGAGACTGCTGGGAGTCACTGCGGTACAAGTAAACATATGGGTTGTGTTAGGATAGCTAAGAATAGGAACAGGTGCGTGTATACTTGCATGTACACCAATGCTAGGAGTTTGATAAATAAATTTGATGAATTTGAGGTATTGCTCAAAACATAAAAGGCAAATATTGTTGGGATATCAGAGATGTGGTGTTAGACAGATATAAGGAATGCACAACTGGAATTTGGAGAGTACAATATGTACAGAAAGGATAGCCAGGATAGGAAGGGAGAAGGGGTTTATGATATTAGTTAAGAAACACATAAAATCCAAGGAAGTGAGGCCAGTCGACATCGCTGGACAGGGTAGTGTCAAGTCAGTTTGGTGAGACATAAGCATTAGGAGGGGCTTAGAGGGGGAAAAGACATTCAGTGTGTTATCACTCAGTCTAAAACACTGATGGATCCAATATCTTTCTATTTCAAAAGATTTAGGAGATGTCCGGTTGGCCTGCCTCCCTAAAATTCACTCATGCACACCTTTTCAATGGTAAGCCCTGTTACATCACTTAGGTGGCAATGAACGTGTAGAGCTTCTCTTCAAGACGCTTGGTCAGTATTAAGAGGAAAAGACCAAATCCTCCAGCACATGACAGCACAACAAAACAAATGACCCTCAGTGACCAGCGGTTTTCACTCCCCCTCTTACGGCAGGAAGAGGATCAGAGTGGAAGCAGAGGGTGCTAAGAATCTCTAGGTACAATCAGGCTGCCATGCACGGAAACTGAACTTGGCCTGTTACAACGTAAGATCGCTCATCGGTGAAGACATGATACTAGAGATGGAAAAGGAATTAGAATATGTAAATTTCAATATCATCGGTTTGGCTGAAACAAGAAGAAGAAATGAATCACTTATAAGTTTATCAAGTGGAAATCTCCTGTACACCAATGGAAACAGTGAAAGGAGTGAAGGTGGAGTTGGCTTTTTGGTCCATAAAGATATAAAAAACAACATTTTGGAATTCGAAAGTACATCACCAAGGGTGTCAAGACTACTACTACTCAGGATTTCTAAGAGGTATAAGCTAATGGTTATAATGATTTATGCACCAACATCGAGTCATGATGATGAAGAGGCTGAAGAAATATACACTGAAATTGAGAGTCTTCTACATGAACAGAAAACTTGCTATACTATCATTATAGGGGACTTAGATGCTAAGGTTGGAAAGAGACAAAACAGTGCAGAAAGGGGATAGGAAATTTTGGAATTGGTGAAAGAAATGAAAGAGGTGAAAGACTTGTGGAATTTGCAGAATCTAGAGGAATGTCAGTAATGAACACTTTTTTCAAGAAAAGGGTGAACAGAAAGTGGACATGGAAGAGCCCAAATGGAATAACTACTAATGAAATCGACTTCATCTTCACTAACAGAAGATATATCGTGAACGATGTTATTGTCCTGAACAAGGTAAATGTTGTAAGTGATCACCGAATGGTACGATGCACACTTGATATAGATGTAAGAAAAGAAAGGAAAAAAACTGACTTGAGTAAATAATACAAAGGTTTCTGAGATAATAGAAGAGGAGAAAAAGCAGCATGTACTGGAACTTAAGAACAAGTTTGAGCTTCTGCAGATTGTTCAGGACCAAGATATGGAAGAGGAATATTACAACTTTCTGAAAGAGATAAAGCCAAAGAAACCTATAGGGAGACAGAAATCCAAAGAAGGAAAAATCAGTCAAGAATCACTTGTCATGATGAACCGAAGATGACAAATGAAGAACAAGAAAAACACTGACAGGGAGAAAATTGAGTATCCTGAGTATGCAAAGCCATTAGAAAGAGACTCAGAGAGGACATAAGAAAATTTAACACAAGAAAAGTAGAACAAGCATTAAGGGAAAACAAAGGATTTAAATCAGCAGTCATGAGCAGTAATACAGAAAGACAAATGATACTGAAACTGAAGAATTGCAATGGTGTACTTATGAACAGCAGAGAAGGCATAATTCAAATAGCAGAAGACTACTATAAAGAGTTATACAAGGAGCGAGGGAATGATGCCAGAAGTGGAGAAGATGGATCA
The DNA here is from genome assembly GCF_048544385.1 of Mastigoproctus giganteus. Lineage (NCBI taxonomy): Eukaryota > Metazoa > Arthropoda > Arachnida > Uropygi > Thelyphonidae > Mastigoproctus > Mastigoproctus giganteus. The sequence goes on from NC_143588.1 coordinate 145,927, forward strand.
CAAATTAGTAACACATACAACATACCTGATATTCTTCCTGATGAGGTAGAACAGGCTTTGAAGAAAATAAAGAATCAGAAAGTTCCGGGGGAAGATGAAGTTACTGTAGAGTTGTTAAAATTGGGAGGAAGCAACATGACACAAAAACTGGCAAGACTCTTCACAAAATACATTAGAAAAGGTGTGGTGCCTAAGCAGTGGAATAATGCAATCATAGTTTTGCTGCATAAGAAAGGAGATAAATCAGAAATTGAAAATTATAGACCAATTAACTTGCTATCCCACATCTACAAGTTGTTCACAAGGGTCATTACTAACAGATTAGAAAGAATACTTGATGAGAGTCAACCGAAAGAGCCAACTGGCTTCAGGACAGGATTCTCAACTGTGGATCACCTTCATGTAATGTCACAGCTAATGGAGAAAGCAAATGAATATAAAACACCATTATGCCTGGCATTTGTGTATTATGAAAAGGCATTTGACTCCATACAGCATAAGGCAATGTTTCGGGCACTGGAAAGACAAGGCATAGATACCCCATATATTATGATTTTGAAGAAAATATATGAGAATGCTACCTCCTTTAGTATACTAGACAAAGACAGTAATAATTTTAAAATTGAGAAAGGAGTTTGACAAGGAGAGAATATCTCTGAAGCTGTTACTGCTGCCCGTGAGGAAGCTTTCAGAAGATTAGACTGGTCGCAGATAACAGTCAATGTGAATGGAGAGTACCTAAACCATTTACGATTTGCAGATGACATTGTGGCCATAAACCACGATACCAAAGAATTAGAGGAAAATTTTAAGATTTTGGACTAAAGATGAATATGGCTAAAACAAAAGTAATGATGAACAGTATGCCACAGAAAGGGATATAATGATTGAAGGAGCAGTAATTGAAATGGTGGAGTCATATACTTATCTGGGACAAGTAATTAACTGTAATAATGAAAAATGGATGGAAGTCAAGAGAAGAATAAATTTTGGATGGATAGCATTCAGGAAATATAGTCACATACTGAGGAGCAATATCCCAATTTGTCTGAAACGTAAAACAATGAACCAATGTATACTCCCACCATGACTTACGGAAGTGAAACTTGGGCATACACCAAAAGAACGGAGGAGAAGCTAAGAACTATACAGCGAAGAATGGAACAAATTATATTGGGAATCAGACTCTTAGATAAGAAGAGAAACACATGGATTAGGCAGCAAACTCAAGAAAAAGGACATTCTTATCAAAACTAAAGGACAAAAATGGTCTTGGGCAGGACACATAGCTCGAAGACATGATAATAGATGGATTAAGAAAATAACAGAATGATACCCAAGAGGAGCTAAGAGAAAACCTGGAAGACAAAAATGGAGATGGACAAATGAAATTCACGAGTTTGTGGATAGTAAATGGATGGCCATTGCAGAAAACTGAAGAAACTGGAAAGTTGCTGGAGAGGCCTTCATCCTGCAGTGGATTGACAATGGCTGATGATGATGATGACGAAGCATTGGGAGATCAAAATTGAGTAGCAGTGTGTTATAGGCCTAATGAATCTGATGAGCATAATAAGAAACTGTACAGGGAAATAGAGTGGGCCAGTAAATCAGAGAGTCTTATAATGGGGGATTTTAATTTCTAAGATATTGACTGGAATTTGTGGGTTGGTCACTCACACACTAGCAAAGGCATTTGTGGATTTATTGGATGATTGTTTTCTACATCAGCATGTTCGGGAGGCAATTGAGGGAGTAATACTCTTGATCTGATTATCAGTAGTGACTGTCTCAGACCATCGCCTTTACAAAAGTAAAAACCCTTCCCTTTACCCCTAATGGTAGTTACCTCTTTCAGTAAATCCCACTTCAGCACAATGTGATCACTGCCACCTAGTGGTTCCTTTATCTGCAGTTCTTAATGCATGAAGAATCACTACTGATAATCAGATCAAGAGTATTACTCCCTCAATTGCCTCCCAAGCATGCTGATGTAAAAAACAATCATCCAATAAATCCACAAAAGCCTTGCTAGTGTGAGAGTGATCAGCCCACAAATTCCAGTCAATATCTGTGAAATTAAAATCCCCCATTATAAGACTCTCTTATTTACTGGCCCACTTTATTTCCCTGTACAGTTTCTTATTATACTCATCAGAGTCATTTGGACTATAGCACACTCCTACTCTCAATTTTCATCTCCCAATGCTTATGTCACACCAAACTGACTCGACACTGCACTGTCCAACGACGTCGACTGGCCTCACTTCCTTGGATTTTATGTGTTTCTTAACTAATAGCATAACCCCTTTTCCCTTCCTATCCTGTCTATCCTTTCTGTACACATTGTACTCCCCAAATTCCAGTTCTGCATTCCTTATATCTGTGTGACACCACGTCTCTGATATCCCAACAATATCTGCCTTTGATGTTTTGAGCAATATCTCAAATTCATCAAATTTATTTACCAAACTCCTAGCATTGGTGTACACGCAAGTATACATGCACCTATTACTATTCTTAGCTACCCTAACACAACCCATGTGTTCACTTGTACTGCAATGACTCCCAGCAGTCTCTGAAATATCCTGCATCTTGTTTTCCAGGCTTCTGCTCATTCCAATTGAAGCAGTGCAAGAATCACTTTCACCTCTGCCAGTGGCTATTGTTAATCTATTCGTCTTTGTCTCCCCCCAATCTAGCAGTTTTCCGACCCACCTAACACTGCCTCGATAGCATCAGCAAATATTCTTGCATCCTTTCTATTTAAGTGTATCCCATCCCTGTAGAAGCAGTCTCTCCTGTTAACAAGTACAGACCAGGCTGAAAAAAATTCTACCCCTTGAGCCTTGCACAATCTTACCAGGGCCAAATTGATCAAAAAGGCTCTCATCATATATTCCCTCCTTTTGTGTCTTTTTCAACAGTGACCTGTACTGGTTAAGTAATTCCGCCGGTCTCCTGCTCTTAATATCATTAGTGCCAACGTGTACAACTTTATCACCTTTTGTGCTCTTAAAAGATTATATCTGCTCTACAACGTCATCAACCTTTGCCCCTGGCAGAAATTCCTGTATATCATTGTCAAGACACCATGAGCTACTCTTGCAGACCATCTGCACTACTCAGAAAACTTCATATCTGCCTCCACAATTACCCCCAGGTCCTTTTCATTCTCTACCACTGTCGATGTAGTACCTCACAGTTGATACGTTACTCTGGGGTTACTGCTTCCCATATGCAGTACTTTTCATTTGTCAATGTTAAACTTCAGTTGCCACCTCTCAGCCCATTTGCTCAACTTTTCTAGATCCTGTTGCAGCAGTGTACTATCATTAGAGTCATTAACAATGCTGCTGAACTTTGTATTGTTGGAAAACTTGGATATGAAGCCTGATATATCATCATCAATATCATTAATAAATACGGAAAAGAACAACACTGAAACCTGGGGAACTCCACTAATAACATTAGTCGACGAAGAGCAATGTCCATTGGTAACCACCCTCTGTCTTCTCCCACTCAACCATACCTTTATAGTTGCTCTTTCTGAAATAAAATATTCTTTCTTCATCTTCTAATTAAGAACTGCAATCCCCTCCTCCAGTATTTTTATAATAGCATTAACAGAGGTACATGATTCAAGAAAGCAAGCTTATACAGCATCAACCAAAAAAAACACTTCCCATTTCACTGATCCTTTCATTCCAAATGTTTATCTAGTTCTGCCTTGAATTTATTTAAGCTATCAACTTCCAAATGAACACATGGAAATTTCTTCTAACCATCAACTACCTGCTGACTAAAGGCAACTTCCACACATCTATTCTATAACTGTCTTTCCTCAGCTTGAATCTATGTCTCCTCAGGATTGTAATCTGAGCAAGAGGAAGAATGCCATCAGCAATTATGCCTGCTCAATCCAGTCAAGCCTTATACACCTCAATCAGATCATCAGTTGCCTAGTCTCCAGAAGCTGTAATTTGCAGAACTTAAGCCTTATTTCATAAGAGCACCCCTTTGTTCCTTTCACCAGTCTTGTTGCCCTTCTCTCTACTCATTCTAGTGACTCTACATCCTTCCAGACCTGTATGCAGTACGTAAGGTGTAGCCTGACCATTGCCTTATACAAGGGGTAATCACCTCCTTATCCCTGCTCACAAAATTCCTGTGTATCATTGACAAGGCCCCATGACCTAATCTGGCCGCCTGTCTGCACTGTTCAGAAAACTTCACATTTGACTGCACAATTACCTCCCAGGTCTCTTTCATTATCCACTACCCTGAGTGTAAAACCTCCCAGTTGGTACATTTCTCTGGGGTTACTGCTACCCACATGCAGTACTGTGCATTTGTCAATGTTAGACTTCAGTTGCCACTTCTCAGCCCATCTGCCTAACTTTTCCAGATCCTGTTGCAGCAGCATACTGTCATTACTGTTATTAACCACGCTGCCAACCTTTGTATCATCTGCAAACTTGGGCATTAAGCCTGATATACCTTCATCAATATCACTAATTTATATATAAAACAATGGGCATAACACCAAATCCTAAGAGACACCACTAATAACATTAGTCCGCATAGAGCAGTATCCATTGATTACCACTCTGTCTTCTCCCACTCAACCATCCTTTTATCCATTGTAGCAACTTGCCCTTAATGCCATACTGCTCCAATTTGTACAGCAGTTTCCCATGTGCAACACTATCAAAAGCTTTCCTGGAATCCAAGTATATGATATCAAAATTATTTTTTGCATCCAGTTCCTTTGTGACCACATCATTATATCCAATCAAATTGGTCGGACAAGACTTCCCCTTGAGAAACCCATGCTGTGTCTGAATTATTACTGCAATGTTGTCTAGATGATCCCGCAATGCTTCTTTAACCAGTGACTCCATTGGTCATATTTTCCCTAGAACAGAAGTCAAACTAACAGGTCTGTAATTACTCGTGTCACCCTTTGATCCCCCCTTTATGAATTGGAGATACATTTACACATCTCCAGTCCGTGGGGACTTCCTCAGAATCCAATATGCTCTCAAGGATGATCTCATAAACATAAACTCATAAACACCAAGATCTCATAAACACCAAGAATCATTTCCACCTCTTCCTGCGGCTACTGTTAAGCTAATTAGTCTGTGAATCCTCCCAAGCTAGCAGTTTTCCACTTACCTAACAATGCCTCGATAGCATCAGCAAATATTCTTGCACCTTTCCTATTTAAGTGTTTCCCATCCCTGTAGAAGCAATCTCTCCTGTTAACAATATGCTGGTACAAATAATTTATGCTAATATGCTGGTAGAAATAATAATCATTTAGTTTATTTAAAAAATGTTTTCCCTTTGGTGAGTTCCCAAATAATTGCTCCAATCAATAAGGAAAAAATTGAAAAATCATCTAATAACAACACAGTCACACTTGCTCACCCATTCCATATGCATGCAGAGGCTCTCATCATACCCTTCAGAATCTTCCTGTCTACAATTCCAACTCTTATTTTACCTTTACATTCAAATGACTTACAACCACTCAGATTCTATACTAGCATGCATACTTTCTCAATCAGGGAAAGCTTTTGTTGCATTCAGGAAGCTTTTGGTAAGGATCATGATGTCCACCCCTTTACCTTGTTTATCCGTCTAAATTCTTCATTATACATACTACATACCATAGAAAAACTCATTATTCCCTATTTCTGATTGGCGACATAATTTCCATTAGCCTATTATGTCACCATTAATTGTCCTAACCAGGAGTTCAAATTTACATATTTTATAGACAATACTTCCAACATTACCATAGATGCAGCTAATTATGTGTTCCTATATGGTTTACTATCCTGGCACATCCCTCAGACATTTTGCCAATATACAGGGTGATTCACTACCAGTGCGACAAACTTGCAGGAGGTGTAGGGGGCACAAAGATGAATCGGAATCACATAGCATTGCAGGGTCCGAAATGCCTTCGTCATGCGGTAGAGGACGTTGAACGGGAGGTCGCGTGAACAGCGATCCCACTGGAAGTTAGCATTTGCGAACCGGTTCCCGAGGCAGTAGGATGGACGAGTATTCAAACGTTGAACTGGTCGACATGCACCTGGCGTATGGAGCTGCGGACTGTAATGGGCGCACCGCTCTGCACTTGTACCAGGAACGTTTCCCGCACAGGCGTGCTCCTCATCATACGATTTTCGCGTGTGTGTGCACAGAAGGTTACGTGAGACTGGTTGTTTCACGAGAGGTACCATGAATCGAGAGCGAACGACGAGGACGCCAGACAATGAGGAGACTATCCTACGTCTTGCAGAAGGCAATCCGAGTATGAGTACTCGAGCGATAGGCCAACGATTGGGTATTTCCCAATCCACTATGGAGGATACTGTCAACAAACCAAATGAGTTCATACCATCTGCAACACGTCCAATCATTGGAGCCTGCGGATTATCCACTCTGGAGGACTTTTGCTACTTGGTTTCTTCAACAGAAACGGTTCGCAAATACTGACTTTCCGCGGGATCGCTGTTCACGCGACCTCCCATTTAACGTCCTCTACCGCATGATGAAGGCATTTCGGACCCTGCGATGCTATGTGATTCCGATTCGTCTTTGTGCCCCCTACACCTCCTGCAAGTTTGTCGCACTGGGAGTGAATCACCCTGTATAAGATTTTACAGCCACAAACAAAAACTATTGAGATGTACACAACCATTACTTTCACCCATATCAGAAGATAAATGCCTATCTACATTACTCCTCCCTCATAACTGAGTTTTCCTGAACCTTTAAGGTCTCCTCGATAATACTGCAAGACCCTTGCACCAGCTCTATTCAAATGTATTACATCAAATGTAATAATGCTTCCTGAATGTATTACATCTCATTTGTTGAGATGTAATACATTCAAATGTATTACATCTCAACAAAAAACAGATTCCACTAGGGTGGCCAACGTTGATAAAAATTTCCTCTCAAGGGGAGGATATTCTGAATGTTACAGTAATTACTAAATATTACAATAATTTTAATATTATGGATCAGTAAGTTAACCCATAAGCATATAGCCCTCATATCATCGCTGGGCAGACATAGATTCTACTTAACTTGCTGCATTTTTTTTAACACATCAATTTTTACGTCTACATATTTATTCAATTAGATCATTAGTTTGTTACAATTAATATCATTAGTCCACACAGTGAATAAAAATGCTCTCTTTACCTCTCTTAAAATCTGACTATATGTTGCACACATCAATTGTTGCTCCCAACAGACACACCATGATTCTAGTTCATATATCCTTATTACAAAAAATATTACCCATTTCCTTGAAAAGTCTGCCAATAAAACAAATGCTGCTCATTTTCCTGAACAGGTCTTTGAATAAAACTTAATCTAGAGCTGTATGTATTTCATTATTCTGTTCTGAGGGCTGAATCAATGTGGCATCACTTGGCAGATCACAAATAATTGAGTTCATGATGGATATCCCCAGATTTATTTGTCTCCAGGGCAATTATTAGTTAAAACAGTGACTCATATTTGCTAGGAATGTGTATAGTGTTAATATCAGATTAGTACACTTCTTACATCAAGAATAAAGAAAAGAATTGTTGTCAGTTGAGCTAGGATTATCCACTAAGCCATAATTTCACCATGTGCCACAGACTATACAGGCAATGAACTTGTGAACCGCATGGGAACCACCTACAGTCATTTATGAGTCTTGATATCCTTGGATAAAGTAGTAGTAGTAGTAATGGCAAATGATGCAAGAAAGCAAGCTTATATAGAATCAGCCAAAAAAAAAAAAAAAAAAACAGTTCACCCATTCATAAAAAAAATAAAAAAAACCCAGTTCACCAATAAATACCTTCCAAGAATTTGTCATATTCTCCCTTGAATTTATTGATATAGCATGTTCCAACAATCAACCACTCACTGGCTCAAGGCAAATTTTTGCACATGTATCCTGCAACCATCATTCCTCAACTTGAATTTATGCCCTCTCATGTGTGCAGTCTCAGAAAGTGGAAGAATACCATTAATATTCAGCTTACTCAATTTAATCCAATCAATTTCCACACAGGTGCCTGGTCTCGAGCACTCTAATTTGCAGAATTGAAGCCTTTCTAGGTCAGAGCACCCTTTTGTTCCTTTCACCAATCTGGTTGTGCTTCTCTGCACCTGTCCCAGCACATTTACATCCTTCTTAAAGTGAGACCTCCAGAAGTATAATAAATAAATTTGATGAATTTGAAGTGTTGGTCAAGACATCAAAGTCGGATATTGTTGGGATATCAGAGACGTGGTGTCACACAGATATAAGGAATGCCGAACTGGAATTTGAGAAGTACAATGTGCACAGAAAGGATAGACAGGATAGGAAGGGAGGAGGTGTTATGCTGTTAATAAAGAAAAACATAAAATCAAAAGAAGTGCATCCAGTTGATATAGATGAACAGTGCACTGCTGAGTCAGTTTGGTGTGACATAAGCACTGCGAAAGCAAAAATTAGAGTAGGAGTGTGTTATAGGCCTAATGACTCAAATGAGTACAATGAACAATTGTACAGAGAAATAGAGTGGGCTAGTAAATGGGAATGTCTTATAATGGTAGATTTTAACTTCCCAGATATTGACTGGAACTTGTGGGTTGGGCACTCACACACTAGTCAGACTTTTGTGGATTTATTGGATGATTGTTTTCTGCAGCAGCATGTTCGAGAGGCAACCAGAGAAAGTAATACTTTTGATCTGGTTATCAGCAGTGATCATTCATGTATTAGGAATTTGCATTTAAAAGAACCACTAGGTGGCAGTGATCACAATGTACTGACATGGGATTTACTTAAAGATTTAATTACCATCAGGGGTAAAGGAAAGGGTTTTTGCTTCCGTAAAGGCGAGTACAGTGGTCTCCGACAGTTTTTAAATTCTGTACAGTGGGATCAACTGACGATGTTACCAACAGTAAATTCTAAGTGGGAAGCATTCAAGGAATTAATCGTGGAAGCTACTAAAAGTTTCATACCTATTAAGAAATATTGTTCAAGGTTTAGGCCTAAATGGTTGTCAAATGAACTAATGAGACTCGTAACAGAGAAGAAAAATGCATGGGATGCATATAAATTATCAAGCGACTCAGAAGCCTATGGCAGATATAAGTTAATCTGTAACCAGGTAACAAAGGAGGTTCGGCAGGCGAAGGCAGATTACGAGAAATCCTTGGCAAAAGATGCTAAGAAAAACAGCAAAGATTTATTTACTTATATAAACTCTAAAAGGAAGGGGATGAATCTGAATGGTCCACTTGACATCGATGGTTCGACTGTTGATGATCCTGCTCAGATAGCAAACAAACTGAATGAGTATTTTGCATCTACATTCACACGAGGAGTTATTAAGGTTTGAAAATGGCAGAAGGTTATCAAATTGTAGCAGGGTGCTTAATGATCTTGTAATAATTGAGAGCAAAGTGGAAGAGAAATTGTTGAAGTGAAACGTAAGAAAAGCACCTGGGGTGGATGGGATCTATCCAGTTATATTAAAGGAGGCGGCAAAGCAACTAAGCAAACCCTTAGCCATAATTATGAGAGCATCCTTGGACTCAGGGGAAGTTCCCACGGACTGGAGATGTGCAAATGTATCCCCAATTCACAAAGGGGGATCGAAGGGTGACACGAGTAATTACAGACCAGTTAGTTTAACTTCTGTTCCGGGTAAAATAATGGAGTCGCTGGTTAAAGATGCATTGCAGGATCATCTAGACAAGACCAGCAATCATTCAGACACAGCATGGGTTTGTTAAGGGAAAGTCTTGGCTAACAAATTTCATAGGATATTATGATGTGGTTACAAAGGAACTGGATGCAAAAAATAATTTTGATATCATACATTTGGATTTCAGGAAAGCTTTTGACAGTTGCGCATGGAAGACTATTGTACAAATTGGAGCAGAATGGTATTAAGGGTAAGTTGCTACAATGGATAAAAGGATGGTTAAGTGGGAGAAGACAGAGGGTGGTAATCAATGGGTGCTGCTCTTCTTGGACTAATGTTATTAGTGGAGTCCCACAGGGTTCGGTGTTAGGTCCACTGTTGTTTTGTATATTTATCAATGATATTGATGAAGGTATATCAGGCTTAATGTCGAAGTTTGCAGATGATACAAAGGTTGGCAGGGTTGTTAATGACAGTAATGGCAGTGTGCTACTGCAACAGGATCTAGATAATTTGGGCAGATGGGTTAAGAAGTGGCAACTGAAGTTTAACCTTGACAAATGCAAAGTACTGCATATGGGTAGAAGTAACCCCAGAGAAACGTACCAACTGTGTGGTACTACACTTAAGGTGGTAGAAAATGAAAAAGACCTGGGAGTAATTGTGCAGTCAGATATGAAGTTCTCTGAGCAATGTAGACAGGCTGCCAGGGCAGGTCATGGGGTTTTGTCAATGATATATAGGAATTTTGCTAGCAGGGAAAAGGAGGTGATTATCCCTCTGTATAAGGCAATGGTCAGGCCACGCCTACAGTACTGCATACAGGTCTGGAGGCCTCATTTTAGGAAGGATGTCGATTTACTTGAGCGTTTACAGAGAAGGGCAACAAGATTGGTGAGGGGAATGAAGGGATCCTCTTACCAAGAGAGGCTTAAGTTCTGCAAATTGCAGTGGCTGGAGACTAGGCACCTGCGCGGTGATCTGATTGAGGTATATAAGGCCTTGAATGGGTTGAGCACGCTGAATTCTGATGGGATCCTTCCACTTGTTCAGATTACGAACCTAAGTGGGCATAAATTCAAATTAAGAAAAGACAGATGTAGAATAGATGTGCAGAAATTTGCCTTTAGCCAGCGGGTGGTTAATTGCTGGAACAAACTTCCATCTGTCGTTGTGGAAGTTGATAGGCTGAATAAATTTAAGGAGGAACTGGACAGGCATTTGGAGGGAATGGTGTGATTTTTTTTTTTTTTTGGCTGATGCTGCATAAGCTCATACATTTGCTTTCTTGCATCACATGCCACTACTACTACTACTACCTGTAAAACAGTACTCAAGATGCAGCCTAAACATGGCCTTAAAGGGATAATCACCTTCTTATCACTGCTAGCAAAAGTTTCCATATATCATTGAGAAAACTGCACTGCTCAGAGAATTTCATGTCTCACTGCACAATTACCCCCAGATATTTTTCATTCTCCACTACTGTGAGTGTAATACCATGTGTCGATAAGTTACTCTGGGGTTACAACTACCCATGTGCAGTACCTTCCATTTGTCAGTTAAACTTCAACTGCCATTTCTCAGCCCATTGACTCAATTTTCCTAGATTTTGCTGCAGCAGCAGCTCATCCTGATAATTGTCATTAATCGCCGTGCCAACCTTTATATCATCTGAAAACTTAGACATTAAGCCTGATATACATTCATCAATATCATTGATAAAATATTGAAAACGACAATGGACCCAGCACCAAACCCTAGGGAACTCCACTAATAATGTCAGTCCACAAAGAGTAGAGCCCATTGGTAATCACTCTATCTTCTTCCATCCCTTTATCCAGAGTAGTAACTTGCCCTTAAGGCCACACTGCTCCAGTTTATACAGCAGTCTTTTATGTGCAATATATCAAATGCCCTACCCGAAACCTAAGTATATGATGTCAAAATTATTCTTTGCATCCAGTTCCTTGGTCACTGCATCATAGTAACCAATCAAATTGATTGCAAGACCACCCCTTGAAAAATCCATGCTGTGATTGGAGTATAATTGCATGCCTGTCCAAATGATCCTACATTACTTCTTTAACCAGTGATTCCATCATTTTCCCTGGAACAGATGTTAAGCTAATAAGTCTGCAATTACTCTTGTCACCTTTTTTGAATTGCGGAAATATTTGCACTTCTGAGCAAGCGGAATTATCCAGAGACTTACATCTGGTGAGTATGGGTTGGCACACCCAGGGTCCTGAGCTGGATACCATCAATCTTCTCTTTCTTGGTGATTCCCATCTATTTCTGATTCTCGTTCTCTTTCTCTCTCAGGGTAACTTAGAAATTTTTTTGGCTAGTGCAGCATATGCCTCATGCTTCCTTGCACCATACAGCAAATAATAATAATAATATCTACAAGGTCAATCCAACAGTGACAAACTTCTTAGGAGAAACAATGCCGAAATGGAGTACCACCATTAGATGCCCTGAGCCCATTGTGGTTCTGTCTAGCACTTAACAAACTATCCACCATGCTCAACAGTAGCAAGTATGGATATAACCTCAAAGAAGGATGGAAGAACCTGTACACCCTCACCCACTTGATGTACATGGATGACATCAAGCTCTAAGCGGAAACTGAGAAGCACCTCCAGCAACTACTCCAGACCACCGAAGAATTCAGCAATGATATTAGGATGGAATTTGGTCTAGACAAATTCAAGACACACGGATTGCACTAGGGAAAATTAATCAACTAAAACTACCAGCTGCACACTGGTAAAGAGATCAAAGCCATGGTAGAGGGAGAGGAAATTACAAGGAAATTAAGGCCTGCCTGACCGAAAAATACCATCAGAGACTCAGAAGCCTGCTGAAAGCAAAGCTGAACAGAGGGAACACAGTTAAAGCCATAAACACCTATGCAGTCCCAGTGCTAACATACTCCTTCGGGGTCATAGATTGGACTAACACCAAGCTGGAGAATATCATGAGAAAGACAAGGACAAGTATGACCAAGAGCCACCAACACCACCCGAAAATGTGCCGTGGAGAGACTGACAATTGCCTGGAAAGGAGGAAGGGGCCTGATAGACTTCGTTGAGCAACAGAAGACAGCGATAGTTAACCTGAAGGATTACTTTCAGAAACACACAGCAACACTCTAGCAGGCCATAAGGAAGACAGACAAGTGATATACCCCACTCAACCTATGCAAGGAGTCCCCTCCCAAACAGGAGGCACAAACGAAGCTAAAAAGATGGGCAGGGAAGATACTCCATGGCAGACACTACAATGATCTCCATCAAGATCACACAGATAAAAAGTGCTTCCAATGCATGGCTCATGAGCAGGTCGCTCTTCCCCGAGACTGAAGGATTCATGCTCACCATCCAAGACCTGGTAATCAACACCAGGAACTATATAAAATACATCGCCAAGGAGCCCAGAGTGTCCGATGACATGTCGACGATGCCACCTGGCCTCAGAAACGATCCAACACATCACCGTGGGATGTAAAGTGATCACCCAGACGGAGTAAACTCATAAACACGATCAGGTAGCCAGGATAATACATCAAAAGATAGCAAGGAAATAGCAGTTGATCGAAAAAAGTGTACCGTACTACAAGTACGAACCCCAGGCAGTACTAGAGATCCCAATCCACAACCTGTACTGGGACCGCACCATAATAACGGATAAGATAATCCCGCACAACAGACTGGACATAACCGTTGTGGACAAGAAGGAAAAGGCTACCTAGCTGATTGACATAGTGGTACCCAACACTTGCAAACTGAAGAAAACCCATGGGGAAAAAATCAAATCAGGAAGTACACGAACCTAAGACAGGGGATCAAAGAGATGTGACATGTGCAACAAGTAACGACCATCCTGATCATCATCATAACCACCAGTATGGTGCCAAAGACTCTATATAGCAGCCTGGCAGCAATAGCAGAAAGTCGCAATCCTGAACACCTGTAAGATAGTCAGAGAGTTCCTCAACCAACAGTAACACCAGATATTACAACTACTCTGTGTACTTGGCAGCAGTACCCGCAGGAATCCCCCAATCAGGGTGGAATAATATAAGAGCAACAATAATAATAATAATAATAACATTAGCACTGAGCGTGTTCAAATCATTCAAAGTCTTATACACCTCAATCAGATAACTCACAGGTGCCTAGTCTCCAGATGCTGCAATTTGCAGAATGTAAGCTGTTCCTGGTTAGAGCACCCCCTTTATTCCCCTCACCAATCTCATTGCACTTCTCTGTACTCGTTCCTACATTCTTCTTAAAATGAGGTCTCAAGACCTGTATGCAGTATTCAAGGTGTGGCCTGACCATTGCCTTATACAAAGGGATAATCACCTCCTTATCCCTGCTAGCCAAGGTCCTGTATATTATTGATAAGGCTAAGGGTTTGCTTACGTCGTTTGCTGCATCCCTTAATATAACTGCACAGATTCCATCTGCTTCAGGTGCCTTTTTTATGTCCATTCTCAACAAATTCTCCTCAACTTGCCTTTTAGTTATCACAAAGTCATTTAACTCCTCGTTACAGTTTGATATACTTCTGGAATCCCATTCTCAAAAGAATTCCTCATGTGTGAATTGCCAGCTGTTTTTTGCAATTGGGTTTCCAGTTTTCTATCTGAGTGCTCACTGCAGGTGATGTTAGATGGCTCTCTGTCTTTTAACTTCTCCATTAATGCTGGTGTTCCACAAGGTTCAGTTCTTTCTCTTGCTCTTTTCCTTTTGAATATTAAAGACATTTTTCCATTGAATGGAAATACGGTCCATTTTGCTGATGTAACACACTGCATTCCACCTTCCAGTTTGAGAAACCTTACCCTGCACAAACAGCTTCAACTTCTTGAATATCCACCACCAATTTCTTAAATGCTGACCTCACAGTAATTTTCCAGTGGAAAAAAAGATAACTTAGTTAATTTCAATCCTTCTAAAACTCAGCCTTATCTTATTTCTTGAAAAAAAAAAAAAAGGATTCTTCTTCTCCTATGCTTATCTTTGATAACATGCACAAGATGACATATCTCTATTAGAGATTACCCTGACTGCTAATCTCTCTTGGCATAAGCACATCACAAATATTGCTTCCTCTGCATCTAAAAAACTGGGTTTTCTCTTTTGTTCTCAGTACTAATTTTCTTCTAAACAACTACTAACTCTGCACAAATCTCAGATCCATCTTACCATGGAATACTGTTCTCACATCTGGGTGAGCCTATACCCCCTTCATTCAAAGGTGGGCAATCAGGTTAATTAATGACCCGTCTCTTAAAAAAGTCTCTCCACTCTCTGTCTCATAGATGTTCTGTTTCTGATCCATGCCTTTTCTATAGATACTTTCATGGAACTGTTTTCCTGAATTGGCTTCTATAATTCTGATTCTCTCTCCCTCTCCCCCAAACTAGTTCAAAAAATTGATTGAACCAGTCAGCAACCTTTTACTGCTCAATTTCAAACTCACACGACCAACTTTTCTTCCTCCTCATTAATTCCTTCAACTTTTGTTTTCTGCAACAACCTCCTTACAGACCTATTTCCTGAAAATTACAATCTACAGAAATTCAAATCTAATGTCAACAAGTTATCTTCTTTCATCTCAACCTTCAAGTCCCCCGCATGGTACTAAGTACTATAGGCACTAATGCCTTTTGTGTTTGGAATTTTCATAAAAAAAAATACTTACGTACATACATACATACATATATACATGATTTCCACAAGAAATAAATAATGTAATTAATAGGATGAAATTAAATAAAAATGTAATTAAACATCATTAATATAATACAGATGGGGGGGAAGAGTAGAGGAAAAATTGCAGTGACAAGAGTATTTGAAAGTTGCAGACAGCAGTATGAGAGAGCACAAGCATATGTTATGGGGTCAACCACACAAACCGAAATGCAGGCAATATGGGGTATACATCAATTCACTGTGGGTTTAGAGGTGAGAGAACCTTATCAAGTAGAATTTGATAATGATTACTTGGATAAATGTAAACATTCACTTAAGAAATATTGAATCCCACAAGAAAGTAAGACAGACATGGTTGTTTATTAAATTTAATTTTTTTTTAAATTTTCTCCTCAACTCTTCAAATAATTTACTGAAAATCAATTTGCTATGTATGCTCTGAATAAGAAAAACAATTCATGAAGGCTGAAAAAAATAGATAAATACATGAAAATTATGAATGGGCAAAGCAACAAAGCACTTGGTGTGCATGATCAGCAAAAGATACTTAAGCAATTATATAGTTATTTAATTTCTTACCTGAGAAGATTGAGATCAGTAAACCAATCCTGAACTACAATTATGGTGTGACAAACTGCCATTAAAAATGTTGCAAGTTGCAGTGACTAAATAAAATATAAAAGATCATAGCAGTAAAGATTTAATAATGTAAAAGATTATAGCAGTAAAGATTTTAACATAAAAGATTATAGCAATAAAGATTTAATAACATCAGATTTTATATATTTCAATTGAATATGTAGCAATCGATCATTATGCCTGTATCAGTTTAATTTATACTAGCAATATAACCCAAAAGGCACCTCATCATCATCATCGTTACACTATTCATACATTACGTCGACGTATGAAGCCTCGCCACCATACCCTGTCCGTGTACTTCTCTCTCTTGTTGATTTCACTCCAATTTCCTCCTCTCTTAATGACATCGGTCTTTATCATGTCTTGCCATCTCATTCTTGGTCTCCCCCTTGGTCTTTTGTTCGTTAATTGTAAATCAAACATTCTTCTTCACAAACGCCTCTCATTCATCCTCTTGACATTAGCATTAGTAGAGGCATATGATGCAAGAAAGCAAGCTTATGCAGAATCAGCAAAAAAAAAAAAAGAAAAAAAAAGAAACTTCCACAACAAGGGATGGAAGTCTGTTCCATTGTCAGGGGCTCTCTCTTTCTTTGACTTTCTGTGTTTATTCCCTTCGACTTGTGGCCATATTACTTTTCTTATGGCAATTGTTCTAAATGAGATGATCGTCGGGCTCGGTCAAAATCCGTGCTCTCGGCTATTAAATGCTGTTCTAGCACCCAATCACTGCAGCATCGAATTCGCGTTGTGATTCAAGGTCGGATGATCACAAAGTGTCAATCCGGCCCCCGCTCTTACCTTTATTGGTTTGTACTTATCAACTTGGTCGTTGAGGTTGTCACTGACATTCTCTCAGATAGGCCAGACAAGCTGTACTTGCTACCTGGGAGTCTAAAATGCTGATGGAACTGATATTCGGGTGACACTCAAGTCAAGTGGACCCAATTTCGGCGAAGTCCAGACGGTCTGTGACAGCCAAATCCTCTGCTTGCACCTTCACGATGGTGGGACTATTAGTAATCCTGGGTATAACCTCCATGCACAAGTACATGGTGGGTGACCACCCAGGTGTGAACCAACGTAAGCAGGGGTAGAGGTGTGGTGCCCACACCACAGGGAGGAACACCGTCCCTCTATGTTACCAGGGAGTATTAGGTGGTAGATGACTCTCACCAACTATTTGCAATACCACCACTTTGCTTATTGGAGGCTTGAAGTGGTGGAACCCATGTTTAGTCTCTAGAGCTAAGTTCCGGTCAACCCCTCTCATATTCTTCCATCATGCAGTATGATTGATGACTTTTGAGGTTATGATGAACATCGTGGTGAGATCCAATACTCCTTACATTTCGAAGGTACAGCTCTAAAACGGTGTTCGCAGGCTGGCCGCTAGTTAGTACACCGGACCAAACCTATTGGTAACTCTCTAGGAGGCTTCCGGATCAGCTAGTGTATAATATTGCTACCTCTACTCTGCCAGATAGTGACTGGAGGGAGTCCGAGTAGTGTTTATGCGGGGAGCATTGTCGAGGCCACGTTATGTCAAGGATCTGGGTATATTCTTACCATGTGTACACCATATCCAAAAATTCCATTACTTCATACAGCATGTCCCACTCACTTTTTATCACTATTGAATACACCATGAATTGTCAAACTAAAGGAGCAAGCTTATCTGCGAAAAGATCTAAACCTCCCAAGCACTTCCTAATTCATTTCACAAATATACGTGGTCTCAATTCTAATCTTAACGATGTCCATTTCAATTTGCAGTCTGCCAAACCCCATGTACGTTCCCTGACAGAATCTCAGTTATCGGTTGATTCAATTACTGCTCATCTCAGATGCCCAAATTATTCGCTGTATGATTCCTTTCGCCTCAAAGGCGGTATTTGTGATTATGTCCGTTCTGATATTCCCTGTCAGAGACTTGGCAATTTGGAATCTCCTCTCTTTGATCTTCTCTGGCTTAAAATCTCTCTACCTCATTGTGTCAAATTCATCTGTTGTCTCTCTACCGTTCTCCAAACTCCAGTAATCACTTGGAACTCTTTGACTTCCTCTCTTTGCAACTTGACTTTCTCCAGTCCAACTTTCCCAACAGTGAGGTAATTTTCCTTGGTAATTTTAATGTTCACAACTCCAGGTAGCTTCCGTTTTCTAGTCACACAGACCCAGCTGGCCAATATGCTGAGGCTTTTGCAATTACTTAACCAGATTGTTCATTTACCTACAAGAATACCGGATAATCCTAATCATACAGCCAATAAGCTTGATCTTTTTCTCACAAACAACCCTTCTAAGTACACGGTCGAAGTGAGAGGTCCTTTAGGCACTTCAGATCACAACTTGGTGACTGTCTCTTCTCCAATGGGACCTTTATCTCATGGCTATTCCCAACCTCGTGTTGTTTGGCATTACAAGAATGCAAAATGGGATGACCTGCGAGATTTTTCTTCTTTCCCTTGGTAGGATTACTGTTTCAAAACTTCCGATGTCAACATTTGCTCAGATCGTGTCAGTGAAATTATTCTTGCAGGAATGGAATCCTTTATCCCACACTCCACTTTAAAATCTCGTCCTTTATCTAAACCTTGGTTTTCCAATAAATGTGCTAAGGCTGTTCAAGAGAAGAATGTTGCATATCGTAATTGGCTTGTTTCTAATTCTCCAGTTTCATTTTCTGCCTACACTAAAGCTCGCAACAATTGTAAAGCACTTATTAATCAGTCCAACTAGAGTTTGAACAGGCTAAGAGTAGAAAACTTGCTTCTTGCCCTAATGTTAGCCGAGCATTCTGGTCTCTTGCCAGAGCTATTGGCTGCAACTTTTGCCCATCTCTGCTCCCACCTCTGTCCAGACCAGATGGTTCTGTTGTCACATCAGCCAAGGATAAAGCTGACCTGCTAGCATCCCATTTTTCTTCCAACTCATGTATTAATGATCTTGGTAAAACACCTCCCACCATTCCCAACACGCTCCATTCAATGCCTCCTGTGGTCTTCCGTCAAAAGGATGTCAGAAGGATTTTGACGAATCTTGATGCTAAGAAAGCTCCCAGGTCCCGATGGTATTTCTCCCCTTGTTCTCACAACCTGTGCTCCTGAACTTACTCCCATTCTTTGCTGCCTTTTTTCACTTTCTTATTCCAAAGGTGTTTTTCCTTCTGCTTGGAAATTTGCCCATATCCAGCCAGTTCCTAAAAAGGGTGACAAATCCCTCCCATCCCATTATCGTCCCATTGCAATTACTTCTACTCTTTCTAAAGTAATGGAGAAATCAATTAATGACCAACTGTTAAACTACCTAGAAACCTTCCGTCTGATCAACGATCGCCAGCATGGATTCTGTCAGTGTCGATCCACTGGTGATATTCTGGATTATGTTAACCATTTATTGACTAATTGAATGGAAAGGTTCCATGAAACACAAGTAGTTGCTCTTGACATCTCAAAGGCTTTTGATCGTGTTTGGCATAAAGGTCTTCTAAACAAGCTTCCATGAAACACAAGTAGTTGCTCTTGACATCTCAAAGGCTTTTGATCGTGTTTGGCATAAAGGTCTTCTAAACAAGCTTCCATCTTATGGTTTGCCAACTGTTTTTAGTAATTGGTTATCCAGTTTTCTCTCTGATCGCTCACTGAGGTTGATGGTAGATGGCTCTCTGTTTTCTAACTTCTCCACTAATGTCGGTATCCCTCAAGGTTCAATTCTTACCCCCCACTCTTTTTCTCTTGTACATTAATGACCTTCTTCCCTTGACTGCAAATCCTATCCATAGTTTTGCCAATGATAGCACATTGCATTCCACTTTCCATTTTGAGAAACCTTGTCCTGCTCAATCAGCTTCAACTTCTCGAAAATCTGCTTCCAATTCCTTAAATGCCAATCTTCAGGTAATTCTCCAGTGGGGCAAAGACAACTTAGTTCATTTCAACCCTTCTAAAACTCAGTCTTGTCTTATATCTCGCAAAAAGGATTCTTCTGCTTCTAAACTTCTCTTTGGTGACACTCCAATTTCCAGGCAAGATGATATATCTCTTTTGGGGATTACCCTGACTTCTAATCTCTCTTGGCATAAGCACATTACAAATATTACTTCCTCTGCATCTAAAAACTTGGTTTTGTCTTTTGCTTTCGGTGTTACTTTTCTTCCAAACAGCTGTTCACTCTGTACAAATTGCAAATCCACCCTACCATGGAATATTGTTCCAACATCTGGGGCGGTGTCCCCAAAACCTCTCTCTCAGGCTTCTAGGTTCCACTCAGACGAGGGCAGTTAGGTTAATTAATGATTCATCTCTAACAGAGTCTCTCCACTCGCTGTCTCATACACGTACTGTTTCTGTTGCATGCATTTTCTATAGATACTTCCATGGGCACCATTTTTCTGAATTGGCTTCTATAATTCCTGCTCTTTCTTTTAAAACAGTCTGAACACATGAAGCCACCAGCCAACATCCATTCACTGTCTAACTTCAAACTCACAGAACCAACTTTTCATCTTTCTCATTTATTCATTCAACTGAAGTTTTCTGGAACAACCTTCCTTCATACGCATTTCCTGAAATTTACGGTCTACAGCAGTTCAAGTCTAATGTCAACAAATATCTTCTTTCGTCTTCTCAACCTCCAACCCATGCACGGTACTAAGTACTATAATGTTCTGATACCTCTCATGTTTGGGATTTCCATAAAAAAAAAAATTTAAAAAAATTGCACATCTATTATGCTCTAGGATCATTGAAGGATGCAATGTGTATCTGCCCTTCATTTTCTGAATTTAAGATTGGTTGATGGAAGATGTGAAGCTGATCTAAGGTTCCTTCTGACTGACATCTGCGTAATGTGCTTTTGGCAAGTGAATCTCTGAAACCTATTAGATTATCTGTGGTGGGAATAACAAGAAAATATCTCCCGTGGCTTGTTTTGATCATTTTTTTTTCTCAACTGTTCATACTTATTTCCATAATGGTTTTGGAAATGGTGGAAAGTGACTCGATTACAATCGTGGCTGCTTGAACAATACTTTCTGTGATGTACTTAACTGCATTATTAATTGGCTCCTGGCTAACTGTAGTTATATTAAAGTTTGCCAGATGATTGAAGCCATTGCAGTCAGCACAATCAATCTTCCACCTTATTATCCTCAATGTGTGGTATGGTCATCCTTTGCAAAGAGTGTATATCACAAGGCAGTGATCACTATAATAAAGTTTGTTTTCAGTCTCCCATTCAACATACACACAAGGGAGGAGACAAAGGGAGCATACAGAGAGGTCAATCGCTGTAAATGTATGGGAATGCATGTAGAAGGAGGGCCTGGTTATTTTTTTCAAGTATACATTTGATAATCCAACCCCTTATACTGATTTCAACACTACGGAGTAGTAGGTCCATTGAAATCACCAAGTAATAGAAAAGAGGACAGCAACTGCTTAATGAGATCATCAAGGTCTGCCTTAAAGTTGTCATTACCAGGTGGCAAACAGATGGAACAAACAGTTAAGAGAAATCCTACTCTTAAACAAACTTTTTTTTTTTTTTTGATTTGGTAGTTGTTGGCGCATCGGCTTCTGCGGCCATATTGCACCTCCCAAGGTTTTTGCAGTACTTTGATCCAAGCCCGAGGCAGGAATCGAACCCGCGACCTTTGGGTTACCGGGCAGGTACTTTACCCAATCGGCTAGCCCGGTCGGCCTTAAACAAACTGTTACTACCTCTAAGTTAATGGTAAATGGTGCTTGAAAAGGGAAAATGGTTATCCACAAGAATGGCAACTCCTCCATGGGCAGGTCCATCCCCAGCTCAATCTTTGCAAATAATTGTACAGTTATGCAAATAATGCTCATTTCCCTTTAAAGGGAAATGAGCATTACTTGCATAACTGTGTATATATGGGTAGCAGTAACCCCAGAGTAACTTACTGATTGTATGGTACTACAATCAGGGTAATGAAGAATGAAAAAAACCTGGGGGTAATTGTGCAGTCAGATGTGAAGTTTTCTCAGCAGTGCAAACAGGTGCAAGAGTAACTCATGGGACCTTGTCAATGATATACAGGAATTTTGCTAGCAGGGATAAGTAGGTGATTATCCCCTTGTATAAGGCAATAGTCAAGCCCCAGCTACATACAGGTCTCGAGGCTTCATTTTAGGTATAGCTGCTAGAACCAGTACAGAGAAGGGCAACGAGATTAGTGAGTGGAACAAAAGGGTTCTCTTACCAGGAGAGGCTTAAATTCTGTCAGTTGCAGCATCTGGAGACCTGCGATGTAATGTGATTGAGGTGTACAAGGCCTTGAATGGTTTGAGCAGGCTCAATGCTGATGGGATACTTCACTGTGGAAGTTTACAGCTTAAATAAATTCAAGGCTGAGCTAGACAAACTTTGTAGTGAATGGATGGGTGAAACGGGAAGGCGTTTTTTTTTTTTTTTTTTTTTTGTTGTTGGGCTGATGCTATTATAAGCTTGCTTTCTTGCATCATAACCAAGTTGATTAATTGTTTGAGGAAGACCTTGATGTCATCATTATTTCAATGGATCTACAGCACACCATAATAATTTCAATTTGGCCATTATTCAGATTTGTTGTATCCATCTTTCGACTTCCAAAAGGCTGGTGGCTTTAGATGGGTAATCCTTTTTTGGAAAGAAAGGACACTGGCCTGTATCCATTTCTTCCACTTGTCCAAAGAGTTCCGAATTCTGACTTTGCATATTATGCTGACATTACATAAGATAGGGTCTTCACTTGCCTTTAGATATGTCTACAAACAAAGGAACACCAGCATGTGCCTATGGAGGAGGGCCTCGATATTATCAACATTCTGTTCGAATCCATGACAATTCTATTGTATGAATTTGGCTATTATTAGGCTTTAGCATTAGCATGGTGAGGCAGAGGATGCAAGAAAGCAAGCTTATACAGCATCAGCAAATGCTTGTCTAGCTCAGCCTTAAAGTTATTTAAGTTATCAACTTCCACAACAACAGATGAAAGTCTGTTCCAGAAATCAGCTACCCACTGGCTAAAGGCAAATTTCAGTGCATCTATTCTATGACGGTCTTTCCTTAATTTTAATCTATGCCCCCTCAGGTTGTTAATCTGAGCAAGAGGAAGAATCCCATCAGCATTGAGCTTGCTCAACCCATTCAAAGCCTTATACACCTCAATCAGATCATTTGCAATTTGCAGAACTCAAGCCTATCTTGGTAAGAGCACCCCTTAGTTCTCCTCACCAATCTTGTTGCCCTTCTTTGTACTCGTTCAAGCAACTCTACATCCTTCTAAAATGAGGCCTCCAGACCTGTACACAGTATTCAAGGTGTGGCTTGACCATTGGCCTTGTACAATGGGATAATCACCTCCTCTCCTTGCTAGCAAAATTGCTATACAGGTAACCCTCATATTATAGATAGTTAGGTTCCTATAAAATGTCATATGCAAAACCATGTTATACAGGACTAAGAAAAAGTACAAAGGGGGGGGTATGTTCCAAAAGCTAACAAAAATACACTATTTTGTTAACAAAACTATCAAAAATACACCATTCTAAATTTCTTGTATCTTCTCTTTAAAAAATCAGTAATCTGGGTTTGTTCGCTTTTGTTTGATAAATCTTCTTGAATTTCATCGTATTGAACTATGCATTTTTGAAGGTCCCTTTTGAACTCTGGACTCCTTTCATTCAAGAATCTGCATTCAAAAAATAAGATTCTAATTCCTCGGCTAACTTTATGCCTTCCCATATGCTTTTAGTGTAAAATTTGGAAGTTTAGAATTTTCATCTGCGCTACCATCCTCTGAATTGATTTGGTTTTACCTCCGATGCCATTTCCATTAAATCCGCTTCGCCAGCCTCTTTTTCTACCAGTAATCCTTGAACGACTTCAGTATTCATATCTTTTGTTATTTTTTTTTTGGAGCATAGACTACTATGATCATGTTACTCTGTGTATACGAGGGGGTTTTTGATAAGTTTCTGACCTGAAAAAATCTGAATAGATGAAAATCCTTTTAGTATGTTGTTACCCAATGTCTCATAACATGTGCAAAATTTCATTCATTTCCTGATAGTAGTAATTTTTTTTACATGTCTGAAGTGACCATGGCGACGCAAAGTGTGAGTTTTTCCAAAGTTGAGAAGAGAGCTGTCATCAAATACCTCTTCTCCAAGAAAATGGGAGCAAAAGAAATTTATGACAAATTGAAACAAACAATGGCCAAGGAGTGCCCTTCATACAGCACAGTGAAATCGTGGGTGGCAGATTTCAGGAAGGGGAGAACAAACACAGGAGATGAGGACAGACCAGGAAGACCCAGGACTGTAGGCTTCCCATTTAGAATTCACCATTGGTAACATCATCAGTTGATCCCACTGTATACAATATAAAAACTGTCTGGGACCACTGTAGTCACCTTTACCAAAGCAAAAGCCCTTCCCTTGACTCTTGATGGTATTTACATCTTTAAGTAGAACCCACATCACTACACTATGATCACTGTCACCCAGTGGTTCCTTTATCTGCCGATTCTTAATGCATGAATAATCACTGCTGATAATCAGATCAAGAGTATTACTCCCTCTGGTTGCCTCTTGACCATGTTGCTGTAGAAAACAGTCATCCAATAAATCCCCAAAAAAATCTTGATAGTGTGCAAGTGACCAACTCACAAGTTCCAGTCAATATCTAGAAAGTTAAAATCCCCATTATAAAACATTCTGATTTACTGGCCCACTCTATTTCTCTGTATTGTTGTTCATTGTACTCAACAGAGTCATTGTCCTATAACACACTCTTACTCTCATTTTTGCATTCCCGGTGTTTATTTTACACCAAACTGACTCAACATTGCACTGTCCATTTATGTCAATTGGATGCACTTCCTTAGATTTTGTGTTTAGCTAACAGCGTAACCCCTCTTCCTTCCCTGTCTATCCTTTCTATACATATTGTACTCCCCAAATGCCAATTCTGTATTGCTTATATCTGTGTGACAGCACATCTGTGATATCCCAACAATATCCACCTTTGATGTCTTGACTAGCACTTCAAACTCATCAAATTTATTAACTAAAATCTGTTAACTAGAATATTAACTATCTTTGTAAATCTGTTGGACAGCTTCCGAAGTGCTGAGGACTTAGTTTCTTTTCAGTCGTGAATTCATCTGTTTTGGGAAGTATGGATGCTGTCCAGTGCCCCCCCCCCCAAAACACTTCCTTTTCTATCACTTTTCATTAAGGGTGGAGCATTAGAGGGCACAGATATAGGAGTGGCATTGGTCCTTCTGGGAAGGTTTTTGCAACATTGGTGAGTAGTATGCAACTGAGGTGACTTTGATAGCTGTATGGTAATCTCTGTTAGTGTCCTGACAGTACACTTCTCAGAAACCTTCTGGGCATATGAAGGTCTGCAGCTATTTACTGACTCAATGCATTCCTGGCCTACTAATAGGAAATGTTCAGTTCTGTTTAAAGATTTAGATTTTTTTTTTCTTTTCTTTCCACCATTGGCATGCTTGAGAAATATGCAGGGTGCTCTCCTTGGCAATTTTCATAAATTGGCTTTGAAGCTGAACATTCCTTGCCCTTGTGGTCTTTCGTACCACAATGAGCACAGGCAGGGTTTATCATGACATACAGTTTGTGAGTGGGCATACTTTTAGCCCTTAAAACACCTCAGCAGATTTGGAAAGTATATCCTTATTGGGCAGTTTAAGTAGTCTGCCTTAATGGAACTTGGAGACTGTGAAGTGCTAAATGGAAGGATGAGAAATTGAGTAGGAATGACATTCCCATCCTTTTGCACTGACATATTTGCTTGACAGCTGGCACTCAACCTTTCAATTCAGAGCAAATCTCTTCTTCAGAGACACAAAGAAAATTCCATTCTGATATGACACCACGTGAAGAGCTCAGAGTTTTATTTGAGGTTACAGTGATAGGTATCCTCCCTCCCATATCGATGTGGTTCTCGGGATTTTCTGGCCAAGTTTTGGACATGTAGCTTCAACTAAAAGGTTTCCAGAACGCAGCCTTTGCACTAGGGCTTGCAAACTGGTTTTATAAACTGGTTAAATCCGGTTTTCATATTGAGTTGTTAAAACCAAAACCGAGCTTCTAAAACCGGATTCTAATATTTTTTTAGTTAGCCCTCGAACATAGTTTTTTGCTAGGCACATTTTCTTTTATTTGTTCGTTTGTCTGGATCGTTCAACTGCTTTACGTTTTAAACATGTTTTTTATTTTATTTTATGTTTAGGTACGAATCTCATGGGCAAGTGGCCCAAATCTAGGAGGGGTACCTTTTATCTTCCCACCTGTATCATGGCACGATGCAGGTGTACTCATTTATGACTGAGTGAGTCGGAGCGATAGTGTAAAAGAAAATGCTAAAATTTCTCCGTTCCATCTATCTTGTTCGCCAGGCAAGTTATGGAGCGCGCCTTATTGATGGTTACCCACTAGAAACAGATTCGTTGAATATTGCATCAAATTTCAATCGTACAAAGTTGTTTGCTTCTTTATTCCTATTAAATTTGCGATCAAATGTTCTCCAAAAAGCAGCTTCACCAAATTTAGCTTTTATGCAATTTTGAAAATACAATAGATTTAATTGGGGAAAAAAAACTGCGAGTAAATAAATAAAAAATTTCTTTCGTGAAAATTTTGAAACTTGCCTCGTTTAGACTCTTCATTCAGTGCTTGCAGGAGTGACTTATAGTATTGTGCCTTTGTTATCTTCAATATTTTTATTTAAAATTGTCGGTGATATAAATTCCTACTAATTAATATTTATTACACTTAATATGTCTAAGATGAAATCAAATGTATGGAATTATTTTGCTCGAAAAAGCAAAGATGAAGCACAATGTTCGAAATGTCAGAAGATAATGAAGTCGTCTGGAGGATCTACATCATCTTTGATGTTGCATTTAAAGAAAATGCATCAGATTGACATTAAACAAGATAACAGTGAACCTCCCGTAAAAATGGTAAGAACATTAGAAAACTTTATCATTAAAAAATCTATGGAAGAAGAGATTTCAAAATTAGCCGCTTTAGATGAATTTTCTTTTAATTCATTTGCCAAGAGTGAGTTTATACAATCAAGCCTTCACCTTCAGAGAAATAAGTACGATAAATTACCACCAGCCTCAGTGAATGGAATTAAAAATATGGTTCTGAATTATTATAAAACTAAGAAAGAAGAACTCATTCAGCATTTCAAAAATTCATTGGTTTTGGGTGCACAGTATTCATTGACTCTAGACGAATATACGTCTATACAAAATAAAAGGTATATGAATATAAATGTGCATTCAAAAGACAATCATTGGTCATTAGGTCTTATTGAGATTAATGGTTCACTTGATAGCAGAAGAACTGAGCAAATTGTGAATGGACACTTGAAGGAATTTGGTTTGAACTTGGATGAGCATATTGTTGCCTGCACCACCGATGGAGCAGCAATGATGATTAAGTTTGGCAAGAAAATTATGCCTAATCATCAACAATGTATAGCCCATTGTATACATCTGTCAGTTATAGATGTACTTTATGAAAAAGCAATCAATTATGGTGCCACAGTCTCTGAGTCTCCAAAGACAATGAAGAAAATGAAAATAATGAAGGAAGTAGTGTGATGAAGAAGTTGAAGAAAGACAGCAAGGCATGCTTTATCAAACCAACTTTACCAATGAGCTCATTTATTTCTTCAATCCAATGGACAATATTGCACAAACCATTAACGAAGTCAGAAAAATTTGCAAGCTTTTTCGAAAATCGCCTACCAAAAATGACATATTACAAAATTTTGTTAAAGCAAAATTTAATGGGAAAGAATATAAACTTATATTAGATTGCAAGACTAGATGGGATAGCACATTCTATATGATTGAGAGATTTTTGAAATTGAAAAATTGCATTCCAAATGCTCTATGTGCAGTACTGTCAACTGAAGCTGTGTCTGACGATGACTGGAAAACACTTGAATTGCTATGTGAAACTTTGCGACCAGTTGAAATGATTCTGAAGGCTATAACCTCAGAAGATACAGACTTAAAGCAGAGTCTTCAATAGAATTTCTGCTTGCTAAGCTTGATGCACAGCAGAAAACCCATTTGCTTTAAAGTTTCACCAAAGCATTTTACAGCGTTACAATGCAAGACGAAATTGCCCAACTGTGGCTTTGCTGAGCTATCTACACAACTCCAAAAAGTTTAGGAAAGAAGATTCAGGTTCAAGAACTTTTGATGTTCCAAGTAAGCAAGTTTTGAAAAAGCATGCTGAAGAGATTTATCAGAGATTATTTGCAAAACATTCCGAAGGAGTTTTGGCATTGAATGAAGAAACTGAAAATAAACGAACTGTTCTTTTAGAAGAAAACAAAGAGTCGTCTAGTTCCGATGTTGGAGATACACTCATGCAAGAGTATGATAGTGTAATAAAGAGATTAACTGAAGAGCCTTCAAAATATCCAAGTGAATTGGAAATCAGCAAAGAATTTAAATTTTTGGAGGCAACTAGTAGTAGAAGTGAAAAGCTGGAGAAAGTTCATAGAGCACTGCTGACCATTAAACCAACAAGTGTCCAATCTGAGAGAGTGTTTTCGATCACTGGTCTCTTTAACACAAAAATAAAGTCAAGTCTATCAGGAAAAATGCTTAATATACTGTTTTTTAAAGGATCATTTTCAGGAAAAAGCTGAGCAATAAATAGTAAAGTAATTTCCCCAGGTTGTTTTTTTTCACATTAGTTTTATTTATTTATTATTATTATTATTATTATTATTATTATTATTATTATAGGGCTTATTATTTTTTTGTTTACTATACAAGAAGATAGTTTTTATTCAAAGGATTTGAATACAATTTGTAATTTTGTATAATCTCAAGCTAGTTACTTTTTTGGAGCATTTTAATTTTTTTATTTTTTTTACTATAAGAGGTGATAGATTTTGTTTAAAAGATTCGATTACGATTTGTACAATCTACCCAAGATAAAACAAATAACTGTGTTATAAGCTTTTAATTATTTTCCCTGTCTGAGAGGAAAAAGTCTGAGAAAATGGGTTTTAAAACCGGTTTTAAGAGTAAACTTCGGTTAAACTCAGTTTTGAAATTTCTCTGTTTTATGCAAGCCCTACTTTGCACAGATTTTGGAGATCCTGCCAACCTTTAATTCTTTCTGGATGAAGAAGGGTAACATTTTCTCAATTGCCTGTGTGATCTCTGGTGGAATGGAAAATGAGGAAAAGTGGCATGATGTTCTAAGTACTTCACCCATCATGGAGCCCGATGAGGGGACAAACCGCTCATGAACTAGCAGGTACTGCATATGTAAATGGGATGCTGAGTTCACTTAGAGCATCAAACCCACATTTCAAATGCAGTCAGTTCTGCTTTAATGCAGTACATATGTTCCTAAAAATCTCCGCTTATGGTATTGTGTGCATTAAAAACAACAGGGCTTATGGGAAAAAGAGGGATGGGGCAGAGCACTCAAAAAAATGTTCAGTTTGGTAAGTAAAACAGTACAAAAAGTTAGAAACCCAATAAAATTGCTAACACAGGTTTAAACATCTTAAATGTCTAATAAATAAATAAATAAATATTACAGTAAATAAAGCACTTTATCTTGACAAGATACCTTGTATTATCGGAGGCTATGTACACTTACGTACATAGCTCAGTTAATACTGAAATATATGCATACTAATTGATATTTGTGTTCACTAAATTTTTTTTTGGACTATAAAATTTAAAACAGTAGAAAAGATAAGTAATCAATAACGATGAATACAGCATGCATAAATTCCACAAGTGCGATATGGAGTAACAAGTATACAAGGCTTAAAAAACAAGAATGAAGAGAAGATTCTGAAAATTTATTTATATTTTTGATATGATTGAAGATTTCATGGAAGGGGAAACACATTTCACCATAATAACATGAAAACCCACAGAATTCCAGGTATCGGTATTATCGCAAATGCAATAAGATCGACTTTACGACGCATTTATAATTGATTGCACTAACAGAAAAGACCAATAAACCAGGAACTGCAAATTGTTTTTGCTATTTTATGTTAAGGACCTCCAGAAATGTGCTCCTCTGCTCATGCTGTCCTGCCTCACGAAATTTCTGTTCGAACAGAAAAATGTGAGCTCCTGAAAACGTGAGCTGGCCTACAATATCACCTATTATCTTGTGAATACAGTGAATGACAATCGTGTGTTTCCAACCAGTACAACTACAGTAAATGGGAAATATAGCTGTCACACATTTGACATTTTTTAAGCTTCATAACCTTGTATGTATTGCTGCGCAGGTCACTACATTCAACTTGGTGCCGGGTTTTGCATTCACCTGGTGTTACTCGCAGATGAAATTGCATGAGTCAACATGAAAAAAGCATTATACTCGCGTTGTTCCCTAACACATCAGTTGCGTTAGAGTAAATTCGAGTTGTTAAAATGCACCTTATAGCAGAACTTACTGTAAATATTGACCTTGTTCCAGGACCAAAGGTAAGAAGACCTACTGGAATGCATTAGACCTTAGCAGTAAAACCCACCTACTGATTAATCACAGTCATATTGGTCCAGATATTTGCACTGGATTCCAGTGATGCTAATCTGGAAGCCTAGCAGCATCACTGGGTGGTCCCCCTCATGAAGTACAGGTGCCCATGTTGAGGGGCACATATACAGAGAAAACAAATTCAGATACTACTTAATGAAGAAATAATAAATAAAAATATCAGAACAGATATGCAAAGGCCTGTGATGACCCAGAGAAACAGTTTACTACAAGGAAGCTGTATAGTCACCTGGAATAATTACCTGCACTGCTCAGTTTCCCTGGGGAGGTGAGTAGAGGCATTTGCTTGTCAAATTAATATGAAAAATTAATAAATAAAAATAAATAAAATTTATTTTTATTTATTAATTTTTCATTAAGTAGTCTGAATTTGCCTTTTAGTGCATGTATGCAGGTAGAAGTTAGTGTCTCTTCAGCATTATCTGTTACAACAATTATTTTATGTGATAAAAAAATTTAAATCATTATTCGATTATACCACATTTAATATATATTTTTAGCAAACATTCCTGCCCATGTCAGAGCTCACCATGGAAGGGAAGCGCATCTGGTGTTTTTCTGGTGTTTGGTGCTAATATGGAGTGTCATAAACTGAAGCTTCTGTGCATTTACCACTATCAAAACCATTGTGACCTTAAGGGTTACGACAGGTCATATATACTCAAACCCCTAAGGGGTGGATGACTGCTGTTATTTTCAAAAGTTATCTTGGATCTGAGTTACGACCAGAATTGAAAGTGTATTGCAAGGAAGAAGGAATTCCATTCAACATCTTACTTATTCCTGATAATGCCGCAAGCCATCCACCTGGTATTGTTGATGTCTGTTCCAATATTAAGATTGCTTTTTTTCCAAGCAAATAGAACCTCAACATTACAGCCTTTGGACCAATATGAGACTTTTAAGACTCAGTATTCAAAGCTCATTCTGGCTGATCTAATTGACAAGATCAACCACGAACAGATGAGCATGCAGAAATAATGGTGGGCCTTCAATATAAAAGATGTTTAAATTCATTGATGCCCCATGGTGTGAAGTTACACATAACTGTATTCAAAGTTCATGGCATAAGTTATGCCCATATCTCAGTAACTCATCCAAAGGCTCTGATACCAACGAAGATTAGGCACAAACTAAAGTAAAATGAGTGAAGCTTGCTAAAAAGATAGGTTTCACTGAATTGGAAGCAACAACTGATGTCAATGATTTAACTGATTTGCATCACCATGAATTATCAAATGAAGATCTGTTTGCATCACATCACTGTAGCAGCATCTCATTCAAGAGGAGGAGGCAGCATGATTGTCAATTTGCATGATTTCTCAAGAAAGATGTCATTTGCATGAGAGATCATGCAAATGACAACCAAACATACATTTTATTGCATTTTTGGGTAAAAACTGAAATGACAAGTTAGCATAATAGTATTATGTATTTTAAATCAGCAAAATAAGTCTTCAACATTTTGTTGTTCCTCCTCGAGCTGCAATTATAGCCTTGCAATGATCTGGCATAGAGTTAAACAACTTCTGGTTAGCATTAGCAAGGGCACATGATACAAGAAAGCAAGCTTATATAGCATCAGCCAAAAAAAAAAAAAAAAAGAAAAGATGCCTTATTTCACCCATTCCCTCGCACCAAACGTTTGTCAAGTTTTGACTTGAATCTATTTAAGTTATCAACTTCTATGACAGATGGAAGTTTGTTCCAGCAATCAGCCACCCGCTGGCTAAAGGCAAATTTCTGCACATCTATCCTACAACCGTCTTTCCTCAATTTGAATTTATGCCCTCTCAAGTGATTATTCTGAGCAAGAGGAAGAATCCCATCAGCATTGAGCATGCTCAAACAATTTAAGGCTTTATACACCACAATCATACCACCTCACAGGTGCTTAAGTCTCCAGACACTGTAATTTGCAAAACTTAAGGCTTTCTTTGTAAGAGTAAGCCTTTGTTCTGTTCACTTATCTTGCTGCCCTTCTTCGTTCCAACAGCTCTACATCTTTTTAAAATGAGGCCTTCAGACCTGTACACAATACTCAAGGTGTGGCCTGACCATTGCCTTACACAAGGGGATAATCACCTCCTTATCCCTGCAAAACAAATTCCTGTATATCATTGACAAGACATAATGAGCTACTCTTGCAGACCGTCTGCACTGCACAGAAAACTTCATATCTGCCTACACAATTATCCCCAGTTCCTTTTCATTCTCTACCATTGCCAGTGGGATCCCACAGAGTTGATACGTTACTCTGAGATTATTGCTTCCCATACGTAGTATTTTACATTTGTCAATGTTAAACTTCATTTCCCCTCTCAGCCCATCTGCTCAAATTTTCTAGATTCTGTTGCAGCAGTGTACTTCATTAAAAACCCTGCCAACCTTCGTATCTTCTGCAAACTTGGACATTAAGCCAGATATACCATCATCAATATCATTTATAAATAGAGAAAACAACAATGGACCCAACACTGAACCCTGAGGGACTCCACTAATAACATTAGTCCACGAAGAGCAGTGTCCATTGATTACCGTGGTCTCCGACAGTTTTTAAATTCTGTACAGTGGGATCAACTGACGATGTTACCAACAGTAAATTCTAAGTGGGAAGCATTCAAGGAATTAATCGTGGAAGCTACTAAAAGTTTCATACCTATTAAGAAATATTGTTCAAGGTTTAGGCCTAAATGGTTGTCAAATGAACTAATAAGACTCGTAACAGAGAAGAAAAATGCATGGGATGCATATAAATTATCAAGCGACTCAGAAGCCTATGGCAGATATAAGTTAATCTGTAATCAGGTCAGAAAGGAGGTTTGGCAGGCGAAGGCAGATTACGAGAAATCCTTGGCAAAAGATGCTAAGAAAAACAGCAATGATTTCTTTACTTATATAAACTCTAAAAGGAAGGGGATGAATCTGATTGGTCCACTTGATATCGATGGATCGACTGTTGATGATCCTGCTCAGATAGCAAACAAGCTGAATGTATTTTGCATGTATATTCACACGTGAGGAATTATTAAGGTTTGAAAATGGCAGAAGGTTCAAATTGTAGCAGGGTGCTTAATGATCTTGTAATAACTGAGAGCAAAGTGGAAGAGAAATTGTTGGAGTTAAACGTAAGAAAAGCACCTGGGGTGGATGGGATCTATCCAGTTATATTAAAGGAGGCGGCAAAGCAACTAAGCAAACCCTTAGCCATAATTATGAGAGCATCCTTGGACTCAGGGGAGGTTCCCACGGACTAGAGATGTGCAAATGTATCCCCAATTCACAAAGGGGGTTCGAAGGGTGACACGAGTAATTACAGACCAGTTAGTTTAACTTCTGTTCTGGGTAAAATAATGGAGTCGCTGGTTAAAGATGCATTGCAGGATCATCTAGACAAGACTGCAGCAATAATTCAGACACAGCATGGGTTTGTTAAGGGAAAGTCTTGTCTGACAAATCTGATAGGATATTATGATGTGGTTACAAAGGAACTGGATGCAAAAAATAATTTTGATATCATATATTTGGATTTCAGGAAAGCTTTTGACACTGTTGCGCATGGAAGACTATTGTACAAATTGGAGCAGAATGGCATTAAGGGTAAGTTGCTACAATGGATGAAAGCATGGTTGAGTGCGAGAAGACAGAGGGTGGTAATCAATGGGTGCTGCTCTTCTTGGACTAATGTTATTAGTGGAGTCCCACAGGGTTCGGTGTTAGGTCCACTGTTGTTTTGTATATTTATCAATGATATTGATGAAGGTATATCAGGCTTAATGTCGAAGTTTGCAGATGATACAAAGGTTGGCAGGGTTGTTAATGACAGTAATGGCAGTGTGCTACTGCAACAGGATCTAGATAATTTGGGCAGATGGGCTAAGAAGTGGCAACTGAAGTTTAACCTTGACAAATGCAAAGTACTGCATATGGGTAGAAGTAACCCCAGAGAAACGTACCAACTGTGTGGTACTACACTTAAGGTGGTAGAAAATGAAAAAGACCTGGGAGTAATTGTGCAGTCAGATATGAAGTTTTCTGAGCAATGCAGACAGGCTACAAGGGCAGGTCATGGGGTTTTGTCAATGATATATAGGAATTTTGCTAGCAGGGAAAAGGAGGTGATTATCCCTCTGTATAAGGCAATGGTCAGGCCACGCTTTGAGTACTGCGTACAGGTCTGGAGGCCTCATTTTAGGAAGGATGTAGATTTACTGGAGCGTGTACAGAGAAGGGCAACAAGATTGGTGAGGGGAATGAAGGGATCCTCTTACCAAGAGATTCTTAAGTTCTGCAAATTGCAGTGGCTGGAGACTAGGCACCTGCGTGGTGATCTGATTGAGGTATAATATAAGGCCTTGAATGGGTTGAGCACGCTGAATTCTGATGGGATCCTTCCACTTGTTCAGATTACGAACCTAAGGGGGCATAAATTCAAATTAAGAAAAGACAGATGTAGAATAGATGTGCGGAAATTTGCCTTTAGCCAGCGGGTGGTTAATTACTGGAACAAACTTCCATCTGTCGTTGTGGAAGTTGATAGGTTGAATAAATTTAAGGAGGAACTGGACAGGCATTTGGAGGGAATGGTGTGATTTTTTTTTTTTTTTTTTGGCTGATGCTGCATAAGCTAATACATTTGCTTTCTTGCATCACATGCCACTACTACTACTACCACTCTCTCTCTCTCTGATCCCACTCAACCATTCCTTTAACCATAGCACCATATTGCCTCCAATGCCACACTGTCTAATTTGTGCAGCAGTCTTCCAAGTGCAAAAGTATCAAAGGCCTTTCTAAGATCCAAATATATGATATCAAAGTTAATCCTTGCATTTCCTTTGTGAATACATCATAGTATCCAATCAAATTTGTCAGACAAGACTTCCCCTTAACAAACCCATGCTGTGTCCGAGCTATAACTGAGGTCTTGTCTAGATGATCCTGCATGCTTCTTTAACCAATGCCTCCATTAATTTCCCTGGAACAGAAGTTAAACTAACAGGTCTGTAATTATCTTTGTCTCCCTCTCATCCTCCTTTGTGGATTGGGGTCACATTTGCACATCTCCAGTCCATGTCTACCTCCCCTGAGTCCAGAGAAGCTCTCATAATTATGGATAAAGGTTTGCTTACTTCCTTTACTGCCTCCTTTAATATAACTGGTAGATTCCATCCATCCCAGGTGCCTTTCTTATGTTTACCTTCAATAATTTCTACTCCACTTTACTCTCAGTTATTACAAGATTATCTAGCTTACTGCAAGAGTTTAATACACCTCTGGCATTCCCCTCCCTGAATAACTCCTCATGTGTGAATGTAGATGCAAAATATTAATTTAGTTTGTTAGCTACCTAAGCAGGATCACCAACAGTTGAACCATCGATATCAAGTGGACCAATCTGATTCATCCCCTTCCTTCTAGAGTTTACATAAGTAAAGAACTCTTTGCTGTTTTTTTGTGCATCCTTTGCCAAAGATTTCTCGTAATCTGCCTTCGCCTGCCTAACCTCCTCTGTAACTTGGTTACAGACCAGCTTATATCTATCATAGGCTTCTGTGTCACATGTTAATTTATATGTATCCCATGTATTTTTCTTCTCTGTCACATGTCTAATTAGTTCATCTGACATCTGACATTTAGGCCTAAATCTTGAACAATATTTCCTTGTTGGTATGAAAAGCCTAATAGCTTCCAAGATTAATTCTTTGAATGCTTCATTTTTGAATTTGCTGTTGGTAACATCATCAGTTGATTTGATTTAATTTGGTTTTTAATAGCGGATTGGACATCATCAGTTGATCCCACCGTATAGAATTTAAACACTGTCTCAGGCTACCATATTCACCTTTATGAAAGCTAAAACCCTTCCCTTTACCCTTGATGGTAGTTACCTCTTTGAGTAAATCCCACTTCAACAAATTGCGATCACTGCCACATAGTGGTTCCTTTATCTGCAGATTTTTGAAGCATGAAGAATCACTATTAATAATCACATCAAGAGTATTACTCCCTCTAGTTGCCTCCCGAACATGCTGCTTTTGAAAACAATCATCCAATATATCCACAAAAGCCTTCCTACTGTGTGAGTGACCAACCCACATATTCCAGTCAATCTCTGGGAAATTAAACCCCCCATTATAAGACACTGATTTACTGGCCATCCTTAGATTTTATGTGTTTCTTAACTAACAGCATAACCTCTCCTCCCTTTCTGTACACATTGTACTTGCCAAATTCCAGTTATGCACTGCTTATGTCTGTGTGACACCATGTCTCTGATATCCCAACAATATCTGCCTTTGATGTCTTGAATAGCACTTCAAGCTCATTGAATTTATTAACTATATGCCTAGCATTGGTGTTCATGCAAGTATACATGCACCTGTTTCTACTCTTAGTTACCCTAACACAGCCCATGTATTTACTTGTTCCACTATGACTACCAGATTCCTAGAAATCCCCATTGCCTTGCTTTCCAGGCTGCTGCTCAATTGCATTTCAATAGAAGTAGTGGAAGAATCACTTTTACCTCTGCCAGCGGCTACTGTTAATCTATTCGTCTGTGTAATCCCCCAAGCTAGCAGTTTTCCGACCCATCTAACTCTGTCTTGATAGCATCAGCAAATATTCTTGCACCCTTTCTATTTTAGTGTATCCCATCCCTGTAGAAGCAATCTTTCCTGTTAACAAGCACAGACCAGGCTGAGAAAAATTCTATCCCTTGAGCCTTGCACAATCTCTCCAGGGCCGAATTGATCGACAAGGCTCTCATCATATATTCCCTTCTATTGTTTCTGGACACAATAGGGGAGGGGGGGAATTTGAAAGTGTCTACATATATGATGTAGACACTTTCAAATTGAACCCTAACTCACAGCTTTTTTTCAGCAATGACTTCTACTTGTTAAGTAATCCTGCCGGACTCCTACTCTTAATAACATTAGTGCCAACATGTACAACAATATCACCCTTTCGTGCCCTTAAAAGATGATATCTACTCTACAACGTCATCAACCTTTGCCCCTGGTCCTGTTCCATCTGTCCTTTTTGCACAATATGTTCTCCGTTTCCCTGACAATAGAGTCACCTACGACATCTAGTTCCTTTGGGACCAACGCATTCTGCCTTGGGGTTTGCCACTGTGTTGCTTGATGTTCAAGTGCAAGTTCTGGCATTGATGTGGGCAGCTGAGAGCTTGATGGGCCCCCTCAATTTAAATCCTTCAAGGGCATCTACCCTGTCCTTCAAGCTTTCATATAAGCCCATAACAATGCTGAGTTGCTACCTGATTTTCTCGCACTCCTTACATCGCGCGCACACAAAGACATTCCCCTTGGCAATATCATGTCCCATTCCTGATTGCTACACAAACATCAAACAAGCAGTGCATTTCAATAGACTGTGATTTAGGGGACAACTGTTATTGTTGTTATTTTGGTTTTTAGGAGCATTAGCAACTAAGGCCATATTGCTCCGGGATATGTGGTGGTCATTTCCTGACCTTCCCGCATCCTCCGTATTTGGTGGTGACAGGCTCGAACCCCGGTCTAATCAAGAAGCGTGTGCTATGCGCTGCTGCTCCTTCTCCTGGCTACGGAGGCACCAGGGACAACTGTCCCCCCTCAGTTCTCCCCTGAGCCACAGCACTTCCATTAGTTTGAGCCTTTGCTTTGCTGCTCTGGTCTGAGTCATGATTTCTATTCAAGCTCAATAAAATTTCAATACAAAATATAACCCTAAACTTATATCCCAATGCAGTTATAACACTATATATATATATATATATATATATATATATATATATATATATATGTATGTATTTCGGTATCGAATATTATCTCCGAGTTACGTTATATGACTGCCTTATCCCCTGTCAACTTATATGTATTAATTTATGATGTTACATTTGTAAAAGCCAGATCGCTATATTTATTTAGTTAAAGTACAAATTGATTGACAATGAAATTTAATAAGATTAATAAATTTTACTGATTAATTGATACTACTACTATACTCGCTATCTAGTCTTCTGTTAGACCTTATGCTATCTAGTTGGTGCACACATTGTATCGTATAACAATGGCAGGCAAGTTACGAATGGTTAATCTACGGACACGAGGTATTATTTACTTTCCAAATCGCGCTATCTAAATTCAAAATAAACCATCGAGCTTGACTAGGTCTATAAGCTACTTATAGAAATAATTTCATCTAACAATTAAGTGAATAAAGTGGCTTAAGTATAATTAAAAACTTTGCGTTCACAAGAGCTGAGAAACCTGTTCAACCTGTTGATTTGATACCCTTAGCGATACTAAGTAATAACCTCCAAAATCTCTATCTAAATTCCAATTAAACTAAAGTATTGCTACTTGGAATATAAAGCAACTCTAAAAAAGAAATTAATATGCCAATTTAAGTCAATAAAAAAAACAAAACTTCTCTATTTGGTGGAGCCCGTAAAAACTTCACCTGTTCACTTATACTCTCACACCCACTCTCCATTGTAAGGGTGCCGTACCATGAAATTGGGCAATCAATTTCGTGGTACCACACCCTTACAATACAATCCTGCAGCTGAACCTTACTTGTTGGCTTCTTCTGAGCAATTTTAGACATTATGTACCAGCAATTTTCAATAGGGTGCAAATCTGACTGTTGCTGGGCCAATCCAACACTGTAATACTAACATTTCTGAAGTATGATTGCATCTTAAGGGAGAAAAATGAGGGAAAACATTGGTGTAAGTATGTTTTAAGCCTTGTGAGACAAGACGACAAACTCATCATTAAATCTAATAAAACTTAATAGCATAAAACTTACCAATTTTGCTGTGTGGCAAGGTGCTGAATCCTGTTGAAAAATGCACTTTTGGATGTCTGTGTGGTGATCCGTAATAATGGGTTTAGGCACTCCTCCAAGATAGCAGTGTAGGTTTCTGCATTCATTGTTCCGTTAATAAACTTAATTCTCTCCACCCCTTTGCTTGTTATGCATCCCCATACCATCTGACTGGCGGGGAACTTTACAGTCGGTGTTATGCAGTCAGGATGGCATGCCTCCAATTTTCGTCTTCTGCCATATTGCTTCTCATCCAAGCCATGCAGGTTGAATTTCAATTCATCAGAAAAGATATCGGTGTCCCGCTGTCCATGAAACATGCATTTTAGCCCAAGCAAGTTGCTTCTTCCTCATTTGGTGGGTCAACAAAGGCTTCTTCTTTGGCCAATAGGCATGCAGACCACATTCCAAAAGCTATCTTTGGATAGGGTGCACTTGATTCTACACCAGAGGCCATCTCAAAGTCCAGTTTTAGATCAGGAGCACTAGCATTGCGATTACAAAGGCATAGCTGTTTCAAATATCGATCTTGGGAAGGCATAGTCACTCTCTTACAGCCTGATCCATATCGTCTCTTCATATAATCAGTTTCACGCTTTAATTTCAGCACCCGAAATACTGTTGACTGGTGGCAGCCTATTTTATCAGCAATAGCACGCACAAAAAGCCCTTCCTGGGACAGAGCAACTGCTACACTTTTTTTTTCTTGGTGTCAACTGAACATATGGGCCATGCTTTCACCTCCCACAAAACAGGATACTAATGAGTGTGTATACCCTTCCAATGCCGTATTTATACAAACGGCTAATGCAATACCTTGAATTACTGTCTGATGCTATAGAAGTGTTATCTGAAGCAATACCTTTGCTTTGTGACAAACAAAATGACTGCATTTAAACAATATCTTATGTTTCACTACAAATGTTACTTTTTTAAGGTGATGCAGTTTTTCTATCTGCCACTGTATATAAGCGTACTTTCTTGCATCATGTGCCTCTGCTAATGCTAATAAGAAAATTTATGATACGAACATCACTACTGCTTTTAGGTAACCTTTATATATCTTATTCAGAAATGTCTACATGCTATATACCTGTTTCAGGAGAACTGAACGTGTAGGGTAACCTTCTGAACTTCCTGTTTTGTCATCAAAATATTTTTTAGATTCCACAACTGAGGTAATAAGAATAGGCTGAAAAAATATATTATTAAGTGTTTAGAAAAAAAACACATATTTTTGTCATTGATACATATATTTATAAAAGAAATATATCCATTATTTTTACATATTTATCCCCATGGGCTCAAATGTGGTGAGTATGGGCTTCGCACACCCAAAGTCCTGAGCTTGCTCTCTCTCAGGGTAACTTGGAAATTTTTTTATGGTGCAGCATTAGCCTCAGGCTTCCTTGCACTATACAGCTAGTAATAATAATAATAATAATAATATGAAAGTATTAAATATTATGATAAAACATATATATATATATATTTAATTATACATATATTTGAATAACGTTTAAAATAGTTGGAAACAGAATCTTTCATAATAAAAATAAAAAGGTACAGCATACGTCAGAGGCAGCAAAAAGCATATTCCTCTACATGATCCTTGAAATATAACCATAGAAATAAATTAGAGTAAGAATTAAAAAAAATAAATAAATAAAATAATGCCAGCAGTATGGCAAGACAAGAGCGAAATTAAACCTAAATTAAACCAAGCAGGGAGGGAAGAGAGGAGTAACAAGAGTAAAAATAATGCAGCAGAAACTCTCTAAAATAATTTAGAAAATCTAAATGTACGAATAATAATTCATTGAATTTTAAATGCCAATTAAATAGAAATTTAACGGTGCCCCCTCTGACGGGCACCAGGTCCAAATTTGTGTGAAATATCACCAACGGAGATGTAAACCAATACAATAACACAAAATAAAAATAGACTGACCATTACACCCCATCTCGACAGAGGCACACAAGGCCAGTAATGGTCAGGGAATCGCTGCATTTCGAACGCTAGACAAATCACCGCAAAGGAGAATTGATCGAAAGATCAGTCTGCCACCCGATCACCAGATCGAATCGCCAATGCAGAGGAATTGAACAGCGGTGGTCTGGATGCAGCGAAAATTAA
Organism: Mastigoproctus giganteus; assembly: GCF_048544385.1. Classification (NCBI taxonomy): domain Eukaryota; kingdom Metazoa; phylum Arthropoda; class Arachnida; order Uropygi; family Thelyphonidae; genus Mastigoproctus; species Mastigoproctus giganteus. The sequence continues at coordinate 187,622 of NC_143588.1, forward strand.
AAATAGAACAGATATGAGCACTCAAGTGCAAAGCCACACTACTGACAAAAGTAATCTTAACCAGCTTATATAGATGAATAATGAACTAGGGATGACAGCACAGGTGCAGCGTTAGCAATACACCCACTACTATCATGTGATATAATTATACATACAGGGTGATTTACTACCAGTACGACAAACTTACAGGAGGTGTAGGGGGCACAAAGACGAATCGGAATCACATAGCATTGCAGGGTCCGAAATGCCTTCGTCATGCAGTAGAGCACGTTGAACGGGAGGTCGCGTGAACAGCGATCCCGCTGGAAGTCAGCATTTGCGAACCGTTTCTGTTGAAGAAACCAAGTAGCAAAAGTCCTCTGGAGTGGATAATCCGCAGGCTCCAATGATTGGACGCGTTCCAGATGGTATGAACTCATTTGGTTTGTTGACAGTATCCTCCATACAGTGGATTGGGAAATACCCAATTGTTGGCCTATCGCTCGAGTACTCATACTCGGATTGCCTTCTGCAAGACGCAGGACATTCTCCTCGTTGTTTGATCTCGATTCATGGTACCTCTCGTGAAACAACCAGTCTCACGTAACGTTCTCATCATACGATTAAAATCGTATGATGAGGAGCACGTCTGTGCGGGAAACGTTCCTGATACAACCGCAGAGCGGCGCACCCATTACAGTCTGCAGCTCCATACTCGAGGTGCATGTTGGCCAGTTCAATGTTTGAATACTCATCCATCCTACTATCTCGGAACCGGTTCACAAATGCTGACTTCCAGCGGGATCGCTGTTGTGCCCCCTATACCTCCTGCAAATTTGTCGCACTGGTAGTGAATCACCCTGTATATTTGAATAATGTTTAAAATAGTTGGAAACGGAATCTTTCATAATAAAAATAAAAAGGTACAGCATACATCAGAGGCAGCAAAAAGCATATTCCTCTACATGATGCTTGAAATAAAACCATACAAATAAATTAGAGTAAGAATTAAAAAAATAAATAAATAAAGTAATGCCAGCAGTATGGCAAGACAAGAGCGAAAATAGTCGAAATTAAACCTAAATTAAACCAAGCAGGGAGGGAAGAGAGGGGTAACGAGAGTAAAAATATTGCACCAGAAACTCTAAAATAATTTAGAAAATCTAAATGTACGAATAATAATTCATTGATTTTTAAATGGCAATTAAATAGAAATTTAACGGTGCCCCCTCTGACGGGCACCAGGTCCAAATTTATGTGAAATATCACCAACGGAGATGTAAACCAATACAATAAAACAAAACAAATATAAACCAAAAATAGACTGACGCCGTCAGAGGGGGCACCGTTATTTTTCAATTTAATTGGCATTTAAAATTCAACAAATTATAATTCATACATTTAGATTTTCTAAATTATTTTAGACAGTTTCTGCAGCAATATTTTTACTCTTGTTACCCCTCTCCCCTCCTTGCTTGGTTATTTTATTTATTTTTTTTTTTAATTCTTACTCTAATTTATTTGTATGGTTACACACACACACACACACACACACACACACACACACACACACACACACACACACACACACACACACACACACACACAGATATATACATATGATGTATTGGTCCTTGAGGTTGTCACAGACATTCTCTCAGACATGCCAGATAAGCTGTACTTGCTACCTGGGATTCTAAAACGCTGATGGAACTGATATTCGAGTGACACTCAAGTCAAGTGGACCCAATTTCGGCGAAGTCCGGACGGTCTGTGACGGCGAAATCCTCTGCTTGCACCTTCAGGATGGTGGGACTGTTAGTAATACTGGGTATAACCTCCATGCACAAGTACATGGTAGGTGACCACCCAGGTGTGAACCAACGTAAGCAGGGGTCGAGGTGTGGTGCCCACACCACATGGAGGAATGCCACCCCCCTGTGTTACAAGGCAATACTAGGTGGTAGATCACTCTCATCAACTGGTGCAATACGACCAATTTGCTTATTGGAGGCTTGAAGTGGTGGAACCCATGTTTAGTCTCCAGAGCTAAGTTACGGTCAACCCTTCCCCATCTCTTCCATCATGCAGTATGATTGATGACTTTTGAGGTTATGATGAACGTCGTGGTAAGATCCAATATTCCTTACATTTCGAGGGTACAGTTCTAAAACGGTGTTCGCAGGCTGGCCGCTAGTTAGTACACCGGATTGAACCTATTGGTAACTCTCTAGGAGGTTTCCGGATCAGCTAGTGTATAATCTTGCTACCTCTACTCTGCCAGATAGTGACTGGAGGGAGTCCGAGTAGTGTGTATGCGGGAAGCATTGTCAAGGCCACGTTATGTCAAGGATCTGGGTATATTCTTACCACATGTATGCCATATCCAAAAATTTCATTACTTCATACAGCATGTTCCACCCACTTTTTCTTACTATTGAATACACCATGAATTGTCAAACTAATAGAGCAAGCTTATCTGCAAAAAGATCTAAACCTCCCAAGCACTTCCTAATTCATTTCACAAATATATGTGGTCTCAATTCTAATCTCAACGATGTCCATTTCCACTTGCAGTCTGCCAAACCCCATGTACTTTTTCTGACAGAATCTCAGTTATCGGTTGATTCAACTACTGCTCATCTCAGATGCCCAAATTATTCACTGTATGATTCCTTTCGCCTCAAAGGTGGTACTTGTGCATATGTCCGTTCTGATATTCCCTGTCAGAGACTGGGCAATTTGGAATCTCCTCTCTTTGACCTTCTCTGGCTTAAAATCTCTCTACCTCATTGTGTTAAATTCATCTGTTGTCTCTACGATTCTCCCAACTCCACTAATCACTTGGAGCTCTTTGACTTCCTCTCTTTGCAACTTGACTTTCTCCAGTACAACTTTCCTAAGATTGAGGTAATTTTCCTTGGTGATTTTAATGTTCACAACTCCAGCTGGCTTCCGTTTTCTAGTCACACCGACCCAGCAGGTCGAGATGCTGAGGCTTTTGCAATTACTAATGACCTAGCACAGATTGTTCATTTACCTACAAGAATACCCCACAATCCTAATCATACAGTCAATACGCTCGATCTTTTTCTCACAAACAACCCTTCTAAGTACACGGTAGAAGTGAGAGGTCCTTTAAGCAATTCAGATCACAACTTGGTCATTGTCTCTTCTCCAATGGAACCTTTATCTCATGGCTATTCCCAACCTCGTGTTGTTTGGCATTACAAGAATGCAAAATGGGATGACCTGCTAGACTTCTTCTCTTCTTTTCCTTGGTCGGATTACAGTTCAAAACTTCTGATGTCAAAGTTTGCTCAGATCGTGTCAGTGAAATTATTCTTGAAGGAATGGAATCCTTTATCCCACACTCCACTTTAAAATCTCGTCCTTTATCTAAACCTTGGTTTTCCAATAAATGTGCTAAAGCTGTTCAAGAGAAGAATGTTGCGAATCGTAATTGGTTTATTTCTAATTCTTCAGTTTCATTTTCTGCCTACGCCAAAGCTCGCATCAATTGTAAAGCACTTATTAATCAGTCCAACTAGAGTTTGAACAGGCTAAGAGTAGAAAACTTGCTTCTTGCCCTAATGTTAGCCGAGCATTCTGGTCTCTTGCCAGAGCTATTGGCCGGAACTTTTGCCCATCTCTGCTCCCACCTCTGTCCTAATCACATGGTTCTGTTGTCACCTCAGCCAAGGATAAAGCTGACCTGCTAGCATCCCATTTTTCTTCCAACTCACGTATTAATGATCTTGGTAAAACACCTCCCACCATTCCCAACACGCTCCATTCAATGCCTCCTGTGGTCTTCCGTCAAAAGGATGTCAGAAGGATTTTGACGAATCTTGATGCTAAGAAAGCTCCGGGTCCCCAATGGTATTTCTCCACTTGTTCTCACAAAATGTGCTCCTGAACTTACTCCCATTCTTAGCCCCCTTTTTTCACTTTCTTATTCCAAAGGTGTTTTTCCTTCTGCATGGAAATTTGCTCATATCCAGCCAGTTCCTAAAAAGGGTGACAAATCCCTCCCATCAAATTATCGTCCCATTGCAATCACTTCTAATCTTTCTAAAGTAATGGATAAATCAATTAACGACCAACTCTTAAACTACCTAGAAACATTCCGTCTGATCAACGATCGCCAGTATGGATTCTATCAGTGTCGAACCACTGGTGATATTCTGGCTTATGTTACCCATTTATGGACTAATTCAATGGAAAGGTTCCATGAAACCCAAGTAGTTGCTCTTGACATCTCAAAGGCTTTCGATCGTGTTGGCATAAAGGTCTTCTAAACAAGCTTCCATCTTATGGTTTGCCAACTGTTTTTTAGTAATTGGTTATCCAGTTTTCTCTCTGATCGCTCACTCAGGGTGATGGTAGATGGCTCTCTGTTTTCTAACTTCTCCACTAATGTCGATATCCCTCAAGGTTCAGTTCTTACCCCCACTCTTTTTCTCTTGTACATTAATGACCTCCTTTCCTTGACTGGAAATCCGATTCATAGTTTTGCAGATGATAGCACATTGCATTCCACTTTCCATTTTGAGAAATCTTGTCCTGCTCAATCAGCTTCAACTTCTCGAAAATCTGGTACCAATTCCTTAAATGCCGATCTTCAGGTAATTCTCTAGTGGGGCAAAGACAACTTAGTTGATTTCAACTCTTCTAAAACTCAGTCTTGTCTTATATCTCGCAAAAAGGATTCTTCTGCTCCTATGCTTATCTTTAGTGACACTCCAATTTCTAGGGAAAATGATATATCTCTTTTGGGGATTACCCTGACTTCTAATCTCTCTTGGCACAAGCACATTACAAATATTGTTTCTTTTGCATCCTCGCCGTTACTTTTCTTCCAAACAGCTACTCACCCTGTATAAATCGCAAATCCGCCCTGCCATGGAATATTGTTCTCACATCTGGGGTGGTGCCCACAAAACCTCTCTCAGGCTCCTTGATTCCATTCAGAAAAGGGCAGTTAGGTTAATTAATGATCCATCTCTAACAGAGTCTCTCCACTCGCTGTCTCATAGACGTACTGTTTCTGCTGCATGCCTCTTCTACAGATACTTCCATGGGCACTATTCTGAATTGGCTTCTATAATTCCCGCTCTCTCTTTCAAAACAGTCCGTACACGTGCCGCAACCAGCCAACATCCATTTACTGTCCAACTTCAAACTCACAGACCCAACTTTTCATCTTCCTCATTTATTCATTCAACTGCTGTTTTCTGGACCAACCTTCCTTCATAGGTATTTCCTGAAAATTACAATCTGCAGAAAATTCCAGTCCAATGTCAACAAATATCTTCTTTCGTCCTCTCAACGTCCAGCCCAAGCACGGTACTAAGTACTATAGGTCCTAACACCTCTCGTGTTTGGAGTTTACATAAAAAAAAATAAATAAATAATAACAAGAGGTTGTAGAAAATTATTACAGTGATATTAAGAATGATATTAAAATGGATTACAGCCCGTGAACACTGCTAAATATAGCAGAAAGTATCCAACTAGCATAATGGAATATAGGTAAGTAGAATGTGATGAAGAGAAAGGGAACAAGCTAATAAAACCAGAAATTGAAACTATAAAAAGATCCATGGGCACCTGAAAAATAAATGTAATGCTTTAAAAGAAGTACTTAATGCTGTAGATCTGATGATTTGAACGTCTTCATCAAAGTTCAATTGCTGAAACCAAAGGAAAGACAGCAAGAAGGAAAGCCTCCATTTCTGACATGAAATATATGTAGCATGCAGTTGAACAAAGAATCTGTGTTGAAATTTGAATTAAAAGTCTGTGGAAGGCCAAAAGTAGTGGTAGAATAGTGAAATGCTGACCCAACAGAGAGAAAAGAAAAGAAAGAATAAGGAAAATAAAAAGAAAAGACAAAGAAAGAAACTAAAGAGAAGACAAACAACTTCCTCCGTTCCTCCGTAGTGTGGTGGGGTTACTCCCCATCACATTACGAGTAAAAGGATTATCTGATTTCATTGCAGAGTATTATGGCATATTTATGGTAAGTTATCGTGACACCAATGTTGAAAGGAGACAGTAAGTCGGACAAAATTAAAATTACGATTACTAAGGAATGTAGGTAGATTGGTATTAAAAAAAAATTAAGTAGCATGTCACAGGATAGAGGAAAAATGATAAGCTCTCAAAGTAGCATAAAAGAGTCACTAAACGTTGAGTAAGGAGAGAAAAGAATGCTGTAGTAGAAAATATCAATATTGCATTCGGTAAATTAGTGGCTCATGAGAAATAAAAATTTAAAGTAGCTGGACAGTGAAAAGAGATAGGAAGAAGAGGAAAAATAGGTGGGCTAGTCCACGGTTGCGAATCCTGTTCCTAAAGCAGGATCCTGAACATAGTTCTGGAAGTATACTTCAAGTGTTTAAATCAGTGATGTTAAAATAAATTAAAACAAAATAAGATAAAATGAAATGTATAAACAACTCTAATACCTCCTTCATAGCCAATTGGAGGTCACAAGTTTTCTAGACTGTGAGACGCCAAAGAGGGTGGGGGGGATATCATCTGTACAATATGCAAGCCTGAAAGCAGTAGATTACCAGCTTGATGTTGTTGATATAGAATACTCTATTTAAATCATAATAAAAGTAGGCTGGAGGAAACTTGTTATCCACAAGCTTATTGTAGAGATTTTTGATATTACAAATAATCAAACTATTACTGTTGCATATAGTTGCTGTCCCGAGTCTGAGAACGAGATTAGCCTGTGTAGATGTACATTTTTGCCACTCCTGGAACAGAGAAGTTTTTTCTGATTTATTTTCTGTTTTATTAGCTTAAATTGGCATATTAACTTATTTTCTAGAGTAGCTTTATATTCCTATTTAATATACTTAGTTTAAAGTAACTTAGATAGAGATTTTGTAAGTATTACTTAGTATCAGAAAGGGTATCAAATCCACGTGTTTACCGTTCGTAAATTACCGCCATTGTTACGCGATAATAGATAGCATAAGCTTAATATAGTATAGTATAGTACATGATATTGTCAATTAATCAGATAATTAATCTTGTTGAACTTCACTGTCAATTAAATTGTACTTTTAGCTATACATATAACGACTTCGGTTACGTAACATAAATAATTAGTAAAAAATAAATAATTAATACTTAACTTGATATGGAAGTTATATAAAGGGATTTAGTAGATAACACTCAATACTGAAACATAAATATAGCGTTATAACTGTGTTGGGATATAAGTTTAGGGCTTTAATTTTGTACTGAAATTGAAATTAAATAGAAATCATGACTCAGACCAGAGCAGCAAAGCAAAAGGCTCAAGCTAATGGGAGTGCTGTGGCTCAGGAGAGAACTGAGGGTGGCAGTTACCCTCTAAATCACAGCCTATTAAAATGCACTACTTGCTTGATGTTTGTGGAGCATCGGGTACAGGACATGATACTGCCATGGGGGACTTCTTTGTGTGTGAGCGATGCAAGGAGTGTAAGGAAATCAGGCGACAACTCAGCATTGTTATAGGCATATATGAGAGCTTGAAGGACAGGGTGGATGCCCTCGAAGGTTTAAAAGTGAGGGGCCCATCAAGCTCTCAGCTGCCCACACCAATGCCAGAGCTTGCACAAGGTCATCACACAACACAGCGGCAGCCCCCCAAGGCAGAATGCGCTGGTCCCAAAGGAACTAGTAGTTGTTGGTGACTCTATTGTCAGGGAAACGGGAAACATGCTTTGTAAAAAGGATAGGTGGAACAGGACCAGGGTATGTCTGCCAGCGGCAAAGGTTGAGGATGTTGTAGAGCGAATATCATCTTTTAAGGGCACAAAAGGTGATACAGTTGTAGACGTTGGCACTAATGATATTAAGAGTAGGAGACCGGCGGAATTACTTAACAAGTACAGGTCACTGTTGAAAAAAAGCCATGAATTAGGGTTGAATTTGAAAGTGTCTGCAATTCTGCCCAGACACGATAGGAGGGAGAACATGATGAGAGCCTAATCTATCTGGCGCCTCTGTAGCCAGGTGGGCAGGAGCAGCAGTGCGTAGCACACGCTTCTTGATTAGACCGGGGTTTGAGCCCGTGACCACCAAATACGGAGGATGCAGAAAGGTTAGGGAATGACCACCGCATATCCCCGGAGCAATATGGCCTTAGTTGCTAATGCTCCTAAAAACCAAATAACAAGCCTAATCTATCTATTCGGCCCTAAAAAGATTGTGCAAGGCTCAAGTTGTAGAATTTTTTTCATACCTGGTCTGTACTTGTTAATGGGAGAGACTGCTTCTACAGGGATGGGATACACTTAAATAGAAAGGGTGCAAGAATATTTGCTGATGCTATCGAGGCAGTGTTAGGTGGGTCGGAAAACTTCTAGCTTGGGGGGGGGGATACAAGGACTAACAGATTAACAGTAGCCACTGGAAGAGGTGAAAGTGATTCTTGCACTGCTTCTAGTGGAATGAGCAGCAGCCTGGAAAACAAGATGCAGGATATTTCAGAGACTGCTGGGAGTCATTGCGGTAGAAGTAAACACATGGGTTGTGTTAGGGTAGCTAGGAATAGGAACAGGTGCATGTATACTTGCGTGTACACCAATGCTGGGAATTTGGTAAATAAATTTGATGAATTTGAGGTATTGCTCAAAACATCAAAGGCAGATATTGTTGGGATATCAGAGACGTGGTGTCACAAAGATATAAGGAATACAGAACTGAAATTTGGGGAGTATGGGAATGTGTACAGAAAGGATACACAGGATAGGAAGGGTTATGCTATTAGTTAAGAAACACATAAAATCCAAGGAAGTGAAGGCAGTCGACATCGCTGGACAGTGCAGTGTCGAGTCAGTTTGGTGTGACATAAGCATTGGGAGATCAAAATTGAGAGTAGGTGTGTGCTATAGGCCTAATGACTCTGATGAGTATAACAAGAAACTGTACAGGGAAACAGAGTGGGCCAGTAAATCAGAGAGTCTTATATTGGGGAATTTTAATTTCCCAGATATTGACTGAAATTTGTGGGTTGGTCACTGATACACTAGCAAGGCTTTTCTGGATTTATTGATGATTGTTTTCTACATCAGCATGTCTGGGAGGCAACCAGATGGAGTAATACTCTTGATTTGATTATCAGTAGTGACTATTCATGCATCAAGAATCTGCAGGTAAAGGAACCACTAGGTGGCAGTGATCACAGTTTGCTGAAGTGGGATTTACTCAAAGAAGTAACTACCATCAGGGGTAAAGGGAAGGTTTTTTCTTTCGTAAAGGCGACTACGATGGTCTGAGACAGTATTTAAATTCTGTACAGTGGAACCAACATCAAATTCAAAATGGGAAGCATTCAAAGAACTTATCTTGGAAGCTACTAGGCTTTACATACCAACTAAGAAATATTGTTCAAGGTTTAGGCCTAAATGGATTTCAGTTGAACGAACTAATGAGACATATGGCAGAGAAGAAAAATGCATGGGATACATATAAATTAACATGTGACACAGAAGCCTATGTATATATAAGTTGATCTGTAACCAAGTTACAAAGGAGGTTAGGCAGGCGAAGGCAGATTACGAGAAATCTTTGCCAAAGGATGCAAAGAAAAACAGCAAAGAGTTCTTTATTTATGTAAACTCTAGAAGGAAGGGGATGAATCAGATTGGTCCACTTGATATTGATAGTTCAACTGTTGATGATCCTGCTCAGGTAGTTAACAAACTAAATGAATATTTTGCATCGACATTCACACATGAGGAGATATTCAGCCAGAGGTGTTTTCAACTCTGGCAGTAAGCTAGATAATCTTGTAATAACTGAGAGTAAACTGTAGGAGAAATTGTTGAAGATAAACACAAGAAAGGCACCTGGGGTAGATGGGATCTATCCAGTTTTATTAAAGGAGGCAGCAAAGGAAGTAAGCAAACCCTTAGCCATAATTATGATAGCTTCCTTTGACTCAGGGACGGTACCAATACATTGGAGATGTGCAAATGTGACCCCAATTCACAAAGGAGGGCCAAAGGCTGATACAATGGGAAATTGTGGGAGCAAAGTTAAAAAATATGTAATTAATGATATTGAAATTTCGCAAGATTATTTAATGAAAAAACTTTCGAGCCTACAGACCAGTAAAGCTCCTGGAGTTGATGGGATATACCCTATAATCTTAAGAGAGGCGGCAAGCGAGTACATTGAACCATTGAGGCTAATTATGCGAGCATCACTAGACTCTGGGGAGATTCCCTTGGATTGGAAAAGTGCAAACGTATCTCCCATACATAAGGGTGGCTCTAAAAGTGAAGTTGGAAATTATCGACCTGTCAGTCTGACTTCAGTAGTAGGGAAAATCATGGAGGCAATGATCAAGGGTGGAATTCAGGATCATTTGGATCGAATTGAAATTCTCAAGGATACTCAGCATAGTTTTGTAAAGGGAAAATCATGTTTAATAAATCTGGTTCGCTATTTCGAAAGGGTCACTCACGAGCTGGATTTAGGGAATAATTTCGACATTGTTTATTTAGATTTCAGCAAAGCTTTTGACTCAGTCCCACATGAGCGGTTGCTTTATAAGCTGGAACAGGTTGGAATCACTGGGAAAATCCTTAGATGGATAGAAGGATGGCTTCAGGGCAGGAGGCAGAGGGTTGTGATAAATGGCTATTCCTCAGATTGGGTTGATGTAAGAAGTGGGGTTCCCCAAGGATCAGTATTAGGGCAACTGCTGTTTTTAATTTTCATAAACAACATTGATGAAAGTATAGAGGGTGTGATGTCTAAATTTGCAGATGATGTTAAAATTGGCAGAGTAGTTAATGACCACTGTCAAGCTGAGCTTTCTTCAGAGAGACCTAGATAGACTTCAGGAATGGTCAGAAAAATGGCAGCTATGCTTTAATCCAACAAAGTGTAAGGTATTACACCTGGGAAACAGTAATCCCAAAATAACTTATTCACTTGGTCCCTATCCTCCAGTACTGGAGGAAAGGGACTTGGGTGTTACGATACGGTGAGACATGAAATTCTCTGAGCATTCTAAACAGGTTGCACGGAAGGTCCATGGTGTCCTATCGATGATCTATCGAACTTTTGCAAGTAGAGATAGGGACATGACAATCCCATTATATAAGGCTTATGTTAGACCACACTTGGAATACTGTGTTCAAGTATGGAGACCACACCTAAAAAAAGACATCGAGCTTCTTGAAAGGGTGCAAAGACGGGTAACTCGCCTGGTGAGATTGGCAAAAGGGCATCCTTATGAAGAAAGACTTCAAATATGTGGGTTGCAGAGTTTGGAAACTAGACACCTTAGAGGAGATTTGATTGAGGTGTTTAAGGCTCTGAGAGGCATCAGTAAAATGAATGACGACGAAATTTTCAAGATTATAAATGATGCTAGAACTAGGGGACATAAATTCAAGTTACGGGGGGAAATGTTTAGATTGGACTGCAGGAAGTTTTATTTCAGCCAGCGAGTTAGAAATTACTGGAATAAGTTGCCTTCATGGGTGGTACAGGCCGACAGTTTGGAGAAATTCAAAGGTCATCTGGATAGTACTTTCGGATAAGGGTAACGCATAGGATGATAGGTTTAATTTCCTTTTTTTATTAATTATTATTATTTATATTTTTATCATTGTTTTGTTCAGATTTTTTTTTTTTTTTTTTTTTTTGGCTGGTGCAGCATAGGCTTTCTTGCACCATGCAGCCATTACTAATACTAATACAAGTAATTATAGACCTGAGAGTTTAACTTCAGATCCAGGAAAATTAATGGAGGCACTGGTTAAAGAAGCACTACAGGATCATCTAGACAAGACTTCAATTATAGCTCAAACACAGCATGGGTTTTTTTAAGGGAAAGTCTTGTCTGACCAATTTGATTGGATACTATGATGCAATCACAAAAGAACTGGATGAAGGGAATAACTTTGATATTATATATTTGGATCTTAGAAAGGCTTTTGATACTGTTGCACATGGAAGACTGCTGCACAAATTGGAGCAGTATGGCATTGGAGGCAATTTGCTGCTATGGATAAAGAGGTGGTTGATGGGGAGAAGACAGAGAGTGGTAATCAATGGACACTGCTCATGCTCATCGTGGACTAATGCTATTAGTAGACACCCTCAGGGTTCAGTGTTGGGTCCCTTATTGTTTTCTGTATTTATAAATGATATTGATGATAATATATCAAGCTTAATGTCCAAGTTTGCAGACGATACAAGGGTTGGCAGGGTTGTTAAGGACACTACTAATGCTATGCTGCAACAGGATCTGGAAAGGTTGAGCAGATGGGCTGAGAGGTGGCAAATAAAGTTTAACATTGACAAATGTAAAGTACTACATATGGGCAAACAGCAATCCCAGAGCAACGTATCAACTCTGTGGTACTACACTGACAGTGGTAGAGAATGAAAATGACCTGGGGGTAATTGTGCAGGCAGATATGTAATACTCTGAGCAGTGCAGACGGGTTGCAAGAGTAGCTCATGGTGTTTTGTCAATGATATACAGGAATTTTTCTAGCAGGGACAATGGCTCACTTTATTTCTCTGCACAATTGCTGATTATACTCATCAGATTCATTAGGCCTATAACACACACCTACTCTAATTTTTCCTTTCCCTGTACTTATGGCACAGCATTGTCCACGAGCATCAATTGGATGCACTTCCTTAGATTTTATGGGTTTCTTAATTCACAGCATAAATCCCTCCTCCCTTCCTGTCCTGTCTATCGTTTCTGTAGGTAAACTGTATTGCCATAAAAGATGTAATTATTGGGAAAAGGCACAGGTTGATTAGACAGTTCCAATACCTAGGTTTGCAGTTTATTATGTGTTCGTAGTTATTCTGCAGTTTGTTTAAAATTGATTTAAAATTAGCTAGATCTATACTGGTGAAGAAACTATTGAAATCAAATGTTTGTATGTGTGAAATATTGCTATTTTTCAATGCTTCTATTACAGGTAAATTGTTGGTAATAATTCTATTGTTGGGTAGCATAACATTAGTGTTAGTTGATACATACAATGCAAGAAAGCAAGTTTATGCAGCATAAGCAAAAAAAAAAACTACCATTTCACCCAACCATTCACTCCAAATACATGTTCAGCTCAGCCTTAAATTTATTTAAGTAATCAACTTCCACAACAAGAGATGGAAGTCCCTTCCAGCAATGAACTGTCTGCTGGCTAAAAGTAAATTTCAGCATATCTATTCTACAATTGTCTTTCCTCAATATGAATCCATGCCCCCGCAGGTTCGTAATTTGAGCAAGAGGGAGAATCCCTCAGGCACTGAGCTTGATCAACCTATTCAAGGCCTTATACACCTCAATCAGATCACCTCGCAGGTGCCTCGTCTCCAGGGGCTGCAATTGCCAGAACTTAAGCCTTTCTTGGTAGACCACCCTTTTGTTCCCCTCTCCCATTTTGCTACCCTTCTTTGTACTTGTTCCAGCAACTCTACATCCTTCCTAAAACGAGGCCTCCAAACCTGTACACAATACTCAAGGTGTACCCTGACCACTGCCTTGTACAATGGGATAATCACCTCCTTGTCCCTGCTAGCAAAATCCCTATATATCATTGATAAGACTCCACAACCTGCTCTGGCAGCCCATCTGCACTGTCAGCAAACTTCATATTTCACTGCACAATTACCCACAGATCTTTTTCATTCATCTCTTCCCTGAATGTTGTACCAAACAGTTGGTACTTTTCTCTTAGGTTACTGCAACCCATATGCAGTAGTTTGCATTTGTCAATGTTACTTCAGTTGCCACTTCTCAGCCATTTGCCCAACTTATCTAGATCCTGATGCAGCAGCATACTGTCTTTAATGTAGTTAAGAAGCCTGCCAACCTTTCTATCATCTGCAAATCGGACATTAAGCCTGATATACCTTCATAAATATCATTTATGAATACACAAAACAACAACAGGCCCAGCAATGAACCCTGGGGAACTCCACTAATAATGTTAGTCCACAAAGAGCAGTGTCCATTTATTACCACTCTCTGCTGCCTCCCACTCAACCATCCCTTTATCCATTGTAGCAACTTGCACTTAATGCCATACTGCTCCAATTTGTACAGCAGTCATCCATGCAACAGTATCAAAAGCTTTCCTGAAATCCAAGTACATGATATCAAAATTATTTTTTGCATCCAGTTTCTGTGACCATATCATAGAATTTCATCAAATTGGACAGACAAGATTTTCCCTTGACAAACCCATGCTGTGTCTGAATTATTACTGCAATCTTGTCCAGATAATCCTACAATGCTTCTCTAACTAGTGACTCCATCGTTTTCCCCAGAACACAAGTTAACCTAACAGATCATTAGTTACTTGTGTCACCATTTGAACCCCATTTGTGAATTGGGGATATGTTTGCACACCTCCAGTCCATGGAGATTTCCCGAATATATGAAAGCTCTCATAATTATGGCAAACGGGTTGCGTACTTCCTCTGCTGCCTCCTCTAATATGATTCGATAGATCCCATCCACCCTAGGTGCCTTCCTTATGTTTAAATTCAACAATTTCTCCTCCACTTTGCTCTCAGATATTAAAAAATCACTTAGCTCCCTGTTAGAGCTTGATAAACTTCTGACATTCCCCTCCCTGAATAATCTGATTATCAGATAAGGATCTGATAATCCCCTCCTTATGTGTGAATATAGATGCAAAATCTCATTCAGTTTATCAGCTACCTGAGCAGGATCATCAATAGTCAACCCATCTATGTTAAGTGGTCCAATCTGATTCATCCCTTTCCTTCTGGAGTTTACATAAGTAAAGAACTCCCCAATCCCCAAGGCAGAATGCGCTGGTCCCAAAAGAACTAGCTGTTGTAGGTCTCTATTGTCAGGGAAACGGGGAACATGTTGTGCAAAAAGGATAGAGGGAACAGGACCAGGGTATGTCTGTCAGGGGCAAAGGTTGATGATGTAGTGCAGATATCATCCTTTAAGGGCACAAAGGGTGATATTGTTGTACACGTTGGTACTAATGATATTAAGAATAGAAGACCGGCAGAATTACTTAACAAGTACAAGACAATGCTGAAAAAATGCCGTGACTTAGGGTTGAATTTTAAAGTGTCTGCAATTCTGCCCACACACAATAGGAGGGAGTATATGATGAGAGCCTTGTCGATCAATTCGGCCCTGGAGAGATTGTGCAAGGGCTCAAGGGGGAGAATTTTTCTCAGCCTGGTCTGTGCTTGTCAACAGGAGAGAAAGCTTCTACAGAGATGGGATACACTTAAATAGAAAGGATGCAAGAATATTTGCTGATGCTATCGAGGCAGAGTTCGGTGGGTCGGAAAAACTACTTCTATTGAAAGGCAATTGAGCAGCAGCCTGGAAAACAAGGCAATTTCCAGGACTGCTGGGAGTCATAGTGGAACAAGTAAATACACCAGATGTGTTGGGGTAACAAAGAGTAGAAAAAGGTGCATGTATACTTGCATGAACACCAATGCTAGGAGTATAGTTAATAAATTCGACTCCCAGCAGTCCTGGAAAGCAAGGCAATTTCCAGGACTGCTGGGAGTCATAGTGGAACAAGTAAATACACCAGATGTGTTGGGGTAACAAAGAGTAGAAAAAGGTGCATGTATACTTGCATGAACACCAATGCTAGGAGTATAGTTAATAAATTCGATGAGCTTGAAGTGCTAGTCAAGACATCAAAGGCAGATATTGTTGGGATATCAGAGACATGGTGTCACACAGACATAAGCAGTGCAGAACTGGAATTTGGGGAGTACAATATGTATAGAAAGGATAGACGGGACAGAAAGGGAGGAGGGGGTTATGCTGTTAGTTAAGAAACACATAAAATCTAAGGAAGGCCAGTAAATCAGAGTGTCTTATTATTCAGGATTTTAATTTCCTGGATACCGACTGGAATTTGTGGGTTGGTCACACACACACACACACTAGCAAGGCTTTTGTGGATTTGGATGATTGTTTTCTACATCAGCATGTTCGGGAGACAACTAGAGGTAGTAATACGCTTGATCTGATTATCAGTAGTGATTCTTCATGCATTAAGAATCTGTAGATAAAGGAACCACTAGGTGGCAGTGATCACAGTGTGCTGAATTTGCATTTACTCAAAGAGATAACTACCATCAGGGGTAAAGGGAAGGGTTTTTGCTTTCATAAAGGTGACTACAGTGGTCTGAGACAGTATTTAAATTCTAAACGGTGGGACCAACTGATGATGTTACCAACAACAAATTCAAAATCGGAAGCATTCAAAGAATTTATCTTGGAAGATACTGGCTTTACATACCAACTAAGAAATATTGTTCAAGGTTTTGGCCTAAATGGATGTCAGATGAACTAAATGAGACATGTGGCAGAGAAGAAAAATGCATTGGATACATATAAATTAATAGGTGACATGGAAGCATATGATAGATATAAGCTGGTCTGTAACCAAGTCACAAAGGAGATTAGGCAGGCAAAGGCAGATTATGAGAAATCCTTGGTAAAGGATGCAAAGAAAAACAACAAAGAGTTCTTTACTTATGTAAACTCTAGAAGGAAAGGGATGAATCAGATTGGTCCACTGGATATTGATGGTTCAACTGTTGATGATCCTGCTCTGGTGGCTAACAAACTAAATGAATAGTTTGCATCTACATTCACCCATGAGGAGTTGTTCAGGGAGGGGAATGCGAGAGGTGAGTTAAACTCTGGCAGTGAGCTGGATGATTTGATAATAACTGAGAGGAAAGTGGAGGAGAAATTGTTAAAGATAAACATAAAAATGTCACCCGAACATCTCTGTTCCAGGGAAATTAATGGAGGCACTAGTTAAAGAAGCATTGCAGGATCATCCAGACAAGACTTCAGTCATAGCTCAGACACAGCATGGGTTTGTTAAGAGGAAGTCTTTTCTGACTAATTTGATTGGATACTATAATGTAGTCACAAAGGAACTGGATGCAAAGAATAACTTTGATATCATATATTTGGATCTTAGAAAAGCCTTTGATACTGTTGCACATGGAAGACTGCTGCACAAATTGGAGCAGTGTGGCATTGGAGGCAAATTGCTGCTATGGATAAAGGGATGGTTGAGTGGGAGAAGACAGAGAGTGGTAATCAGTGAACACTGCTCTTTATGGACTAATGTTATTAGTAAAGTCCCTCACGGTTCAGTGTTCGGTCCATTGTTGTTTTCTGTATTTATTAATGATATTGATGATGGTATATCAGGCTTAATGTCCAAGTTTGCAGACGATACAAAGGTTGGCAGGGTTTCTAATGACACTAATGACAGTACACTGCTGCAACAGGATCTAGAAAAGCTGAGTAGATGGGCTGAGAGGTGGGAAATGAAGTTTAACATTGAAAAATGTAAAGTACAGGCGGGCCTCAATTAACGCGATTAATTCGTCCCGCGAGCACATCGCGCAAAACGGAAACGCGTTAATCGAATATCATAACCAATAGGAAAATTTATAATTGGTCCTTGATCTTCTGGAATGTCAATAAAGAATTTTAAAAATACCTTTTAAATAACTTTTTAACTGTATATAATGTAAAAGATAATGAAAATAATTATGGAATCAAATGTTTATTGCATAAAACAGCAGTTCTTAAACTGTGCGCCGCGGAATATTTAAAATTTTTGAGGGAAACAGCGATACTCGACATCTGTCGGACACCACGTGAACTACTAGCTCGAGGTACTTCACAGTTTCAGTATTTCTTATTAAGTTGTTTGGACCTAACTACTAAATGAAACTGTTAGGTATTTCTTTTGGTCTGGGTGCACCTTGAAAAAATTACTGAGACATTAAAGGCGCCGTGAACCGAGAAACTTTGGAAACCTCTGACATAAAATACACAATGAAGAATTTACTGTTGCGGAAATATTTGAACAGTGTTGAGTTTCTGTTTTCATCAAACAATTTCCGATAGCCGACAACAATCTTCTCTGGGCCCTGGCGAAATAAATATTGCAGAGAACATCAAACCTTTTGTTGACAAACAAACAAACCTTTTGTTGACAAACAAACAAACCTTTTGTTGACACAGGAGGAGACACAGGCCATCCCCTCCCTCCCTGCCTTGGAAAGAGTAAAAAGCAGGCTAGACAGAGCCGGGGCGCCATATGGCTGTATGGCATCATAAGATGCAATCTTCACCTTTGTGTTCAGGTCCTTCGGAGGTCCGAGTTCAAGTTGCAATCTTCGTCTTTGCATTAGTCTGGTGGAGCTCCAAGTCCAGAAGTCAGGTCCAGTTTGTTACAGTCATGTGTTGTATCTACTTCAGGTGGTCACTAGTTCAGAGTTTCGTAGTCATCTCAGGTAGTTACGTCTGTGTTTTCATAGGTTTGTGATGATGTGGCAGGGGTCTTTGTCTTTCAAAGAGTTCGCGGGCAAAGATGGTGAAAGCCCGGTAATTATCTTCTTTTTGCAATATTATTTCTTCTCGGTTTCTTAGCAAGGAGTTGATGCGTGTATATAGCTGACATCTGAGGTCCTCATAGTTGTCAAAATCATGGATAAGATGTTTCCAGGTTTCCTCCTGACCACAGTTACAGCTCGGGTTGTCGGAGATTCCCAGCTCATGGAGTTTCCCTCTGAAGGAACCGTGTCCCGTAAAAAGGAAGGTGGTGTGTAGGGGAAAACCAGGACGGGGAGTAGGATATACCCTACTGACATCGAGTATAAATTTTTTGGTGACTTGCCCTCTTGTGGTAAGATTCCATCTATTTTGCTAGATAGATTGCAGATGTTCCATTGCCTTATTTTCTGAGGATTTGCTTTTCTGTGGATCTGTTGTGTAGTCTAGATAAGTTGTGGTTCTTTCTTTCAAATGTTAGTGTAGCAGCCCACAGTGCACAATCTCCAGGTCCAGGGGAAGGAAGCCCGCCAGGATCTGGGGCGCATGGGTGCTCACTGTGCAGCAGGCTCTAGTTGTTGTCAATAGTATGGATCAGTGGATCGACTCCAGGTTTTTCTTGATGACTGCTGTGTTTGCTTTCTGATACCAAGCACCTGCACCATAGGCAAGGATAGGGATGAAGAGAGCTTTGTATAGAAGGGAGAGGGCCCTCTTCTTTAGTCCCCAGTCCCTCCTGGTGATTTTGGTTTTCAGGGGCGAGTGCCTCCTTGTTTTCGTTCTGATATAACAGAGATGAGATGTGAAGTTCAAGTTTCGGTCTAGTATTATTCCTAAGTATTTTAGTTCCTGTTTGAGTTTGATGGTCGCTCCATTTATTTTGATTAATGGAGGTCTACCAGGGTCAAGAGCACCCCCTGAGGAGTATTGAGTTTGTTTTTTTCGGTTGAGATCGTCAGAAGATTCCTCTTGGCCCAATCCTGTAGCATGTGTGTTGCATGATTGCCTATGGCCTCCAGTTGAGCCCTGCTGTCTGCTTGAAGCTTCATAATCAGATCATCAGCGTATGCCTGTGTAATGACATTTGGAATATCCAGATTTAAAAACTCATCAAGCAGCAGGTTCAATAGGAGCGGCCCAGGACGGATCCCTGGGGGCAGCCCCTGTAAACCGGTCTGGATACAGAGGTAAAGGGAGTGTTGACAGTGATTCTGAGGTTTTCCAGGTAAGATTTCATGCAGCAAAATAGATTTGATGGGATTTGAGCCCATTGGAACCTGGCCAGAACACTGGGCCACCAGAGGGAGTCAAAGGCTCCAGCGAAGTTAACTGAGATGAGGAGGAAATATTTCCTGTTATAGTTTATGACTGCATCGATGATCCTCTCGAGGGCATCAGTGGTGGGGCATCCCCTCCTGAAACCAAATTGGTTTCTTGATATCAATTGAGCATTCCGGTAACGGTTTTCAATTCTGTGGTAGATGAGTCGCTCAACGAGCATCGACAGCAGAGCGATAGGCCTGTATGAGCCTGGCATGTCCTGGGGTTTTTCAGGATAAGTCTGACTCAGGCTGTCTTCCACGAAGTTGGAAAGAAACCCTCCGTGAGGCACTGATTTGCTAGGTTTAATATAGTATCCGGTATAATTTCCACTGACTTTTTTAGTATCTCCGGCTCTATTTGATCTTCGCCGGGAGTTTTCCTGTTTTGCATTTTGGCTGCAGCTATGTTGAGTTCCGTTATCATGAAAGGGGGCTCCACTGTCTGGGTGGAGTATTTATCATTCCCCTCGCAGAGAGTTCTCTGTTCCTGTGTGTTTTGATTAATGGAGATTGTTGGGCATCTCTCCCCCTGGGTGGTACAAGAATACTGGACTACCTCAGACCACAGAGTCCTAACCTTTGACCTCCACCACTCCCTCATAGCACAGTATCCGCCTAGATTCCTCTCGCCAAGATACGCCATCCAAAAAGCAGACTAGAACTTATTCCAACAGACAGTGATGGGAAAAGCCAGGAATTTCGACCCAAAATATCTCAATCCAGACCAACACCAACAAAAAGTAAAGCAGCTTATAACTGAAGCAGCAAACATGGCCATCAGGAAGAAGAAGCCCATTCCCAAAGCGGTCCATTCGTGGTCACCGGAACTCCAGGCAATAAGAGAAACCTCTTAAGAGATAAGAGAAAGCTTTAGAGAAACCTCTGTTTCTCTAAAGGTGGCCTACGCCGATGATCTCGTGATTGCCATAGAAGGAAGGTCACGTAAGGTATTAGAGGACAAAATTCAACCCATCTTAGATGATTTGGTGGCATGGGCTGACATCAACAAGCTCAAGATATCTCCGAGTAAAACGAATTTCATGACATTTAAAAACCACTTTAATTACGGAAGACCACCAAGAATTCGACTGAATGGTTTACAGATACCTTATGTTCCTCAAAACAAATATCTTGGCATAATTCTTGATGATAAATTAACCTTTCTCCCTCATGTCACCAAACTGAAGGAAAAAATTAGAAATTTTACTGCTTCGGTCATAAGAATCTCCAAAAGAGACTGGGGTTTGAATAAAAAGACCTTGAAACTATATTATAAAGCAATATTTCTGCCTATAGTTTCGTATGGAGCAGGTATTTGGCACCAGAACGTCGTTAAGGTGAAAATTAAAAACAAGTTACTATCAATTCAAAGGACAATGCTTCTGGCACTAAACAATGCCCCTCGTACAGTATCAAACAATGCCCTCCAAATTCTTGGAGGAGAACTGCCTTTAGATTTATTTATCTTATACCGTGGCATGATTTATAAACATAAGAAAGGACTGCAGGTATCTATTATGGGAATTACAACCGACCCAGTTAGTAACTTAAAGACAGAACGGAAAAGATTATGGAGGAAATGATTACTATTTGGCAAAGTAGATGGAATGAGTCTGTGCACGGCGAAGTCACAAAGAAGTATATTGAAAATGTTGAGTTTGCTTCTACTCAACCTTCTGTTTCGTGGTTTGCACCAAGCATGTTTACGACGTATTTATTAACAGGCCATGGATCTCTGAGGGCCAAACTTTTCGACAGAGGTTTGGAGCCGGATCCTTTTTGCACCTGTGGTCAAATGGAGGACTGGATCCATGTTTTACTGTTTTGTCCGCAATATACAGACCATCGAGTATTGCTACTTAATCAGGTTCCAGGTCTAGCTGAGGACAACGTGAAAATACTAGTTGAGAACAAAACAAACTTTGAGACTTTCCAGACCTTTGCAGAATCGGTCTTTAAGAAAAGACTTCAACTAAGAACTCAAATCCAAAATCGAGTATAAATCTGACAGCTGAGCAGTTAATATAAATGTTGGTATTCCATTAAATATAAATAGGATGACTTGTCAGATATGTAAATTGAATTGTATTACTAGGATTTAGAGTCAAAATTTTATTATCTTTTGTACATATGTAAATATTTACTTCGTTTTTTTTTTTTTTTTTTTTTTTTTGCTGGTTTCCAGGTTTGGGCAACCTGGGGACGGGATTGCTGGCACCCACCGGTATTGCACTATCTCCGGTGGGTGTGGGATTTGTGCCCATGGCACTAAAGGTAATAGTAGACCCAGGCTTGGCTGCTTGTGCCTGGGGGCAGGCAGCGGCTGCCTGGGTGTTGGCTGCTCCCTGGTGGCAAGGTGGACAAACACAAGCGATAAAAAGCTTGCTGAGTTTCTGCACCACCACAGACGTGCAAGGTGGAGATGGGCTAAGGCCTAGGAGCCACCCTTGATACAGGTAAAACACACACACACACACACGTGTTCATATATAATATAGTATATATATAGGTATAATGAGAATGATAATGCTAATGTATATAAAATTGTATATATATATTCTCTGTAAGTTCTTGTATATAAAATGTAAAGAATTGTGTGTACAAATAAATGGAAAAAAATGTTCCTGTGTGTGTGGAATTATTGAAGGTAGGAGGATATGAGCCAATATATTATTAATGGAAGAGTGCCAGGATCTAGTGTATGTCCCTTGAGGTGTTAAGGTGGCAGTAACGACTTCTCCACTGGAGAATTTACTGGTGGTGACTTTATATACCACTCCCCAGGGGTCTGCATTTCCCACTGTGGATACAAGGTCTTCCCAGGAGCGTCTCTTTCTTGTTTTAATTTGAGCCGTATATTGGTTCCTGACCTCCCGGTATTGCTGTCTGAGTATGTCAACCTTTGCTTGGGGCCAAGATCTGCATGCCCTTTGGAACCTTTTTCGGGCATTATTCACTCGCTGTCTTATTGCCTGGAGTTCCGGTGACCACGAATGGACCGCTTTGGGAATGGGCTTCTTCTTCCTGATGGCCATGTTTGCTGCTTCAGTTATAAGCTGCTTTACTTTTTGTTGGTGTTGGTCTGGATTGAGATATTTTGGGTCGAAATTCCTGGCTTTTCCCATCACTGTCTGTTGGAATAAGTTCTAGTCTGCTTTTTGGATGGCGTATCTTGGCGAGAGGAATCTAGGTGGATACTGTGCTATGAGGGAGTGGTGGAGGTCAATGGTTAGGACTCTGTGGTCTGAGGTAGTCCAGTATTCTTGTACCACCCAGGGGGAGAGATGCCCAACAATCGACTGAGTGGCGAGAGTTACATCTATATTTGCTTCCCATAGTGTGATGGAGAAAGTTGATGGTTGATTAGGTCTGTTCAGAACTGCTAGATTACTGTTGGAGATGTAATCTTCCAGGCGCTAACCATTTCTTGCACCCTCATGGTCTGGTCTTTCACTGTGCCAAGCAGGGAATCTGCAGTTGGCGTCCATTCCTACTATGAGTTTGGCATTCCGCATTTGTAGTTGGATATTTTGCATATATCTTGTCACGGGCAATATATCTTCCCCCGGACGGGCATATATAGAGGTGACATAAAATTCCCCTAACGATGAGGCTATATAGGCACATATGGCCCAGTTTGTACATAGGTCTGAGATCTTGGTTACCATGAGGTCAGGATTCCGGAGAGTGATGGCAGCCCACGGGTTGTCTCCATCGACTTGTACGATCTTGTAATGTAGGGGGTAGCCTTTTACTTCTTTGTTGTAGGTGTAGGTGTAGGGCTCCTGTAGCATTAGCATGTCATAATTTTCTTCCATGGCTTTTTTAGCCATTTGTGCGGAAACAGCTTTAGATCTCTGAGCATTGTGCTGTGCGAATTTAATCTTTGTTTGATTATAGTGAT
Source organism: Mastigoproctus giganteus (assembly GCF_048544385.1). Classification (NCBI taxonomy): domain Eukaryota; kingdom Metazoa; phylum Arthropoda; class Arachnida; order Uropygi; family Thelyphonidae; genus Mastigoproctus; species Mastigoproctus giganteus. The sequence continues at coordinate 211,209 of NC_143588.1, forward strand.
TCCTGTTATTCCCCATAGTCGGTTCTGTTTTGTTGTGCACTCTTAGCCTTTATGTAGATTGGACACTTATTATCCCATAGTGAGTGATCAAATGGTAGCTTCGTTTCTTTACAATTCACACAAAAATTGCAGGTTCTGCTTTCCTGGGGCAGAATGCAAATTCATGTCCAGTATCCGCACAATGGCCACAGGTAGGCTGTGTTTGCTTACAGGTGTGGGTTGTGTGACCAAAGCAGCAGCACCTGTAGCATTTGGGAACAGCCACGTGCTCACGAAAACAGTGGCTGCCCCAGTTTATATAGATTCTTGATTGTTGGCTCAAAGATTTCCAGGCTGCTGCTGAGAGCCCTATGATCCAATTTATGGCATTTCCGTTTCTGGATTTAGTTTTATGTTTGAGCATAGTGTGTTGCCCTGATTCTTCCTCCATGAGTGTCTGCTTCAAGTTTTTGTAATATATTTCCTCTGTTAATTCTTCTGGGGTTGTCTCTTTGTCTACATCAAATACAATGATGCTTGGCCCTTTCCGTCTAGGAGGCTCTGCTAGGAGTCCCAACATTGAAATTTTGGGGTTGTTAATTGTACCTTTTATGTCCTCCGCAGTTTCAGTCTCAATTAACACCCCTACATTTCTTGTTTTCCAAATAGATCTAATCTTAGTATGCTTGAAGTCACCCTTCAGCTTTTCTACTATTGTTTGTTTTACTTCTTCACTGGTCTTGTGTGTTTCTGTAGAGGGTGGCTTTAGTACAACTAGGTGCTGTTTTGGTATGAGGGTTTTCCTCTGGGCTGTTGTGGTTGGGTTTGTAATGGTGTCTTTCATTTGGCTTGTTTAGGTTGGTCCTCAGTGCTTTGGAGTAGGTTGGGGCACGCAGAAGCATTTCCTTTGCCCTACTGTTTTGATAGACTTGAAGTTTGGCTAAAGCAATCTCTTCTTCAAATAGGCCTCTGAGGTTGGGTATATTCATATTGTAGTTTTAAATGTTTTTCGCCAACCTTATGTAGAAATAAAACACAACAAAAACGAAAACTGGAATCTTGATAACTATGTGTGTATATATAATAAATTTTATTTGCCTGTATTTACAATAAATTATATTTAACTTTACAACTAAAATATATGAAATATACATATAAAATATACATTAAAATATACTGGGTTAAGAACAATAAAACACATTAAAATATACTGAATTAAAAGCGATAAAACCATAGCTTTCGAAGGCTCCTGCCTTCTTCTTCAATGGTATTTTCTTTGTTCTGCGGTGCGTCTTTAAATACCAGCAGGTTCACGGTACTCATCACGTGCTTCATTCCCACGTGTTCCATTCTCTTGTGTTACGGAACTGGAAGTGGCTCGGGAGTGGGTAATATGGAACCGTTCATCCCTTCTGAGGATAGTAGCCTCAAAGAGGGGATGGATCTGTGTTCCTCTATCTCTATTAATGTTCACTGTGGAACAGATCTGCAAACTCTCAAGCCACTTGCGGTCCCAGAACTTATGCGCCCGATCGGTGATGATAGCATCGTCTGGGGAGATCTGGTGCTGCTTCTCCCAAAAATGCTCAGCCACGGCAGACTTACCATACTCCGCATTTCTTATTGCCTTAGTGTGCTTCCCCAGACGATCTTTGAGACAGCGTTTTGTTTCCCCTACATAACACTCCTCACAATCCGGGCATCTAATACTATATACGACCCCACTTGCATTCTCTTTTTGAATGGGGGTCCTTTACTTGTGACACCATTGTGTGCAGCCTCCGCCCCGGAAGCTGCACACAATGCGTCTGATAATTTCTTAGTATTTCTAGTTATATGATCGGTTAGACCCGGATAGTAGGGAATATATGCAGTGGATACTGGCGTAAAAGATTCGCTTCTCCTCTGATTTCCTTTAATATATTTTTCTATAATCCTCTGGGGGGTAGCCACATTTTGTAAGATCCGTCGTGATGCGTTCATACTCTGCCTTCCTATCCTCGGAGGTACTACAGTGTGATTTTGCCCTGTCAACTAATGTTCTAACCACACTGTTCCTATGATGGCTGGCCTGAGCTGAATTGTAGTGCGAATATTCACCTTTACACATAGATTTCCTATAGATCTTAGTCTTTAGGAAATCGATTGTGTGCAGCCTCCGCCACGGAGGCTGCACACAATCGTGTCACAAGTAAAGGACCTCATTCAAAAAGAGAATGCAAGTGGGGTCGTATATAGTATTAGATGCCTGGATTGTGAGGAGTGTTATGTAGGGGAAACAAAACGCCATCTCAAAGATCGTCTGGGGAAGCACACTAAGGCAATAAGAAATGCGGAGTATGGTAAGTCCGCCGTGGCTCAGCATTTTTGGGAGAAGCAGCACCAGATCTTCCCGGACGATGCTATCAGCACCGATCGGGCGCATAAGTTCTGGGACCGCAAGTGGCTTGAGAGTTTGCGGATCTGTTCCACAGTGAACATTAATAGAGATAGAGGAACACGGATCCATCCCCTCTTTGAGGCTATTATCCTCGGAAGGGATGAACGGTTCCATATTACCCACTCCTGAGCCACTTCCGGTTCCGTAACACAAGAAAACGGAACACGTGGGAATGAAACACAGTATATTTTAATGTGTTTTACTGTTCTTAACCCAGTATATTTTATATGTATATTTCATATATTTTAGACGTAAAGTTAAATATAATTTATTGTAAATAAAGGCAAATAAAATTTATTATATATATACATAGTTATTAAGATTCCAGTTTTCGTTGTGTTTTATTTCTACATAAGGTTGGTGAAAAACATTTAAAACTACAATATAAAGCAATCTCTTTTTCCAAGTTGGTCTGGTTGTCTCCATTTTCATCCATAATCCCACTATTTCCCCCCCCCCGGAGTGCAGTCGTAATCCTGTTATGTTGATCATTAAATAGGCTTTCCAGGGTAGCCCTTAGAATAAGAGACTGCTCCAGTGCAGTGCCTTCAGGCAGTCTGGGGTCCAGTGGGGTTTCTTGTTTTTCCTGCCCTTTTTCTGTCACATTTTCTTGTTGGGAGATAGTCTGCTCCGTTTGGTCTTTGTTTTCGGTTTTGGAGCGGGTTTTCATCTCCGATCTGGGAGCTATGGATTGCTTGCCCTTTCTCTTCGCTATGGATGCTGTTAGAGTACTGTCCTAATCTTCATTATTCTCTATAAGTATTGGGTCATCGTTATTTATAGCCTTTTTCAGAGGCGTACTTGGATTTTTCGATTTTACGGCCAGGTACCACACTGACAGTGCTAGAGAATGAAAAAGACCTGGGGGTAATTGTTTATGCAGATATGAAGTTTTCTGAGCAGTGCAGGACGGTCTGCAAGAGTAGCTCATGGTGTCTTGTCAATGATATAGAGGAATTTTTTTAACAGGGATAAGGAGGTGATATCCCCTTGTATAAGGCAATGGTCAGGCCACACCGTGAGTACTGTATACAGGTCTGGAGGCCTCATTTTAAGAAGGATGTAGAGCTGTTGGAACAAATACAGAGAAAGGCAACAAGATTAGTGAATGGAATAAAGGGTTGCTCTTACGAAGAAAGGCTTAAGTTTTGTAAATTACAGTGTCCTAAATTATTAGGCATCTGCGAGGTGATCTGATTGAGGTGTATAAAGCCTTGAATAGTTTGAACATGCTCAGTGTGGATGGGATTCTTCACGTTGCTCAGAATAATCGCCTGAGAGGGCATAAATTCAAATTGAGGAAAGACGGTTGTAGGATAGATGTGCGGAAGTTTGCCTTTAGCCAGCGGGTGGTTGATTGCTGAAAAAAACTTCCGCCGTTGTTGAAGTTGATAGTTTAAATAGATTCAAGGCAGAATTTGACAAACATTTGGAGCGAGTGGATGGGTGAAATAAGGGTTTTTTTTTTTTTTTTGGCTGATGCTATATAAGCTTGCTTTCTTGCATCATGTACCAATGCTAATGCTAAAATGCCCTAGGAGTAGATCAAAAAAGACCTTCATCGGGACATTGCTGGAAGAAGCAGGACTTCAAAATTTTGATGAACTAAAAGAAACAGCACAAGAAAAGGTAGCCACAATACTCATATTGTGGCTACTTCAAACAACGAGATACCAGGTATTGCACTACTTCAAAAAAGTAACGCTTCTCTAGTAGAGAAGACTAATGTTATTTATTCTCAGTACACCACCATCCAGACTGCACCATTTCAAAGCTGTTGGCCTATGATCGGTAGGTGGGCAGGTACCCAGATAATGCAAATATGCCATCACAGTCGCAAAGTGGTTCCACAATATGAGAGATGCCAAATGGTGTACAGAATGATACAATATTTGAAGATTCAACACATAATATGATATGGGTTTAAATTAACTATATAATATCGGTGTACATCCACCATAGTTTAGCCATAAATTAAACTACTTACGTAGTGTGAAAGCATCGTTTTTAATTGTATCTCATATGTGGCTACCTTCACAACGAGATACCAGGTATTGCACTACTTCGAATAAGTAATGCTTCTCTAACAGAGAAGACTAATGTTATTTATTCTCAGTGGAGCTTTGAAATGGTTCCTTCTGGGTGGTGGTATTCAATGAGAATACATAACATTAGTCCTCTCTACTAGTTAGTTAGTTATTTTGGTTTTTAGGAGCATTAGCAACTAAGGCCATATTGCTCCGGGAATATGCGGTGGTCATTTCCTGACCTTTCCACATCCTCTGTATTTGGTGGTGACAGGCTCGAACCCCGGTCTAATCAAGAAGCGTATGCTACACACTGTTGCTCCTTTTCACCTGGCTATGGAGGCGCCTTTCTCTACTAGAGAAGCGTTACTTATTCGAAGTAGTGCAATATCTGTTTATCTCATTGTGAAGGTAGCCATAATATGAGATACAATTAAAAACGATGGCTTTCACACTACATAAGTAGTTTAATTTATGGGGTAAACTATGGTGTATCTACACCGATTATATATAGTTCATTAAACCCATATCATATTATGTCTTGTGCGTTTAATCTTCAAATATTGTATCATTCTGTACATGGCATCTCGCATATTGATGAACCACTTTGCAACTGTGATGGCATGTTTGCATTATCTGGGTACCTGCCCACCCACCAATGATAGGCCAACTGTTTTGAAAGAGTGCCACCTGGGTGGTAGTATCCAGTGAGAATAAATAACATTAGTCTTCTCTACTAGAGAAGCATTACTTATTTGAAGTAGTGCAATACCTGGTATCTCATTGTGAAGGTAGCCACAACTTGAAATACAATTAAAAACGATGCCTTTCACACTACGTAAGTAGTTTAATTTATGGGTAAACTATGGTGTATCTACACTAATATTATATAGTTAATTGAGGTTGCACTGTATTGAGAAAAACTGCAAGCTGTATCAAAGCTAAATTTAGTAGTATTCAAATTTTTTGTTTTTATTAACTAGCATTATTTATGATGATTAAATAACATTTTACATAACATATAAATTTAATTATGAAAAGTTTTTTTTGATTTAATTACGCTTATAAAAAAAAAATGCATGGTTTATTGTAAATGGCCATATTCATTTATCATCTGTGATAAAGCAGTTAGAATGACGTTGGAAACTCCTCTGTTCCTGTGGGGCTGCAGTGGAATACAAAAGACTTTTTTTTAACCAGGCTTAATAGTCTGATAAAGAAGAAATAAGAGCTGGTAAGGAATTAAAGTCTTGTGTAATCCACTAAAGAATTTACATCCCGGAATATTATCCTAAAAGAATATCATCCCTGAATTAAAATTAAAAGAATGAGCCCTGTAATATGAAGTTATCCCTTTATTTATAAATTCAACACCAAAACATTTGTTTTGTTTTTATACTAGAAATCATAATAAGAAATACCTGAGTATCCAGGAGTATCATTCTTTCATTTGTAATATAAATGTCAATACCTGAAGTACAATATACACTCTTTATTTGCAAATGTTTTTCTTGAGACTTGAATAATTTCCTTAAAATAAATGTAAAACATATAACACATTATATATTGTTCACTGCATATCTACTCTTTTTCTTTTTATGAAACTGAAAAGCTGGAAAAACTTTGTTTTGAAAGTTATTTAAAATCAGGAATTTGTTTTCATTCTAGAATGTTAATCTAATCATTAACTTGCTTTTAGAGAATACCTTAACAATTAGGTTGTCCAGGTTAGTGCAAAGGCATCATTCTAAAGTAGCTAAGAATTGAAATCATTTAGTATATCTCATATTGTGAACACCTTCACAATGAGTTACCATGATATTGCACTACCTCGAATAAAACAACCCCAGGGGCTCACATCTGGTGAGTATGGGCTTGGTACACCCAGGGTCCTGAGCTGGATATCATCATTCTTCTCTTTCTTGATGATTCCCTTCTACTTTTTTCTCTCTCACTCTCAGGGTAAATCGGGATTTTTTTTTTTTTTTTTCGGCTGGTGCAGCATAAGCCTCAGGCTTCCTTGCACCATATAGCTAATAATAATAATAATAAGTAATGCTTCAACAATGGAGAAGACTATTGTTACTTATTCTCGCCAGATATAACCACCCAGATGACGCCATTTCGAAGATTATTGGCTTCTTATTGGTAGGTGGGCAGGTACCCTGGTGTTGCAATGGTGACAACCCAAGTTATGAAGTATAACTCCACAATATGAGACATGCCTGATAATGTACAAGTAGATTAAATTTAAAAACATTTTAGGGCTAAAGCCTCAGGTTGCACTGAAGTTAACAGACATAAAGCAAACTACTAAAGTAACTAAGAAAATGAGTTCAAACATTTCGAAAAAGGCTTTCCATGATGATTTCTCGCTATTACTAAGGACACATTCAAACCGTGTGTTTGAAAAGTTGCCTTATTTGTGAACCAATGAAAACCCCTGCCTTAATCTTCTCTGTACTAAGTCGTGGGAATTTCTCTTGCAAGTATGTGAATGCAGGACCATTCACTTCCAAAGCTTTCATGAAATTTTTTGTGAGCCCCAGTTTGATATGATAAAAGTGGTGGAAGCAAAACTTTATTTGGATCTACCAGAGGCTCAGATGCTACATTTTCATTCCAGGTGTTAATGATTTTCATTGAGGCCAACTCCTCTTCTCGTAGTGCATATCTTGGCAAGACTATCCCACTAGCAGAGAAAGCAACAATACTTAGTGTAACCCTTTTGTAGTCCTAATAAAATGTCAAAATTACCTTTAAATCACCACATATCTACCACACATACTTCTGATAGCATACGCCTAAGAGGATGTTCTCGATGTTTGCGTATGTTTCTTTTTTGTGAATGGCATACGCAAAGGAATTGAAGGCAGCATATTTCCCTTGTGTAATAACACAGCCTTAAGGCTAACCTTAGAAACGTCTATATCGCTATTCTTCGGGAACGTGCCTCATGTTGATTGCTACCATTAAACCATCAACATCCTTACAAACAGTGAGTTCAACTTCTGTTTTATAGATTTCATCATAGTCTTTATTTCTAGTATGAAATGTTGTCATTTTCACAGAATGACCTAGAAGATGCCACTGTTTATTATTGAGGCCAAAAGCTCTGCCTTATTCTTCGGCAGTTCGAGATCTCTCATGAGGTCATTAAGCTCACTATCTGTGATCTTATGTGGTTCAGAAGGATAAAGGCTTGGACAAAATGGTGGATCTCTTGACACAGACAGCTGCTGAACCTCTTCTGTCAAGTTGATGTTCATCATTGTCTTCATCTTCATCAGAGCATACAGAAAAATGGACAGCTGGTTCTTCAGGAATAAGTAGTACTTCACCGTGAGGCATGGAATGAATTGCAGATGGTATATTAGGGTATGTCATTGTCCCCCTTTTCTTCATTGTTATCCCTTTTCTAATAGGAGGCATCATACAGCAGTAACTGTCAGTGACCTGATTTGTTGGCTCCCTCCATATCATGGGCACCGCGAATGGCATAAACCGTCCTTTTCATTTTACCCTTGTTTTGAGTTTTGATAACAGCTGCACAGCATGTGTGGAGCCCTTGTCTTGGTGACCTACTTTACACCCAAAGCACAAGGAGGCCTTATTTATGGCTTGAGTTAAGGGATGCTTTCTTGAAGTTAATGTGACTTTGCACACGTAACAGAAGTCAGCCGGACTATTTACACAATTTCAGGGCATAGCAATCTTACATGACACAAATACTAAGCAAAAAGTATGAATCTCACATAGCACACCACAGTAACTGAGAACAAATAACACAGTATTTGTTCTCAGTTACATAGATGTATTCAAGAATTACTGCAACAGAGTTGAAGATGCATTTGAGGCAATGACTTATCACGTGATTCAGAGCGAGATGACACTTGCCAATCATGTGATAAGAGTGTGGTGGTAATGAAACTGCAGTGTTGCCATGCATTTTGCTGAGAGCTGTAATTGATAATGTAGAGTAACTCGCTAATATGAGATCACAACTGTAATTTGAAAACAAGAGCCAATCAGCCAATTTTGTGATGTTATTTTCGTGTGCAGCAGCAGCATAAATTAGTCGATTGTTTTTTTTTCGTTTTCATAACAATTTAAGTGTTATCAATATTTTTCATTGACATTTACCAAACAAAAACCCTTTTGTTAATAGGAAATTATGGGAATGAAGTTGAAAAATATGTAATTAATGATATTCATATTTCACATGATTGCTTAAGGCAAAACTCTCCAGTCTACAGGCAAGTAAGATTAGCATTAGCAAGGGCACATGATGCAAGAAAGCAAGCTTATCTAGCATCAGCCAAAACACACACACCCTTCTCATTTCACCCATCCATTCGCTCCAAATATTTGTCTAGTTCTGCCTTGAATCTGTTTAAGCTATCAACTTCAACAATGACAGTTGGAAATTTGTTCCAGCAATCAACCACCTGCTGGCTAAAGGCAAACTTCCGAACATCTATCCTACAACTGTCTTTCCTCAATTTGAATTTATGCCGTCCCAGGTGATTATTCTGAGCAAGAGGAGGAATCCCATTAGCATTGAGCATACTCAAAAAACCATTCAAGGCTTTATACACCTCAATCAGATCACCTCGCAGGTGCCTAATCTCCAGACACTGTAATTTGCAAAACTTAACCTTCCTTCATAAGAGCAACCATTTGTTCCATTCACTAACCTTGTTACCCTACTCTGTACTCTTTCCAATAGCTATACATCCTTCTTAACAAGAAGCCTCCAGACCTGTATACAGTACTCAAGATGTGGCCTGACCATTGCCTTATACAAGGGGATAATCACCACCTTATCCCTGCTAGAAAAATTCCTGTATATCATTGACAAGACACCATGAGTGTCTTGTCAATGATATACAGGAAGAGACTGCCCAGAAAAATTCATATCTGCCTGTACAATTACCCCCAGTTCCTTTTCACTCTCTACAACTGTGTGTGTGGTACTACACAGTTGATATGTTACTCTAGGGTTACTGCTTCCCATATGCAGTACTTCATATTTGTCAATGTTAAACTTCAGTTGCCACATCTCAGCCCATCTACTCAACTTTTCTAGATCCTGCTGCAGCAGCATACTGTCATTAAAAACTATGCCGACCTTATTATCATTTGCAAACTTGAACATTAAGCATGATATACCATCATCAATATCACTAATGAATACAGAAAACAACAATGGACCCAACACTGTACCCTGGGGAACTCCACTAATAACATTAGTCCATGAAGACCACTGTCCATTGATTACCACTCTGTCTTCTCCCACTCAACCATCCCTTTATCCATAGCAGCAACTTGTCTCCAATACCACACTGATCCAATTAGTGCAGCAGTCTTCCATGTACAACAGTATCAAAAGCTACTCTAAGATTCAAATATATGATATAAAATTTATTCTTTGCATCCAGTTCCTTTGTAACTACATCATGGTATCCAATCAAATTGGTCAGACAAGACTTCCCCTTAACAAACCCAGGCTGTATCCAAGCTATAGCTGAATTCTTGACTAGATGATCCTGAAATGTTTCTTTAACCAGTGCCTCCATTAAAGTTAAACTAACAGGTCTGTAATTACCTGTGTCTCCCTTTGATCCTCCTTTGTGGATTGAAGTCACATTTGCACAAATCCAGTCCATGAGTACTTCCCCTGAATCTAAGCAAGCTCTCACAATTACGGCTAATGGTTAACTTACTTCTTGGTCAGATGAACGGATAGATTCCATCCATCCCAGGTGCCCCTCCACTTTACTCTCACTTTACTCTTTACGAGATTTTAAAGTGGAGTACAAGAGTAATTTCACTGACACGATCTAAGCAAACTTTGACATCAGAAGTTTTGAAACAGTAATCCGACCAAGGAAAAGAAGAAAAGAAATCTCGCAGGTCATCCCATTTTGCATTCTTGTAATGCAAAACAACACGAGATTGAGAATAGCCATGAGATAAAGGCTCCATTGGAGAAAAGACAATCACCAAGTTGTAATCTGAGGTGCCTAAAGGACCACTCACTTTGACCGTGTACTTGTGAGGGTTGTTTGTGAGAAAAAGATCAAGCGTGTTGACTGTATGTTTACAATTGTCTGGTATTCTTGTAGGTAAATGAACAATCGGTGCAAGGTCATTAGTAATTGCAAAAGCCTCAGTATCTCAACCAGCTGGGTCGGTGTGACTAGAAAACAGAAGCTAGCTGGAGTTGTGAACATTATAAATCACCAAAGAAAATTACCTCACTGTTAGGAAAGTTGAACTGGAGAAATTCAAGTTGCAAAGAGAGGAAGTCAAAGAGCTCCAAGTGATTAGTGGAGTTAGGAGAACGTAGAGACAACAGATTAATCTGACACAATGAGGTAGAGAGATTTTAAGCCAGAGAAGATCGAAAAGAGGAGATTCCAAATTACCAAGTCTCTGACAGGGAATATCGGAACGGACGTATACACAAGTACCACCTTTGAGGTGAAAGAAATCATATAGTGGATTAATTTGGGCATCTGAGATGAGCAGTAGTTGAATCAACTGATAACTGACATTCTGTCTGAAAAAGTACATGGGGTTTGGTAGACTGCAAGTGGAAATGGACATCGTTGAGATCAGAATTGAGACCACGTATATTTGTGAAATGAATTAGGAAGTGCTTGGGAGGTTTAGATCTTTTCGCAGATAAGCTTGCTCTATTAGTTTGACAATTCATTGTGTATTCAATAGTAAGAAAAAGTGGGTGGGACATGCTGTATGAAGTAATGAAATTTTCGGATATGGTGTACACATGGTAAGAATATACCCAGATCCTCGACATAACATGGTCTCATCAATGCCCCCCCCCCCCCGCATACACACTACTCGGACTCCCTCCAGTCACTATCTGGCAGAGTAGAGGTAGCAAGATTATACACTAGCTGATCAGGAAGCCTCCTAGAGAGTTACCAATAGGTTCGGTCCGGTGTACTAACTAGCGGCCGGCCTGCGAACACCGTTTTAGAGCTGTACCCTCGAAATGTAAGGAATATTGGATCTCGCCACGATGTCCATCATAACTTAAAAAGTCATCAGTCATACTGCATGATGGAAGAGATTGGGAAGGGTTGACCATAACTTAGCTCTGGAGACTAAACATGGGTTCCACCACTTCAAGCCTCCAATAAGCAAAGCGGTCGTATTGCACCAGTTGATGAGAGTGATCTACCACCTAGTATTGCCTTGTAACATAGAGGGGGTGGCATTCCTCCAAGTGGTGTGGGCACTACACCTCGACCCCTGCTTACGTTGGTTCACACCTGGGTGGTCACCCACAGTGCTTGTGCATGGAGGTTATATCCAGGATTACTGACAGTCCCACCATCGTGAAGGTGCAAGCAGAGGATTTGGCTGTCATAGACCATCCAGACTTCACTGAAATTGGGTCCACCTGACTTGAATGTCACCCGAATATCAGTTCCATCAGCGTTTTAGACTTCCAGGTAGCAAGTACAGCTTGTCTGGCATATCTGAGAGAATGTCTGTGACAACCTCAAGGACCGAAGCCAAGGTTGATGGCATATACCATATAATTTTAAGGGAGGCAGCAAGTGAGTGCATTGAACCATTAATGCTAATTATGAGAGAATCACTAGACTCAAGAGGAATTCTGTTGGACTGGAAAAGTGCCAATGTATTGCCAATACATAAAAGTGGTTCGTTTATATAGAAATGCAATTCTGGTGGATCTCAGCATGATTTTGTAAAGGGAAAATCATGTTTTAAAAAATCTGGTTAGCCATTTTGAAATGAGCTAGATCATTATTTCTTTAGATTTCAGCAAAACATTTGACTCAGTCCCACATGATCGGTTACTGAGTGGTGCTGCGGTTGCAGAGGTGAACAGTCACAAATGCACGACACTCCACTTGATGTTGATGGCGAACAATGATCAAAAACTTCAGTAGCATAATGACAATATATGAATTTGTTGCTAAATTCCTTCTAAAAAAAAATAACCAAAAGCAAAAGAAATTGATTATTAAACATAATATCAGAAATTACACCTAAAATATGGAAGGCACTGCAGGAACAACAGAACAGAATCTATGTTAGCTGCACCAGCCATAGATTCAGGGAATATTTCCCCATATAAAAATGTTTTAAATGTCATAATTATGGTCATACTGCCAGGGACTGCAGTCAAAAAGAACCTGTCTTGGGTCACTATTCGGTCACTGGCCATGATTACAAAAGCTGCAAAACTAAGTCTCAGCAGCCAAAATGTGCTACCTGCAAGGCAGCATGGCTGACTGACTATGCACACGGTATCAGGGATGACAAATGCCCCTGCTATAAAATAATGGTAAAACTTATACAATCTAGGACCAATTGTGGGCCTGACTGAAAACATAAATATGACTAGGGCTCTAAATCTCATCCAATTGAATGCTCAAAGGGCAAGACCTGTTGTAGATAGATGAAGACCAAACTATAAGAAAATGAAACATATATACAAGAAGCTATAAAACCATAGAATATACAGATACCCAAGAAGCTATAAAATCATAGAATATACAGATACCCAAGAAGATATAAAATCATAGAATACACCTCGGGTATCCCTTCTACAACAATGGTAGTTAAAAACACTAACCCTACAGTCACAAAGGTGAGTTACCTCTGCTCCCCAATGGCAGTGCGTGTGCTCATATCACCAGTGCTGTGGGCCAGTTCTGTGTTATCTCACTTTATTGCAGACCTGGTGAAGATATAAATCCTATTATAGAATATTTACAAGCAGTCACAGACTTGCTACCTATAGCAAATATCATAGTGTGTGGCGATGTCAACTGCTGGTCAGCCTTATGGCATAGCCATACAGAAGACAGTGCAGGCACACACAATGGCCAGATATTATCAGATTTTATAGCTATCTCACCCTTTCAGGTGATAAATCAACCTAATAACTTACCAACTTTTAGCAGTACCACGTTGGAGAGTGACATCAATGTCACTCTTGCCACGAATTCAATACAGAAGCAATTCATAGGTCTGTAAAATTACAGACTGGTGTGTCCAGCCAGCCTGGACCACATCAGATTACAGAGCCATCACCTTCAAACTAAACAGGCAATTACAAAAAACCCAACATTCCTTTTTGGATATCAAAAGGTATAACCTTAAAAAGGAAAACTGGCAGATTTTCACAGAACATACAGCAGCTGAGCTGCAAAAACGGAAAAATGAGTGGTCTAGATCAGGCAACTGTAGCCTGGATGAACAAACAATGACTATGACAAATATTTTAACAAAAACAGCAAACCTGTCTATTCCACGGAAAAAAATGCAGAAGGAGGCAGTCCCATGTGGTGCACCCTTCCCTGACTATACTCAGGGTGCACCACCTCATTTTGTGGCCAAGATATTCTGGCTATTTGAAAATTTTTCCTTGACTGGTGGTGCACCCTTCCATGACTATACTCAGGGTGCACCACCAGTCAAGGAAAAATTTTCAAATAGCCAGAATATCTTGGCCACAAAATGTGGTGGATGCCCTAAGAGATTCTTATAGAACTCTCAGGAATCAGTATACAGCCCTCATAGGAGACAAGTAAAAGGAATGCTGGAGGCACTTAGTGGGAAGTAGCACACGCTTCTTGATTAGACCGGGGTTCGAGCCCGTCACCACCAAATACGGAGGATGCGGAAAGTCAGGGAATGACCACCGCATATCCTGGAGCAATATATAGCCTTAGTTGCTAATGCTCCTAAAAACCAAACAAACAAACAAACAACAACTTAGTGGGAACTACTGGAAACAATAACCCTAGGATTTTCTACAGAATAGTGAGCAACAAGCTGCCAAGAAGAGATGTCTTGGAAACTACTGTCAAACCAGATGGAACCCCAAACCTGTGTTGGGTTGATTCTGTAAATAACATCCTAGACAGTATTATTCAGGTTGAAACTATGGATCATTCACCCAGCCAGATATTATAAAAGAAAACACTGAATATGACAATGCCAATATTGAACCTCTGTTTACTATACAAGACTTAGAAAGTGCACTATCTAAAACCAAAAACTATAAATGCTCAGGTTTTGACCTCTTAGAGGTTGAGTCAAAAAATTAGTGGAAATAGTACCAGACAAATTAATAGCACTATATAATAACTGTATGATAGAAGTTAACACAGCTTTTTTTCCAAAAATATGGAAAAATGCTGAGTTAAGATTACTTCTCAAAAACCCAGAGAAACCCCCTACTGATTGCAAATCATATAGACCAATAACCCTACTCCCTGTACTAGGAAAAATATATGAAAGGCTAATATACAATAGATTAGCTCAATACTACACAGAAGCTAGTTTACTTTCCAACAATCAGTATGGTTTTAAGCAGGGAAACTGTACGGAGGATGCTATGCACCACCTACTGACAACAGTTAAAAACTCAGAAATATATGCTAGCAATTTCTACTGACTTTGCTGGGGCATTTGACTCACTCTGGTGGCCTAGTGTCCTTAGCAGACTCCACCAGGCAAATGCCCCACAAAACCTCTATAAGGTAATAAACAGCTACCCCACAGACAGAAGTGTCTCAGTACCCACAAGGTTCCAGAAATTGACATGCCCTGTGAATAAAGGCTGATCGCAGAGTTCAATCTTTGGCCCTTTCTTCTGAAACATTGTTCTGGCCTTTGTAGATGACATGATTTTCCTTTTAAAAAAGTAACATGCGAGTGGTCGTAGAGCAAAGATCAAATGCCGCCTTCTTGCAGCTGCAGGAATGGGCACAAATGCACATGCTCAAAATATCACCTGAAAAAACCAAACAAATACTTCTAAAAGGCAATTTGGTCATAAGAAGATGTCCACAAATAAAAATTAATACAACTACTATAAAAATGGTAACAGAACTAAAATATCTTGGAGTGGTCTTTGATTCAAAATTAACATTTTATCCCCATTTGACCTACTTGGTGAAGAAAGTGAGAAATTATGCAGGTATGATTGCCAGGATCAGTTGAGCAGAGTAGAGGCTCAAAATAAAGACCTGGCAATCATATACCACGCAATGTTCCTACCTGTTATCACCTATGGAGCTGGTGCATGGTTCACCAGCTCAGCCATAGTAAGAAATAAGAATAAATTAGAATCGATACAAAAGACAATACTATTACCAGAGCATGTCGCACAGTAATCACACCTGTGCTACAGTTGCTGGCCGGAGCTCCCCCACTTTAACTGGAAGTACCAAAAGAGGCTTATATTATAGATTTAAAAAGGGCATACCCACAGAATTTCTGGATATAGCCCTTGATACAGGCAACACCTTCAAAACTGAAAGAAAAAGAACAGCCAAAAAGCTCCATGAGCTAGGGCAAACAAAGTGGGAGCAGGAAACCTGAGGTCTGGTTACCAAAAGGTTTCTGCCATGGGTGGCATGGTTAGTCCAAAGCTCCCTAAGCGGTATGCCTCTACACTTTTTACAACATTTATATTGACAGGTCATGGCTCCGTATAGGTGAAACTAACCTTAGGGCTGACTGGTGACCCAAACTGCACCTATGGTGAGAGTGAAAACTGGGCACACATATATGAATTTATAATTTATGTCATCCCCAGAACACAGCTATTAGCACAGATTGGCCTCTTCCCAGGGAAGAAAAACATCTGTTCATCATAGAAGAGGAAAATTATAAAGCCTTTACATCCTTCACACAGAAAGTATTTGAAATGTGCAGAACTATCCAAAGAATGTCAATTCAGCTCCCCAGTAATTAAACAATAATCAATAGTTAAAATTGCCCATGTTTCCACCAACGCCCATCATAGAAGAGGAAAATTATAAAGCCTTTACATCCTTCACACAGAAAGTATTTGAAATGTGCAGAACTATCCAAAGGATGTCAATTCAGCTCCCCAGTAATTAAACAATAATCAATAGTTAAAATTGCCCATGTTTCCACCAACGCCCATCATAGAAGAGGAAAATTATAAAGCCTTTACATCCTTCACACAGAAAGTATTTGAAATGTGCAGAACTATCCAAAGAATGTCAATTCAGCTCCCCAGTAATTAAACAATAATCAATAGTTAAAATTGCCCATGTTTCCACCAACGCCCATCATAGAAGAGGAAAATTATAAAGCCTTTACATCCTTCACACAGAAAGTATTTGAAATGTGCAGAACTATCCAAAGAATGTCAATTCAGCTCCCCAGTAATTAAACAATAATCAATAGTTAAAATTGCCCATGTTTCCACCAACGCCCAGACAATGACTTAAAAACCATTAGGATAGGAGAATTCTGCACCCTGACAGAAACGTGACATGACAAAACCAGATTGACCTGGGTACCACCCCAGGACTACCTTGCCATGTGTAGGAAACTGGGACACACCAAATAAGTAACCATGTAGAGGAGGAAGATGTGTACATCTCCCCCCATGTGGCAGCCAGGGAAGCAGATTAGCTGAAAAATATTAAGAGTAAGAGATCTGCAGATTTACTCAACAAGTACCGGTCAATGTTGATAAAAAGTCATGAGTTAGGGTTGAATTTGAAAGTGTCTGCAATTCTGCCCAGACACGATAGGAGGGAGTATATGATGAGAGCCTTGTCGATCAATTTGGCCCTGGAGAGATTGTGCAAGGCTCAAGGGGGAATTTTTTTCAGCCTGGTCTGTACTTGTTGACAGGAGAGACTGTTTCTACAGGGATCGGATACACTTAAATAGAAAGGGTGCAAGAATATTTGCTGATGGTATCAAAGCAGTGTTAGGTGGGTTGGAAAACTGCTAGCTTAGGGGGATACATAGACTAAAAGGTTAACAGTGACCGCAAGCTTGTTGTTGTTGTTGGGGTTTTGATGAACATAAGCTGCTTTGGCTATAATGTGCCTATTCATTTATTGTAATAATATATGAGAAATTCTTGTAATGTCAGGAAAGGCTGAAATTAGAAAAGACTAAAAACTCCAATTTTCTTCATAAAGTTAAAAATCAGGAATATTTGCATTATCACCAATGACATTCTCTAGAATTATTGGTTTCTGATGGTTAACCAATGATAGCAGGGTTGTATTTCTGTCTTGTTTATAGTATGGGCATTCAATGAGAATGTGTTTAACAGTCAAATTGATAGAACAATGTGGACACTGTGGTGGATCACCTCCTGTGAGTAAATGTGTATGGCCTATTCTTGCTCTAGAAAGGACTACTTCTTCTTGTCTTGATGTACAGACACTGGAATGCCAAATTTTAAGATCCTGTTTAAATTGAAAAAATTTATTATTTGTTTGAGAGTGCCATCCATTCTGTTAGACATGCGCCATGAATGATTTGTGGATAGTCTGATACTGGAACAGTGATATTGGTTAAATCTAAGGTAGTTGGATTTTTTGCAGCTTTATCAGCTATTCATTACCAGAAATTCCGGAATGTGCCAGAATCCAGCAGAAGGTGATAAGTTGGTGGCACTGTTCAATCTGCAGTAATAATCTTCTAATTTCATTTAGAACAGATGAGCTTTATCTGAGCAGTTAAATAATGCCATAACTGAGCTGAGGGAATCAGTGTAAATAACAAATTTTAATGAGCAGTCAGAACAGAGATTTTCTAAGGCTAGTTTAATTGCATATAATTCTGCTGAGAAGATACTGTATTCATGTGGAAGGGATGCTGAAATAGTGGTATTTAGGAACACTGCTGCTGCTCCAACGATTTAGAGCCATCTGTATAAATTTGAGAAAAATCAAAATATCTGCGAGTGTGAACTGCATGAAGTTGTTTCAC
The DNA here is from genome assembly GCF_048544385.1 of Mastigoproctus giganteus. Classification (NCBI taxonomy): domain Eukaryota; kingdom Metazoa; phylum Arthropoda; class Arachnida; order Uropygi; family Thelyphonidae; genus Mastigoproctus; species Mastigoproctus giganteus. Next base: position 229,443 of record NC_143588.1, read on the forward strand.
ATTTGATGCTTGAAGAATATTTTTTCCCCCACTGGCAAAGGTAAGTGTCACAGGCGAGTAGAGGAGTATGAGTCTGTGGTGATTAAGCGCACATTACTACCTGTTGTACAGAATGAATGGAAACATTCCAAACCTGCATCGGTTCAAGAAGGAGAAGACCAGCTGGTTTTACTATACTAGGCTTATTTCTATAGAGGTTTTCTAATGGTGGATTGAATAGGTATGACTGAATTGGATGCGAGGTACAACTTTGTATTTTAACAGCATACTTCAGTAGCAGTGCTTTCCTACGTAGAGTTAATGGGGACTCATGAGCGTCTATGTGCTGGTGATGTTTTGAAAGCCCCAAGTGCAATCCTCAAGGCACTGTGCTGAACTGGATCAAGCCAGCACAAAGAACTTGCTCTGGCAGAATCATTAGCATTAGCATTAGTAGAGGCATTTTATGCAAGAAAGCAAGCTTAAGCAGCCAAAAAAAAAATGACATCCACTTCACCCTTCTGTTCGTTCGAAATACCTGTCCAGCTGAGCCTTAAACTTATTTAGGCTATAAACTTCCACGACAGGGGATGGAAGTCTGTTGAACCAACCAACCACCCGCTGGCTAAAGGAAAATTTCCGCATGTCTATCCTACATCTGTCTTTCCTCAATTTGAATTTATGCCCCCTCGGGTGATTATTCTGAGCAAGAGGAAGAATCCCATCAGCATTGAGCATGCTCAAACCATTCAAGGCTTTATACACCTCTATCAGATCACCTCGCTGGTGCCTAGTCTCCAGACACTACAATTTGCAAAACTTAAGCCTTTCTTCGTAAGAGCACCCCTTTGTTCCATTCACTAATCTTGTTGCCCTTCTCTGTACTCGTTCTTGAAATGAGGCCTCCAGACCTGTATACAGTACTCTAGGTGTGGCCTGACCATTGCCTTATACAAGGGAATAATCACCTCCTTATCCCTGCTAGAAAAATTCCTATATATCATTGACAATACACCATGAGCTACTCTTGCAGCCCATCTGCACTGCGCAGGGAACTTCATATCTGCCTGCACAACCACCCCCAAGTCCCTTTCATTCTCTACCACTGTTAGTGTAGTACCACAGAGTTGATACGTTGCTCTGGGGTTGCTGTTTCCCATGTGTAGTACTTTACATTTGTCAATGTTAAACTTCATTTGCCACCTCTCAGCCCATCTGCTCAACCTTTCCAGATCCTGTTGCAGCAGCATAGTGTCAGTAGTGTCCTTGACAACCATGCCAACCTTTGTATCGTCTGCAAACTTGGACATTAAGCTTGATATACCATCATCAATATCATTTATAAATACAGAAAACAATAATGGACCCAACACTGAGCCCTGAGAGACTCCACTAATAACATTAGTCCACGATGAGCAGTGTCCATTGATTACCACTCTCTGTCTTCTCCCCCTCAACCACCCCTTTATCCATAGCAGCAATTTGCCTCCAATGTCACACTGCTCCAATTTGTGCCGCAGTCTTCCATGTGCAACAGTATCAAAAGCCTTTCTAAGATCCAAGTATATAATATCAAAGTTATTCCCTGCATCCAGTTCTTTTGTGACTGCATCATAGACAGGAGCACCGTAATCAAGGCGGGATCTGATTAATGCCCTGTATAACTGGAGCACGGAAGTGCAATCTGCATCTCATGTTAGGGCAGATAAAGTTCTGAGTATATTTAACTTTTTTAAACAGGAAGTACGTACATTTTTAATATGGTCTAAGAAATTTAATGTTGTCAAGGATTAATCTTAGAAATCTGATGTTAGTAGTGACTGGGATAGAGACATTAGAAATTTGTTCAGTATCCAGATGAAGTTTGCGTAGTCTACAAAAATGGATAGCAACTGTCTTCTGTTGTGAGAGTCGATAGCTGTTAAGGCTGGCCCATTGTAGAATTTTATTCAGTGATATCTGAAGCTGCCTTTCAATAGATCTCATATTTTGGGAATGGCAGGAGATGGAAAGGTCATCCGCACAAAGGTACGTCTCAACTGTGTTTGGAAACTGTTTAGTAATGAAATCGATTCTAAGAGAAAAAAGAGTGGCACAGCACTGATTCCTGTGGAACAACTTCTTCCTGAATGAACGTAGAGAGGTCATTTTGATCTTGAAATGATCTAGTGTGTAGAAAGTTTGAACAAATATGGGTGCCCTGTAGACCGAGAGAATATAAAGGTCATTAAGTATGCCATGCCGCCAGTGGTGTCAAAAGCCTTCTCTATATCTCTGAGTAATGGTTTCTATATTTATAGAAACCATTACTAGATGTTAGTGTTTAACGAAGGCATTACGAATGGCAAATTCAGCCCTGATCATAAGATCCAAGCATGACCTGTTTTTTTGAAAGCCATGTTGGCTGTGGTTCATTAGATGTTGTGACTCAATGATTCAGACGAGTCTACTGTGGACAAGTTTTTCAAGGATTTTGCTGAGGCAGTTTGACAGAGATATTGGTCTATAGCTATGGGGGTTGGATGGATCTTTTCCAGGCTTCAGGAACGCCAAAACAATAGAGTAGTGCCAAGAAGCTGGATAAACATTTTCTAAAAAAATACGATTGTAAAAGACCAGGAGGAGGCACAAAGCTTTGTCATCAAGATGTTGCAGCACGACATAATAGATCCCATCTGGTCCGGTGGCACCATTATGAGCTGTTTTAATGGCATGCAAAAGTTCAGAATATTATACAGGTTTGTTATATGGTCGAATGAGGGCAGTTTGGAAGTTAATAGAATGCTGCTATCGTTTTTAATTCGCTGGAAAGATGTAGTATAAGCTGATGTTGCTGAGATTTCTGCAAAAGTATTGCCCAAAGCATTAGCTATATCTGAGGGACTAGATAAATCTTGCCCATTCCTGGAGAGGGCTCGAGAAGCTATGGTTGGAAACTTACAATAAAGCTGTCTAATTTTTTTCCAAATTAATTTGCTGTCAGTGTTTCTGTTAATTGTTGACGCAAAACGGGTCTAGGATTCTTTTTTGACTTGTCTTTGTATGAAACGTGCTTTTGCCTTTAATTTCTTATAATTTATCATCAGATTGGCTGTGATTGGATATTGCCGAAAGAAATTCCAGGCTTTATTTTTTGCTTTTGTGCATTCCTCATTCCACTAGTTATAATGCTTTCGGCCTGGGGGATTTGATAATGGTATTGTGTCTTTGGCCACATTTAGAAGATGCGACATTTATAGCATTAGTAGAGGCATATGATGCAAGAAAGCAAGCTTATGCAGCATCAGCCAAAAAAAAACTTCCACTTCACCCCTTGTTCGTTCGAAATACCTATCCAGCTGAGTCTTAAATTTATTTAGGCTATCAACTTCCACAACAAGGGATGGAAGTCTGTTCCACCAACCAACTACCCGCTGGCTAAAGGCAAAGTCTGTCACATCATCAATAGGCTGGAGATGAATTTTTTCCTCGTCAAAAGAGATTGATGACTGAAATTTTGCCCAATTTTCTCGGGCAAATTTGCATTTCCTGCAGGGTTTAGTTAAAGGAGCCTGTGCTATTAATAACTTGCATATGATTGGGAAGTGATCACTGCCCATAGGGTCATTTATAACAAACCACTCTATGGTCGGGACCAGTACTGGAGAATAAATGGAGGGTTCTGTTGCTGAAGTATGTCCAGTTGGGAGTTGAATGTGAGTGTGTGTGCCAGTATTCAGTATGGTGAGGTTTAGTGCGTCTAAAAGGCTTTCAATGAGTTGACCTGTGTATCTAGAAGCACCACATAAGGGGTTGTGCCCATTAAAGTCCCCTAATATACAGAGGTGTACGTATCTGTATGAAGAGGTCTTCAAGTTCTTTTAAACAATAAGTATGGTTTGGCTGTAAGTAGATTGAGACTAGTGTTATTGCAATATAGAGAGTTATATGAACAGCAACAGCTTCTATTTCAGTTTGAAGTGGGATATGCTTAGTTGGGATCTTTGAATTTATTAGGATTGCTACACCACCCTGGGCAGCATTTGCTGTATTGCGATCTCTTCAATAAAGGCAATAGTTCTTTAACGAAGGAGAAATTTGCAATGTTAAATAAATTTCTTGAAGACAAAGAGCAACCGAAGAATACCGGTTAATTAAATCATGGATATCATCTGTGTTGCAATGAAAGCCTCTGCAGTTCCATTGTATAATGAAGGTCATTATTTGTGTTTAATTGTTGGAGCTGTATCTGGCTGCATTTTGAAGGTGACTGGCTTATGATGTTCCAATTTTTGTTTGTCTTTTCTTAGGAAAACTGGCCGACCAGTGTCCATTTCTTCTTCTTCGGCATGAATTTCTAAAATTGGATCTTCCTGTATATATGTGCCATCTGTGTTGTGGGTTGTATCTTGAATATTTTTCATTATATTTGAATTTGTAATACATGGTGTGGTAGCACTCATTGGAGGAGGAGATTCCGCTGGTATTGTTAGAGGAGTATTATTTTCTTGGTCTGAGAGTTTGGGTTGTTGTTTACGTACATTTGGTCATTCCTCAGAGAGGACAGTTCTAGCCCAATCAGAAATTGATTTATTAGCAGGAACTGTGATATCCATTTGAATAGAGTCTGTTTGGTATTTTTTAACAAGATTAGCATAGGAAATATTTTTGTTCATAGTAGGTGCAACTAGTCTTCTCGCTTCTTGGTAATTGACCTTGTTCTCAACTGTATTTTACTATTTTTTTCTCAGTTTTCCATTTTCACTAGTTCTGGAATAGGCAGGATGATCACCTTTGCAATTTGGACAGGTCATTTTTGTAGTCATGCAGTCACTTTGTATGTGATCCGAGGAACCACAGTTGGGGCAGACAGGAACACCTCTGTATACAGTTTGTGAGTGGCCATACTTTTGACATTTATAACATCTTAAAGGATTGGGAATGTATGGGTGGATACGGCAAAGTATCCACCTGCTTTTCCAGAGGAGCATAAGTTGGGCGTATTGAACATGAGAATAATGTTTCTGGTAGGCATAAGTTGATTATCTTTTTTAGTCATTATACGTTTGGCTTGAATTACATTTTGTCCCTGCAGCTCTTGGGTTATTCCTTCCTCGCTGACGTTTAATAGATCACAACTGGATATGACACCCTTAGATGAATTTAGGGTTGCATGAGGGAGATATTTTTACTGGAATGTTAGCAAAGTTTGTTAACTGTAAAAGTTTCTCCGAATGCCTGTGGTTCATAGTTTCCACTAGCAGGTCTCCTGATTGCAATCTCTTCACAGTCTTAGGAGATCCTGCAATATCTTCCAGATGTTTTTGTATTACGAAGGGAGACAGTTTGCTCATTGGCTGACTAGTAAGGGAGTGGAAAATTAAAAAAGATAGGCAGGGTTGCTCAATCTGAATAGTCTTCTGTCTCTTTGGTTGATCATTTCCTAAGTCGTGATTGGAGTCATGGTTAAGGTAGGTGTGTCTGTTCGGGAGTTGAAGGCTCTATCGGTGGATAATTATTTTTTATCCATAATGGCTCCTTTTTGTCCAGGGGGTTTCTTCCTTACCACCCAGGTTACCAGCCCCGCCACGGGGAGGCAGGAGCAGTGCCCCTTTGTGGCCAAGCATAGAGTTAGTATGGTTAGTAAGTCCATCTAAATTAAAGAAAAAGGTGCTTTCCTTCTTCTGGGCTCTCTTCTTATTTCTTATGAGAAATTAGAGAAAATTTTAATAAGTGCAAGAGAAAACAAAGGAAAACTCAGTAATTGGAAAGAAAAACATTCGATGTACACACTATAATCACTTGGCCAAGGAAATGCTTGGCACCCAAGGCCATGTGGCCACAGGCAGAGGCAAAAATGATTCTTACACTGCTTCTATTAGAATGAGCAGCAGCCTGGAAAGCAAGGCAATGGAGACTTCCAGGACTCATGGGGGGTCATAGTGGAATAAGTAAATACATGATTATTAGGTGTGCTAGGAGTATAATTAATAAATTTGATGACCTTGAAGTGCTAGTCAAGACATCAAGGGCAGATATTTCGGGATATCAGAGACATGGTATCACACAGATGTAAGTGGCGCAGAATTGGAATTTGGGGAGTACAATGTGTACAGAAAGGACGGAAGGGAGGAAGGGTTATGCTGTTAGTTAAGAAACAAAAACTCTAAGGAAGTGCATCCAATTGATAGACCTGGTCAAGACCCTTGGTTTATTCTCAATTGAGACAGCGAGATTTTGGAAGTTAATTAAATACTTAATTGTCCGTAGATTTACTGTTTGTAACTTGCCGCCATTGTTATATGATACAACGTTATAACCCGAACTAGATAGTGTTAGCTTAGTACAGTATAGTATAGTATATTATATAATATTGTCAATTAATCAGTAAAATCTATTAATCTTGTTAAACTTCATTGTCAATTAAATTGTACTTTTTAACTAAATACATATAACGACTTAGATTTTACAAACGTAACTAATTAATTAATACATAACTTGATACGGAAGTTATATAAACGGAACTCATAGATAATACTCGATACTGAAAAAATATATAGATATACAGTGCTATAACTGTGTTGGAATACAAGTTTCGGGTTATAATTTTGTACTGAAATTGAAATTTTATTGAAATTAAATCGAAATCATAACTCAGACCAGAGCAGCAAAGCAAAAGGATCAAGCTAATGGGAGTGCTGGCTCAGGGGAGAACTGAGGGCGGCATTTGTCCTCTGAATCACAGCATTTTAAAAGGCACTGCTTGCTTGATGTTTGTGGAGCAATCGGGTACGGGACATGATATTGCCACGGGGGATGTCTTTGTGTGTGTGTGTGTGTGTGTGTGTGTGTGTGTGTGTGTGTGTGTGTGTGTGTGTGTGTGTGTGTGTGTGTGTGTGTGTGTGTGTGCAAGATGTAGGGGGGGTGTAAGGAAATCACACGGTAAAAAAAGAAAAATCTTGGAAGCTACTAGGCTTTACATACAAACATTAGTCAGATGAACTAATGAGATATATGGCAGAGAAGAAAAATGCATGGGATTCATATAAATCAATGGGTGACATGGAAGCCTATGATAGATATAAGCTGGTCTGAAACCAAGTCACAAAGGAGATTAGGCAGGCAAAGGCAGATTATGAGAAATCCTTGGCAAAGAAAAACAGAAAAGAGTTCTTTACCTATGTAAACTCTAGAAGGAAAGGGACAAATCAGATTGGTCCACTGGATATCGATTGTTTAACTGTTGATGAATTTGCTCAGGTGGCTAACAAACTAAATGAGTATTTTGCATCTACATTCACACATGAGGAGTTATTCGGGAAGAGGAATGCCAGAGGTGAAGTAAACTCTGGCAGTGAGATTGATGATTTTGTAATAACTGAGAGGAAAGTGGAGGAGAAATTGTTGAGGATAAACATAAAAAAGGCACCCGGGGTGGATTGGATCAATCCAGTTATATCAAAGGAGGCAGCAAAGGAAGTAAGAAAACCCTTAGCCATAATTATGAGAGCTTCTTTGGACTCAGAGGAGGTACCCATAGACAATTCAGTCTATGGGTACCTCCTCTTCAGACCTATTCAGACCTCAATTCACAAAGGAGGAGAAAAGACTGACAAGTAATTATAGACCTGTGAGTTTAACTTCTGTTCCAGGAAAATTAATGGAGGCACTGGTTAAAAAAAGCACTGCAAGATCATCTAGACAAGACTTCAGTTATAGCTCGGACACAGCATTTTTGTTAAAGGAAAGTCTTGCCTGACCGATTTGATTGGATACTATGATGCATCACAAAAGAACTGGATGCAGGGAATAACTTTGATATTATATATTTGGATTTTAGAAAGGCTTTTGATACTGTTGCACATGGAAGACTGCTGCACAAATTGGAGCAGTGTGGCATTGGAGGCAAATTGCTGGTATGGATAAAGGGATGGTTGAGAGAGAGAAGACAGAGAGTGGTAATCAATGGACACTGCTTATCATGGACTAATGTTATTAGTGGAGTCCCTCAGGGTTCAGTGTTGGGTCCATTGTTGTTTTCTCTATATATAAATGATATTGATGATGGAATATCAAGCTTAATGTCCAAGTTTGCAGACGATACAAAGGTTGACTGACAGTATGCTGCTGCAACAGGATCTAGAAAGGTTGAGCAGATGGGCTGAGAAGTGGTAAATGAAGTTTAACATTGTAAAGTACTACATAAGGGAAACTAACACCAGAATAACATATCAAATCTGTGGTACTACACTGACAGTGGTAGAGAATGAAAAGGACCTGGGGGTGATTTTAATTTTCATATATGAAGTTTTCTGACAGTGCAAACGGGCTGAAAGAGTAGCTCATGGTGTCTTGTCAATGATATACAGGATTTTTTCTAGCAGCGATAAGGAGGTGATTATTCCCTTGTATAAGGCAATGGTCAGGCCACACCTTGAGTACTGTATACAAGTCTGGAGGCCTCATTTCAAGCAGGATGTAGAGCTGGTGGAACGAGTACAGAGAAGGGCAACAAGATTAGTGAATGGAACAAAGGGTTGCTCTTACAAAGAAAGAGCTTACGTTTTGAAAATTACAGTGTCTGGATACTAGGCACCAGGAGGTCATCTGATACAGGTATATAAAGACTGTATCAACTTTGAATGGTTTGAGCATGCTCAATGCTGATGGAATTCTTCCTCTTGCACAGAATAATCACCTGAGAGGGATAAATTCAAATTGAAGAAAGACAGATGCAGGACAGATGTGCAGAAATTTGCCTTTAGCCTGCGGGTACTTGGTTGGTGGAACAGACTTCCATCCCTTGTGGAAGTTGATATTAAAGGAGGCAGCAAAGGAAGTAAGCAAACCCTTAGCCATAGTTATGAAATCTTCCTTGGACTAAGGGGAGGTCCCCATGGACTGGAAGTGTGAAAATGTATCACCAATTCACAAAGAGGATTCAAAAGGTGACACAAGTAACTACAGACCTGTTAGTTTAACTTGTGTTCCGGGGATAATAATGGAGTCACTGGTTAAAGAAGCATTGCAGGATCATCTAGACAAGACTGCAGTAATAGTTAAGACACATCATGGGTTTCTTAAAGGGAGGCCTTGTCTGACTAATTTGATTGGGTACTATGATTTGGTCACAAAGGAACTGAATGCCTAAAATAATTTTGATATCATATACTAGAATTTCAGGAAAGCTTTTGATGCTGTTGCACAGAGAAGACTGCTGACCGGGCAAGCTGGGTGGGTAAAGTGCCTGCCTGGCAACCCAAAGGTCGCAGGTTTGAATCCTGCCTCGGGTTTGGAACAAAGCCTCTATGGCACCGAAGTCTGGACTTCAATTGCTACGACCCATCTTAGACGGAATTTTGCAGGGGAATTCTGGTTACTGAAGTGGGCCATATGGAAATTTCGGCTTCCTCCTGCACCAAGGACCACCCAGATGGCAGCAGCCCTCAACATGAGACGTCTTCCTGACATCATTCACGAGAGAAGACTCGTCTTTGCCATCAAAATGATGGCGGCATTATTTCAGTACCAGATTTCTGAGCTAACTGCGGATGGTGGATCCCGGTCCCAAGCCTTAGGGCTAATCCAATCGTACAGGCCATTCCAAATCGGGTAAAGCTAACTGATCGGTTTCTACCCATGCAAATGCTGGAAAACATACAGTCCTTGGACAGCGACCTCTACAAATTCACAGTCGACAAGGAATACAGGCAGAAAGTACTCGGTCGACTTCCTTCCCAGGACCACATCAGAGGACATTAGAACCTGCTCTCCGGAGACCTATTCATCACTGCCTTGAATCCATCATCGCAGTGTTCAAACCTTTCAGGAGTCATAATGCTTTTTTTTTCTTTTTTTTGTGTTTATTATGTTGTGTGATTTCTTTTCTGTAAACCCCTGGCTTGCAGCCGTGAAGGGAGTTGTATACAGCAATGTGCTTTTTGTATATAATAAAGAGTTCTTCTTCTTCTTTTAGACTCCCAGGTAGCAAGTACAGCTTATCTGGTATATCTCAGAGAATGTCTGTGACAACCTCAAGGATCAAACTGCAGGACATTTTGCATTTTATGGATATTACTAAAATGTGCATGATTGAACAAATGTAATAGTGCTCAAATTGAATAAAAGTTCTTTAAAAAATAATTGTTATATTTTTAGTTAAATTTGTTGGAGTGCTGTTTAACAAAATGCCTAAGTGTAAATGCTACACAGTTAAGACATTTAAAAAATAGTTTATGGGTGTTGGATAGATTACCTGCATGAAACTAACATGATACAAAACCATTAATATCAAGCCTATGGCTTGATATTAAAGATTGATTATTCATTAGCATTAGCAGAGGCATATGATGCAAGAAAGCGAGCTTATGAAGCATCATCCAAAAAAAAAAAAAAAACACTTCAATTTCACCCCTCCGTTCATTCGAAATACCTCTCCAGCTGAGTCTTAAATTTATTTAGGCTATCAACTTCCACAACAAGGGATGGAAGTCTGTTCCACCAACCAACTACCTGCTGGCTAAAGGCAAATTTCCGCACATCTAGCCTAAATCTGTCTTTCCTCAATCTGAATTTATGCCCTCTCAGGTGATTATTCTCCGCAAGAGGAAGAATCCCATCAGCATTGAGCATGCTCAAACCATTCAAGGCTTTATACACCACTATCAGATCACCTTGCTGGATAGATCCCATCCACTCCAGGTGCCTTTCTTGTGTTTATCTTCAACAATTTCTCCTCCACTTTACTCTCAGTTATTACAAGATTATCTAGCTTACTGCCAGAGTTGAATACACCTCTGGCATTCTCCTCTCTGAATAACTCCTCATGTGTGAATGTTGATGCAAAATATTAATTTAGTTTAAAGATCATGAAACATTCATTTCATGATATTTCATCAGATATATTAATCAGCATTGACAAAGATAAATGCATTCGAGCATACAGGGAAAAAGAAATCATTACAAACTTATTGCACAAAATTCAGTGACATCTATCAGCAAATTATCTCTTTAGCAAACCACTTCTTGGAAGCTACTAGGCTTTTCATACCAACTACGAAATACTGTTCAAGGTTTAGGCTTAAATGGATGTCAGTTGAAATAATGACTCATAGCAGAGAAGGAAAATGCATGGAATGCATATAAATTATCAAGTGACACAAAAGCCTGTGGTAGATATAAGCTAGTCTGTAATCACGCCACAAAGGAGGTTGGGAAGCAAAGGCAGATTACCAGAAATCTTTGGCAAAGGACGCAAAGAAAACCATCAAAGACTTCTTTACTTTTGTAAACTCTAGAAGGAAGGGATAAATCAGATTGATCCACTTGATATTAATGGTTTGACTGTTGATAATCCTGCCCATATAACTGACAAACTGAATGAGTATTTTGTATTTACATTCCCACATGAGGAATACTGTAGGTAGTGGAGGCCAAAAGTTTGCCACTAACAGGGAGCTAAATGATTATGTAATAACGGAGTGCAAAGTGGAGGAGAAATTGTTGAAGTTAAACATAAGAATGGCAACCTGGGGTGGATGGGAACTATCCAGTTATATTAAGGAAGGCAGCAAAGAAAGTAAGCAAACCCTTAGTCATAATTACAAGAGCATTCTTGGACTTAAGGAAGGTATCCATGGATTGGAGATGAGCAAATGTATCCCCTTTCTCAAAATGGAATCAGAGGGTGATACGAGTAATGACGGACCTTTTAGTTTAACTTCTGTTCAGGGGAGAGTAATGGAGTCACTGGTTGAAGATGCAATGCAGGATCATCTAGACAAGAGCGCAATTATAGTTAAGACACAGCATGGGTTTGTTAAGAGGAAATCTCGCTTAACCAATTTGATTGCATACTACAATGTGGTCACAAAGAACTGGATGCAAGAAATAATTTTGATATCATATATTTGGATTCCTGGAAAGATTTTGATACTTTTGCACACATAAAAAATGCTGTACAAATTTTATCAGTATGGCATTAAGTAAAAGTTGCTTCTATGGATAAATGGATGGTTGAGTGGGAGAAGACAGAGTGGTAATCCACGGACCCTGCTCTTCACAGAATAATGTTATTAGAGAAGTCCAGCAGGGAAATGGTGGGCCCACTATTGTTTTCTATATTTATCAAAGATATTGAAGAAGAAATATCAGGCTTAATGTCCAAGTTTGCAGATGAAGGTTGGCAGGGTTGTTAATGATAGTACACAGCTGCTACAACCGGATCTAGAAAGGTTGCGCAGATGGGCTGAGAGATGGCAACTCAATATAGAAAAATGCAAAGTGCATATGGGTAGCAGTAATCACAGTAATGTATCTACTGTGTGGTACTTCACTCAGGGTAATGTAAAATGAAAAAAACTTGTGGTTAATTGTGCAGTTAGATATGAAGTTTTCTGAGCAGTGCAGACAGTCTGTAAGAGAGCTCATGATGTCTTGTCAATGATATACAGGAATTTTTCTAGCAGGGATAAGGAGGTGATTATTCCCTTGTGTAAGGCAATGGTCAGACAACACCTTGAGTATTGCATAAAGGTATGGAGGCCTCATTTTAGGATGTAGAGCTGCTGGAATGAGTACAGAGAAGGCCAATGAGATTGGTGAAGGGAACAAATGATTGCTCTTACCAAGAATGGCTTAAGTTCTAAATATTGCAGCATCTGGAAACTAAGCCCCTGTGAGGCGATATTATGTATAAGGCATGCTTGATGTGTATAAGGCTTTGAATGGTTTGAGCAATGCTAATGGGATTCTATCTATTGCTCAGATTACACACTTGAAGGGGCATAAATTCAAATTCAGGAAAGACAGTTGCAGAATAGATGTGCAGAAATTTGTCTTTAGCCAGCAAATGGATGATTGCTGGAACAAACTTCCATCTGTCATTGTCAAAGTTGATAGCTTACATATATTCAAGGAAGAACTAATTCTTTTTTTTTTTTTTGGCTGATGCTGTATAAGCTTGCTTTCTTGCATCATATGCCACTACTACTACTACTAATGCTAATGCAAACTTTTTTTAGTTTTTTAGCGTAATTATCATTAGAAGCATTTAAGGCTATTAACTAATTGATAGCATTATGAATGTAACTGTAGAGTGTAATATAATAATGCAAATTTGACAGATCACTTGAAATATAACACACTTAGTGTAATATTACCTAAAAGCATTAAAATCCAGCATAATAAGTATTACCGAATTAAACATTTATTATTCTAAATAAATGCAGAAAAACAAGAGGCTAAAAGTCGTGGAAGTAATGTGGCTGAGGGGAGAACCAAAGGAGGAAGTTCTACTATGATCACTGCCTTACAGAATATGCTACTTGTTTACTATTTTTGGACTATCTGGAACAGGATATGACAGAGCGAATGGGGATGTCTTTGTGTGTGTGTGTGTGTGTGTGTGTGTGTGTGTGTGTGTGTGTGTGTGTGTGTGTGTGTGTGTGTGTGTGTGTGTGTGTGTTTTCAGCACAAACAGTATGAGGAATTTAAGTTTGAACTTGGCATTGTGATGGATGTTTGTGAGAGTTTGAAGAACAGGGTTGATGCCCTCGAAAGAATTAAAATATGGAGTAATCAAGCTCTCTGTGCCAAAGCTTACACCCGTACATCAGACAATAGTGACAATCCCAAAGATAGAATGCACAGATCCCATAGGAGGTAATTATTGTAGGTGACTGGGAAATGGGAAATATATTTGAACAAAAAGGATAGATGGAATAGTACACCAGGGTATGTATGCTAGGGGCAAAAGTAGTGTTGTAGGGCAGATATCATCTTTAAAGGGGCATATTGTAGTATTGTTGAAAAAGAAAAATATTTGAGTTAGGACGGAAATTGAAAGTGTCTACAATTCTGGCCAGACACAACAGGAAGGAGTATGTGATAAGAGCTTTGTCAATCAAATCAGCCTTAGAGAAACTGTACAAGGTTCATGGGGGTAGAATTTTTCTGAGCATGTGTCTATGCTTTTTAACAGGAGAGACTGTTTTTACAGGAATGAGATACACTTAAATAGGGGTATGAGAATATTTGCTGGCGCTATCAAGGCATTGTTTGGTGGGTTGGAAAACTGCTGGCTTGGGGGGGGGGGGTACACAGACTAATAGATTAACAGCAGCCACAGGCAGAGGTGCAAGTCTTTCTTGCACCGCTTCTACTGGAACATGCAGCATCCTGAAAAGCAAGGTGCCAGGATTTCAAGGCCTGCTGCAGGGGTGGGGAGATGCTAATGGAAAAAGCAAATATAGGAGCCGTGTTAGGGTTACTAAAAGTAAAAACAAGTGCAAGTATACTTACACCTGTTTTTACTTGCATGTGTACTAATGCTAAAACCACAGAATATAAATTTGATGAATCTGAGGTGCTGGTCAATTTGTCAAAGGCAGAAAATGGGGTTTTTTTTTTTTTTTTTTTTGGTAGTTGTTGGCACATCGGCTTCTGTGGCCATAGTGCACCTCCCAAGGTTTTTGCAGTACTTTGATCCAAGCCCGAGGCGGGATTCGAACCCGCGACCTTTGGGTTGCCAGGCAGGCACCTTACCCACCTAGCCCGGTCGGCGCAGAAAATGGGATATTGGAGACATAGTGTCACTCACACATAAGGGATGTAGGGTTTGAATATGGGGAGTACAATTCGGCCATTGTGTATTGTGTCACTGTCTTTGCCAGATCAACACTGACAAGAGTCCATACTGGAAATCTTTGATCAGATATAAGGTTTCATAACAGTTTAGGAGTTGCCAGTTAATGGATTTCTCCATTACTCTGTAAAAAGTAAAGGTAAGTGTAATGGAATGATAACTGAATGAGAGGGATGTGTCTCCCATTTTAGGAACTGACTGAATATGAGCAAATTTCCCAGAAGAAATAAAAACAATGGTGGAATAAAATAAGAAAGGGTAAAAAGGCAAGCTTTAGTGGAATGTGGAATAAACTATTTCATTCTTACAAGAATAATTTCACTGACATGATCTGAAGAAACATTGACATCAGAATATTGTAATCCAACCAAGAAAAATAAGCATAGAAATATAGCAAATTAACCAATTTCACATTCATATAATGCTAAACAGCATGAGGCTGAGAATAGCCATGGGAAAAAGGCTCCACTGGAGATGAGACCAAAGTTGTGACATGAGGTGCCTAGAGGACTACTCACCTCAACCATGTAAGTTGAGGGGTTGTTTGTGAGAAGGTCAAGAGTGCTGGTCTTGTGGTCAGGATTGTCTGGTATTCTGGTAAGTAAATAAACAATCTGTGTGGGGTCATTAGTAACTGCAAATCCTCAGCATCTTAACCAGCTGGGTCCATGTAACAAGAAAACTAAAGTGAGCTGGAGTTGTATTTGCATTTGTATCTCCTTATAAATTTGAGCTCTGCAGTATTTCAGAAGCAGTATGAGCATGGCAGCCAACAAGAACTGACCTTTAATGTGGCCAAGTGTTCATGGATGATCAATATAGACCTGAAGAAATATTACATCCTTTTGCAAACATAGGTATTTTAATATGTCTATCCTGCAGAACTAGGTCAATAATTTTTGAGAATATTTCCAGAGGTCGGGATGACCAAAGGATGTCAGCACTTGTGTTGGTCACCAAGATCGTGAGGCCATCTACTATGAATTCTCAACTCCACTTAAATTGAGTCTAGCAAAATGTTATTGGTATTCTGAAGTGGCAGCAGCATCATCATCATTATATATAGCTTTCATTCATTCATTCATGAAGAATTTGATCAACTCCCTTGTTTTGTCAAAAATTGGATGATGGCTCAATTTTAAGGAATCCACATTTTATTTTGGGTTGGCTTAAGCTGGACCAGCACAAATAAGTTACAGATATTTATGAATGTAAAGGGTTTTATATAGTGAGTATATTTATAATCAAAGTAGATAACTTAATGAATGTCCCTCCTATAAATTAAAATTACAATTTTTATGCAAGTCACATACTTTTCTTGATTTGGGATATAATCACCAGCAATAATTGACATTATAGTGGACTTTCCCACTCCTTGTAGACCCATGACACCAATAACGTGAAAATCTGTATAATCCTGCAAGTACTGTAAAAAAAAAAATAATAATTTCCTTTTTTTCTTGCCCCACTGTAATCTATTTATTAATTACAAAGTTAAAAATCACTTCAATAAAGAATGAAATGCAAGTTGGGTAAATTTCAAATGTGCCATATTTAAATAAGTTCACACTTCTCAGAATTATGAGAAAGTTTTAAAGTCTCTACAACTAAGTAAAATAGTTACAAATTTTGGTTCCAGAATGAATGTGGCATCCTGGAAGTAGATGATCATATGACTATCACTGCAGATAGTTACATAGTCATTTGAGAGTCACTGCAGATAGTTACATTGTCATCTGAGAGTCACTGCTGTGCAGACACAGGAAATATTTTTATTGTTGTACTGCACTTGAGTAGAGACTAATTCCCTTTTTAAAAGGAAGAAGGTTATGAAATAATACCTCTCCCAAAACAATAATCTTCATAGGTAACAGAATGCCTTCCCTGAAACCCTAAAACAAAATACATGTTTGTCAAGTGACCCAGTATGAAACTCTGTTAATAACTCAGAAAAATACTGTAGCAGACTATGCCTTCTTCAGAAACGTTGAGTCAACATTTTGTTCATAACAATGGCCCTGTTTCAAGGCTTCACCAGAAGGTGACCTGGCTGAATAATCTCTCACACTCAGCACTGACTTGGAATAATTGGGAATACATTCCTTGTGCACTTGCCAGTTCCTTGACAAAGGATCAATGTACAATAAAAATGTCTTCTTCCACAACAGAAGCTGGTAGGTTTTAAAACTGAAACTGACAGAAATGATGCCGCAAAACATCTGCATCTTTATCTAATTCTTTATCTTTAACGATACCAAGGAGCACCAAAACAAGTCCACCAAACTTTTGAAATCTGAAAATAATACAATAACAACTGATGAAAATTAGTATAACTAGTGGCAAATGATGAAAGAAAGCAAGGTCAATCAATGAAACAAAGCAATATCAGCAAAAAAAAAAATGCTTCCCATTTGTGCTACCTCAGTATTTATAAGAATATCATTTTAAATGAAAACTTGTGCACCATATATTGTGCAGGCAGATATGAAGTTTGCTAAGCAGTGCAGATGGTCTGCAAGAGTAGCTTATGGTGTCTTATCAATGATATACAGGAATTCTTCTAGCAGGGATAAGGAGATGATTTTCCCCTTGTATAAAGCAATGGTCAGGCCACACCTTGAGTATTGTATACAGATCGGGAGGCTTCATTTTAAGAAGGATGTAGAGCTGTTGGAACGATTACAGAGAAGAGCAACAAGATTAGTGAATGGAACAAATGGTTGCTCTTACAAAGAAAGGCTTAATTTTTGCAAATTATCTGGAGACTAGGCACCTGCGAGGTGATCTGATTGGGGTGTATAAAGCGTTGAAAATTCAAATTGAGAAAAGATAGTTGTAGGATAGACGTGCAGAAGTTTGCCTTTAGCCAGCGGGTGGTTGATTGCTGGAACAAACTTCCATCTGTCGTAGAAGTTGATAGCTTAAACAGATTCAAGGCAAAACTAGACAAACATTTGGAGCGAGTGGATGGCTGAAATGAGAAGGGTCTGTATGTGTGTTTTTTTTTTTTTTTTTTGTTTGGCTGATGCTATATAAGCTTGCTTTCTTGCATCATGTGCCCTGCTAATGCTAATATAGTCACAGGTAATATGATGTATTCCCTCACTGAGCAAAAGAGCAGAATCTTCTCTTCTTTTAGACTCTCTGTGGTCGTGGCAGTAGACACCCAGGGTTAAGTCAGAATCATCCTTTTGGTTTATTATTAAAGAAAGAGAATTATGATGATATCCAGCTCAGGACTCTGGGTGTGCCACACCCATACTCACCATATGTGAGCCTCTAAGAGTGTATTCTGCTATGGTACTTAATTTGCAAAATGGTAGTGGAAGATCTGAAAACTGTTGATAAAACAAATTTGCACATAACATTCTTCAACATATCTAGTAGAATGACCTCAGTACATGAACATGTGGTACACTGGATTGAAGAGCTATGTTCAGATTTTCAAACATTGGCATAACATAAAAAAAAAAAAAAAAAAAGCAAATTGCTGTATTCAAGCCAGAAAGAAAATCATTACAGACATTTAGCACGGATGAGGATGACATGCTGAGAATTAACAGCTGGCTTGGCCTGTTTAGAATTGCTTTTACTAGAAGTTTCAATTCAAAAGTTCTTTTTCTTGAATTCATCAATTTGTCATCTTTGAAAACTTTTTGGCCCTGACCCATGTTGAAAACTAAATTTCAACATGAGTCAGTGCCACCACTAGTGATCCAGTGTTCTATGTTTCAATTTACTAACTCTTTAAACTGATTTTCTCATTAGTCAGCATTAGTCAAGACCTACGATGCAAGAAAGAAAGCTAATGCAGCATCAGCAAAAAAAAAAAACAAAAAACCTCATTTTTCACCCATTCATTCACTCCAAATGCCTATCTAGCTCAGCCTTAAATTCATTTAAGCTATCAACTTCCATAACAACAGATGGAAGTCTATTCCAGCAAACAACTACCTGCTGGCTAATGGCAAATTTCTACACATCTATTCTATAATTGTCTTTCCTCAATTTGAATCTATGTCCCCTCAGGTTTGCAAGGGGAAGAATCCCATCACCATTGAGCTTGCTCAACCCATTCAAAGGCCTTATACACCTCAATCAGATCAACTCGCAGTGCCTGGTCTCCAGAGGCTGCAATTCGCAGAAATTAAGCCTTTCTTGGTAAGAGCACCCCCTTATTTCCCCTCACCAATACTGTTGCCCTTCTTTGTACTCGTTCTAGCAACTCTAAATCCTAAAATGAGGGCTCCAGACCTGAACAGAGTACTCAAGGTGTGGCCTGACCATTGCCTACAATGAGATAATCATCTCCTTGTCCCTGCTAGCAAAATTCCTATATATCATTGACAAAACTTCATGACCTACTCTGGCAGTGCCTGCACTGCTCAGAGAACTTCATATCTGACTGCACAATTACCCCCAGGTCTTTTTCATTCTCCACCTCAATGTGTGTAGTACAACACAGTTGGCTTGTTTCTCTTTGGTAACTGCTACCCATATACATTACTTTATATTTGTTAATGTTAAACTTCAGTTGCCACTTCTCAGCCCATTTTCCCAACATCTAGATCAAGTTGCAGTAGCATATTGTCTTTACTGTCATTAACCACCCTGCCAACCTTTGTATCATCTGCAAACTTGGACATTAAACCTGATATACCCTCATCAATATCCCTGATGAATACACAAAATAACAATGGACGAGCACCGAACTAGGGAACTCCACTAATAACATTAGTCCATGAAGAGAAGTGTCCACTGATTATCACTTTCTATCGTCCTCCACTCAACCAACCCTTTATCCATTGTAGCAACTTGCCCTTAATGCCATACTGCACCAATTTGTACAGCACTCTTCCATGTGTAACTGTATCAAAAACTTTCCTGAAATCCAAGCATATGACAACAAAATTATTTTTTGCATCCAGTTCCTTTGTGACCACATCATAGTATTGAATCAAATTGGTCAGACAAGACCCCTTTAAGAAACCCACGCTGTCTTAACTATTATTGCCATCTTGTCTAGATCCTGCATTGCTTCTTTAACCAGTGACTCCATTATTTTCCCCAGAACAAAAGTTATGCTAACAGGTCTATAGTTACTTGTGTCACCAAAATGTATCCCCGTGAATCGGGGATACATTTTGCACACCTCCAGTCCATTGAGCCCTCCCCTTTGTCCAAGGAAGTTCTCATCATTATGCATTTCTTCTCCATTTTGCTCTTAATTATTACAAAATCACTTAGCTCCTTGTTAATTTGATAAAATTCTGGTATTCCCCTCACTGAATAACTCCTCATGTGTGAATGTAGATGCAAAATACTCATTCAGTTTATCAGCTACGTGAGCAGGATCATTAATAGTCAAACTATGTATGTTAAGTAGACCAATCTCATTCATCCCTTTCCTTGTAGAGTTTACATAAGTAAAGAACTCATTGCTGTTTTTCTGTGCATCATTTGTCAAAGATTTCTCATAATCTGCCTTCACCTGCCTAACCTGCTTTGTGACTTTATTACAGACAAGCTTATATCTGCCATAGGCTTCTGTGTTGCCTGATAATTTATATGCACCCCATGAATTTTTCTTCTCTGCCATGAACCTCATTAATTCATCTGATATCCATTCAGGACTAATCCTTGAACAGTATTTCTAATTTGTTACAAAAAGCCTAGTATCCTCCAAGATTAAGTCCCTGAAAGTTTCCCATTTAGAATTCGCTGTTGGTAACATCATCAGTTGATACCACTGTACAGAATTTAAAAACTGAGACTACTGTAGCAACCTTTACGAAAGCAAAAACCCTTCCCTTTACCCTTGATGGTAGATAGATCTTTAAGTAAATCCCGCATCAGAAAAGGAACCAGGTTATGGTTCCTTTTCTGCAAATTCTTAATGCATGAATAATCACTGCTGATAATCAGATCAAGAGAATTACTTCCTCTTGTTGCCTATCGAACATGTTGCTGTAGGAAACAGTCATCCAATAAATCCACAAAAGTCTTGCTAGTGTGCGAGTGACCAATCCACAAGTTCCAGTCAATATCTGAAAAGTTAAAATCCTCCGTTATAACCACTACTTTAAAAACTTATACCCACTTCTTTAAAAACTTTTCAAAGGCTGCGAGAGTTCTAGAAGTCTACTTACATATTTTACCAAAGAGAGCCGATATGTATTTCGCCTTCAAAACCTTTTTAAATTCATCATGCATCAATTTAAATTGCATGCACCAAGTCTTTTTAACACTTCTAGGTTTAGTAGCATCAACAAATTCTCTTCCACATTATCCTCAGTTATCACAAAATCATTTACCTCACTGTTAGAGTTTGATAAACTTCTGCCACCCTTTTCCTTAAAGAGGATACCATTACAGAAAAAGTTTCTGTAATGACGGCCTCCGTAGCCAAGTGGTCAGGAGTGGGAGTGCAGTAGCACATGCTCTTTGAGCAGACTGAGGGCCAAGTCCGTGAAAGCGGAATGTGGTCGATCTGCCACTCCACCTTGGACAAGCATGACAGATTATAGTCCATTTTCCTCAACATGAATATTGTTGAGGTGGCTTCCATCCAGTAGTAGGTTGTAATGGCTGCAGTTTACCTTTTTTTTTTATCCTTTCATCTGCAATCAAGTGAGAAGGAAAATGTTTCTTATGGTATCACAAGGCTTCTCTATGTTTCTTTGGTATTTAATTATGTAATATCGGTGTAAATACACCATAGTTTACCCATAAATTTGAAACAGCCTTTTACACTATGTATGTAGTGTAAAAGGCTGTTTCTTTGTTTGTTATTTGGTTTTTACGAGCATTAGCAACTAAGGCCATATTGCTCCGGGATATGCGGTGGTCATTCCCTGACCTTTCCGCATCCTCCGTATTTGGTGGTGATGGGCTCGAACCCCGGTCTAATCAAAAAGCGTGTGCTACGCACTGCTGCTCCTTCCCACCTGGCTATGGAGGCGCAGTGTAAAAGGTATCATTTTAATTGTATCTCATATTGTGGGTGCCTTCACAACGAGATAGCTGGTATTGCACTACTTCAAATCTATCCAGTTATATTAAAGGAGGCAGCAAAGGAAGTAAGCAAACCCTTAGCCATAATTATGAGAGCTTCCTTGGACTCAGGGGAGGTACCCATAGACTGGAAATGTGCAAATGTGACCCCAATTCACAAAGGAGGATCAAAGGCTGACACAAGTAATTATAGACCTGTGAGCTTAACTTCTGTTCCAGGAAAATTAATGGAGGCACTGGTTAAAGAAGCACTGCAGGATCATTTAGACAAGACTTCAGTTATAGCTCAGACACAGCATGGTTTTGTTAAGGGGAAGTCTTGCCTGACCAACTTGATTGGATACTATGATGCAGTCACAAAAGAACTGGATGCAGGGAATAACTTTGATATTATATACTTGGATCTTAGAAAGGCTTTTGATACTGTTGCACATGGAAGACTGCTACACAAATTGGAGCAGTGTGACATTGGAGGCAAATTGCTGCTATGGATTAAGGGGTGGTTGAGGGGGAGAAGACAGAGAGTGGTAATCAATGGACACTGCTCATCGTGGACTAATGTTATTAGTGGAGTCCCTCAGGGCTCAGTGTTGGGTCCATTATTGTTTTCTGTATTTATAAATGATATTGATGATGGTATATCAAGCTTAATGTCCAAATTTGCAGACGATACAAAGGTTGGCTGGGTTGTCAAGGACACTACTGACACTATGCTGCTGCAACAGGATCTGGAAAGGTTGAGCAGATGGGCTGAGAGGTGGCAAATGAAGTTTAACATTGACAAATGTAAAGTACTACACATGGGAAACAGCAACCCCAGAGCAACGTATCAACTCAGTGGTACTACACTGACAGTGGTAGAGAATGAAAGGGACTTGGGGGTGATTGTGCAGGCAGATATGAAGTTCTCTGAGCAGTGCAGACGGGCTGCAAGAGTAGCTCATGGAGTATTGTCAATGATATACAGGAATTTTTCCAGCAGGGATAAGGAGGTGATTATTCCATTGTATAAGGCAATGGTCAGGCCACACCTAGAGTACTGTATACAGGTCTGGAGGCCTCATTTCAAGAAGGATGTAGAGCTGCTGGAACGAGTACAGAGAAGGGCAACAAGATTAGTGAATGGAACAAAGGGGTGCTCTTACGAAGAAAGGCTTAAGTTTTGCAAATTACAGTGTCTGGAGACTAGACACCAGCGAGGTGATCTGATAGAGGTGTATAAAGCCTTGGATGGTTTAAGCATGCTCAATGCTGATGGGATTCTTCCTCTAGCTCAGAAAAATCACCTGAGAGGGCATAAATTCAAATTGAGGAAAGACAGATGTAGGATAGACGTGCGGAAATTTGCCTTTAGCCAGCGGGTGGTTGGTTGGTGGAACAGACTGCCATCCCTTGTGGTGGAGGTTGATAGCCTAAATAAGTTTAAGGCTCAGCTGGACAGGTACTTTGAACGAACAGAGGGGTGAAGTGGAAGTGGGGTTTTTTTTTTTTTTTTTTTGGCTGATGCTGCATAAGCTTGCTTTCTTGCATCAAATGCCTCTACTAATGCTAATGCTAATGCTAAATAAATAACGCTTCTGTAACTCCGCCATGGACGGTCCCAAGCCCGGCTGCGAAAGGAGGAGGGTGGTCATCCTGCCGAAATGACCAGAACCGGGAAACCCGGGAAACTAGGCAAGAAACCGCATGAAATTCGGAACAAGCTCTTACAACAATGTTACCGCATCCGGGGTAGCCGATGCGCCAGCACTGGGGACCCAGGGTACTGGTGTGAAGTGGACCACTGGCCACAGCAATAAGCTTACTACGCCGAAAAGGACAATTAACATTGGTGAATGGAATGTTCGAACGGGGCACCACGTTGGACAAAAGGAAATCATTGCCCAAGAACTACTTAGGTGCAAGATATCAATCGCGGCATTATCCGAATTAAGGCTCACCGGGTCTGGAACGATGATCATCCAACCACCAGCACCTAACGAAGCGGTTATGCTATTCTACTCTGGTGGTGAGAAACGAGAAGCAGGAGTGGGCTTTATGGTCGATGCTCAGGCCACCAGTAGTGTGATCGCTTTCCAACCAATATCGGACCGCCTGGCAGTCCTTACTGTCAAGGGCACCATCAAGACCCATATTATCTCCGCCTATGCGCCAACTGAGACTAGCCTGGACCTGACCAAGAATGACTTCTACAACCAGCTCCAACATACGCTGGATTCAATTCCGCAGACAGAAGTGATCATCCTCGCAGGGGACTTTAATGCCCACATTGGCGCGGACAGATCTGGTTGGGAAACAACAATGGGCAAGTTTGGCCATGGGAAGATCAATGACAACGGACTACGTTTGTTGTCCTTTGCCGCATCTAACAACCTGATCATTGGAAACAGCCATTTCCAGCACCCTCAAAAACATCAACTTACATGACGAAATCCATCTGGCAAGGACTCAGCAATCCTGGACTACATTTTGATCAATGCCAAATTTCGCTCATCACTTTCGTGCCATGAGGGGACCTGATTGCGGATCTGATCACTACCTCATCCGGGCTAAGGTGCAGCTCAAATTACGGCATACAAAAAGATCATCTCGGTCAGCCAAGCTGGACTGGAGGCAGCTAATGAATGCTGCCAACAAACAGGCATATCAGATCGCCCTATCCAACTGCTTCGAGATGCTGGCCGTGCCCGAGGATATAAATGAAGAAGAAAAGCAGATCTCTGATGCCATCCTGGAATGTGCCAAGCCCCTATGTCCACCTGCCCGACGTCGAACGCAACCATGGATATCAGACGAGTGCCTGGACCTCGTGGACAAACGGAAACAGGCAAAGTTGTTCGACTTTGAACCGTACCGGCAGCTAAACTGAGAAGTCCGACAAATAATGACAGCAGAAAGAGAAGCATACTGGAACCAAGTGGCAGACGATCTTGAAGTGGTGGCATCCAAGAACGAGTACCGCACTCTCTACCGCACCCTCAGATGTCTGAGTGGAAAGACCAGATTGACTAGTGACAACATCAAGAATGCTGATGGGACCTTCGTGCGATCACCATCCGAACGCCTGCAACGGTGGAGTGAATTCTTCAAAGCTTTGTATAATCACGACCCACCTCAGGGACCGCCAGCAACAGCACTCTCGATCGACCCCCCTGAGGTCTCCATGGTCGATGTTGAGCCTACAGTAGAAGAAGTGAAAGCAGCCATACAATCCCTGAAGAATGGCAGGGCACCAGGAGTGGAACAAGTCACCACAGAAGCGATCAAAGCCGGGGGAGATGTACTGCTTCGCCGACTACACTCGCTCCTCAAAACCATCTGGTGCACTGAACAAATTCCGCTAACATGGAGGAAAGCCATTATCGTACCGATCCACAAGAAAGGTGATAACCGGGACTGCAAGAACTACCGTGGCATCAGCCTCCTTTCCATCATCGGAAAGGTCTTTATGAAGATCATCCAGTCAAGACTGCAGAAACATCGCGAGCAAACCAGTCGAGAAGAACAGGCAGGATTTAGACCCAGGCGAGGATGCTGTGATCAAATCTTTGCCATTCGTCAGCTGATGGAGGAGAGGATCCGGTGTGGACAGCGAACCGTCATTGTTTTCATTGACTTTCATAAGTCTGCTTTCGACTGTGTCCACCGGCCTGCCTTATGGAAACTACTAGAGGTTGAACATGTACCTCGAAAAGTCATCACACTCCTCCAAACTGCATACAACGGTTTAACCAGCCAGGTGCGCATCCAGAACGATTTATCTGAGGAATTTACCATCCAAACTGGAGTCCGCCAAGGGGATGTAGCCTCCCCGTTGCTTTTCAACATCGTGGTCGACGCCATTATGAGGCAAGCATTCAGAAACAGACAGGGCATACAATATGACAAGGATCACTATGTGACTGACCTGATGTTTGCTGATGATAGTGCTATCCTTGCCAGTAACGACGCTGAGGCCACGGACATCCTCTACGACATTGCCCACAATGCCCGGCCATACGGTTTGAAGATCAATGCTGGTAAGACAAAGGCCCTGACAACAGATGGGTCGCAAGCCACCATCTATCTCGAAGGCGTCCAGATCGAGCAAGTGCAGGACTTTAAATACCTTGGGTCGCTGGTCCAGGAGAAGAAAGTTGCATCCACCATGGAAATCCACAGCAGAATTGGACAGGCGGCCACTGCGTTCGCCTCGCTCAAATGGTGTCTGTGGAAGAGGACCAACATTTCTACAAAGACTAAAATCCGACTCTTCCGGACTTTGATCCTGCCCATTCTTCTTTACGGATCGGAAACATGGATTTGTCTCAAGTTAGATTTGAACAAACTTGAGGTATTCCAAATGCGATGCCTGCGGCAGATCTTGGGCATCTCTCTTCGCGACCGCATCACTAATGATACCATCCGCGCCAGAGAGCCAACAGCAACCAACCACTGCCGACCAAATCCAGAAGCGAAGGCTTAGATGGTTTGGCCACGTATGTAGAATGGGCACGAACAGAATACCATCCAGACTCCTTTGGAGACAACGACCCACCCAATGGAGCATCCAACGGACCGCGCCTAGGAAAACGTGGGCCAAGCAAGTGGAAAATGACTTGAAGAGCCGATGTCTCGACCTACCAGGCCAGGACTGACGCCATTGATCGTAAGGTATGGAAGAACATCACAGAGCAAGTCCGAAACCCTGCGGCACCTACAGCAGCATACTGGTTGCGTGGCCAACTGCCTCCCCCAGCTGCCAGCTAAGGACCAAAGAAGAAGAAGAAGAACGCTTCTGTAGCCAAGACTACTGTTATTTATTTTCAGAGGATACCACCACCCAGATGATCATTTTGAAGGTAGTGGGCTTCATCGTCAGTAGGTAGGGAGGTACCCTGGTAATGCAACATGCCATCACAGTTGCAAAGTTATTTCCACAATATGAGAGATGCCAAACGGTGTTGGTAATAATGTATTAGAAGATAAAATGCACAAGGCATAATTCCTTATGAGTTTAGGTAATTAAATATATAATATCGGTGTAGATACACCATAGTTTACTCATAAATTTGAACTACGTATGTAGTGTAAAAGGCATCGTTTTAATTGTATCTCATATTGTGGGTGTCTTCACAATGAGATAGCTGGTATTGCACTACTTCTTTGGTATGTATTCTCTGTTTTTTTCTTATGGTATGTATGTTTCTTATGGTATTCCAAGGCTTCTTACCATAGGCTTCTGTATTTATCATAGGCTTCTGTATCACCTGATAATTTATATGTAATCCATGAATTTTTCTTCTCTGTCACAAGTCTCATTAGTTTATCTAACATCTGTGAGTGGTGCTAGCATTTGTTGCATTTGTTTTAAAACATATCATATCGCATATATGTGCAATGGTGCATAGCATTTCGGTTAGCGGGGTTAATCTGGAGAGGGTTACTAATGACTTAAAAAAAGCCCTCGCAAAATTACCTTAGCCTCCCCCACAGAAAAAAGTCTGCACTCTGCAGAACCATTAAAACAAAGTACCTAACAAAACAGTTTATCAATAATTCCTAAATTCAGACATATTTTCAAACTTCAGTTTTAAGGGTAGTGAGAGAGTAAAAATTGGATATTGAATATTAAATGTAAAACATATTTTATTAACGGCTTAGACGAAGCCTGTCGCAAGTGCCTCACATGCACATGACTAGCACTGGGTCTGCTTACATCCATTTAGGTCTAATCCTTGAACAGTATTTCTAAGCTGATATCAAAAATTAGCATTAACATTAGTAGAAGCATATGATGAAAAAAAAGAAGCTTATACAGCATCAGCAAATAAAAAAAAAAAAAGAATGCTTCCCATTTCACTCATCCAATCACTTCAAATGTTTGTCAAGTTCAGCCTTAAATTTATTTAAGCTATCCACTTCCACAAAAGCAGATGGAAGTGTGTTCCAGCAATTTCCTCAATTTGAATCTATACCCCTCAGGCTAGTAATCTGAGCAAGAGGAATAATTCCATCGGCATTGAGCTTGCTGAAACCATTGCAAGCCTTATACACCTCAATAAGATCATCTTGCAACAGATGCCTAGTCTCCACAAACTGTAATTTGTAAAACTTAAGCTTTTCTTCGTAAGAGCAACCCTTTGTTCCATTCACTAATCTTGTTGCCTTCTCTGTACTCATTCCAGCAGCTCTACATCCATTCTAAAATGAGGCTGCCAGGCCTGTATGCAGTACTCGAAGTGTGGCTTGATTGTTGCCTTATACATGGGGACAATAACCTCCTTATTCCTGCTAGCAAAATTCCTGTATATCATTGACAAGACACCATGTGCTACACTGCTCAGAAAACTTCATATATGACTGCACCATTACCGCCAGGTCCTTTTCATTCTCCACTACCCTGAGTGTAGTACCAACCAGTTGATACGTTACTCTGGGGTTACTGTTACCATATGCAGTACTTTATATTTGTCAACATTAAACTTCAGTTGCCACTGCTCAGCCCGTCTGCCTATCTTTTCTAGATCCTATTGCAGTAGCATACTGTCTTTAGTGTCATTAACAACGCTGCCAACCTTCGTATTATCTGCAAACTTAGACATTAAGCCTAATATAACTTCATCAATATCCTTAATAAATACACAAAACAACAATGAACCAACACTGAACCCTGGGGGACTCCACTAATAACATTAGTCCACGAAGAGCAGTATCCATTGATTACCACTCTCTGTCTTCTCCCACTTAACCATCCCTTTATCCATAGCAGCAACTTGCCCTTAATGCCACTGCTCTAATTTGTATAGCAGTCTTCCATGTGCAACAGTATCAAAAGCCTTCCTAAGATCCAAGTATATGATATCAAAATTGTTCTTTGCATTCAGTTCCTTTCTGACCACATCATAGTATCCAATCAAATTTGTCAGACAAGACTTCTCCTTAAATAACCCATGCGGTGTTCAAACTATAACTGAAGTCTTGTCTAAATGATCCTACAGTGCCTCCATTATATTCCCAGGAACAGAAGTTAAACTAACAGGTCTGTAATTACTTGTCACCCTTTGATCATCCTTTGTGAATTGGGATCACATTTGCACAACTCCAGTCCATAAATACCTCCCGTGAGTCCAAGGACGCTCTCATAATTGTGGCCAAGGGTTTGCTTGGATATTAATATAACTGGATAGATCCCATTCATCCCAGATCCCATTTTTTATTTTCAACAATTTCTGCTGCACTTTGTCTCAGTTATTACAAAATCATTTAGCTCACTGCTAGAGTTAAATACATCTCTGGCATTCCCGTCCCTGAATAACTCCTCATGTGTAAATGTTGATGCAAAGTACTCACTCAGTTTGTTAGCTGCCTGAGCAGGATCATCAACAGTTGAATTTGGTAGCTTCTAAAATTACTTCCCTGAATGTTTTCCATTTAGAATTTGCTGTTGATAACATCAGTTTATCCCACTGGACAAAATTTAAAAAACTATTTGAGACCACTATCATCACAGTTATGTAAGCCAAAGCCCTTTCCTTTACCCTTGACAGTAGTTATGTCTTGAAGTAAATCCCACATCAGTAAAATGCGGTTGCTGCCACTCAATTGGTCTCTTACCTGCAGATTCTTAATGCATGAACAATCGTTACTGATAATCAGATCAACAGTACTACTTTCTCTAGTTGCCTCTATAATATGCTGCTGTAGAAAAATGGCCATCCATTCAACCTACAAAA
Organism: Mastigoproctus giganteus; assembly: GCF_048544385.1. Classification (NCBI taxonomy): domain Eukaryota; kingdom Metazoa; phylum Arthropoda; class Arachnida; order Uropygi; family Thelyphonidae; genus Mastigoproctus; species Mastigoproctus giganteus. The sequence goes on from NC_143588.1 coordinate 258,774, forward strand.
GTATTACTAGAGTGCAAGTGACCTGCCCACATGGTCCTTGAGGATGTCACAGACATACTCTCTGATATGCCAGACAAGCTGCACTGGCTACCTGGGAGTTTAAAACACTGATGGAACTGATATTCGGGTAATATTCAAGTCAAGGAGACCCAATTTTGGAGAAGTCCGGACGGTCTGTGACAGCTAAATCCTCCGCTTGCACCTTGACGATGGTGGGACTGTTAGTAATCCTGGGTATAAGCTCCAAGCACAAGCACAAGCACACTATGGGTGACTATCCAGGTATGAACCAACGTAAGCAGGGGTCGAGGTGTGATGCCCACACCACATGGAGGAATGCCTCTCCTCTGTGTTACCAGGCAGTACTAGGTGGTAGATGACTCTCATCAACCGGTGCAATACCACCACTTTGCTTAATGAAGGCTTGAGTGGTGAAACCCATGTTTAGTCTTCAGAGCTAAGTCAGGTCAACTCTTCCCCATCTCTTCCATCATGCAGAATGACTGATGACATTTGAGGTTATGATGGACATCATGGCGAGATCCAATCTTCCTTACATTTCGAGAGTAAAGCTCTAAAATGGTGTTTGCAGGCTGGCCGCTAGTTAGTACACCAGACCGAACCTACTGGTAACTCTTTAGGAGGCTTCCAGATCAGCTAGTGTATAATCTTGCTACCTCTACTATGCCACATAGTGACTGGAGGGAGTCCGAGTGGTGTGTATGCAGGGGGAGGGCTTTGCTGAGGCCACATTATGTCAAGGATCTGGGTATATTCTTACCATGTGTACACCATATCCAAAAATTTCATTACTTCATACAGCATTCCCCCCCCCACACACACTTTTTCTTACTATTGAATATACCATGAATTGTCAAACTAATTGAGTAAGCTTATCTGCGAAAAGATCTAAACCTCCCAAACACTTCTTAGTTCATTTCACAAATATACGTGGTCTCAATTCTAATCTCAACGATGTCCATTTCCATTTGCAGTCTGCCAAATCTCATGTACTTTTTCTGACAGAATCTCAGTTATCAGTTGATTCTACAACTGCTCATCTCAGTTGCCCAAACTATTCACTGTATGATTACTTTTCCCTCAAAAGTGGTACTTGTGCATATGTACATTCCGATATTCCCTGTCAGAAAATTGGTAATTTGGAATCTCCTCTCTTCGATCTTCTCTGGCTTAAAATCTCTCTACCTCACTGTGTCAAATTCATATGTTGTCTCTACCGTTCTCCCAACTCAACTAATCACTTGGAGCTCTTTGACTTCCTCTCTTTGCAACTTGACTTTCTTCAGTCCAACTTTCCTAACTGTGAGGCAATTTTCGTTGGTGATTTTAATGTTCACAACTCCAGCTGCTTCCGTTTTCTGGTCACAACGACCCAGCTGGTCGACATGCTGAGGCTTTTGCGATTTCTAATGACCTTGCACAGATTGTTCATTTACCTACATGAATACCGGACAATCCTAACCATACAACCAACATGCTTGATCATTTCCTCACAAACAACCCTTCTAAGTAAACGGTAAAAGTGAGTGGTCCTTTAGGTACCTCAGATCACAACTTGGTGACTGTCTCTTCTCCAATGGAGCCTTTATCTCATGGCAATTCCCAACCTCGTGTTGGGAATTGCCATGAGATAAAGTTGTTTGGCATTACAAGAATGCAAAATGGGATGACCTGCGAGATTTCTTTTCTTCTTTTCCTTGGTCGGACTACTGTTTCAAAACTTCTGATGTCAACGTTTGCTCAGATCGTGTCATTGAAATTATACTTGTAAGAATGGAATCCTTTATTCCACAATCCAATCTAAAATCTCGTCCTTTATCTAAACTTGGTTTACCAATAAATGTGCTAAAGTTGTTCAAGAGAAGAATGTTGCATATCGTAGTTGGCTTGTTTCCAATTCTTAAGTTTCATTTTCTGCCTACACCAAAGCTCGCAACAATTGTAAAGCAGTCATTAATCAGTCCAAGCTAGACTTTGAACAGGCTAAGAGTAGAAAACTTGCTTCTTGCCCTAATGGTAACCGAGCATTCTGGTCTCTTGCCGGAGCTATTGGCTGCAACTTTTGCCCATCTCTGCTCCCACCTCTGTCCAAATCAGATGGTTCTGTTGTCACTTCAGGCAAGGATAAAGCTAACCTGCTAGCATTCCATTTTTCTTCCAACTCATGTATTAATGATCTTGGAAAAACACCTCCCACCATTCCCAACACGCTCCACTCAGTGACTCCTGTGGTCTTCCATCAAAAGGATGTCAGAAGAATTTTGATGAATCTCTATGGTAAGAAAGCTCCAGGTCCTGATGGAATTTCTCCACTTGTTCTCAAAACCTGTGTTCCGGAACTTACTCCTGTTCTTTGCCACCTTTTTTCACTTTCTTATTCCAAAGGTGTTTTTCCTTCTGCTTGGAAATTTGCTGATATTCAACCAGTTCCCAAAAAGGGTGACAAATCTCTCCCATCCAATTATCCTTATCTCTTATCCCATCCCATTGCAATTACTTCTACTCTTTCTAAAGTAATGGAGAAATCAATTAAATGCCAACTCTTAAACTACCTAGAAACCTTCTGTCTGATCAACGATCACCAGTATGGATTCCGTCAGCATCGATCCAGTGGTGATATTCTGGTTTATGTTACCCATTTATGGACAAATTCAATTAAAAAGTTCAGTAAAACACAAGAAGTTGCTCTTGACATCTCAAAGGCTTTTGATCATGTTTGGCATAAAGGTCTTCTAAACAAGCTTCCATCTTATGGTTTGCCAACTGTTTTTTGTAATTGGTTATCCAGTTTTCTCTCTGATCACTCACTGAAGGTGATGTTAGATGGCTCTCTGTCTTCTAACTTCTCCACTAATGCTGGTGTCCCCCAAGGTTCAGTTCTTTCCCCCACTCTTTTCTTCTTGTATATTAATCACCTTCTTCCATTGACTGGAAATCCTATTCATAGTTTGGCCGAGGACAGCACATTGCATTCCACTTTCCATTTTGAAAAACCTGCTCAAACAGCTTCAACTTCTCGAATATCTGCTTCCAGTTCCTTAAATGCCGATCTCCAGTGGGGCAAAGACAACTTAGTTGATTTCAATCCTTCTAAAACTCAGTCTTGTCTTATATCTCACAAAAAGGATTCTTCTACTCCTATGTTTATCTTTGGTGACAATCCAATTTCTAGGCAAAATGATATATCTTTTTTGGGGATTACTCTGATTTCTAATCTCTCTTGGCACAAGCACATTACAAATATTGCTTCCTCTGCATCTAAAAAACTTGGTTTTCTCTTTCGCTCTCGGTGTTACTTTTTTTCCAAACAACTATTCACTCTGTACAAATCGCAAATCCGCCCTATCATGGAATATTGTTCCCACATCTGAGGTGGTGCCCCCAAAACCTCTCTCAGGCTTCTTGATTCCATTCAGAAGAGGGCAGTTAGGTTAATTAATGATTCATCTCTAACAGAGTCTCTCCACTAGCTGTCTCATAGACGTACGGTTTCTGCTGCATGCCTCTTCTACAGATACTTCCATGGGCACTGTTCTTCTGAATTGGCTTATATAATTCCCGCTCTCTCTTTCAAAACAGTCTGAAAACATGCCGCCACCAGCCAACATCCATTTACTATCCAACTTAAAACTCACAGAACCAACTTTTTATCTTCATCGTTTATTCATTCAACTGCTGTTTTCTGGAACAACCTTCCTTCATACATATTTCCTGAAAATTACTGTCTACAGAAGTTCAAGTCTAATGTCAACAAATATCTTCTTTCGTCTTCTCAACCTCCAACTCAAGCACGGTACTAAGTACTATAGGTTCTAATACCTCTCGTGTTTGGAGTTTTCATAAAAAAAAAAAAAAAAAAAAGTTCCAGTGAATATCAGGAAGGTTAAAATCCCACATTATAAGACATCTGATTTACTGGCCCCTTCTATTTCTCTGTACAGCTGTTTGTTATACTCATCATAGCCATCACCCTCCTACTCTCATTTTGATCTTTCCAGCATTATGTTACGCTAAACTGACTCAACATTGTACTGGAGACTCATGTCAACTGGATGCACTGCCTTAAATTTAAATATGCTTCTTAACTAAAAAGCATACTAAGAGCATAACTGACTCCCTTCTGTCCTGTCCTGTCGTGTCCTTTCTGCATACAAGAATTAGACACCACAATAAACTGATCAACATGAATATTTAAACTAGATGGTGAGCCCACTAATGACAAGTGTGGTGTATTTACAGTTAAAATTATAGGTTAGACTTGACAAAGGCTTTGAGGAATACTGTGCACAAAATAATGCCAAGTGAAGATAGTCTAAAAATTATACTTCAAAATATGGAAGAAAAGTTCAGGGAAATACCTGCAAAAATGTGTGATTAAACACAGTAAAGTTAAATAGTGCTGTGCTTCAAAAGATGTATTGGATCAATGAGAGGAAAAAAGGTTTTTTGTGGGATCCCAAGGCTGGCAATTGCAGATCATACACTACTGATACAAGCAAATGAGGGTTTGAATCTCCCGGTCAAGTGACGACATTATTATTATTATTCTTACTAGCCATATAGTGCAAGGAAGCCTGAGGCTTATGCAGCAAAAGCTAAAAAAATTTCCAAGTTACCCTGAGAGAGAGAGAGAGAGAGAGAGAGAGAGAGAGAGAGAGAGAAGGGAATCACCAAGAAAGAGAAGAATGATGATATCCAGCTCAGGACCCTGGGTGTGCCAAGCCCATACTCACCAGATGTGAGCCCCTGGGGTTAAATGAAGAATGCTATTATAAAAGAAATTAGTGCTTCCATTAAAAAGATACAAATAAGAATGATGGAAAGGATATGTGATAGAGGAATGCTTATAGAAAGTGAAACTGCAAAGGAACTTGCTGAATTCCAAAGTAATAAGGAGATTGAATGCTTAGGAATGGCTCTATCTTGGCCAAAACAAACTGGATTCACGTTAACAGTATATAATGTCGAACAAAATGATGGGTGCCTCCGTAACCAGGTGGGCAGGAGCAACAGTGCGTAGTACATGCTTCTTGATTAAACCAGGGTTCGAGCCTGTGACTACCAAATACGGAGGATGTGGAAAGGTCAGGGAATGACCACCGCATATCCCCGGAGCAATATGGCCTTAGTTGCTAATGCTCCTAAAAAACCAAAAAAAAAAACAACAAAATGGTGGTAGAGAGGATTTCTTAAGTGACTTGTTTGAGAAAAATTTAATACATGTAGGAATAACTAAGGATGATTTCAATGCTGAGGTTAGCATTCACTTTTGTAGTAACCCCAGGGGCTCACATCTTGTGATGTATGGGCTTGGCACACCGAGGGTCCTGAGCCGGATATCATCATTCTTCTTCTTCTTGCAAAGTGTACCACTCTTTACGGAATATTGGAGTGGTACAAAGTGCACCATTCCAATCTTCATATTGCAAATTGTACCACTCTGTATGGTTGAAAAGTATCGTGAAAATGATCCCCACTCTCTCTCTCTCTCTCTCTCTCTCTCTCTCTCTCTTGGGGTAAATTCTGATTTTTTTTTTTTTTTCTTTTTTTGGCTAGTGCAGCATAAGCCTCAGGCTTTCTTGCGCCATATGGCTAATAATAATAATAATAATAATAATGAATAAAATTAGTTAACTGAGGAGTCTAGTTAGTTAGGCAATACTTTCTCCAAAAGATCCATATTTTTATCAGTTTCATGTCTTAGTGGCAGAATGATTTTTATTTGGTGACAATCTGTTATAAATACCAGCGGTATGGCCACATGGCAAGAACATGTAACAGTCCAATTTGTAGTCACTGTGCAGGTTTTAATCATACTTATTGGGCTTGCTCAAACAGACAAAAGAGAAGAGACCAAACAGAAGAGTGCAATTGCATTGTAAAGAAATTGGGATTATACCACTCTGTACGGGATAAAACTTGTACTAAATACGTTATTCGAGTGTTGGGTATAATGTAAAGAAAGCACAAAGAGATTGCTAATTACTATTAATGGCCAATAATAATAGTAATATGGGTGATAATCAGTATTTCTCTTTGGTTAGTCAATCAAATGGTAAGCCTGATTAAAAGTATTGCAAATTAATGCTCACAGATTGCAATTATAGAATGAAATGAAATATACAAAGTGTCAACCAAATATAAAATTGATATAGACTGTAACCAGGAACCATATAATGTGAAAGATTGTGTAATATGTTTCCCTATTATCTGCAATGTTAGTCTGGCAGTCTTCTGCTAGTTCCTTTAACCCAATACCAGCAGACCAAACTGCCTGTGGTTTGTTTCTATAAAATGTCATTAACTGTGGATAATAAAGTATTGACCAATTAAGATGGGTCGCCTTGCTTTGGATCTTGGTTACATAGTTTCACTAATTACATCTTACTCCTGATATTCAGAGGAGCTTCATGGGCTTCAAAACATACAACCTTTGTACTGGAGATATTCTGAAAGCAATAGAGCTGTCCTAAGAGCTAAATGTTGAATAGGGTTAAGGCAAGATAAAGCACTCTCCCTAACAGAATTGAAGACTGATCACCATATTCCAAATGTGATCTATTATGGATCTACAGCCACTCCCCGGCTTATGTAATACTCGACTTACGGAAATTCGACTTTACATAAATTTTTGCTCGCTGGTGCAAACTTAATAAAATTGTGGAAACATATTTTGCATCCCGTAGGAATAAATGGAGGTATCGTGAAAATATAGTAATGTGAACCCAATAACACATTGTTTTTTTTTGGTAATTCGTTTCAAGGCCTCGGAAGTTGAAATTTTCCCTATTTAACTAAGCTATTTATCTCTCTAAAAGGTCATTTTATAATGGAAATTGCGCTACACTTTCATTGTTATCATATGTTCCGTTATAAGAATCAATTTTGAATGCCTTTGTGATATTTTTCTACAACACATTTCTGGAGGTCACTACAATAAAACAATAAAACCTAATTTGCACTTTCTGTTTTATTGGGCTTTTCTGTTAGCGCAATCTATTATAAACAGGTAGTAAACTCGATCTTATTGCATTTGCGATGATACCGATAAATGGAATTCTGTGGATTTTTATGATACGGTATTATGGTGAAATGAGTTGCCCCTTCAATGAAATCGTCAATCATATTAAAAACATAAATAAATTTTCAGAATCTTTTCTTCATTCCTATTTACTTATTACAATGGTTTGAAGGGAAAGGGACCAATAGAAAGTGCAAGTGTTGGCAGGGCTAGGAACTGAAACAAAATTGATTTAGAAATGAAGATGATTAAGAAGTACAAAGCAGGACAAAGTTTGTCATCTACTGCATGGAATTAGGTCTCACTGCTTCAACAGTAAATACTATTTTAAGGGACAGTGCGTGTATAAAAGTACATGTTAAAGGATCAATTCATTTAAGATCAACAGTGATCACAAAACAGCGTTCAGGTGCTATATCAAAGATGGAAAAGCTATTAATAATATGAATAGAAAATCAGATTCAGAAGCAAGTGCCCCTGAGACTAATGGCCATTCAAGCAAAAGCAAGAAGTATTTATGAAAATATTAAGGATGAGTATGGCGAACCCAAAGCCAAGTTCGTGGCAAGCAACAGGTGGTTTAATATGTTCAAGCAACACGCTGGTTTCCCAAACATTCAAGTATGTGGTGAAGTCGCCAGTGCAGATTCTGCAGCTGCAGAAAAATTGTGATGTGTTGGAAAAAACCCCCTTCTAAATCTCCACAGCCCTCAACTTCCGCAGTGGCGTGCTTATCAGCTGCACAGTTAATTCTGGCAACGATGCTCGAAAGGTAAAACTTGCCGACGTTATGCCTGTCTCCTCCCTTTTTGTAATTTTATAATTTTGAACACTTTTGTAATTTTTCCTGCACATGAGATAAAAAAATTGAATAACTAATTCTATTTACATGTTCGTCGAACATTTAAATAGAATTAGTTATTCAATCAAATTCGCGAGTGCTCCATAAGCATTTTAGGAAAATTCCTACTTACATAGAGTTCTGCAGAACACAACCCTTACATAAGTCAGGGAGTGGCTGTATATAAGTGAAGTAAGCTGCACGACCTGCTTTCCAGATAGTGGCTGATAAGTTTATGAGTAAGTGTAGAGTTTTTATGAGAAGCAGTCTGGAGAGGTTCAATGATTTTGACAGTTTTACTTGTTGTATCAAAAATTAAACCTAATAGATGAATACTGTTAGCAATTGGAAGAGGATGGCTATCCAAGTGGATAGCAATCCTCTTCCAATTGCGAACAGTATTAACATCCTCTTCCAAAAGTTCAGATTTGGGATACATTTTACATCTGGTAAAGAAGCGAATGGCAACAGATTTCTGACTGGATAGTCTATAATTGTTGTGTCATCTGTCTGGATGCAATTAATTGATATTTGCAGTTGTCACTCAAGATAGTTCATTAGCATTAACATTAGTAGAGGCAGATGAAGCAAAAAAGGAAGCTTTCCTTGCTTCACAGCATCAGCCAAAAAAAACTTTCCATTTCACTCATCCATTCACCCCAAAGGTTTCTCTACTTCAACTTTGAATTAATTAAAACTGTCAACTTCCACGACAACAGATGGAAGTTTGTTCCAGTAATCAACCACCCACTGGCTAAGGGCAAATTTCAGCTCAACTATCTTTCTTTCTTTCCTCAACTGTCTTTCCTCAATTTGAGTTTATGCCCTCTAAGGTTCATAATCTGAAGAAGAGGAAGAATCCCATCAGCATTGAGGTTGTTCAAACCATTCAAGACCTTACACGCCTCAATCAACCTCGCAGGTGCCTGGTCTCCAAAAGCTGAAATTTGCAGAATGTAAGATTTTCCTGCTAAGAGCACCCCTTTGTTCCCCCTCACCAATCTCATTGCCATTCTATGTACTCATTCCAGCATTGCCCTTCTCTGTACTCTTTCTAGCAGCTCTACATTCCTTCCTAAAATGAGGAAGGAATGCAGAGCTGCTAGAAAATATATAGTATTCAAGGTGTGGCTTGGCCACTGCCTTATACAAGGGATGCCCATCTCCTTGTCCCTGCTATCAAACTTCCTGTATACGACTGACAAGACTGGCAGCCTGTCTGCGTGCTCAGAAAACTTCATATATCGCTGCACAATTAGCACCAGATCTTTTTTCATTCTCCACTATGCTGAGTGTACTACCATACAGTTCATTCGTGACTCTGGGGGATTACTGCTACACATATGCAGTACTTTGTATTTGTCAATGTTAAACTTCAGTTGCCACCTCTCAGCCCATATGCTGAACTTTCCTAGATGCTGTTGCAATAGCGTACCGTCCTTATTGTCATTAACAACCCTACCAATCTTTGTATCATCTGCAAAGTTGGATATTAAGCCTGATATACCTTCATCAATATCATTGATAAATATACGAAACAACAATGGACCCAACACCAAACCCTTGGGGCATTCACTAATAACATTAGTCCACGAAGAGCAGTGTCAAGCGATTACCACTCTCTGCCTTCTCTCACTCAACCATCCTTTTATCCATAACAGCAACTTTCCCTTAATGCCATACTGCTCCAATTTGTACATCAGCCCTATATGCAACAATATCAAAAACTTTCCTGAAATCCAAGTATATGATATCAAAATTTTTTTTGCATCCAGTTTCTTTGTGACCATATCATAGTATCCAATCAAATTGGTCAGGCACGATTTCCACTTAACAAATGCATCCTGTGTCTGCACTATAGCTGCAGTGTTGTCTAGATGATCCTGCATTGCTTCTTTGATGAGTGACTCCTTTACTTTGTCCAGAACAGAAGTTAAACCAACCTGTCTGTAATTAGTCATATCACCCTTTGATCTCTCTTTGTGAACTGGGATACATTTGCACATCTCCAGTCCATGGGAACCACCCCCTCAATCCAAGGATACTCTCATAATTATGGCTAAGGGTTTGCTTACTTCCTTTGCTGCCTGCCTTAATATAACTGGATAGATTACATCCACCTTTTTTTTTTTTTTTGCTTTCTTGCATCACATGCCACTACTACTACTACCTCAGGTGCCTTTCCTATGTTTAACTTCAACGATTTCTCCTCCACTTTGCTCTCAATTATTACAAAATCATTTATTAACCTGTTAGTGATAAACTTCTGGCCTCCACTTCCCTACGGTATTCCTCACATGGGAATGTAGATGCAAAATACTCATTCAGTTTGTCAACTACCTGGAACATTAACGATCGAACCATCGATATCAAGTTCACATATCAATTGTGATATTCCCTGTCAGACACTTAGCAATTTGGAATCTCGTCTTTTCGATCTTCTCTGGCTTAAAATCTCTCTCTGCCATATTCTGTCAAATTCATCTGTTGCCTCTATCATTCTACCATCTCCACTAATCACTTAGAACTCTTTGAAATTTGAATTCCTCTAGTCCAACTTTCCAAACAGTGAGGTTAATTTTCGTTAGCGATTTTAATGTTCACAACTCCAGATGGTCGAGATGCTGAAGCTTTTGCAATTATTAATAACTTTGCAGAGATTGTTCATTTACCTATCAGAATACCAGACAATCCTAACGACGTGCTTGATCTTTTTCTTACAAACAACCCTTCTAAGTACATGGTTGAGTTGAGTGTCCTCTAGGCACCTCAGACCGCAACTTGGTGATGGTGTCTTCTCCAATGGTGCCTTTCACTCATGACCATTCTCAAATGTGTTGTTTGCCATTACAAGAATGCAAAATTGGATAATCGGCAAGGTTTCTTTTCTTCTTTTCCTTGGTCAGATCACTGTTTCAAATCTTCTGATTTCAACATTTGTGCAGATTGTGTCAGTGAAATTATTTTGTGGGAATGAACTCCTTTATTCCACACTACCTTAAAATCTCGTCCTTTATCTAAACCCTGATTTTCCAATAAATGTGCTAAGGCTGTTCAAGATAAGAAAGTTGCACTTCACAACTGGCTTGTATCCAAATCTCCAGATTCATTATCTGCCTATACCGAGTTTGAACAATTGTAAAGGAGTATTAATCAGTCCAAACTAGATTTCGAACAGGCTAAGAGTAGAAAACTTGCTTTTTGTCCAAATGGTAGTCGAGCATTCTGGTCTATTGCCAAAGCTATTGGCTGCAACTTTTGCCCATCTCTGTCAAAACCAGATGGTTCTATTGGCATTTAAACCAAAGATAATGCTGATCTGCTATCATCTTACTTTTGTTCTAACTTGTGTTTGATAACCTTGGTAAACCACCTCCTACCATTCCCAGTACACTCCATTCAATGCCTCCTGTTACATTCTTGCGTCAAAAGGATGTCAGAAGGATTTTAAACAATCTTGATTCTAAGAAAGCTTCAGGTCCTGGTAGTATTTTTCAACTTGTTCTCAAAACCTATGCTCCTCAACCTATTCCTGTTCTGTGTTGCCTTTTTTCACTTTCTTATTCTAAAGGTATTTCTCCTTCTGCTTAGAAATCTGCTCATATCCAGCCAGTTCCTAAAAAGGATGACAAATCCCTCCCATCCAATTAACCTCCCACTGCACTTACTTTTACTCTTTCTAAAGTAATGGAGAAATCGATTAATCGCCAAACTATCCAGAAACTTCCATTTGATCAATGATCACCAGTATTGATTCCGTCAGCATCGATCCACTCATGATATTCTGGCTTATGTTAGCTATCTATGGATAAAATTCAAGGGAAAAGTTTGGTGAAATTCAAGCAGTTGCTCTTGACATTTCAAAGGATTTTGGTTGTTTGGCATAAAGTTCTTCTAAATAAGCTTCCATCTTATGGTTTGCAACCTATTCTTTGTAATTGGGTATCCAGTTTTTTCTCTCTGACTGCTCACTATGGATGATGATAGATGGCTCTCTATCTTCTAACTTCTGCACTAATGATGGTGTTCCCAAGATTCTTTCTCCCACTCTTTTCCTCTTATATATTAATGACCTTCTTCCCTTGACAGATATTCCTATCCATAGTTTTGGTGATAACAGCACATTGTATTACACCTTCCAGTTTGAGAAATCTTGCCCTGGACTGGGCAAGGAAATTGAGCTTCAACTTCGCAAATATCCACTACCAATTCCTTAAATGCTGATCTCCGGGTAATTCCCCAGTGTTCTAAATCCTTCTAATACTCAGTCTGTCTTATATCTTGCAAAAAGGATGTGCAACAGTATCAAAAGCTTTCCTAAAATCCAACTATATGATATCACAATTATTTTTTGCATCCAGTTCCTTTGTGACCACATCACCATATGGTCACAAATTTGATTGGATCATAGTATCCAATCAAATTTGTCAGACAAGACTTCCCATGAACAAATCCATGCTATGATTGAACTATAACTGCAGTGTTGTCTAGATGATTCTGCATTGTATCTTTAAACAGTGACAACATTATTTTCCTTGAAACATAAGTTAAATGAACAGGTCTGTAATTACTCATTATTATTATTATTATTAGCTATATGGTGCAAGGAAAAGCCTGAGGCTTATGCTGCACAGCCAAAAAAAAAAAAAAAAAAATTCTGAATTACCCTGAGAGAGAGAGAGAGAGAGAGAGAGAGAGAGAGAGAGAGAGAGAGAGAGAGAGAGAGAGAGAGAGAGAGAGAGAAACAAGAGTCAGGAGTATAAGGGAACCACCAAGAAATAGAAGAATGATGATATCCAGCTCAGGACCCGGGGTGTGCCAAGCCCATACTCACCAGATGTAAGCCCCCTGGGATTTCATGTCAATCTTTGATCCCCTTTGTGAATTGGGGACACATTTGCACATCTCTGGCTAATGGGGCGGCCTTCCCCTGAGTCCAAGGAAGCTTCCATAATTAAGATAAGGGTTTGCTTACTTCCTTTGCTGTCCCCTTTAATATAACTGGATAAATCCCACTCACTCAAGGTGCCTTTCTTATATTCAATTTCACCCATTTCTCCAAAACTTTGCTCTCAGTTATTACAAAATCATTTAGCTCCCTGCCAGAGTTTAATAAGCTTCTCGCCACCACTTCCCTACAGACTTCCTAATGTGTGATGTAGAGGAAAAATACAGCCAGTCCTCATATAACATGGAAGTTCTGTTTCTAGAAGCCTTCGTGCAATATAAATAACAGGCCTAATGGGGAAAATAGGTTTAGGTGCCGACTGCTGAAGACTGAACACACATTTATAACCAAAACATTACTAAACACAATTAATAATCATAATAAAATTCTTATGTATTTTATTATGATTATTATGTAATAAAATATTGCTAATGCTTTTGCTTTTATCATATGCAAACTTGTTTCAGATACTGTCTTTGTTTGATCTTCAATCCAAACAGATAACAAACATCTCATCTTCCAATTCTTTCTAGCTTGATCTAATGGATTTTGTTACGCTTTGAGTTGTTCCTGCTATAAAAGTTGCTTTTATTTTCTCTGCATTCTTTCAGATCATTCTCAGTGTTGCCTTATTTAGGCCTGCAGTATGCACAACATCACATGTTGTGTTGTGCATGAGAGCATCCGTGGACTCGGCGGAAGTCTCCACGGACTGGAGATGTGCAAATGTATCTCCAATTTACAAAGGAGGATCAAAGGGTGACACAAGTAATTGCAAGACCTATTAGTTTCACTTCTGCTCCAGGGAAAATAATGGAGTCACTGGTTAAAGAAGCACTGCAGGATCATTTAAACAAGACTGCAGCAATAATTGAAACACAGCATGGATTTGTCAAGGGGAAGTCTTGTCTGACCAATTTGACTGGATACTATGATGTGGTCACAAAGGAAATGGATGCAAAAATAATTTTGATATCGTATACTTGGATTTCAGGAAAGCTTTTGATACTGTTGCACATGGAAGACTATTGTACAAATTGGAGCAGAATGATATTAAGGGTAAGTTGCTACAATGGATAAAAGGATGGTTAAGTGGGAGAGTGGAAATGTATCTCCAATTTACAAAGGGGTTCAAAGGGTGACACAAATAATTACAAGACCTATTAGTTTCACTTCTGCTCCAGGGAAAATAATGGAGTCACCCTCACTAGGTCCAACGTTGCTACAAATTTTCACCTTTCAGCTGCCAGATATTTTTCATAGAGTTTTCAAGTATTGACCCGCCACTCTGCAATCTGCCTTGCTCCTAGGTGGTGTACGCAGACCTTTTGCTTCTTCTCCAGTTGCAAATTTTCATTGATTATGCGACGAACGGTTGACTGGGAGGTTCCCACACATGATGCAATAGCTCTTTGGGTTTTTGGATTTTCACCAACAACGAGCTACTGCACTTTTCATACTACCTCCCTCATTTGACTTGGAGCAGGTTGCAGTTTCTTCAGTGTTTTCCGCCCACTTGCAGCAGCTTCGCGGAATTTTCCTTTGCCATTCAAAACCTTATGGATACCAAACTTCGATAAACTAAAATTTTTCGACTTGCACCTATCAATAATTTTTGCATAACTGTACCCTTCTTCTGAAAGCGCGGTTAAGTAACCTTCCAACCATGGGTCCAATTTCCGAGGCATGTCAACATTAAAACGACTTCTACAACTGATGCACCTATTCATAAGGTTTGGAACTGTGCCTGCGTGAAAAAAAAATTTACATTGCTGCAGTAACGTCACAAGCAGGATTAATATCAAAATCGTTATCAAAAGGCTGAATCAACCCTCTGCAGATTTACTAAAATGAGAGAAGGGCAACAAAGGGGTGTTCTTATGAAGAAAGGCTTAAGTTCTGCAAATTGCAGCTTCTGGAGACTAGGCACCTGTGAGGCTATCTGATTCAGGTGTATAAGGCCTTGAATGGATTGAGCAGGTTTAATGCTGATGGGATTCTTCCTCTTGCTCAGATTACAAACCTGAGGGAGCACAGATTCAAACTGAGGAAAGACAGTTGTAGAATAGATGTGTGGAGGTTTGCCTTTAGTCAGCAGATAGTTGATTGCTGGAACAAACTTCTATCTGTTGTGGTGGAAGTTGAAAGCTTAAATAAATTCATGGCAGAACTAGACAAACATTTGGAATGAATGGATAAGCGAAATGGTAAGGGATTTTTTTTCCCCTTTTTTTTGGGTGATCTGTATAAGCTTCCTTTCTTGCATCTGCCATAGGCTTCTGTGTCATCTGATACTTTATATGCATCCAACACAGAGATTCTCTTCTCTGCAACGAGACTCATTAGTTCATCTGGCATCCATAAAGCCTAAAATTTGAACAGTATTTCTTAGGTGGTATGAAAAATCTAGTAGCTTCCAATATTAATTCCCTGAAGGCCTCCCATATAGAATTCACTATTTTTAACATCATCAGTTGATCGAACTGTATAGAATTCAAAAATTGGCCGAGACTACTGTAGTCACGTTTGCGAAAACAAAAACCCTTCCATTTACCCTCAATGGTAGTTACATTTTTAAATAAATCCCACATTAGTACACTGCGATTACTGTCACCTAGTGGTTCCCTTATTTGCAAATTCCTAATGCATGCGTCATCACTGCTGATAATCAGATCAAGAATATTACCCCCTCTGGTTGCCCCATCGACCATGATCCTGTAGAAAACAATCCTCCAATAAATCCACAAAATTCTTGCTAGTGTGCGAGAGAGCAACCCACAAGTTCCAGTCAATATCTGGAAAGTTAAAATCCCCCATTACAAGATTTTCTGATTTACTGGCCTACTCAATTTCTCTGCACAATTGTTCATGTACTCATCATAGTCATTAGCATTAGTAGAGGCAATTCATGCAAGAAAGCAAGCTTATGCAGCATCAGCGAAAAAAAAAAAAAAAAACCACTTCCACTTCACACCTCTGTTCATTCAAAATACCTGTCCAGCTGAGCCTTAAACTTATTTAGGCTATCAACTTCCACGACAAGGGATGGAAGTCTGTTCCACCAACCAACCACCAGCTGGCTAAAGGCAAATTTCCGCACGTCTATCCTACATCTGTCTTTCCTCAATTTCAATTTATGCCCTCTCAGTTAATTATTCTGAGCAACAGGAATCCCATCAGTATTGAGCATGTTCAAACCATTCAAGGCTTTATACACCTCTATCAGACCACCTCGCTGGTGCCTAGTCTCCAGACACTGTAATTTGCAAAACTTAAGCCTTTCTTCGTAAGAGCACCCCTTTGTTCCATTCACTAATCTTGTTGCCCTTCTCTGTACTCGTTCCAGCAGTTCTACATCCTTCTTGAAATGAGGCCTAGAGACCTGTATACAGTACTCTAGGTGTGGCCTGACCATTGCCTTATACAAGGGAATAATCACCTCCTCATCCCTGCTAGAAAAATTCCTATATATCATTGACCATACACCATAAGCTACTCTTGCAGCCATGTCTGCTCTGCTCAGAGAACTTCATATCTGCCTGCACAACCACCCCCAGGTCCCTTTCATTCTCTACCACTGTCAGTGTAGTACCACAGAGTTGATACATTGCTCTGGAGTGCCTGTTTCCCATTAGTACTTTACATTTGTCAATGTTAAACTTCATTTGCCACCTCTCAGCCCATCTGCTCAACCTTTCCAGATCCTGTTGCAGCAGCAGCAGCATAGTGTCAGTAGTGTCCTTGACAACCCTGCCAACCTTCGTATCATCTGCAAACTTGGACATTAAGCTTGATATACCATCATCAATATCATTTATAAATAGAGAAAACAATAATGGAACCAACACTGAACCCTGAGGGACTCCACTGATAACATTAGTCCACGATGAGCAGTGTCCATTGATTACCACTCTATGTCTTCTCCCCCTCAACCACCCCTTTATCCATGGCAGCAATTTGCCTCCAATGCCACACTGCTCCAATTTGTGCACCAGTCTTCCATGTGCAACAGTATCAAACGCCTTTCTAAGATCCAAGTATATAATATCAAAGCTATTCCCTGCATCCAGTTCCTTTGTGACTGCATCATAGTATCCAATCAAATTGGTCAGGCAAGACTTCCCCTCAACAAAACCATGCTGTGTCTGAGCTATAACTGAAGTCTTGTCTAGATGATCCTGCAGTGCTTCTTTAACCAGTGCCTCCATTAATTCTCCTGGAACAGAAGTTAAACTCACAGGTCTATAATTATTTGTGTCAGCCTTTAATCCTCCTTTGTGAATTGGGGTCAAATTTGCACATCTCCAGTCTGTGGGTACATCCCCTGAGTCCAAGGAAGCTCTCATAATTATGGCTAAGGGTTTGCTTACTTCCTCTGCTGCCTCCTTTAATATAACTGGATAGATCCCATCCACCCTAGGTGCCTTTCTTGTGTTTATCTTCAACAATTTCTCCTCCACTTTACTCTCAGTTATTACAAGATTCTCTAGCTTACTGCCAGAGTTGAATACACCTCTGGCATTCCCCTCGCTGAATAACTCCTCATGTGTGAATGTCGATACAAAATATTCATTTAGTTTGTTCGCTACCTGAGCAGGATCATCAACAGTTGACCCATCGATATCAAGTGGACCAATCTGATTCATCCCCTTCCTTCTAGAGTTTACATAAGTAAACAACTCTTTGCTGTTTTTCTTTGCATCCCTTGCCAAAGATTTCTCGTAATCTGCCTTTGCCTACCTAACCTCCTTTGTAACTTGGTTACAGATCTTGGTTACAGATTTGTATGTATCCCATGCATTTTTCTTCTCTGCCATATGTCTCATTAGTTCATCTGACATCCATTTAGGCCTAAACCTTGAACAATATTTCTTAGTTGGTATGTAAAGCCTAGTAACTTCCAAGATTCATTAGGCCTACAACACATTCCTACTCTCATTTTCCCTTTCCCAATGTTTATGTCACACAAAACTGACTCAATGTTGCACTGTCCACCCATGTGAACTGGATGCACTTCGTTAGATTTTGTGTTTCTTAACTAACAGCACAACCCCCTCCTCCTTCCTACCCGTCTATCCTTTCTGTACACATTGTACACCCTAAATTCCAATTCTGCACTGCTTATATCTGTGTGACACCATGTCTCTGATATCCCAACAATATCTGCCTTTGATGCCTTGATCTTTTGATGCTTTGATGCAATTCAAATTCATCAAATTTATTTACTAAATTTCTAGCATTGGTGTACACAGAAGTATACATGCACCTGTTCTTACTCTTAGTTACTCTAACACAGCCCATGTATTTATTTGTTCCACGATGACTCCCAGCAGCTCCTGAAGTTCCCAGCAACTTGCTCTCTAGGTTGCTGCTCACTCATTACAATAGAAGCAATGCAAGAATCACTTTCACCTCTGCCTGCGGCTGCTGTTGATCTTTTAGTCTGTGAATCCCTCCCAAGCCAGCAGTTTTCCGACCCACCTAACACTGCATCGATAACATCAGCAAATATTCTTGCACCCTTCCTATTTAAGTGTATCCCATCCCTGTAGAAGCAGTCTCTCCTATTAGCAAGCACAGACCATGCTGAAAAAAATTCTACCCCATGAGCCTTGCACAATCTCTCCAGGGCCGAACTGATTGACAAGACTCTCATCATATACTCCCTCCTATCGTGTCTGGGCAGAATTGCAGGGACTTTCAAATTCAAACCTAGCTTGTGACTTTTTTTTTTTTTGTAAAACATTGACCTGTACTTGTTAAGTAAATCTGCAGATCTCTTACTCTTAAGGTCATTAATGCCAACATGTACAACAATATCACCTTTTGTGCGCTTAAAAGATGATATCTGCCCTACATAATCAACTTTTGCCCCTGGCAGACATACCCTAGTCCTTTTCCACCCATCTTTCCTCGGTTTGAATATATATCCCCTCAGGTTCTTAATCTGAGCAAAAGGAAGAATCCCATCAGTGTTCTCAATCCATTCAAGGCCTTATACACCTCAATCAGATCATCTCACATGTGCCTAGTCTCCAGGCACTGCAATTTGCAGAATTTAAGCCTTTCTTGGTAAGAGGACCCTTCGTTCCCCTCACCAATTTTGTTGCCCTTCTCTGTACACACTCAACCAACTCAACCAATTACAGACCAGTTAGTTTAACTTCTGTTCTGGGTAAAATAATGGAGTCACTGGTTAAAGATGCATTGCAGGATCATCTAGACAAGACTGCAGCAATAATTCAGACACAGCATGGGTTTATTAAGGGAAAGTCTTGTCTGACAAATTTGATAGGATATTATGATGTGGTTACAAAGGAACTGGATGCAAAAAATAATTTTGATATCATATATTTGGATTTCAGGAAAGCTTTTTACACTGTTGCGCATGGAAGACTATTGTTATTGTACAAATTGGAGCAGAATGGTATTAAGGGTAAGTTGCTATGATGGATAAAAGGATGGTTAAGTGGGAGAAGACACAGGATGGTAATCAATGGGTGCTGCTCTTCGTGGACTAATGTTATTAGTGGAGTCCCACAGGGTTCGGTGTCAGGTCCACTGTTGTTTTGTATATTTATCAATGATATTGATGAAGGTATATTAGGCTTAATGTCGAAGTTTGCAGATGATACAAAGGTTGGCAGGGTTGTTAATGACAGTAATGGCAGTGTGCTACTGCAACAGGATCTAGATAATTTGGCCAGATGGGCTAAGAAGTGGCAACTGAAGTTTAACCTTGACAAATGCAAAGTACTGCATATGGGTAGAAGTAACCCCAGAGAAATGTACCAACTGTGTGGTACTACTCTTATGGTGGTAGAAAATAAAAAAGACCTGGGAGTAATTGTGCAGTCAGATATGAAGTTTTCTGAGCAATGCTGACAGGCTGCCCGGGCAGGTCATGGGGTTTTGTCAATGATATATAGGAATTTTGCTAGCAGGGAGAAGGAGGTGATTGTCCCTCTGCATAAGGCAATGGTCAGGCCACGCCTTGAGTACTGCGTACAGGTCTGGAGGCCCCATTTTAAGAAGGATGTAGATTCATTTGAGCGTGTACAGAGAAGGGCAACAAGATTGGTGAGGGGAATGAAGGGATCCTCTTACCAAGAGAGGCTTAAGTTCTGCAAATTGCAGTGGCTGGAGACAAGGGACCTGTGCGGTGATCTGATTGAGGTATATAAGGCCTTGAATGGGCTGAGCATGTTGAATTCTGATGGGATCCTTCCACTTGTTCAGATTACGAACCTAAGGGGGCATAAATTCAAATTAAGAAAAGACAGATGTAGAATAGATGTGCGGAAATTTGCCTTTAGTCAGGGGGTGGTTAATAGCTGGAACAAATTTCC
This sequence comes from Mastigoproctus giganteus, assembly GCF_048544385.1. NCBI lineage: Eukaryota > Metazoa > Arthropoda > Arachnida > Uropygi > Thelyphonidae > Mastigoproctus > Mastigoproctus giganteus. The sequence goes on from NC_143588.1 coordinate 278,954, forward strand.
ATTTGTCGTTGTGGAAGTTGACAGGTTAAATAAATTTAAGGAGGAACTGGACAGGCATTTGGAGGGAATGGTGTGATTTTTTATTTTATTTTATTTCATTTTTTTATTTTATTTTATTTTTATTTTTTTTTTTGGCTGATGCTGCATAAGCTCATACAGTTGCTTTCTTGCATCACATGCCACTACTACTACTACTACATCCTTCCTAAACGAGGCCTCCAGATCTGTACACAGTACTCAAGGCATGGTCTGACCCTTGCCTTATACAAAGGGATAATCACCTCGTTTTCCCTGCTTGTTTATTTACTTGTTTCATGATAACTCCCAGCAGTCCTGGAAATCCCAGCACCTTGCTTTCCAGGCTGTTGCTCATTAGAAGCAATGCAAGTAGAAGCAGTGCAAGAATCACTTTCACCTCTGCCTGTGGCTACTGTTAGTCTATTAGTCTGTGAAACCCCCCAAAATCTAGCAGTTTTCCGACCCACCTAACAGTGCCTTGATACCTTCAGCAAATACTTATTGCACCCTTTCTATTTAAGTGCATCCGATCGCTGTAAGAAGCAGTCTTTCCTGTGAACAAGCACAGACCACGGTGAGAAACTTCTTTTCACTTTGCCAACACAGCTTATTTGGCATTCCAAACACTATTTTAAATAACTATCCAACTTTTATTTCTGAAGTTTAGAAATTTTACTGAGAATATAGCCTGAAATTTTTTACCAGGTAATGTACCTGACTGCACTGAACATTATATTGTTTCAGTATTACAGCTATTTTTGCACCAATAATTTTGTATCAACAAATACAAGGCACATCATTAGCATTAGCATTAGTAGAGGCATATGATGCAAGAAAGCAAGCTTATTCAGCATCAGCCAAAAAAAAAAAAAAAAAAAAAAAACCACTCCCATTTCACCCCTCCGTTCGTTCGAAATACCTGTCCAGTTGAGCTTTAAATTTGTTTAGGCTATCAACTTCAACAACAAGTGATGGAAGTTGGTTCCACCAACCAACCACCCGCTGGCCAAAGGCAAATTTCCGCACATCTATCCGACATCCGTCCTTCCTCAATTTGAATTTATGCCCTCTGAGGTAATTATTCTGAGCAACATGAAGAATCCCATTGGCATTGAGCATGCTCAAACCATTCAAAGCCTTATACACCTCTATCAGATCACCTCGCCGGTGCCTAGTCTCCAGACTCTGCAATTTGCAAAACTTAAGCCTTTCTTCGTAAGAGCAACCCTTTGTTACTAATCTTGTTGCCCTTCTCTGTATCCGTTCCAGCAGCTCTACATCCTTCTTGAAATGAGGCCTTCAGACCTGTATACAGTACTCAAGATGTGGCCTAACCATTGCCTTATACAAGGGAATAATCACCTTATCCCTGCTAGAAAAATTCCTGTATATCATTGACAAGACACCATGAGCTACTCTTGCAGCTCGTCTGCACTGCTCAGAGAACTTCATATCTGCCTGCACAATTACCCCCAGGTCCTTTTCATTCTCCACCACTGTCAGTGTAGTACCGCAGAGTTGATACGTTGCTCTGGGGTTACTGTTTCCCATATGTAGTACTTTACATTTGTCAATGTTAAACTTCATTTGCCACCTCTCAGCCCATCTGTTCAACCTTTCCAGATCCTGTTGCAGCAGCATAGCGTCAGTAGTGTCCTTAACGACCCTGCCAACCTTTGTATCATCTGCAAACTTGGACATTAAACTTGATATCCCATCACCAATCATCATCATCATCAGCCATTTTCAATCCACTGCAGGATGAAGGCCTCTCCAGCCACTTTCCAGTTCCTTCTGTTTTGAGTACTGGCCATCCATTTACTACTCAAAAACTCATGAATTTCATCTATCCACCTCCGCCTTTGTCTTCCAGGTTTTCTTCTAGCTCCTCTTGGGTACCATTCTGTTATTTTCTTAGTCCATCTGTCATCATGTCTTCGAGCTATGTGTCCTGCCCAAGACCATCTTAGTTCTTTAGTTTTGATAAGAATGTCCTTTACTTGAGTTTGCTGCCTAATCCATGTGTTTCTCTTCTTATCTAACAGTCTGATTCCCAATATAATTCGTTCCATTCTTCGCTGTGTAGTTCTTAGCTTCTCTTCCATTCTTTTGGTGAGTGCCCAAGTTTCACTTCCATAAGTCATGGTGGGGAGTATACATTGATTCATTATTTTACGTTTCAGACAAACTGGGATATTGCTCTTCAGTATGTGACTATATTTCCTGAATGCTATCCATCCAAAATTTATTCTTCTCTTGACTTCCAGCCATTTATCATTATTACAGCTAATAACTTGTCCCAGATAAGTATATGACTCCACCTTTTCAATTACTGCTCCTTCAATCATTATTTCCCTTTCCATGGCATACTTGTTCATCATTACTTTTGTTTTAGCCATATTCATCTTTAGTCCAAAATCCTTACTAACTGTGCATAACTGATTAAGATTTTCCTCTAATTCTTTGGGATCGTGGCTTATGACCACAATGTCATCTGCAAATCGTAAATGGTTTAGGTACTCTCCGTTCACATTGACTCCTTTCTGCGACCAGTCTAATCTTCTGAAAGCTTCCTCAAGGGCAGCAGTAAACAGCTTCGGAGATATTGTGTCTCCTTGTCGAACTCCTTTCTCGATTTTAAATTTGCTACTGTCTTTGTCTAGTCTAATAAAGGAGGTAGCACTCTCATATATTTTCTTCAAAATCATAATATATGGAGTATCTATGCCTTGTCTTTCCAGTGCCCGAAACATTGCCTTATGCTGTATGGAGTCAAATGCCTTTTCATAATCCACAAATGCCAGGCATAATGGTGTTTTATATTCATTCGCTTTCTCCATTAGCTGTGATATTACGTGAAGGTGATCCATAGTTGAGAATCCTGTCCTAAAGCCAGCTTGCTCTTTTGGTTGATTCTCATCAAGTATTCTTTCTAATCTGTTAGTAATGACCCTTGTGAACAACTTGTAGATATGGGATAACAAGCTAATTGGTCTATAATTTCCAATTTCTGATTTATCTCCTTTCTTATGCAGCAAAACTATGATTGCATTATTCCACTGCTTAGGCATCACACCTTTTCTAATGCACTTTGTGAAGAGCCTTGCCAGTTTTTGTGTTATGTCTCTTCCTCCCAATTTTAACAACTCTACAGTAACTTCATCTTCCCCCGGGGCTTTCCGATTCTTCATTTTCTTCAATGCATGTTCTACCTCATCAGGAAGAATATCGGGTATGTCATATGTGTTGCTACTTTGCAATCCATGTTCCCCACTGCTGGTATCATTCCCTCGCTCCTTGTATAATTCTCTATAGTAGTCTTCTGCTATTTGAATTATGCCTTCTCTGCTGTTTATAAGTACACCATCGCTATTCTTCAGTTTCAGTATCATTTGTCTTTCTGTATTACTGCTCATGGCTGCTGATTTAAATCCTTTGTTTTCCCTTAATGCTTGTTCTACTTTTCTTGTGTTAAATCTTCTTATGTCCTCTCTGAGTCTCTTTCTAATGGCTTTGCATAACTCAGTATACTCAATTTTCTCCCTGTCAGTGTTTTTCTTGCTCTTCATTTGTCGTCTTTGGTTCATCATGACAAATGTTTCTTGACTAATTTTTTCTTGTTTGGATTTTTGTTTCCCTATAGGTTTCTTGGGCTTTATCACTTTCAGAAAGTTGTAATATTCCTCGTCGATATATTGGTCCTGAGCAGTCTGCAGAAGCTCAAACTTGTTCTTAAGTTCCAGTACATACTGCTTTTTCTCCTCCTCTGTTATTTCAAAGACCTTTGTATTATTTACTCGAGTCAGTTTTTTCCTTTCCTTTCCTACATCTATATCAAGTGTACATCTTACCATTCTGTGATCACTTCCAACATTTACCTTATTCAGGACGGTAACATCATTCACAATATATCTTCTGTTAGTGAGGATGAAGTCGATTTCATTAGTTGTTAATCCATTTGGACTCTTCCATGTCCACTTTCTGTTCGCCCTTTTCTTGAAAAAAGTGTTCATTACTGACAGTCCTTGAGATTCTGCAAATTCCACAAGTCTTTCACCTCTTTTATTTCTTTCACCAATTCCAAAATTTCCTATAGTTCCTCTTTCTGCGCTGTTTTGCCTTTTTCCAACCTTAGCATTGAAGTCCCCCATAATAATAGTGTAGTGGGTTTTCTGCTCATCTAGAAGACTCTCAATTTCAGTGTACATTTCTTCAACCTCTTCATCATCATAGCTTGATGTTGGTGCATAAATCATTATAATCTTTAGCTTATACCTCTTAGAAATCTTGAATATTAGTCTTGACACCCTTGGTGATGCACTTTTGAATTCCAAAATGTTGTTTTTTATATCTTTATGGACCAGAAAGCCAACTCCACCTTCACTCCTTTCACTATTTCCATTGGTGTACAGCAGATTTCCACTTGATAAACTTATAAGTGATTCATTTCTTCTTCTTGTTTCAGCCAAACCGATGATATTCCAATTCACATTTTCTAATTCCTTTTCCAGCTCTAATATCCTGTCTTCACCGATGAGTGATCGTACGTTATAACAGGCCAAGTTCAATTTCCGTGCATGGCAGCCTGGTCGTACCCAGAGATTCTTAGCACCCTCTGCTTCCACTCTGATCCTCTCACTGCCGTAAGAGGGAGAGTGAAAGCTGCTGGGGACTGAGGGCCATTTGTATTGTTGTGCTCTCATTGCTGGAGGGTTTGGTCTTTTCCTCTTCACGCTGACCAGGCGTCTTGAAGAGAACCACTCTACACGTTCGTTGCCACCTAAGTGACGTAACAGGGCTTACCATCGAGAAGGTGTGCATGAGTGGATTTTAGGGAGGCAGGCCAACCGGACTTCTCCTAAATCTTCTGTAATAGAGAGATGTTGGATCCATCAGTGTTTTAGGCTGAGTGTCTGATAACACACAGGATACCTGTTCCCCTCTAAGCCCCCCATAAACACCGAAAACAACAACGGACCCAACACTGAACCTTGAGGAACTCCACTAATAACATTAGTCCACGTTGAGCAGTGTCCATTGATTACCACTCTCTGTCTTCTGCCACTCAACCATCCCCTTATCCATAGCAGCAATTTGCCTCCAATGCCACACTGCTCCAATTTGTGCAGCAGTCTTCCATGTGCAACAGTATCGAAAGCCTTTCTAAGATCCAAATATATAATATCAAAGTTATTCCCTGCATCCAGTTCTTTTGTGACTACATCATAGTATCCAATCAAATTGGTCAGGCAAGTATCAATAGTATCCAATCAAATTGGCCTTAACAAAACCATGCTGCGTCTGAGCTATAACGGAATTCTTGTCTAGATGATCCTGCAGTGCTTCTTTAACCAGTGCCTCCATTAATTTACCTGGAACAGAAGTTAAACTAACAGGTCTATAATTACTTGTGTCAGCCTTTGATCCTCCTTTGTGAATTGGGGTTACATTTGCACATCTCCAGTCTATGGGTACCTCCCCTGAGTCCAAAGAAGCTCTCATAATTATGGCTAGGGGTTTGCATACTTCCTTTGCTGCCTCCTTTAATATAACTGGATAGATCCCATCCACCCCAGGTGCCTTTTTTATGTTTATCCTCAACAATCTCTCCTCCACTTTCCTCTCAGTTATTACAAAATCATCCAGCTCATTGCCAATGTTTACTTTACCTACATCATTCTCCTTCCTGAATAACTCCTCATGCGTGAATGTAGATGCAAAATACTCGTTTAGATTGTTAGCCACCTGAGCAGGATCCTCAACTGTTGAACCATCAATATCCAGTGGACCAATCTGATTCATCCCTTTCCTTCTCAAGTTCAAGTATGTAAAGAACTCTTTTCTGTTTTTCTTTGCATCCTTTGCCAAGGATTTTTCGTAGTCTGCCTTTGCCTGCCTAATCTCCTTTGTGACTTGGTTACAGACCAACTTATATCTATCATAGGCTTCCATGTCACCCATTAATTTGTATGTATCCCATGCATTTTTCTTCTCTACCACATGTCTCATTAGTTCATCTGACAACCATTTAGGCCTAAACCTTGAACAATATTTCTTAGTTGGTATGTAAAGCCTGGTAGCCTCCAAGATTAGTTCCTTGAATGCTTCCCATTTTGAGTTTTCTGTTGGTAACATCATCAGTTGGTCCCACTGTACAGAATTTAAATACTGTCTCAGACCATCATAGTATCCTTTACGAAAACAAAAACCCTTCCCTTTACCTCTGATGGTAGTTACCTCCTTGAGTAAATCCCACTTCAACACACTGTGATCACTGCCACCTAGTGGTTCATTTATCTGCAGGTTCTTAATGCATGAAGAATCACTACTGATAATCAGATCAAGAGTATTGCTCCCTCTTGTTGCCTCACGAACATGCTGATGTAGAAAACAATCATCCAATAAATCCACAAAAGCCTTGCTAGTGTGCGAGTGACCAACCCACAAATTCCAGTCAATATCTGGGAAATTAAAATCCCCCATTATAAGACTCTCTGATTTACTGGCCCACTCTATTTCCCTGTACAATATCTTATTATACTCATCAGAGTCATTAGGCCTATAGCACACTCCTACTCTCAATTTTGATTTCCCTATGCTTATGTCACACCAAACTGACTCGACACTGCCCTGTCCATCGATGTCGACTGGCTTCACTTCCTTGGACTTTATGTGTTTCTTAATTAATAGCATAACCCCTCCTCCCCTCCTGTCCTGTCTATCCTTTCTATACACATTGTATTCCCCAAATTCCAGTTCCGCATTACTTATATCTGTGTGACACCACGTCTCTGATATCCCAACAATATCTGCCTTTGATGTTTTGAGCAATACCTCAAATTCATCAAATTTATTTACCAAACTCCTAGCATTGGTGTACACGCAGGTATACATGCACCTGTTTCTATTCTTAGCTACCCTAACACAACCCATGTGTTTACTTGTACCGCAATGACTACCAGCAGTCGCTGAAATATCCTGCATCTTGTTTTTCAGACTTCTGCTCATTTCAATAGAAGCAGTGCAAGAATCACTTCCACCTCTGCCAGTGGCTACTGTTAATCTATTAGTCCTTGTATCCCCCCCAACTAGCAGTTTTCCGACCCACCTAACACTGCCTCGACAGCATCAGCAAAAATTCTTGCACCCTTTCTATTTAAGTGTATCCCATCCCTGTAGAAGCAATCTCTCCTGTTAACAAGTACAGTCCAGGCTGAAAAAAATTCTACCCCTTGAGCCTTGCACAATCCCTCCAGGGCCGAATTGATCGACAAGGCTCTCATCATATACCCCCTCCTATCGTGTCTGGGCAGAATTGCAGACACTTTCAAGTTCAACCCTAATTCACGGCTTTTTTTCAACAGTGACCTGTACTTGCTAAGTAATTCCGCCGGTCTCCTACTTTTAATATCATTGGTGCCAACGTGTACAACTATATCACTTTTTGTGCCCTTAAAAGATGATATCCGCTCTACAACGTCATCAACCTTTGCCCCTGGCAGACATACCCTGGTCCTATTCCACCTATCCTTTTTACAAAGCATGTTCCCCGTTTCCCTGAGAATAGAGTCACCAACAACTACTAGTTCCTGTGGGACCAGCGCATTCTGCCTAGGGGGCTGCTTCTGTGTTGCCTGATGACCAAGTGCAAGCTCTGGCGTTGATGTGGGCAGCTGAGAGCTTGATGGGCCCCTCAATTTATTTCCTTCGAGGGCATCCACCCTATCCTTCAAGCTCTCATAAAGGCCCATAACAACGCTGAGTTGTCGCCTGATTTCCTTGCACTCCTTACATCGTGCACACACAAAGACATCCCCCTTGGCAGTATCATGTCCCGTACCCGACTGCTCCGCAAACATCAAGCAAACAGTGCATTTTAATAGACTGTGATTCAGAGGGCAACTGCCCCCCTCAGTTCTCCCCTGAACCACAGCACTCCCATTAGCTTGAGCCTTTTGCTTTGCTGCTCTGGTCAGAGTCATGATTCCGATTTAATTCAATGAAATTCAAAACAAAAATTAAATCCTTAAGTTATATCCCAAAACAGTTATGTTATATATATATTTTTTTCGGTATCTAGTGTTTTCTACGAGTTCCCTTTATACAACTTCCGTATCACGTGTACCACTATAGTTATGTATTAATTATTTGTTACGATTAAGTCGTTATATATATTTATAGAGTTAAAACTACAATTTAATTGACAATAAAGTTTATCAAGATTAATAGATTTACTGATTAATTGACTATATTATATTATGCACTATACTACACTAAGCTTATGCTATCGTGTAAAAATGGCGGGAATTCACGAACGGTATTTCTACGGACTCGTAAGTATTGATTAGCTTCCAAATCTCGCTATCTCAATTGAGAATAAACTAAGTATCCTGATTAGGTCTATAATCTATTCTATTCAGGGATGGAACGGGCACATGCTGCTCCCATAGCATTCTTTTAACTGCTAGAACTTCATATTTAACAAGGTTGCAAAAACCACACACACACACTTAAGCCTGCCCACACCCCATTAATTCCTACTCTTTATTCCAGCTGCCAACCACTCAATTCTGGAAAGTAGGAGAATTTGTAATTTTTATCAGGTTTTTTTTATTTTTTTATTAAGGCTTGGGCCTTAATAAAAACCATGGTGGATATAACCATGCCCTTTTTTGGGCACAGAGGGCATGGTTATATCCACCTGTATACAAAAATTCCCTTTGCCAATCATTAGAAGTTATGCTACCTCAGCATTTATAAGAACATTTTTCTAACTAATGGGAATTTGGATATCATCACGACATTGGCAGAAGGGCTGCTTAAGTGGAATCATTCTTCCTGATTTAGCTGATATGATAACAGCAACCAAAATCAGAACAATGATTCTGAAATCAATCTCCATAAGGAAAATAAAAGAATTAGCAACCATTAGTCTAAACATTTGTATAATATATCAAGGAGCAAATGAAAGTGAAGAAAATTTGATTGAAAAGCAATGTTTTCAGATTCTCAAACACTGGCAGAACATTTAAAAGGAACAAACAAAATGATTCATTCATGCCAGAAGATAGGAATATGAACCTTTCTACACATGCAAACATAATCTGCCTAGAGTTATCAGCTTGCTCGGATTGCTTTCAGATTATACTATCAGTAGTTTATGATTCAGAAGTTCTTTTGCTTGAGGAATTCATTATTGGATATTGTCAAAGTGTCAGCACTGTTCACTAGCAATTGTTTGTTGCATTTTCCAATTTGGTAACTTTTAAACTTCTTAAGCTGTTTCTAAGCATTTCTGATCCCTTATTTAAATATACGTCAGGGGTTACAATTCTATCAATCTAGTTAAACATTAATCCAAGACAGCCAATGTGTACATATGGCTTCAACCTTTTTCATTTGGTGGCATGCAATAATTGAAAATTTAAAAAAAGTCTAAAAAATTACACAACATATCACAGAATAATTGGAAGTTTACCATTTAAACCTGTCCTTCTTTTTGAACTCCTTTCTAAATAGTAATGAATTTCCATCAAATACTCATCCACTTTCAGAGAATGGCAAGCAGTCCCCTTTCAGCATACAAATTAATCGAATGACAAGGGCAATTTATTACCACCAAGTACTCAGTGTCTCCTCTATCAGTCCGTATTAATTAGTATTAGCACATATATCAGAATGGATAAATTTTCTGCATCTGGTAAAAAAAAAAAAAATCAGATTATTTTAATTTTCCTGTCACCAAAAAGTGACTATCCAATTCCATTTTTAACTTTACCACTCTCTACCTCAGCCTGTGGCAAATAATTTATTCTAATGACCTACACTGGCATAAATTACCGTATTTCCCCATGTATAAGATGCACCTTTTTTCGAAAAATTTGGGATCTAAAAACTGGGCGCATCTTTTACAGTGGATTTTTTTCCTTGTATTTCCAGCTTTTTTGCGGTTGTTTTCTTTGCGCTCATTGTTTTGCACTTGTTACCGGTATTATTAGGTTACATTTTGCCACGTTCTGCCCAGAAATGGCTCGAAAAAGATTTTCGTACAGTGCTGAATTCAAGTTAAAAGTGATCCAGTTTGCAAAAGTGAATGGAAATCGTGCTGCTGAACGTAAGTTTGGTCCTCTTCCAACTGAGAAAACAATCCGAGAGTGGCTACGGGAAGAAGAAATCCTACTGAAAATGCCATGGCAGAAGAAGGCCATTAGAAGCAAGTCAGCAAAATGGCCTAATTTAGAGAGGGAATTGAAGATATAGATTGAGGAGCATAGGGCAATTGGAATTCCTGTGTCCACAAAGATGGTTCAGCATGAGTCAAGAAGAATTGCTGATGAAAAAGAAGTTACTGATTTCAAAGGAGGATACAATTGGTGCTTCAGGTTCATGAAACGGAATGGACTAAGCATGCGTACATGCACCAGACTTGCTCAAAAGATGCCTGAAAGCTATGAGCAGAAGGTCCTTGAATTTCATCGTTTTGTCATTCAATGTCTTCCGACATTGAATGACACATCAGTTTGAGTTGGGACAGATTGCAAATATGGACAAAGTTCCCCTTCAATTTGATGTCCCAAGTAGCAGAACTGTTGATAAGAAGGGGGTGAAAACTGTAACTGTGAAGACAAGTGGACATGAAAAGAGCCATTATACAGTTGTTCTAGCTTGTTGTGCCGACGGAACCAAGCTGCCTCCTATGCTAATTTTCAAACGCAAAACAATGCCAAAAGAAGACATTCCTCGAGGAGTGATTGTCCACATTCATGACAAGGGTTGGATGGATCAGGATGGGATGAAGATCTGGTTTGAGAAAATTTGGAGCAGGAGACCAGGTGGGCTCTTACACAAACCTGTCCTATTGGTGCTTGATCAGTTCAGGGCACACATAACAAAAAATACAGAGGATTGCTGCAGAGCAAAAAACAAAACTTGCCGTCATACCTTGACATCCCAGCTCCAACCACTTGATGTCAGCATTAACAAACCCTTCAAAGCTGACATGAGAGACGAATGGAACCAATGGATGAAGTCTTTTGGGGACAATTTGACACCAGCAGGAAGAGTGAAGAAACCAACTATAGGAGAAGTTTGTACCTGGGTGAAAAGATCCTGGGATAATATCAAGATTGAGATCATTGTCAAGTCATTTAAGAAGTGTGGCATTTCAAATGCCATAGATGGAACTGAGGACGAGGCAATATATGAAGACAGTGATTCGTCATCAGACACAGATGAGGACAAGCTAATGGATGGGAGTTTTGACAGTGATGAGTTGTATGAATTTTATGATGAATAAAACTTGAGTTCAATAACTTTATGTAATACATTTTTTTTCAAATTTCGGGCCCCAAAATTAAGGTGCGTCTTATACATGGGGAAATATGGTACCTGCACAGAGGTAAACTGCAAGAGATCTGGCACCTTGTTAATGCCTAAGATTTTATATTTATCCAATACTAGAAGAATATACTTAAATTGTTCATTTCACTGATCCCTTCAAGGCCTTATACATTTCCAGTTAGTTCCCCTTGTCTAAATTGGCAAGCTTTGCACACTGTACTTTCTAGGCTGTTCTTCATACAGACTTCCATTAGTGCCCCTCACCATACTGGTCACCCTTTTCTTAAACCGAACCTCTTGGTTTTTTTCCTTTTTTTTTTTAAATAGGTATAGCTTCTGGATACAGAAAATTGTATCTGGATATACAATCTTCCATATCTGGAGGACGGTAGTCTCACTATAATCTTATACAGATGGACAATGACATCTTTCTCATTACTTGAAAAGGCTCTGTCTGTGATTTCCTAGCTTCTTTACAATAACTGGTAAATTTCACAAGCCCTATGTCTAATTATCTACCAAAGTTTTAATATATTTTTTAGCATTGCGTGACATTTAGTAATTATTATGAACTGCTGGAAAGAATTAGATGTACATTAGTGTTAAGTTTAACTAGATATCGCATTATCAAAAATACTAGTTAAGTTAGACTTTAGTAATATTCTATAAATTTTTAATTAAGTACTTTTCCATATTCATTCTAAACTTGCCTTGAAATATTTCAAATAAACAATTAATATTCAGATTAATAAACTTACCTCTAAAGCAGTTTCACACCAGTGAAAAGTTTCATCTACTAGTTTAACAGGAGAGTTCATCTGTGGTTGAAGAAATAGCTTGTTTTCAGCTAAATGATGTTAAAATGCAAAGAAATATTAATCCAATACGATCATTTTTTTTTTTATCAATTATACTTTATACTGCATCTAATATACATACAACTGATACACATTTTTTAAAAAATAATCCACCCAGAAGTAACTGTGATAAAAATAAGAATTTTTTTTTGTTTGATGCCTTAAAATCACTATAACAACCATACAAATTTTGGTTTCAATCTGACAGTTAATTTTTTTTCTTTACAGTCTTGAATGAAATAAAGAGTCACAACAGATAAAGAGGATACAGATCAGTGATTCTGTTCCCCTTTCTATATTTGAATTGTTTATACATTGGTATAAACAATTAAAATGTGGAAGAACCTCAAGTGCATGATGAAGAAATCCCAGGATTTCTAACCAAGAAAGGCTTAAACTTCCAGCAACTGCAATAACAGAAGAGTGTTACTTTTTTTTATTATTTTTTTTATGAAACCTCAAGAACAAGAGGTATTAGGACCTATAGTACTTAGTACCATGCATGGGTTGAAAGTCGAGAAGATGAAAGAAGATACTTGTTGACATTAGACTTGAATTTCTGCAAAAACTGAGGCATTAATCCTGGAAGATCACCGGAATTATTAAGATATATTAAGATCACCAGGATTGCACAGCTCTAAGCTAATATAGAGTCTGTGGCGCACATCATCTATCAACAGCTGCATACAAGTAGATGTCTGCTGGATGGGTTCTGAGACTTCTGACTCCTCACCTGAAAAAGGAAATGGCACAACATGCACATGAAATGTTGATGTGCCAGAAAAAACTGAAATATTGCCATGTCCTGCTTATTCCCCCAACCATGCACTCTCAGATTTCTTTCTCTTTCCTACTCCTAAAGTCCTTTCTTTTTGAAAAACACTGCTGATGACAAAGAGGTGATTTCTGCTGCCGTCACAGTTTGAAGGAAGACTTCTCCAAAATGCCTGTGGAAGTGTATTGAGAGTGGCAAAAATATGTCATTTTGTCTGGTGACTATGTTGAAAAAGTGTAATACATAGTGTTTGTTTCAGCCTTCTGTCACAACTACTCCTGGGTGAATACAAATCTTTTTGAACCCCCCCCCCAGTACATAACATTTATGAAGAATCAAAAGGCCAAAACACTCCTTCAGATTATTCATGAAGTTGTGAGAAAAGAAGAAAAAAAAAAAAAAACCATTATATCAGATGAATGAGCAGGATGCAAGATCAAGGATTTGGAAAAAAAGTATTACCAGCACTTAACAGTAAAGTACATAGATTTTTGAATTTATACAGAGGTATACACACAAACCAAAAATATCAAAGCCCAGTGGAAGAGTGAAAACTGTCATAAAAAGATTAAATGGAAGTTCAAATCACATGTACAGTCATATAAATGAATATTTGTGGAGACAGATTTATGGGAAGAATTCTGAAGACACATTTTAAATGACGTTTTATAGAAAATTATTTGTGTTCATGAAATTGATTTTCTTGAACTGATTGACATATGAGTAACAGACAACAGATTAGCATGTGTGCGTAACAGACCATAACATGCCAGGTTAAGTGGATAATTCACATATTGATTCACAACGGGTAGGGAGGCTGACCGATCGAATTCGTAATTTGCCATGGTTTTCATAATTTCTTTCTTTACCTGTGCTTGAAAATCTTTACAAAAACAATTAAGGTGCACAGTTGAATCTCCATCCTGACATGAGCTGAATTAATACTGGTGAATATAAAAAGTCCTTAAGGACTTTTTTTTTTTTCAGGAGAAAAAAATTATTAAAAGGAATGTTCAAACAGTGAGTAAAATTTAATTATTTAACCTTAGAGGACCATTATTTTTGCACATTCCTTCTAATTGATCCATTTCTTCATTTGGTCTATTGGTAACACTGGTGACTAAAAATTTGGCATTAACCAAGAGACATTCAAGCAGGATCTTCAAGGCTCCACATAATTTTCAATGATGATGTTGTGCTCTTTGTTTACTCTATCCACCCAAGTAAAATCCTAATATCTTTCAACAAAAGTGTTTTCTTTGATTTCTCCACTGAAAATTACAGAAATCTCTGTTAATTATCATGCAAACATGAAAATTTTAGAATTAAGTTATGCCTATTCTTGATGATTATAGTTGTGTCGAAAAACAAGAATTTAAATTAACAGCAACTCTAGCATTCAATTTCTGAAGTGCACTGGCTTTATGTTTTAAGGCAGGCCCTCCAACCGTTATATTCTCCGGTTTCGTGTTATTGAAGAATCTGGTTAGTATCCAATTGTAGGGGTAATCCATAAATTTGTTTTTCAATTTACATTTCACTCATCAACAGTGAAAATAATTCCCAAATAAGGGAAGGGATAAAGCACATGTAAAGAAGAGGTTTTATTTTTAAAAAAAAATTAAAACTATAAGTTTTAATATAAAAAAAAATGAATTTTAAAAAGTTGTGTTCATAATATACCAAAAATAAAGTGTCATCAAAAAAGTGAACAATTTCTGAATCACTTTTTGCTGATTTTTAAGGTTATCAATAGGATTACTTTTTTCTAAGTTTCCTGTGATCTTCAAAAAATAACAATGATGGGTTATTGATTAAATGTAGAAGTAGCAGCAAACTTTGTTTTCAAGTTCTTTGGTAGTATTTGAACAAACTGAGGATAATTTAGAGATGAAATTGAAAATATTTTAAACAGCTTGAAAAAAATTTTGATTTTATTTTGATTTTATACCAATGATCATTAAAAGTGATAAAAAGTAGCCAACAGTAACAGCAAGGAGAACTCAACCCCTATAATAATTGTTTGTAGATATTGTTGGGATATTAGAGGCGTGGTGTGACACAGATATAAGCAGTGCAGAATTGGAATTTGGGGAAATACAATGTGTACAAGAAGGATAGACAGGACAGGAAGGGAGGAGGGGTTATGCTGTTAGTTAAGGAAAACCAAATATAAGGAAGTGCATCCAATTGACGTTGGTGGATAATGCAGTGTTGAGTCTGTTTGGTGTGAAATAAGCACTGGGGAAGGAAAAAGGAGAATAGGTGTGTGTTATAAGCCTAATGAATCTGATGAGTATAATGAGCAATTGTGCAGAGAAATAGAGTGGGCCAGTAAATCAGAATGTCTTATAATGGGGGATGATTTTAACTTTCCGCACATTGACTGGAACTTGTGGGTTGGTCACTTGCACACTAGCAAGACTTTTCTGGATATATTGGATGACTGTTTTCTACAGCAACATGTTTGAGAGACAACCAGAGGGACTAATACTCTTGATCTGATTATCAGCAATGATTATTCATGCATTAAGAATTTGCAGATAAAGGAACCACTGGGTGACAGTGATCACGATGTACTGATGTGGGAATTACTTAAAGATGTAACTACCATCAAGGCTAAAGGGAAGGGCTTTTGCTTTCATAGAGGTGACTACAGAGGTCTCAGGCAGTTTTTAAATTCTGTAAAGTGGGATCCAACTGATGATGTTACCAATGTTGAATTCTAAATGAGAAGCTACTAGGCTTTTCATTCCAACTAAGAAATAATGTTCATGGTGTAGGACTAAATGGATGTCAGATGAATTAAAGAGGCTCATGGCAGAGAAGAAGAATGTATGGGATCAGGTGACACAGCAGCTTATGGCAGATATAAACTAGTCTGTAATCATGACTAGGTTAGGAGGTTAGGCAGGCGAGTGCAGATTACAAGAAATCTTTGGCAAAGGATGCAAAGAAAAACAGCAAATAGTTCTTTACTTATGTAAACTGTAGAAGGAGAGGGATGAATCAGATTGGACCATTTAATATAGATGGATTGACTATTGATGATCATGCTCAGGTAGCTGATAAACTGAATGAGTATTTTGCATCTCCATTCACACATGAGGAGTCATCAATGAGGGTAGTGCCAGAAGTTTATCAAATGCTAACAGGGAGCTAAGTGATTTTGTAATAACTGAGAGCAAAGTGGAGGAGAAATTGTTAAAGTTAAACATAAGGCACCTGGTGTCGACGTGATCTATCAAGTTTTATTAAAGGAGGCAGCAAAGGAAGTAAGCATACCCTTAGCCATAATTATGAGAGCTTCCTTGGACTCAGGGGAGGTCTCCTGGACTAGAGGTGTGCAAATGTATTACCAATTCACAAAGGGGGCTGAAAAGGTGATAAGTAACTACAGACCTGTTAGTTTAACTTGTGTTCCAGGGAAAATAATGAAATCACTGGTTAAAGAAGTTACAGAATCATCTAGACAAGAATGCAGTAATAGTTAAGGCACAGCATGGGTTTGTTAAAGGAAAGTCTTGTCAGACCAATTTGATTGGATACTATAACGTCACAAAGGAAATGAATGCCAAAAATAATTTTGATTATT
Source organism: Mastigoproctus giganteus (assembly GCF_048544385.1). Taxonomy (NCBI): domain Eukaryota; kingdom Metazoa; phylum Arthropoda; class Arachnida; order Uropygi; family Thelyphonidae; genus Mastigoproctus; species Mastigoproctus giganteus. Next base: position 295,539 of record NC_143588.1, read on the forward strand.
GTATACTTGGATTTCAGGAAAGCTTTTGATCCTGTTGCACATGGAAGACTGCTGTACAAACTGGACATGTATGGCATTAAGGGCAAGTTGCTACAATGGATAAAGGGATGATTGAGTGGGAGATGACAGAGAGTGGTAATCAATGGACACTACTCTTTGTGGACAAATGTTATTAGTGGAGTTCCCCAGGGTTCGGTGTTGGGCCCATTGTTGTTTTGTATATTTATCAATGATATTAATGAAGGTATATCAAGCTTAATGTCAAAGATTGCAGATGATACAAAGGTTCCAGGGTTTTTAATAACAATATGCGGCTGCAACAGCATCTGGTAAAGTTGGGTAGATGGGCTGAGAAGTGGCAACTGAAGTTTAACATTGAAAAATGCAAAATACTGAATTTTGATAGCAGAGACAGGGAGGTAATTATCCTGTTATACAAGGCAATGGACAGGCCAAACCTAGAGTACTGTGTAAAGGTCTGGAGGCCTCATTTTAGGAAGGATGTAGAGTTGCTAGAACAAGTACAAAGAAGGGAAACAAGATTAGTAAGGGGAACAAAGGGGTGCTTTTACCAAGAAAGGCTTAAGTTCTGAAAATTGTAGAGCCTGGAGAGTAGGGACCTGCGAGGTGATCTGATTGAGGTGTATAAGGCCTTGAATGGGTTGAGGAAGCTGAATGCTGATGGGATTTTTCCTCTTGCTCAGACTAAGAACCTGAGTGGGCACAGTTTCAAATTGAGGAAAGATAGTTGTAGAACAGATGTATGGAAATTTGCCTTTAGCCAGAGGGTAGTTGATTGGTAGAACAGGCTTCCATCTTTTGTTGTGGAAGCTAAAAGTTTAAATAAATTTAAGACTAAGCTGGACAGACATTTGGAAAGAATGGATCAGTGAAATAGGAAGGTTTTTTTTTTTTTTTTTTTTTGGCTGATGCTGCATAAGCTTGCTTTCTTGCAATGTATGCCTCTACTAATGCTAATGCTAATAACAAATGTTTCAACTTATGACCATCAAAAAACAGGAGACAGAAACAGCACAACTTCACAACTTCTCATGAAAAACTTTCTTGACACTTTCTACTAGTGGTACCCAACAATAAGTAAACATTTTCTAACTTTCTAAACTGTAAAATTACCGTGGGAAGGAAATGAAGTGTTGCAAAAGAGGGTGGGCCAGCAGAGTTTAGTAGACAAATGTTCTCCGAGACAAGTAATTCATGTTTTTCAGTTTCAATTTTTTTCAAATCAAAGATCAAACAGATTCTTGGCATTGTTTTTAATTAGGTGAAAAAAAAAAAAAGAAAAAAAAAGCAATGCATTTATTAATTACAAAATTTCTAGGGATTTCAGCATCTCAGGGGTTTAACCCTGTTGTTTTCATGGATCATTCCAGGCCCATGAAACAATTCATAGGGGATTACAAAAGTAGAAAAATGACATCAGAACATTAGTGAAACATTAAAACAGTATAAATCCAAAAGGATACTGAGATCGAGGCTACAACATGTGGCTGTGTATTTCATTAGCTTTTCATTACAAGTTAGTTTTTGAAATAAGTTTGGGTGTTTTTTTTAATTTTAATCTAAGGAGATTATTTTACACGAAGCATGGGAACATGCTTAAGATTCACTATTGAATGGGTCAGTACCTTTCGCATTAGTAAAGGCACATGATGCAAGAAAGCAAGCTGATATGGCATCAGCCAAAAAAAAAATCTAATTTCGCCCATCCACTAGCTCCAAATGTTTATCCAGTTCTATTTTGAATATAAACTTCTACAACGACAGATGGAAGTTTGTTCCAGCAATCAACCACACGCTGGCTAAAAGCAAACTTCTGCACATCTATGCTACAGCTGTCTTTCCTCAATTTGAATTAATGCCCTCTCAGGCAATTATTCTGAGCAAGAGGAAGAATCCCATCAGCATTGAGCATGCTCAAACCATTCAAAGCTTTATACACTTCAATCAGATCACCTCCAAGGTGCCTAGTCTCCAGACACTGTAATTTTCAAAACTTAAGCCGTTCTTCATAAGAGCAACCCTTTGTTCCGTTCACAAATCTTGTTGCCCTTCTCTGCACTCGCTCCAGCAGCTCTACATCCTTCCTAAAATGAGGCCTCCAGACGTATATACAGTACTAAAGGTGTGGCCTGACCATTGCCTTATACAAGGGGATAATCACCTCCTTATCCCTGGGCCGGCCGGGCTAGCCGAGTGGGTAAAGTACCTGCCCGGTAAAGTACCCAAAGGTCGCGGGTTCGATTCCCGCCTCGGGCTTGGATCAAAGTACTGCAAAAACCTTGGGAGGTGCAATATGGCCACAGAAGCCGATGCGCCAACAACTACCAAATCAAAAAAAAAAAAAAAAATCCTTATCCCTGCTAGAAAAATTCCTGTATATCATTGACAAGACACCATGAGCTACTCTTGCAGACCATCTGCACTGTTCAGAAAACTTCATATCTGCTTGCACAATTACTCCCAGGTTCTTTTCAATCTCTACCACTGTCAGTGTAGTACCACAAAGTTAATACGTTACTCTGGGATTACTGCTTCCCATATGCAGTATTTTACACTTGTCAATGTTAAACTTCAGTTGCCACCTCTCAAGCCCATCTGCTCAACTTTTCTAGATCCTGTTGCAGCAGTGTACAGTCATTAGTGTCATTAACAATCCTGCCAACCTTCGTACCGTCTGCAAACTTGGACATTAAGCCTGATATACCATCATCAGTATCATTAATAAATACAGAAAACAACAATGGACCCAACACTGAATCCTGAAGGACTCCACTAATAACATTAGTCCACAAAGAGCAGTGTCCATTGATTACCGCTGTCTTCTCCCACTCAACCAACCCTTTATCCATAGTAGCAATTGGCCTCCAATGCCACACTGCTCCAATTTGTGCAGCAGCCTTCCATGTGCAACAGTATCAAAAGCCTTTCTAAGATCCAAATATATGATATCAAAGTTATTCCCTGCATCCAGTTCCTTTCTGACCAAATCATAATATCGAATCAAATTTGTCAGACAAGATTTCCCCTTAACAAAACCATGATGTGTCCGAGCTATAACTGAAGTCTTGTCTAGATGATCCTGCAGTGCTTCTTTAACCAGTGCCTCCATTAATTTCCCTGTAACAGAAGTTAAACTAACAGGTCTGTAATTACTTGTGAGACCTTTTGATCCTCCTTTGTGAATTGGGGTGACATTTGCACATCTCCAGTAGGTATCTCCAGTCACTTGTCCTCCCCTGAGTCCAAGGAAGCTCTCATAATTATGGCTAAGGGTTTGCTTACTTCCTTTGCTGCCTCCTTTGATATAACTGGATAGATCCCATCCACCCAAGGTGCCTTTTTTATGTTTATCCTCAAATTTCTCCTCCACTTTCCTCTTAGTTATTACAAAATCATCTAGCTCACTGCCAGAGTTTACTTCACTTCTGGCATTCCGCTTCCGGAATAACTCCTCATGTGTGAATGTATATGAAAAATACTCATTTAGTTTGTTAGCCACCTGAGCAAGATCAACAGTTGAGCCATCGATATCCAGTGGACCAATCTGATTCATCCCCTTCCTTCTAGAGTTTACATAAGTAAAGAATACTTTGCTATTTTTCTTTGCATCCTTTGCCAAAGATTTCTTGTAATCTGCCTTTGCCTGGCTAACCTACTTTGTGACTTGGCCACATGTCTCATTAGTTCATTGACATCCATTTAGGCCTAAACCTTGAACAATATTTCTTAGTTGGTATGAAAAGCCTAGTAGCTTCCAAGATTAATTCTTTGAATGCTTCCCATTTTGAATTTGCTGTTGGTAACATCATCAGTTGTTCCCACCGTATAGAATTTAAATACTGTCTCAGTCCTCCGTAGTCACCTTTACGAAAGCAAAAACCCTTCCCTTTACCCCTTATGGTAGTTACCTCTTTGAGTAAATCCCACTTCAGCACACTGTGATCACTGCCACCTAGTGGTTCCTTTATCTGCAGATTCTTAATGCATAAAGGATCACTACTGATAATCAGATCAAGAGTATTACTCCCTCTAGTTGCCTCCCGAACATGCTGCTGTTGAAAACAATGATCCAATAAATCCACAAAAGCCTCACTAGTGTGGGAGTGACTTTGTAGCATATTTTGTTTGGTGAACTGTGCAAATCGATATTTGGCATAATTTTAATTGTATGTCATATTGTAGATACTTTCACAACAAGTGACCAAGGTATTGCACTGCTTTGAATAAGTAAAGCTTCATCAGTGGAGAACACTAATGAACTTATTCTTGGCAGATACCACTACCCAGACGGCACCATTTCAAAGCTTGTTGGCTTACTCATCAGTGGGTGGGCAGGTACCTTGTTGTTGTTGTAATAGTGACAATCCAGTTATGAAGTATAAGTCCACAATATGAGAGATTCCTGATGGTGTGTAATAGTAAATTATGATAATGAGTAAACAACGATGAAAGTAAACAGTAATAGTAAATAATGGGAATTATCAACTTGGACAGTTAACTATGAAAACATGGTGCGATGGCACTGACCCATTCAATAGTAAATCTTAAGCGTAGTGCCATGCTTCATACAAAATAATTGCCTTAGTTTATACTATTACACACAATCAGGCATCTCTCATATTGTGGACTTATACTTCATAACTGGGTTGTCACTATTGCAACAATAGGGTACCTGCCCACCCACAAATGAGTAAGCCAACAAGCTTCAAAACGGTGCCATCTAGGTGGTGGTATCTGTTAAGAATAAGTAACATTAGACGTCTGCACTGGTGAAGTGTTACTTATTCAAAGCAGTGCAATACCTCGGCCACTCAATGTGAAGGTATCCACAATATGAAATACAATTAAAAAGATGCCAATTATCAACTTGGACAGTTCACTACAACAAAACATGGTGCAAAGGCACTGACCCGTTCAATAACTATAATTTGATTTTAATACACAAAACTGAGTTAATTTATAGTTTGAATTCTTATGGTCATGTAGGTTAGTTCATTTTTGTATTTAGTTATTTGGAAAGCTACAGCTTACTATTCAGATAGCCTTTGTTATCGATATTTTGGCAGGAATTTTGTAACTTTCTTTTAGTACCTTAAATTTAATTTCTTTAGTGTTTTTTCTGCAATATTTTGTTAACATAAATTCTGTAATAAATCAAAAATTTTAATTTTGTAATCTTTCTAAAGTTCGAATTTTACTTAAATTATAGTTGCTACAAGATTCACTTAAAATACACAGTCCAGGAACATCAGGACTCAAACAGGACATGAAACGCACCAGAAATGCCTGCAAACATTTCCAGTGTGAGTTGGAACTTTGTCATTTGTATAGCCTGTGGCATGTATTCTAAAGCTGGTCTAGCAGACAAATTTAGGCTTGTCTGGAGACTCTTTTCTTTGCAACCAACATAAGCAGCATTCAAATTACAACTTGGTGCATTACAAGAAGAATTTGAGTCACTAAAAAAATGACTGCTTGCCCTAGAAATAAATATAACTGGGAGCTCGTCAGGGACTCCATTATCTCCTGTCCTGCCAACATGATGTACCCCCAATTCTGGTCGCAGAAAAGAATAGTCAAGTGTAGACTGCTCTATTCAAAGGCAATCTAGTTTTATTGAGAGACTTAATGTCAGGGAAATGGGTAACATTTTTTTCTAATAATGATAGGTGATCCAGAACCAGAGTGGGATTGCCAGGAACAACAAATGATGATGTTACCAACAGACTGTCAGACTTGAAGGTAGGAAAAGAGAGAGAGAACTATTATTCATGTGGGGATTAACAATATTAAACCTGCACGAGCTGACCATCTGTTGAATAAATATAGGGCTATGCTGAAAAAGTGCAAAGTTAGGTCAGAATGTGTATGTCTGCATTTCTACTTTGACTTGATAGGAGGGATTATATGCTGAGAGCCTCCTTGTGGATTAACTAGAGACTTGAGGGAATCTGCAAGGCTCCAGGAAGGGGGGGGGTTATCAGCAAGACCCACATTTGTAAGTAAAAGGAATCAGTTCTGTAGAGATGGTATTCATTTGAACAAGGATGGTGCAAGGAGTTTTGCCAGTATCATTGAGGATACCCTAAAGCAGTGGCATAACTATGCCAATGCATCCAATGTGGTGCACTGGGGCCCATGACCGAAAGGGGCCCACTGCCCTCCTGATCAAAACAGAAAAAAATTTAATTGAGTAAAAATGTAAGTTTTTTAGTTATGTTTATTATAAAATTATGTTTATTACTATGTCTACGAACAATTCTGTAATAAATCCTTGTTAGCTAGCTGCACAGATCAAGCAAAAGTGCAGTGAATAGAGGTGAAATGGTATTAACATAGCTACTGCTTCCAGGGCAATTTTTAAGGATTCGTGACTTGGGGAGCGAAAGTCAAATAAGGGCCCACTCATTAGGGGTAGGAGCCATTTAAAATAATATTGAAATTTTTGATTTTGTGTTAACCACCTTACTGAGAGAAAAAATCTTGTCGAATATTAATTCAAAATCAATGAATTTGCAAAGAACAAATATAGATATTAGTCAAGCTGCATTGAGCATAGAAACATCGCATAATCAAGTGCAAAAATTAAGAAATTAATTTTAAAATATCGTCAAGGAAGCATACTCTATTGCACAGAAATGGGGTATACCTTGTAAATTTGCAAATGAATTTGTCAGATGATTTATTAGGAAGCATTTTGATGAACTGGCAGAGGACTACCGATTTGAAAATGCAGAAATGCTCTTTAAAGTTAACTTTTTTTATCGTGTAATTGACTTAATGACTACCCAACTGCACACAAGGTTTCGAGGACTAAATACATTTTCTGACTTGTTTGCATTTCTTATTCCAACTCAATTAATCCAAATGGATAAAAATTCCATTATAAAAAATACAGAGAAGATGCAAAAGAAATTTTCAAGTGACTTTTCAGAATCATTTTCAATGCAATTACTACTTTGTGTAAAGTCACTAAAAAGTGAAATTGCAAAAATTAAAACTATTTGCAAATTTGCAGAACTAGTCATAGTAAAATACTATGATATGATTGCTGGTTTTTCGGAAGTGTGCTCCTTATTGATACTATTTTTGACAATTCCGTTTACTGTATCAACCACGGAATTCTCTTTCTTGAAATTAATTAAGAACTATCTGAGAAACACCATAGGACAACAATGCCTATCAGCACTAGCACTGCTTAGCATAGAAGCTCAAAAAGCTGAAAGAATGGACATTTCTAAATTAATGATTTTGCCAATGCCAAATCTAGATGAACCATTCTAAATTACTTAAGTTAATATGTTACTTCATTTAATTTTCAGAATTTATTTTTCATTTTTACATTTACAGAATTTAATATTATTTTTGTTTTCATATTGTATTGATAAAGATTTTAAATATATGTTTATCGTTGTATTGTTAATTTTTTATTTTTACCAAAACATTTTCAGGGAGCCCACTTTTTCTAATTACGCCACTGCCTTAAGGGTTCCGGGAAACTGGCAGTTAAGGGGGGAGAGGGTACTTTGGATCTGCACTTAACTGATGATATGGGTCAAAGTAATGCTTGCACTCACCTAATGAATTCTTGTTTGTTGCCACAACAGCCAATATCGATAAGATGTTCTAAGGGTAGAAACATTTCAAATGAGGAAGAAGATAAAGCTTGGGATACAATCCTGAATAACTTCAAGGGGTGTGTTAGGGTAGTAAACTATAGAAGAATACTTAGTTTCAACTGTGCCTACAGTAATGTCAAGAGTGTTGTCAATAAAATGGCTGAATTTGAACTCCTGGTTAGGACAAATACTGCTGATATAATAGGGCTAATAGAAATGTGGTGCCACCTGGAAATTGGTGATGATGAGTTCCACTATGGTATGTATAATGTATTTAGGAAAGATAGGGAAGGTAGAAGGGGTGGAGGGGTCATGCTTCTTACCAAAAAGCAGCCCGAGTGCAAAACGTTTTTGCTGAGTCTGAAGTTACGTATGCCAGCACAGAATCTGTGGGGTATGGTATGAGTTAGCTGGAAGCAAAGGAACAATGAGTGGGAGTAATCTACAGAGTAGAAGATTGTGAAGAATATGATGAGTCTTTACATGCAAACACAATAGGCATGCAAACGTGAATGTCATATTATGGGTAACTTTAATCTGCTCCAAATACATTGGAATAATTTTTCCCCATTGTGAGAAATGCCTCACAATGGGGAAAAAAATTTTAAATAAAGTACATTATTAATTGTACCAGCATGTTAGAGAAAGTACTAGGGTGAGAATATTCTTGACCTCATCATTACTAAAGAATCAAACGACATCACAGCGGTTAAAGAAATCAATATCAGGAAGTGATCATGCAATCTCAGTTGGAAGATGAAGAAAGATGTTGTACTGGTTAAAGGGACAGGTTTAACTTCAGAAGAGGGAACTTTGACAGTTAAGGCCCTATATGGTATCAGTGAATTAGGCTGATTGCCAAAAGATGGCAAATACATTCAAATTATTGAATAAAGCAAAAACCACAGAAGCCATGAAAGCATACATACCTTTAAGAAAAGATTGCAGGAGGAGGATGCCAAAATGGATGATTGCAGAGCTGGCTGGTCAAATACAGCAGAAAAAAATAGTATGGAACAGTTACAGAGCAATGGAAAGTACTGAAGCCTACAACAGGTACAAGTTGATCTGTAATAGTACGACATTGCTTCTCAGCCTTTTTGGCTAATTTTTTTTTTTTTTTTTTTTTGTAGTTGTTGGCGCATCGGCTTCTGTGGCCATAATGCACCTCCCAAGGTGTTTTGCAGTACTTTGATCCAAGCCCGAGGCGGGATTCGAACCAGCGACCTTTGGGTTGCTAGGCAGGCACTTTACCCACCCGGCTAGCCCGGTCGGCCCTTTTTGGCTAAGATCAAAGTGTAATAGTATCACAAATCAGGTCAGGGAGGCCAATACTGTGTATGAGAAAGCATTCACTAAGAGAGCAACAAACAGGGACAAGAAATTTTTCAGGTAAGTGAATACACCAAAGAAGAAAGCTAATCAGATTGTACACTTTTGCACTGGGTGTGGGAACATCTAAGATAAAACCAGTTGACGTGGATGAACTGAATAGGTATTTGGCATCAGTCTTTACTGACGAAAGACCCTTCATGCTGAGAAGAGGCAGTGCGAGTGAGGCTGAGCCATATAAAATTAATGATGTTGTAATTCCAGATGATTATGTATTAGAAAAACTTTTGAACATAAAGGCAAGTAAGGCTCTTGGAGTTGATGGCATACACCCTGTAGTTTTGAGGGAGAACATGAGGGCACCTTTGGACTCTTGGAAGATTCCTTTGGAATGGAGAAGTGCAATGTATTGCCAGTACATAAAAGTAGCTGTAAAGAGTAACAATACAGCGTATCCAGTGACAAAATTTTTAAAAACTAAGTATGGAGCTTTCAGGGTAAACGAACCCCTTCTTCAACGAAAGATGAATACAAATTACTAACAAAATATAGACGTTAGGATAAAATTAAAATAAAATAAATACCAAGTGAGTTGTGCGTGCTGTAATCCACACATGGCTGCGTGAACATTATTCACTAGATTGGTGTTCATTGTGTGCACAGATGAGTGTGGGTTTGCTGCCAATGTCGAGTTTCAAGCCTGTTGATTCCAAGATAGGGTGTAGTCGCGTACCCTTGCAGCAATTTAAGGCTTTTGGACAGCATATGTTCAACGATTCTAGCCAAAGGCAGTGATGGAGGTGTCGGGATAGGTCAATCACTTCACAATCGCATCTGGAGTTAAGGTCATGATTTGTTGATGAGAAATGTTCCGTGATTGCCGAGTGGTCAGTGTCACCTAGGCAAATCGATCTGTCATGTTCTGCAAGGCAATCCTGAAGGCATCTAGAGCTCTCCTCTATATAGCAACTGCCACAATCATTGCAAGTTATGCAGTATACTACTCCATTACATAAGAGAGGAGCAATGGAAGTCTTAACATTTGAAACCAGAGAATGAAATCTCCTACCAGGGAGCTGTATGCATTTTATATTGTACTCATGGAGGATTTTAGAAATCTGGTCCAACGTGCCCGGATAGTAAGGAATATAGGCAGTAGGTATATTGTCACGTACCCTATACCCACAGGTTGAAGGCAGCACAGATGTCTTCTGTGGATAGCGATGTTCTGCTTGGTAGGTTTGCATCATTCTCCAGAATTAGCCTGGCACAGGCGACTGTTGGTTGGTTGGTTGGTTGAGGATTTATTTGGCGCATCAGCAGCTATGGCCATAGTACACCATACTTATGGTAAGTATGGATGTTAACAGGCGACTGTACCGGGTGACCTGTGCCTGTCGTTGTGGTTGTGGTTGTTTGGTTTTTATGAGCATTAGAAACTAAGGCCATATTGCTCCGGGGATATGCGGTGGTCATTCCCTGATCTTTCCGCATCCTCCGTATTTGGTGGTCACGGGCTCGAACCCCAGTCTAATCAAGAAGTGTGTGCTATGCACTGCCGCTCCTGCCCACCTGGCTACGGAGGCACCTCCTGTGCCTGTCAGGCAGCATCATTATCTTCAGCAATTCCCTGTACAAGCAAATACATGGTAAAGCTATGGGCGGCCCTGTCAGCTCCGTTGTTGCTAACATCGCTATGGAGGAATTAGAGGAACAGATATTCCTGAGCCCACCTGTACCGATTACAATGTGGTGCAGATATGTCGATGATATCTTCACCATCATCCCACGTGGTTCGGAGACAGCACTGTTAGAGTACCTCAACTCCTTTTCACTGTTCATCCAGTTCACTGTAGAGTTAGAAGTGAACGGGTCCCTTCCATTCCTGGATATTTTAGTGAAACGAGTGGGCCCATGCCTGGAAACCTCAGTGTGCCGTAAACAAATGTGGTGCAGGCAGTTTACCAGCTACAGATCAGCCCACACCGCTTGCCATCTACACAGCACTGCACATGCTCTATTCTCTCGCGCTTGGAGCCATTCCAGCTCAGAGGAAGCTAGGAGCACCGAGATTTCCAGAGTAAGAACTGATCTAGTCAATTGTGCGTACACAGCCCATGTATTAGACAAGTGCTTGCTATAAGCACAAGAGCTTACGACCCACCCAAGAATGTCCCCCACGTGACAATATACCTACTGCCTATATTCCTTACTATCCAGCGCCTCTGTACCCAAATGGGCAGGGGCAGCAGTGCGTAGCACACGCTTCTTGATTAGACCGGGGTTCAATCCCATGAGCCACCAAATATGGAAGATGCAGAAAGGTCAGGGAATGACCAACACATCTATCCCCGGAGCAATATGGCCTTAGTTGCTAATACTCCTAAAAACCAAATAACAACAACCACCTTACTATCGGGCACGCTGGACCAGATTTCTAAAATCCTCCGCGAGTATAAGATAAAATGTGTACAGCTCCCTGGTAGAAGATTTCGTTCTCTGGTTTCAAACGTTAAGACTCCCATCGCCCCTGTCTTACGTAGTGGAGTAGTATACCGCATAACTTGCAATCATTGTGGCAGTTGCTATATAGGGGAAAGCTCTAGATGCCTTCAGGATTGCCTCGCAGAACATGACAGATCGATTCGCCTAGGTGACCTGACCACTCGGCAATCATGGTCAACACATCATGCCCTTAACCCCAGACGTGATTATGAAGTAATCGACCAATCCTGACACCTCCATCACCGCCTTGACTCACTGCAAGGGTATGAAGCTACACCCTATCTTGGAATCAACAGTCTTGAAACTCGACAAGCGCTGGCAACAAACCCACACTCGTCTGTGCGCCAACAATGAATGCCAATCTTTTTTTTTTGGTAGTCGTTGGCGCATCAGCTTCTGTGGCCATAATGCACCTCCCAAGGTTTTTGCAGTACTTTGATCCAAGCCCGAGGCGGGATTCGAACCCGCGACCTTTGGGTTGCTAGGCAGGCACTTTACCCACCCGGCTAGCCCAGTCGGCTGCCAATCTAGTGAATAATGTTCACACAGCCTAGTATGCATTAGAGCATGCACAAGTCACTTAGTATTTATTTTATTTTAATTCTAATCTGTAACATCTATATTTTGTTAGTATTTTGCATACATCTTTCGCTGTATTTGGGTAAACAAAGGGGTTTGTTTACCCCGAAAGCTCCAGAATTAGTTATTAAAAATCTTTTCACTGGACACGCTGTATTATTACTTTTTAATCATGGAATCCAGGCCCATTTGCCTTCAAAAGTAAAGTTAGTAACTACGACCTGTTAGGTGCAATCCAAGGACATTTAGATAGATATGGCATTCTGAAGGACACATAATGTGGCTTTGTTAAAGGAAAATCATGCTTAACTAACTTAGTACACTATTTTGACAGTTATTCGTAAGCTGGATTTGGGGAATAATTTTGACAATTTATTTGGATTTTAGCAAAGCATTTGACTCAGTCCCTTGTGAGAAGCTAGAGTATAAGCTTGAATAGGTTGGGGTTACTGGTAAGATTCTAAGATGGATCTGCAGGGCAAGAAGACTGCAATTAAGGGATATTCTTCAGATTGGTGTACTGCCAGTAGAGGGGGGGGGGTCCCCTCAAGGATCGGTTCTTGGACCACTGTTGTTTCTCATTTTCATAAATGAGATCAACAAAGGGGCAGAAGCTATCCAAAACCTATCAGAATTCAAAACCTATTGAATTCTGATAGGTTTTGGAAGTTGAAGAATAAAGAAGAGGAAGGGTAGACAAAGTAAGGATCAAATCAGATTTGTTCAAACAGCCTTCTTTAAACTTTTCGAACTGAGATGCCTTCAAATGACATATAGGATCTTCTTCAAAAGGCGTTTTTAACATTTTGTGGGTCTCTGTTGCACTTTTCCTTAATTTGAAACAAAATTTAATGCAAATTCGCCACTCAGTAAAATCACTCATTTTAAAATGCAACAAAAAACTCATGAAAATTTCTATTCAATGCCCACTACTTCAGACTGACTGCAAATCAGTGATTCATACATTGCTATGTCTATATGAGTCCCTGAACATGTTGCAATAGGTGGCTTCTGTAATAGGATACTCAATATTCTAGTTAACACATATAACAGATGTTACCTAGAATACTGAGTTTGAGTATCGTCTAAAATAGTGAATAAAAAAGAGAATCATCTATAAAAAAAAGTCCAACTTACCATAATATAAATTTCATAATCTACCACATAAATAAACCTCAAACTTATTAAAATTAACAAATTCATCATAACTTTATTCATAAATTTACATTGGTTAAAACACATTACTTTTAAATGGTACTATTTTGTTCATTACTTAGTATTTGTGGTTCATCTGTGTTTCTTCTCTTCTGCATTTTTAGCTCTTCTAATTTCCTGAGCCCAATTTCTTCAACAAGTTCTTTAGTTATTTAATTCTGTGATAGATTATTAACAATACTTTTAAATTAGAAAAATATAGAAAAAAAAAATAACACATAATATTTCATTCCTTAAATTCTGTAATTTTACTTTTTAGGAAATAGTTAGAAGGAAGACTGTTTTCAAAGAAGAGAAATAAAAGGGATAAATGAATAACAGAAAAAGCTCATTCAGTGAGTTTGGAATTTTATTGTGAATGGATAATGATTAGCTGATTTGCAAGTTCAGTCTGGTTTATAAAAAAAAGGTGAAATGTATACTTGTATATACACCAATGCTAGGAGTATAGTTAATAAATTCGACGAGCTTGAAGTGCTAGTTAAGACATCAAAGGCAGATATTGTTGGGATATCAGAGACATGGTGTCACACAGACATAAGCAGTGCGGAAGTTCAAGTCCAATGTCAACAGATATCTTCTTTCGTCTTCTCAACCACCAACCCAAGCACGGTACTAAGTACTATAGGTTCTATAACCTCACGTGTTTGGGGTTTACATAAAAGAAAAATAAAAAAAAAAAAGAAACTGGAATTTGGGGAGTACAATATGTACAGAAAGGATAGACAGCGCAGAAAGGGAGGAGGGGTTATGCTGTTAGTTAAGAAACGCACAAAATCTAAGGAAGTGCATCCAATTGATGTTGATGGACTATGCAATGTGAGTCTGTTTGGTGTGACATAAGCACTGGGAAAGTAAAATGAGAGTAGGTGTGTGTTATAAGCCAAATGAATCTGATGAGTATAATGAGCAATTGTACAAAGTAGTAGTAGTAGTGGCATGTGATGCAAGAAAGCAAGTGTATGAGATTATGTAGCATCAGCCAAAAAAAAAAAAAAATCACACCATTCCCTCCAAATGCCTGTCCAGTCAACTTCCACAACGACAGATGGAAATTTGCTCCAGCAATTAACCACCCGCTGGCTAAAGGCAAATTTCCGCACATCTATTCTACATCTGTCTTTCCTTAATTTAAATTTATGCTCCCTTAGGTTCGTAATCTGAACAACTGGAAGGATCCCATCAGAATTCAGCGTGCTCAACTCATTCAAGGCCTGATACACCTCAATCAGATCACCGCACAGGTGCCTAGTCTCCAGCCACTGAAATATGCAGAACTTAAGCCTCTCTTGGTAAGAGGATCCCTTCATTCCCCCTCACCAATCTTGTTGCCCTTTTCTGTACACGCTCAAGCAAATCTACATCCTTCCAAAAATGAAGCCTACAGACCTGTACACAGTACTCAAGGCTTGGCCTGACCATTGCCTTATACAGAGGGACAATCACCTCCTTTTCCCTGCTAGCAAAATTCCTATATATCATTGACAAAACCTCATGACCTGCCCTGGCAGCCTGTCTGCATTGCTCAGAAAACTTCATATCTCAATGCACAATTATTCCCAGGTCTTTTTCATTTTCTACCACTTTGATATCAATGGTTCAACTGTTGATGATCCTGCTCAGGCAGCTAACAAACTAAATAAATATTTTGCATTGACATTTACACATGAGGAGTTATTCAGCGAGGGGAATGCCAGTTGTTGTTATTTGGTTTTTTAGGAGCATTAGCAACTAAGGCCATATTGCTCTGGTGATATGCGGTGGTCAATCACTGACCTTTCTGCATCCTCCGTATTTGGTGATCACGGGCGCGAACCCCGGTCTAATCATGAAGCATGTGCTACACACTGCTGCTCCTGCCCACCTGGATACGGAGGCGCCTCGGGAAAACCAGAGGTGTATTCAACTCTGGCAGTAAGCTAGATAATCTTGTAATAACTGAGAGTAAAGTGGAGGAGAAATTGCTGAAGATAAACACAAGAAAGGCACCTGGGGTGGATGGGATCTATCCAGTTATATTAAAGGAGGCGACAAATGAAGTAAGCAAACCCTTAGCCATAATTATGAGAGCTTCCTTGGACTCAGGGGAGGTACCCATAGACTGGAGATGTGCAAATGTGACCCCAATTCACAAAGGAGGATCAAGGGCTGACACAACTAATTATAGACCTGTGAGTTTAACTTCTGTTCCAGGAAAATTACTGGAGAAACTAGTTAAAGAAACACTGCAGGAACAGTCCGTGGGGACCTCCTCTGAGTCCAAGGATACTCTCATAATTATGGCTAAGGGTTTGCTTAGTTGCTTTGCTGCCTCCTTTAATATAACTGGATAGATCCCATCCACCCCAGGTGCCTTTCTTATGTTTAACTTCAACAATTTCTCCTCCACTTTGCTCTCAGTTATTACAAAATCATTAAGCACCCTACTACAATTTTATAACCTTCTGCCATTTTCAAACCTTAACAAAAAAATCCTCATGTGTGAATGTGAATGTAAATGCAAAATATTCATTCAGTTTGTTTGCTATCTGAGCAGGATCATCAACAGTCGAACCATCGATATCAAGTGGACCAATCAGATTCATCACATTCCTTTAAGAGTTTATATAAAAAAAGAAATCCTTACTGTTTTTCTCAGCATCTTTTGCCAAAGATTTCTCGTAATCTGCCTTCGCCTACCTAATCTCCTTTGTGACCTGATTACAGACTAGCTTATATCTGCCATAGGCTTCTGAGTCGCTTGATAATTTATATGCATCCCACGCATTTTTCTTCTCTGTCACGAGTCTCATTAGTTCATTTGATAACCATTTAGGCCTAAACCCTGAACAATATTTCTTAATAGGTATGAAACTTTTAGTAGCATCCACGATTAATTCCTTGAATGCTTCCCACTTAGAATTAACTGTTGGTAACATCGTCAGTTGATCCCACTGTACAGAATTTAAAAACTGTCTGAGACCACTGTACTCACCTTTTGGAAGCAAAAACCCTTTCCTTTACCCCTTATGGTAATTATATCTTTAAGTAAATCCCACACCAGTACACTGTGATCACTGTCACTTAGTGGTTCCTTTATCTCGAAATTTTTAATACACGAACGATCACTGCTGATAACCAGATCAAGAGTATTACCCTCTCTGGTTGCCTCTCGAACATGCTGCTGCAGAAAACAATCATCCAATAAATCCCCAAAAGTCTTACTAGTGTGTGAGTGCCAACCCACAAGTTCCAGTCAATCTGGGAAGTTAAAATCCCTCATTATAAGACATTCTGATTTACTAGTCCACTCTATTTCTCTGTAAAATTGTTCATTCTACTCATTAGGCCTACAACACACTCCTACTCTTATTTTTGTTTTGCAGTGCTTATGTCACACCAAACTGACTCAACAGTGCACTGTTCATCTATATCAACTGGATGCACCTCTTTTGATTTTATGTTTTTCTTAATTAACAGCATGACATCTCCTCCCTTCCTATCTTGTCTATCCTTTCTGTACACATTATACTCCCCAAATTCCAGTTCTGCATTCCTTATATCTTTGTGACACCACGTCTCTGCTATCCCAACAATACACACCTTTGATGTCTTGACCAACACTTCAAATTCATCAAATTTATTTCCTATACTTCTAGCATTGGTATACATGCAAGTATACATGCACCTATCCATAAATTATTAGTTACCCTAACACATGGAATATACCCACCTGTTTCATGATGACTGCCATCCGTCCCTGAAACCCCCAGCATCCCTCGCTCCAGGTCGCTACTTATTCTAATAAGAAGTTGTGCAAGAATCACCTTCACCTCTGCCTGCGGCTACATTTAAACTTTTAGTCTGTGAATCCCCCCTCCCAAGCTAGTAGTTTTCCAACCCACCTAACACTGCCTCGATAGCATCAGCAAATATTCTTGCACCCTTTCTATTTAACAAGCTCTCCAGTTAACAAGCACAGACCACACTGAAAAAAATTCTACCCCTTGAGCCTTGCACATTCCCTCCAGGGCCAAATTGATTGACAAGGCTCTCATCATGTATTCCCTCCTATCGTGTTTGGGCAAAATTGCAGACACTTTCAAATTTAACCCTGACTCATGACTTTTTTGCAACATTGACCAGTACTTGTTAAGTAAATATGCAGATCTCCTACTCTTAATGTCATTGGTGCCAACGTGTACAACAGTATCACCTTTTGTGCCATTAAAAGATGAATATACGCTTTACATCATCAACTTTTGCCCCTGGCAGATATATCCTGGTCCTGTTACATCTATCCTTTTTACACAATATATTCCCCGTTTCCCTGACAATAGAATCACCAACAATAACTAGTTCCTTTGTGACCAGCGCATTCTGCCTTGGAGATTGCCGCTGTGTTGCCTGATGCCCAGGAGTGAGCTCTGGCATTGACTTGGGCAGCTGAGAGCTTGACGGGGGCCCTCATATTAATTTCTTCGAGGGCATCTACCCTCCACCTCATGATCTCATAGATGCCCAGTAGAACGCTCAGTTGATGCCTAATTTCTATACACTCTCACCTGGCACACACAAAGGCATCCTCCTTGGCTAGATCATGTTCTCTTCTAGAGAGTTTGGCAAACATTTCAAAAGTTGCACATTTTTTTAGGCTGTGATGCGTTGCACATTCGCCCCCCCCCCTCAGTTCTCTCCCGAGTGACAGCACTCCTGCCACTTTGTGCCCTTTGCTTTGCTGCTCTAGTCTGGGGCATGATATTTTAAATTAATAAGATCAATAAATTCAATTAATTGTCAATACTACGCTATCTAACAGAATTCTAAATGCAGTAATGCGTATTACGCTATATAATTATACGTTAGAGCTGCCTAGTTACCACAATTAAAAATTTGAATTCTCTACCACTCTATACAAAAACAATGGCTGCAAGATTCAAACAAAATAACGGTTTTACATATATTAAGTAGTAATCTACAAAAGCTCTTTATCTAAATTAAAAATAACCAGCGTAACTTTAACTATAAGACTACGTATAAAGTACAATATACAATAACAATTAGGTAAATAAAAAGGCAAAAACTTATCGCTTTTTCGGAGCCTGTTATTCACAGCTGTAATTTTCAAAGAGAGTCAGCGCCCTCTTTAAATTGAGTGGGCCAGTAAATCAGAGTGCCTTATAATGGGGGATTTTAATTTCCCAGATATTGACTGAAATTTGTGGGTTGGTCACTCACACACTAGCAAGCCTTTTGTGGATTTATTGGATGATTGTTTTCTATGGCAGCATGTTCGGGAGGCAACTAGAGGGAGTAATATTCTTGATCTGATTATCAGTGATGATTCTTCATGCATCAGGAATCTGAAGATAAAAGGAACCACTCGGTGGGAGTGATCACAGTGTGCTGGAGTGAGATTTACTCAAAGAGGTAACTACCATCAAAGGTAAAGGGAACGGTTTTTGCTTTCATAAAGGTGACTGCGGTGGTCTGAGACAGTATTTAAATTCTATACAGTGGGACCAACTGATGATTTTACCAACAGCAAATTCAAAATGGGAAGCTTGTCGATCAATTCGGCCCTGGAAAGATTGTGCAAGGCTCAAGGGGTAGAATTTATTTCAGCCTGGGATGGGATACACTTAAATAGAAAGGGTGCAAGAATATTTGCTGATGCTATCGAGGCAGTGTTAGGTGAGTCGGAAAACTGCTAGCTTGGGGGGAGACAAAGACCAATAGATTGACAGTAGCCACTGGCAGAGGTGAAAGAGATTCTTGCACTGCTTCTATTAGAATGAGCAGAAGCCTGAAAAACAAGATGCATGATATTTCAGAGACTGCTGGGAGCCATTGCGGTACAAGTAAACACATGGGTTGTGTTAGGGTAGCTAAGAATAGAAACAGGTGCAGGTATACTTGTGTGCACACCAATGCTAGGAGTTTAGTAAATAAATTTGATGAATTTGAGGTATTGCTCAAAACATCAAAGGCAGATATTGTTGGGATATCAGAGACGTGGTGTCACACAGATGTAAGGGATGCAGAACTGCAATTTGGGGAGTACGTCTACAGAAAGGATAGACAGGATAGGAAGGGGGGAGGGGTTATGCTATTAGTTCAGAAACACATAAAAACCAAGGAAGTGAAGCCAGTCGACATCGCTGGACAGTGCAGTGTTGAGTCACTTTGGTGTGACATAAGCATTGGGAGATCAAAATTGAGAGTAGGAGTGTGCTTTAGGCCTAATGACTCTGATGAGTATAATAAGAAACTGTACAGGGAAATAGAGTGGGCCAGTACATCAGAGAGTCTTATAATGGGAGATTTTAATTTCCCAGATATTGACTGGAATTTGGGGGCTGGTCACTCACACACTAGCAGGGCTTTTGTGGATTTATTGGATGATTGTTTTCTACATCAGCATGTTCGGGAGGCAACTAGAGAGAGTAATACTCTTGATTTGATTATCAGCAGTGATTCTTCATGCATTAAGAATCCGCAGATAAATGAACCACTAGGTGGCAGTGATCACAGTGTGCTGAAGTGAGATTTACTCAAAGAGTTAACTACCATTAGGGGTAAAGGGAAGGGTTATTGCTTCCGTAAAGGCGACTACGATGGACTGGGACAGTATTTAAATTCTATACAGTGGGACCAACTGATGATGTTACCAACAGCAAATTCAAAATGGGAAGCATTCAAAGAACTTATCTTGGAAGCTACTAGGCTTTACATAAAAACTAAGAAATATTGTTCAAGGTTTAGGCCAAAATGGATGTCAGATGAACTAATGAGGCATATGGCAGAGAAGAAAAATGTATGGGATACTTACAAATTAACACAAGACACAGAAGCCTATGATAGATACAAGTTGATATACAACAAAGTTACAAAGGAGGTTAGGCAGGCGAAGGCAGATTATGAGAAATCCTTGGCAAGGGATGCAAAGAAAAACAGCAAAGAGTTCTTTACTTATGTAAACTCTAGAAGGAAGGGGTTGAATCAGATTGGTCCACTTGATACTGATGGGTCAACTGTTGATGATCCTGCTCAGGTAGCTAACAAACTAAATGAATATTTTGCATCGACATTCAAACATGAGGAGTTATTCAGCGAGGGGAATGCCAGAGGTGTATTCAACTCTAGCAGTAAGCTACAGAATCTGTAAATAACTGGGAGTAAAGTGGAGGAGAAACTGTTGAAGATAAACACAAGAAAGGCACCCGGACTGGATGGGATCTATCCAGTTATATTAAAGGAGGCAGCAAAGGAAGTAAGCAAACCCTTAGCCATAATTATGAGAGCTTCCTTGGATTCAGGGGAGGTACCCATAGACTGGAAATGTGCAAATGTGACCCCAATTCACAAAGGAGGATCAAAGGCTGACACAAGTAATTATAGACCTGTGAGCTTAACTTCTGTTCCAGGAAAATTAATGGAGGCACTGGTTAAAGAAGCACTGCAGGATCATTTAGACAAGACTTCAGTTATAGCTCAGTTGTTTGTTGATGTTGTTTGTTATTTGGTTTTTAGGAGCATTAGCAACTAAGGCCATATTGCTCCGGGATATGCGGTGGTCATTCCTTGACCTTTCCGCATACTCCGTATTTGGTGGTGACGGACTCGAACCCCGGTCTAATCAAGAAGCATGTGCTACGCACTGCTGCTCCTTCCCACCTGGCTACGGAGGCGCCCCTTATAGCTCAGACACAGCATGGTTTTGTTAAGGAGAAGTCTTACCTGACCAATCTGATTGGATACTATGATGCAGTCACAAAAGAACTGGATGCAGGGAATAGCTTTGATATTATATACTTGGATCTTAGAAAGGCTTTTGATACTGTTGCACATGGAAGACTGCTACACAAATTGGAGCAGTGTGACATTGGAGGCAAATTGCTGCTATGGATAAAGGGGTGGTTGAGGGGGAGAAGACAGAGAGTGGTAATCAATGGACACTGCTCATCGTGGACTAATGTTATTAGTGGAGTCCCTCAGGGCTCAGTGTTGGGTCCATTATTGTTTTCTGTATTTATAAATGATATTGATGATGGTATATCAAGCTTAATGTCCAAGTTTGCAGACGATACAAAGGTTGGCAGGGTTGTCAAGGACACTACTGACACTATGCTGCTGCAACAGGATCTGGAAAGGTTGAGCAGATGGGCTGAGAGGTGGCAAATGAAGTTTAACATTGACAAATGTAAAGTACTACACATGGGAAACAGCAACCCCAGAGCAACGTATCAACTCTGTGGTACTACACTGACAGTGGTAGAGAATGAAAGGGACTTGGGGGTGGTTGTGCAGGCAGATATGAAGTTCTCTGAGCAGTGCAGACGGGCTGCAAGAGTAGCTCATGGAGTATTGTCAATGATATACAGGAATTTTTCCAGCAGGGATAAGGAGGTGATTATTCCATTGTATAAGGCAATGGTCAGGCCACTCCTAGAGTACTGTATACAGGTCTGGAGGCCTCATTTCAAGAAGGATGTAGAACTGCTGGAACGAGTACACAGAAGGGCAACAAGATTAGTGAATGGAACAAAGGGGTGCTCTTACGAAGAAAGGCTTAAGTTTTGCAAATTACAGTGTCTGGAGACTAGGCACCAGCGAGGTGATCTGATAGAGGTGTATAAAGCCTTGAATGGTTTGAGCATGCTCAATGCTGATGGGATTCTTCCTCTAGCTCAGAATAATCACCTGAGAGGGCATAAATTCAAATTGAGGAAAGACAGATGTAGGATAGACGTGGGAAATTTGCCTTTAGCCAGCGGGTGGTTAGTTGGTGGAACAGACTTCCATCCCTTGTAGTGGAGGTTGATAGCCTAAATAAGTTTAAGGCTCAGCTGGACAGGTATTTTGAATGAACAGAGAGGTGAAGTGGAAGTGGGTTTTTTTTTTTTTTTTTTTTTTGGCTGATGCTGCATAAGCTTGCTTTCTTGCATCAAATGCCTCTACTAATGCTAATGCATTCAAAGAATTAATCTTGGAAGCTACTAGGCTTTTCATACCAACTAAAAAGGGAAGGGTTTTTGCTTTCGTAAAGGTGACTACAGGGGTCTCAGGCAGTTTTTGAATTGTAAACAGTAAGATCAATTGATGCTGCTACCAATATTGAATTCTAAATGGGAAGCCTTCAGGAACTTAATTTCGGAGGCTACTAGGTTTTTCATACCAACAAAGAAATATTGTTCAAGATTTAGGCCTAAATGGATGTCACATGAACTAATTAGACATGTGACACAGAAGAAAAATGCATGGGATACACATAAATTATATTATATTAAGCCTATGATAGATATAAACTGGTCAGTAACCAAGTTACAAAGGAGGTTACGCAGGCGAAAGCAGATTACAAGAAATCTTTGGCAAAGGAGGCAAAGAAAAACAGCAAAGGGTTCTTTACTTATGTAAACCCTAGAAGGAAGGAGATGAATCAGATTGGTTCACTTGATATCGATGGTTCAACTGTTGATGATCCTGCTCAGGTAGCTAACAAACTAAATGAATATTTTGCATCTACATTCACACATGTGGAGTTATTCAGGGAGGGGAATGCCAGAGATGTATATTCAACTCTGGCAGTAAGCTAGATAATCTTGTAATAACTGAGATTAAAGTGGAGGAGAAATTGTTAAAGATAAACATAATAAAGGCACCTTGGGTGGATGGAATCTATCCAGTTATATTAAAGGAGGCGGCAAAGAAAGTAAGCAAACCCTTAGCCATAATTATGAGAGCTTCCCTGGAATCAGTGGAGGTACCCATGGACTGGAGATGTGCAAATGTGACCTCAATCCACAAAGGAGGATCAAAGAGAGACAAGTAATTACAGACCTGTTAGTTTAACTTCTGTTCCAGGGAAATTAATGGAGGTACTGCTGCATTGCAGGATCATCTAGACAAGACTTCAGTTATAGCTCAGACACAGCATGGGTTCGTTAAGGGGAAGTCTTGTCTGACTAATTTGATTCGATACTATGATGTAGTCATAAAGGAACTGGATGAAAAGAATAACTTTGATATCATATATTTGGATCTTACAAAGGCCTTTGATACAGTTGCACATGGAAGACTGCAGCGCTATTTGGGCAGTGTTTGTTTGTTTGTTTGTTATTTGGTTTTTAGCAGCATTAGCAACTAAGGCCATATTGCTCCGGGATATGCAGTGGTATGCGGTGGTCATTCCCTGACCTTTCCGCATCCCTCCGTATTTGGAGGTGACTTGCTCGAATCCCGGTCTAATCAAGAAGCATGTGCTACACACTGCTGCTCCTTCCCACCTGGCTACGGAGGCGCCTTGGGCAGTGTGGCTTTGAAGGAAAATTGCTGCTATGAATAAAGGGGTGGTTGAGTGGGAGAAGACAGAGAGTGGTAATCAATGGTCACTTCTCTTCGTGGACTAATGTTATTAGTGGAGTAACTCAGGGTTCAGTGTTTGGTCCATTGTTGTTTTCTGTATTTATAAATGATATTGATGATGGTATATCAGGCTTAATGTCCAAGTTGGCAGACGATATGAAGGTTGGCAAGGTTGTTAATGACACTAATGGCAGTACACTGCTGCAACAGGATCTAGAAAAGTTGAGCAGATGGGCTGAGAGGTGGCAAATGAAGTTTAACATTGACAAATGTAAACTGCTGCATATAGGAAGCAGTAATCCCAGATTAACGTATCAACTCTGTGGTACTACACTGACAGGGGTAGAGAATGAAAAGGACCTGGGGGTAATTGTGCAGGCAGATATGAAGTTTTCTGAGCAGTGCAGACAGTCTGCACTGCTCATGGTATCTTGTCAACGATATACAGAAATTTTTCTAGCAGGGATAATCAGGTGATTATCCCCTTGTATAAGGCAATGGTCAGACCACACCTTGAGTAATGTATATAGGTCTGGAGGACTCATTTTAAGAAGGAAGTAGAGCTGTTGGAACGAGTACAGAGAAGGGCAACAAGATTAGTGAACAGAACAAAGGGTTGATCTTACAAAGAAAGGCTTATGTTTTGCAAATTAGTGTCTGGAGACTAGGCACCTGCGAGGTTATCTGATTGAGGTATATAAAGCCTTGAATGGTTTGAGAATGCTCAATGCTAATGGGATTGCTCTTGCTCAAAATAATCGCCTGAGAGGGTATAAATTCAAATTGAGGAAAGATGGTTGTAGGATAGATGTGCGGAAGTTTGCCTTTAGCCAGTGGGTGGTTGATTGCTGGAACAAACTTCCATCTGTCATTGTAGAAGTTTAGAGCTTAAATAGATTCAAGGCAGAACTTCACAAACATTTGGAGCGAGGGGATGGGTGAAATAAGGGGGGTTTTTTTGGCTGATGCTATATAAACTTGCTTTCTGCATCATGTGCCTTGCTAATGCTAAATTCAAGGAAGAGTTACAGATACTAATTCATAAGAACAGAATTCGTGGAAATATCTGTAGAAAAGGGCAGCACACATCAAAATTGATAACTGTGCGAAAAGAATGAATAAAGTGTGTAGTTAACCCAGCTGGTCTCTTTTGAAAAGCTAGGTTAATTATACATTAATTCATTCATTCTTCTCACACTATACAATATGCCCAACTGCGGAATACTATTCCAGAACTTTTTTCCAATATTTCAAAGTGGGGTAACACTTGTTCAGAAGAAAAGTATAAAGCTGAGGTTTATTTATTTATTTTTTTTTGCTTCAGAGGACACAATATCCAAGGTACACTAATTCTATGGAAGATAAGAAAACAAGATTATCCCTAGTAAAGATGTGTTTGTGTCTAGAAATCTAAGTACTGTGAAAAACTTATCTTACAATGGATAAATTTGAGAAATTGCCCCTTTATACAGGGTAGGGGTTTGTTGAACTGGAAACTGAAATGCAATGGAAGAATGTCATTAATACACAAGAGAAAAATAGTGGCATAACACAAATTTAGAGAACGCAAATGATGGAGCACTAATTTAGAGAACGTCAGCATTAGTTAAAAACTTAGAAGAAATCTGCTTATTACTGCATGCAGCGAACAGTTGGTGAGGAAACTGGCTACCCAATAACAAAAATCAGAAGGAAGATCATAAGATAAAAGCTTATTGGGATGCCCTTCATGTAAACAAAGTCTAAAGTTATTCTTGACTCTCTCACAAGTGTTGAGAAGAAAGCTGAGTTTTACTAAATTATTAAAAGGATGTAAAATCTGTGCACTTATGATTCAATCATAAAAATATGGTTAACATAGCATGCACATTTACCTTCAAATCAAAGGGTGCAGTCTGTGTACATCAGCATTATTTTCAAACCCCTATTTATCACTCCTGATAGGTTTTGTGGGTAGCAACAAAACACTCAAAATTATATAATTTTCTATCAAGCATAAAAGTTGTGACACTACTATTGTTTTGACACAATAAACATCGTAAACATGGATATGTGCAAATGTCTCTCCTATTCACAAAGAGAAAAAGCACAAAATTAATAAATCCCCAGCGGATCACATCTGGTGAGTATGGGCTTGGCACACCCAGGGTCCTGAGCTGGATATCATCATTCTTCTCTTTCTTGGTGATTCCCTTCTACCTCTCTCTCTCTCTCTCTCTCTCTCTCTCTCTGGGTAATTCAGAAATTTTTTTTTTTTTGACTGGTGCAGCATAAGCCTCAGGTTTCCATGCACCATATGGCTAATAATAATAATAATAATAATAATAATAATAAATTTGGACTTATTTCCATCATTGTTATGAGGGCTTCTGGTGTAAGGGCTACTTAGGCCATACTGCAATTAGTACTATTGTACTAGTATTAGTAGTGGCTAATGGAGCAAAGAAAGTGGCACTCACTACTGGAACAAGCAAAGATGTATGATCTGCTCCTCAAGATAAAGCACATAACACTCAGACTACATTCAACTTTTTTTAGATGGGAAATATACATGTATTTTTAATATGATCTAAGAAATTTAATTTACTCTCAAGGATTAATTTAATCCTAGAAATCTGATATCATTAGTAACTAGCATGGTGAGATATTTAAAAATTTGAAGTTCAAGGTATGCATCATCTACAAAATTATAAATTTTTTATATAATAAGTATTAATATCAAAAGTATTAACTTATAACTTAATATTATCATAAATATTAACTTATGATATTAAGAGTAGGAGACCGGCAGAATTACTTAACAAGTACAGGTCACTGTTGAAAAAAAGCCATGAATTAGGGTTGAATTTGAAAGTGTCTGCAATTCTGCCCAGACACAATAGGAGGGAGTATATGATGAGAGCCTTGTTGATCAATTCGACCCTGGAAAGATTGTGCAAGGCTCAAGGGGGAGAATTTTTTCAGCCTGGTCTGAACTTGTTAACAGGAGAGACTGCTTCTACAGGGATGGGATACACTTAAATAGAAAAGGTGCAAGAATATTTGCTGATGCTATCGAGGTAGTATTAGGTGGGTCGGAAAACTGCTAGCTTGGGGGGATACAAGGACTAATAGATTAACAGTAGTCACTTCCAGAGGTGAAAGTGATTCTTGCACTGCTTCTATTGGAATGAGCAGAAGCCTGAAAACAAGATGCAGGATATTTCAGAGACTGTGGGAGTCATTGCTGTACAAGTAAACACATGGGTTGTGTTAGGGTAGCTAAGAATAGGAACAGGTGCATGTATACTTGCATGTACACCAATGCCAGCAGTTTGGTAAATAAATTTGATGAATTTGAGATATTGCTCAGAACATCAAAGGCAGATATTTTTGGGATATCAGAGACGTGGTGTCACACAGATATAAGGAATGCAGAACTGGAATTCGGCAAGGTGTACAGGAAGGATAGACAAGATAGGAAGGGAGGAGGGGATATACTATTAGTTAAGAAACACATAAAATCCAAGGAAGTGAAGCCAGTCGACATCCCTGGACAGCGCAGTGTCAAGTCAGTTTGGTGTGGCATAAGCATCGGGAGATCAAAATTGACAGTATGAGTGTGTTATAGGCCTAATGACTCTGATCAGTATAATAAGGAACTGTACACGGAAATAGAGTGGGCCAGTAAATCAGAGAGTCTTATAATGGGGGGATTTTAATTTCCCAGATATTGACCGGAATTTTTGGGTTGGTCACTCACACACCAGCAAGGCTTTTGTGGATTTATTGGATGATTGTTTTCTACATCAGCATGTTCAGGAAGCAACTAGAGGGAGTAATACTCTTGATCTAATTATCAGTAGTGATTCATCATGCATTAAGAATCTGCAGATAAAGGAACCACTAGGTGGCAGTGATCACAATGTGTTGAAAAGGGATTTATTCAAAGAGGCAACTACCATGAGGGGTAAAGGGAAGGGTTTTTGCTTTCATAAAGGTGACTACGGTGGTCTGAGACAGAATTTAAATTCTATATGGTGGGACCAACTGAAGATGTTACCAACAGAAAATTCAAAATAGGAAGCATTCAAAGAATTTATCTTGGAAGCTACTAGGCTCTACATACCAACTAAGAAATATTGTTCAAGGTTTAGGCCTAAATGGATGTCAGATGAACTAATGAGACATGTGGCAGAGAAAAAAAATGCACGGGATACATATAAATTAATGGGTGACATGAAAGCCTATGATAGATATAAGCTGGTCTGTAACCAAGTCACAAAGGAGATTAGGCAGGCGAAGGCAGATTATGAGAAATCCTTGGCAAAGGATGCAAAGAGAAACAACAAAGAGTTCTTTATCTATGTAAACTCTAGAAGGAAAGGGATGAATCAGATTGGTCCACTGGATATTGATGGTTCAACTGTGGATGATCCTGCTCAGATGGCTAACAAACTAAATGAGTATTTTGCATCTACATTCACCCATGAGGAGTTATTCAGGAAGGGGAATGCCAGAGGTGAGTTAAACTCGGGCAGTGAGCTCAATGATTTTGTAATAACTGAGAGGAAAGTGGAGGAGAAATTGTTGAAGATAAACATAAAAAAGGCACCCAGGATGGTCGGGATCTATCCAGTTATATTAAAGGAGGCAGCAAAGGAAGTAAGCAAACCCTTAGCCATAATTATGAAAGCTTCTTTGGACTCAGGGGAGGTACCCATGCACTGGAGATGTGCAAAGGTAACCCCAATTCACAAAGGAGGATCAAAGGGCAACACAAGTAATTATATACCTGTTAGTTTAACTTCTGTTCCAGGAAAATTAATGGAGGCACTGGTTAAAGAAGCACTACAGGATCATCTAGACACTACTTCAGTTATAGCTTGGACACAGCATGATTTTGTTAAGGGAAAGTCTTGCCTGACCAATTTGATTGGATACTATGATGTGGTCACAAAGGAACTGGATGCAGGGAATAACTTTTATATCATATATTTGGATCTTAGAAAGGCTTTTGATACTGTTTCACATGGAAGACTGCTGCACAAATTGGAGGCAAACTGCTGCTATGGATAAATGGATAGTTGAGTGGGAGAAGACAGAGAGTGGTAATCAATGGACACCGCTGCACAAATTGGAGCAGTGTGGCATTGGAGACAAATTGCTGCTATGGATAAAGGGATAGTTGAGTGGGTGAAGACAGAGATTGTTTGTTTGTTTGTTTTAGAGTTTTATGGCGCATTAGCATCTAAGGCTATAATTCGCCAAGTCAAAAGGATGTAGAATGTAAAATTATTTGTATATTATTGTAAAAAATATATACGATATAAAACGTTCATATAGCATAAAACTATAAAAATATTCTAGATAGAATTATTTAGATTAATAATTTGTAAATACTTAAAAATAGCTGACACGTTGTCATTGTCCGATAAAATCTGTCTGAGTGTATAAGGTTCAGACAGATGGCTAAAACATAAACGGCGGTCATTATAAAAAGACGGACATTCAATTAAAATATGACGGACTGTTAAAATGGTGTCACAATTTCTACACATAGGATGATCGTCTGCCCTCAGCAGATAGCAATGTGTCAGGTGACAATGTCCTATGCGGAGTCAAGATAGAACAACTTCCTCTTTTCGGTTCCTGCGCAGACTAGACTGCCAATGTTTAATTACAGGCTTAATCTCATATAACTTGTTTGTAGTCTGTCCATGCCATGAGTGTTGCCACTGGGATACCAGTTTCTTTCGGATTACTGGCCTGTAGTCTGTATAGGGGACTGACAGGCAAGAGTTAAATAGGTTCGCTGATTTGGCTGCAGTGTCTGCCAAATCATTTCCTGAGATCCCAATGTGGCCTGGGATCCAGCAGAAACGAACATCAAATTTGAATTCTGCAAGGAAGTGCAGCTTCTGTTGTATCCGGGTCAGGACAGGATGAGGGTTGAACCTCATCGATGATAAAGCCTGCAATGAACTCAGAGAATCGGTATATATAGTATATTTTTTGTGGTGGGTGGTTTGTATACGATCTAAGGCTAGCTCAACCGCATGCAGCTCTGCAGTGAACACACTGCATTCGTTGGAGATCTGCTCAGATACCGTGGTGTCTGGGAAAACAGCTGCAGATCCGACAGACATTTCTGACCTCGAGCCATCTGTGTAGATGGGCAAGAAGTCAGCATGTTCCGAGCGCTCAGCTAAAAAGAGCTGCAGGTAGACATTGGATGAAGTATTGTCCTTTCTCCAATTATTAAGGGAGAACAGATATTTATTTAAGGTATACCCAGTAAAATAAAATAAAATAAAATATTTCCAGAAGCTTTCGGAACTCGTGTCCCTTTCTCAACTGACAGAATTTTTAAATACATTACAAGCAAACTGTGGCACGTTACTCATTCGTCATTGTTGTAGCACGGACGTGTGCTGCCTTGCGCCAGTGATCATCCATCAATAAAACGGTTGTCTCCAGGATTGGATGTATACGCATGCCTTTCTGGCGATTTAATGCCTTAGGGTTGTTCATTATGTTTAGTGACTCTAGCCATAGGCGGTGGCGAAAGTGTCGCGCGTGGTCCACTATCTCAAAGTCGCGCTTGGGGTCAAGATCGTGGTTGGTAGCCCAAAAATGTTCTGCAAGCGCGGACTGGTCAGTTTCGGCAAGCCGGATTGCTCTGTCGTGTTCTGTGAGGCGATCCTGGAGACGTCTCGATGTCTCACCTACGTAGCAACTGTTACAGGCCCTACAGGTGATACGGTACACTACATTGCTGCGTAAGACAGGTGTGACAGGGGTCTTCACACTGGAGACAAGTGAACGTAGGTTCCTACCTGGTAATTGTACACATTTTATGTTGTAACTTCTCAGGATCTTCGAGATACGTCCTGACACTCCTGGATAGTACGGAATGTAGGCGGATGATATGCCGACTTGCTTCGGAGGTCTTGGGTTGGAAGTAAGCTCTTGTGCCTGTAACAAGCATCTGTTTAGTACATGGGATGGATAACCGCATCTGGTTAAGTCCGCCTTCACACGGGAGATCTCGTTACGTCTAATTGTGTCGGTGCTGGAATGGCTCCAGGCCCTGGAGAACAGGGTGCGGGCAGTGCTATTGAGATGGCTTGGAGCGTGGCCGGACCCGTAGTTGGTGAATTGACCGCACCACATGGGTTTGCGGTATACTGAGGTCTCTAGATGTGGGCCTACGCGATGCACTAGCACGTCCAGAAACGGGAGCGAACCGTCCACCTCTGATTCTACGGTAAACTTGATGAAATTGGATAGAGAGTTGAGGTATTCTAGTAGTACCGTTTCAGAACCACGTGGTATTATGGTAAAAATATCGTCGACATATCTACACCACGTTGTAATAGGTGTAGGTGGGTTCTGGTGTATCTGCTTCTCCAGATCTTCCATGGCGATGTTAGCTACTACGGAACTGACAGGGGCACCCATAGCAGTGCCATGTACTTGTTTGTAGAGTGAGTCTTCAAAGGTGAAGATGCTGCTAGAGAGGCATAGGTTGAGGGCGGTACAGATGTCATCAGTGGATAGTGACGTCCTGGATTGGAGGCTTAAGTCGCTCTCAAGGAGCCTTCTGGCGCAGTGTACGGCCTGTTGGACGGGAATCGAGGTGAATAAAGAAACCACGTCAAATGATGCCATGACAGAGTTATCAGGGATTGAAATGTCCTTAATGGTGTTAATGAATTCACTGCTGTTTTTAACGGTGTGAGATGTATTACCTATAAGAGGCGAGAGGAGGCTCGCGATGTGTTTGGACAGTTCATACGTTGGGGCACTGCAGCAAGACACTATAGGTCTGAGAGGAATACCCGGTTTATGGATCTTTGGTAATCCGTAGAATTGTGGTAGTTGACAGCCAGTACCACGCAGAAGATGGTGAGTCGCGGTCGGGATCTTCTTATCTTTAAGCCATGCGTGGACAAGTTTATTAACATTTGCTTCCAGACGTTTCAAGACTTTAACGGGAGGATCAGGTAGAGGTTCATATACGTTAGGATCGAGTAATAGGGCCAAGGCTTTCTCTCGGTAGGCTGATCGGTCCAGCACAACAGTCCGGCGCCCTTTATCCGCAGGAAGTACAACGATGGAGTTGTCTTTTCTTATAGATGACAGGGCGGCACGTTGGCGGTGGTTGAGGTTTGAGCACGTTTTTCGAGTGTTCGAGTGCAACACTCGAAAAACGTGCTCAAACCTCAACCACCGCCAACGTGCCGCCCTGTCATCTATAAGAAAAGACAACTCCATCGTTGTACTTCCTGCGGATAAAGGGCGCCGGACTGTTGTGCTGGACCGATCAGCCTACCGAGAGAAAGCCTTGGCCCTATTACTCGATCCTAACGTATATGAACCTCTACCTGATCCTCCCGTTAAAGTCTTGAAACGTCTGGAAGCAAATGTTAATAAACTTGTCCACGCATGGCTTAAAGATAAGAAGATCCCGACCGCGACTCACCATCTTCTGCGTGGTACTGGCTGTCAACTACCACAATTCTACGGATTACCAAAGATCCATAAACCGGGTATTCCTCTCAGACCTATAGTGTCTTGCTGCAGTGCCCCAACGTATGAACTGTCCAAACACATCGCGAGCCTCCTCTCGCCTCTTATAGGTAATACATCTCACACCGTTAAAAACAGCAGTGAATTCATTAACACCATTAAGGACATTTCAATCCCTGATAACTCTGTCATGGCATCATTTGACGTGGTTTCTTTATTCACCTCGATTCCCGTCCAACAGGCCGTACACTGCGCCAGAAGGCTCCTTGAGAGCGACTTAAGCCTCCAATCCAGGACGTCACTATCCACTGATGACATCTGTACCGCCCTCAACCTATGCCTCTCTAGCAGCATCTTCACCTTTGAAGACTCACTCTACAAACAAGTACATGGCACTGCTATGGGTGCCCCTGTCAGTTCCGTAGTAGCTAACATCGCCATGGAAGATCTGGAGAAGCAGATACACCAGAACCCACCTACACCTATTACAACGTGGTGTAGATATGTCGACGATATTTTTACCATAATACCACGTGGTTCTGAAACGGTACTACTAGAATACCTCAACTCTCTATCCAATTTCATCAAGTTTACCGTAGAATCAGAGGTGGACGGTTCGCTCCCGTTTCTGGACGTGCTAGTGCATCGCGTAGGCCCACATCTAGAGACCTCAGTATACCGCAAACCCATGTGGTGCGGTCAATTCACCAACTACGGGTCCGGCCACGCTCCAAGCCATCTCAATAGCACTGCCCGCACCCTGTTCTCCAGGGCCTGGAGCCATTCCAGCACCGACACAATTAGACGTAACGAGATCTCCCGTGTGAAGGCGGACTTAACCAGATGCGGTTATCCATCCCATGTACTAAACAGATGCTTGTTACAGGCACAAGAGCTTACTTCCAACCCAAGACCTCCGAAGCAAGTCGGCATATCATCCGCCTACATTCCGTACTATCCAGGAGTGTCAGGACGTATCTCGAAGATCCTGAGAAGTTACAACATAAAATGTGTACAATTACCAGGTAGGAACCTACGTTCACTTGTCTCCAGTGTGAAGACCCCTGTCACACCTGTCTTACGCAGCAATGTAGTGTACCGTATCACCTGTAGGGCCTGTAACAGTTGCTACGTAGGTGAGACATCGAGACGTCTCCAGGATCGCCTCACAGAACACGACAGAGCAATCCGGCTTGCCGAAACTGACCAGTCCGCGCTTGCAGAACATTTTTGGGCTACCAACCACGATCTTGACCCCAAGCGCGACTTTGAGATAGTGGACCACGCGCGACACTTTCGCCACCGCCTATGGCTAGAGTCACTAAACATAATGAACAACCCTAAGGCATTAAATCGCCAGAAAGGCATGCGTATACATCCAATCCTGGAGACAACCGTTTTATTGATGGATGATCACTGGCGCAAGGCAGCACACGTCCGTGCTACAACAATGACGAATGAGTAACGTGCCACAGTTTGCTTGTAATGTATTTAAAAAATTCTGTCAGTTGAGAAAGGGACACGAGTTCCGAAAGCTTCTGGAAATATTTTATTTTATTTTATTTTACTGGGTATACCTTAAATAAATATCTGTTAAACTATGGACCCCAGTACTCCAGGCCCATTTGTCACTATTAAGGGAGAAGTTGCAGTTTGGGACACGAGCATGCCAGGGTGGAAAAGGTTGCCCTGGTGATGGGGCAACATTGTCTAATATGATGTTCAAATCATTGAGTAGCCTTTGGATACGAATACCGAATGGTTGATTGGCAGTCTGGCGAATGTTGTACAGATTTTCCCAACGTGGCTGAAAAACGGGTGTCCACGTCGGATGGTCTGGCAGGGATTTCAGTTTCAAAGCATACTGTAGAGACAACTGTTTCCTGCGAAGCGATAACGAGGGCTCATTCGCTTCGACATAGAGGCTATGGACAGGAGAAGTTCGAAATGCTCCAGTGGCAATACGGATCGCCTGATGGTGGATGGGATCCAGCCATCGGAGTACGCTGAGTCTAGAGGATGCGTATACCTGGCACACGTAATCTATCTTAGATCGTACGAGTGCATGATAGAGGCGCATGAGGGTACATCGGTCAGCGCCCCAAGAATGTGAGGAGATTGCACGTAGGATATTCAAACCTCTCGTGCACTTCGCACGTAGCTGACGGATGTGTTCTAGAAAGGTCAGCTTTTTATCGTATATAAGCCCCAAAAATCTAGTCTCAGGTACTACTGGGATAGCATTTTGTCCAAGCCTTAGTTCAGGTTCAGGGTGAAGATTGCGCTTTCAGCAAAAATGCATGCAAACAGTCTTTTGTGGAGAGAACCTGAACCCGTTGTTCGTTGCCCATGAGTTCAAATGGTCAATGGCATGTTGCAGTTGCCTCTCAATTACCCTCATGTTGCAGGAATGACAAAATATGCTAAAATCGTCAACATAGAGGGCACAGTTTACAGTTGGAGGAAGTTGTTCTGTGATGGAATTCACTTTAATGGCAAAAAGCGTAACACTTAAAACGGATCCTTGAGATACTCCCTCCTCTTGGCTAAAAGAGCGAGAGAGAGTAGATCCTACACGGACTTGGAAAGAACGGTGACATAAAAAGTTTTTAACAAAATTGGGGAGATTACCTCTAAGGCCGATGCTGCAGAGGTCTTTTAAAATTTCAAATCTCCAAGTTGTGTAATACGCTTTTTCCATATCGAAGAACGCTGACACCAGGTGTTCTTGTTTTAAGAAGGCATCTCGAATGGAAGTTCGAGCCTGATTAAATGGTCCAAAGTTGACCTATTCCTACAGAAGCCGCACTGAAATCTGGAGAGGAACCCATTAGCCTCCAAATACCAGATAAGGCGGGCATTGACCATTCTCTCCAGAATTTTGCACAGACAGCTAGTCAGAGCAATAGGACGGTAATTCGTTGGGATTTTAGGATCCTTTCCTGGCTTAGGAAAGGCAAGCACGATTGCCTTATGCCAGGAATCCGGAAACTGCTCTTCTTGAAATATTCTGTTATATAGAAAAAGCAGTTGGTCCGTGGATTTTGCAGACAGATGTTTGACCATATCATAATGGATAAGATCTGGTCCGGCAGCACTTGCCTTGGTAAGAGTTAGAGCTGTTTCCAACAGTTCCGTGGTAAAGGGCCCGTTATAGGGATAGGACTTTTTTGATTTAAAGTTAATTGGCTGCTTTTCACATTTATCTTTCCAGACCAGAAATTCTGGGGAGTAAGCAGATGTTGACGAGATGGCAGAGAAGGTCTCCCCAAGTACATTGGCTATTGCAGTTGGGTCTGCAATAACATATCCATTATACTCCAGGACCGATGAAGGGTGTGATGTATATTAACCCTTCATTTTTCCGGATTTTGTCCCAGATAGCTTTACTGCTGGTTGACTGGGTAATGGTGGATGTAAAGTGGACCCACGATTCCTTTTGGCTCTGACGACGAATATATCGCGCTTTCGCACGTGCACGTTTGAAGGCTAAGAGATTGGCTGTGGTAGGATATCGTCGGAATATCCCCCAAGCTTTATTTTGTGCCTTTTTTGCAGCTGTGCATTCAGTATTCCACCAAGGTTTTGGAAATGGTGGAAACCGGGTAGATGTTTTCAGAATTGTAGCTGCAGCTGCATGGGCAATTCTTTCTGTGATGTACGCCACTGCATCATTGATAGGCTCCCGACTGACTGTACTGATATTAAAGTCTACCAGGTGTTGAAAGGTGTTCCAGTCAGCCTGATCAATCTTCCATTGCGGTAACCTAAAAGGTGAGCATGGCATCCCTTTAAGTAGGCTGGTTATCACGGGGAAGTGATCACTTCCATAAAGATTCTCCTCTACCTCCCAGTTGATTGAAGAAAGGAGAGAGGGGGAGCATATAGAGAGGTCGATAGCAGAGAACGTACAGGTAGGCATGTGGAAAAAGGTGTTAGTTCCCACATTTAGGAGGGACAGGTCATTGTCATTGAACGTATGCTCTATGACACGTCCCCTTCCATTAACATTTGCACTACCCCACAGTGTGTTATGTCCATTAAAATCGCCCAGGAGTAAGACAGAAGTAGGCAGCTGCACAATGAGATCATCAAGGTCTGTCTGGGAGATATCAGCCCCAGGTGGTAAATAAACTGAGCAGACTGTTATTAAAAAACCTACCGTAAGGCGAACCGCTACCGCTTCGATGTTGGTGGTGAGCGCAACAGTTTGATATGGGGTATGGTTGCCCAGAATTATAGCAACACCCCCATGAGCAGGTCCATCCTCAGTTCTGTCCTTTCGAATGATAGTGGTGTTACTAAGCGAAGGGTTTTCATTTGCCTTCAGGTATGTCTCTTGTAAACAGTAAACAAAAGCCGACTGGCTCATGCTTTTGCAGAAGGGCCTTGATGTCATCATTGTTTCGCCGGAATCCACGACAGTTCCACTGTAGGAATTTAGCCATTATTTTGGCTTGGTGGGTCCATCAGGCGGCTTCTGAGGTGCTGAGGGCTTACCTTTTTCAGTCTTGGCTTTATCCTTCCTGGGGAAGTATGGACGCTGCCCAGTGTCCATTTCCTTCTCAGTAAAGAGCTCCAAAACTGAATCTTTGGGTACCTCCTTCTGCTCGACATCCATGTTTTCTTGGGTACTAGGGGGTACTTCACCTTTCTTATTCTTTTCTTTCGCAATTGCTTTTGTTACTTGTGGAGCATTAGGAGGTACTGATATAGGAGTGGCAGCTGATTGGTCTTTCTGTGCAGGTTTTTGGGAGCTTAAAAGATAACGTGCGATGGGAGTAAATGATTCTTTTGGAGGGATGGACATGTCCGTCTGAGTTCCAATGGAACATCTCCCTGCTACCTTCTGGGCGTAGGTAGGTTTGTTGATGTTGGGAGGTTTAACCGCTTTCCTTGCCTCCTGGTACGATATGTTTAGCTCTGCCTTCAGCCGTTGAATTTCATTTTCTTCTTTCCACCTCTGGCATGCTCGTGAGTAGGCTGGATGTTCTCCCTCACAATTAATGCAGGTGGGTTTTGCGGCTGAACATGCTGTTGTTTTGTGGTCCTTTGCACCACATCGAGCGCATGCAAGGACTCCACGGCAGGCCATTTGAGAATGTCCATATTTCTGGCATTTAAAACACCGTAAAGGATTTGGAACATATGGACGTACTGGACAGTTGATGTAGCCAGCTTTAATCGCATCAGGAGGTTTGGGCGAGTTAAAAGTCAGGATAATGCTCCTGGTTTTAACAAGTTTCCCATCCCTATGCGCACTAATTCTCTTCACGGCAATAACTCCCTGTGGTTTCAATTCTAAGCAGATTTCCTCCTCGGTTACATCGAGAAGGTCCCATTCCGAAATGACACCTCTCGATGAATTGAGTGTTCTATGTGGTGTCACTGTTATGGGTACTCCTCCGATTGATGTTGCACGGAGTAGCTGCTCAGACTGCCTGTCAGTTTTGGTTTCAATTAAGAGGTCTCCAGAACGGAGCCTCTTAACTGATTTGGGTGACCCTGCTAACCCATCTAACCCTTTCTGTATGAAGAAGGGCGACATTTTTCCAATCGGTTTTTAAGTGGTGGAATGAATAATTAAAAATTTTGAAACAGGCCCTGATGATATTTCGGTTCCCTGCCTCTTTGTAGCAATAATGCTATCAGTATCATGTTCTATAGTTGCAGATAGGGACCGGGTTGGGGCCCCTGAAGAAGTAAGTTTATCAGGATTCATGGAGTTTTTTAAATTGTTCAGTGCCCGGGCTCCCCACCCACCACGGAGCACAAAGGGACGCCCACTACACGGCATGCAATAAATGCGCTCGGGAGTGGAACGCCAGGGCTACCCAGACACTATACCCGCACCGCCGCCAACCTGAATCCTGTCCCTCGGACCATGAGGGTAGGGGCATGGCATTGACACGGTTGACCCTCGCAGGCGAGCCTACTAGCCGATTGATCCTAGCCGGGCCATCCAGGACCTCCCGTCTTGTCGAAGCAGGGGCCAAAGTGGTGTATTGAAGCTGGGCCCCTCAACCACCAGGATCCCCCTTTCCGAATTTCCACGGGTCGCAGCGCACGGCAAACACGCCGGATTCCATTGATGTAAGCCTGGAACCTGGGCTGTGGGCGTTGGATCCCAGTGATGCTAGTCTGGAAGTCCAGCAGCGTCACTGGGAGGTCCCCTCACCACGTACAGGTGCCCACGTCGAGGGGAAAGACAGAGTGGTAATCAATGGACACTTCTCATCGTGGATAATGTTATTAGTGGAGTCCCTCAGGGTTCAGTATTGGGTTCATTGTTGTTTTCTGTATTTATAGATATTGAAGATGGTATATCGACCGAGTTTGCAGACGATACGAAGGTTGGCAGGGTTGTTAAAGACACTAATGACAGTACGCTGCTGCAACAGGATCTGGAAAGGTTGAGCAGATGGGCTGAGAGGTGGCAAATGAAGTTTAACATTGACAAATGTAAAGTACTACATAGGGGAAACAGCAACGTATCAACTCTGTGGTACTACACTGACAGTGGCAGAGAACGAAAAGGACCTGGGGTAATTGAGCAGGCAGATATGAAGTTCTCTGAGCAGTGCAGATGGGCTGCAAGAGTAGCTCATGGTGTCTTATCAATGATATACAAGAATTTTTCTAGCAGGGATAAGGAGGTGATTATTCCCTTGTATAAGGCAATGGTCAGGCCACACCTTGAGTACTGTATACAGTTCTGGAGGCCTCATTTTAAAAAGGATGTAGAGCTGCTGGAATGTGTACAGAGAAGGACAACAAGATTAGTGAATGGAACAAAGGGTTGCTCTTATAAAGAAAGGCTTAAGTTTTGCAAATTACAGTGTCTGGAGACTAGGGAATGACGAGGTGATCTGATAGAGGTGTATAAAGCCTTGAATGGTTTGAGCATGCTCAATGCTGATGGGATTCTGCCTCTTGCCCAGAATAATCACCTGAGAAGGAATAAGTTCAAATTGAGGAAAGACAGATGTAGGTTAGATGTACGGAAATTTGCCTTTAGCCAGCGGGTGGTTGGTTGGTGGAACAGACTTCCAACCTTTGTTCTGGAAGTTGATAGCCTAAATAAATTTTAAGGCTCAGCTGGACACATACTTGGAACGAACCAATGGGTGAAGTGGAAGCGTGTTTTTTTTTTTTTTTTTTTTGGCTGATGCTGCATAAGCTTGCTTTCTTGCATCATATGCCTCTACTAATACTAATTTGTTATTTGATTTTTAGGAGCATTAGCAACTAAGGCCATATTGCTCCGGGAAATGTGGAGGTCATTCCCTGACCTTTCACCATCCTCCGTATTTGGTGGTGATGGGATCAAACCCCAGTCTAATCAAGAAATGTGTGCTACACACTGCTGCTCCTTCCCACCTGGCTATGGAGGCACCTCCTACTAATACTAATGCGTAAAAGGGAGTGAAGAAATTTTCTTCCTGCAGCCTCTGGCTGCAGTAAGAAATTTTCCTGCAGCCAGAGGATAGTTGATTGTTGGAAAGAACTTCTATCTGTTGCTGTGTAGATTGGTAGATTGAACAAATACAAAACAGAATTAAAGTATTGGAGGTGATGACAGGTGATGTGGGAAGGTTTTTTTTTTTTTTTTTTTGGTTGATGCTGTATAAACTTGCTTATCAAATCATTTGCCCCTATTGATACTAATGGCAGAAAACCGAGAGGTCATTGACATAAAGGTAAGCCTTGACTATTAGCATTAGCATTAGTAGAGGCATTTGATGCAAGAAAGCAAGCTTATGCAGCATCAGCCAAAAAAAAAAAAAAAAACCACTTCCACTTCACCCCTCTGTTCGTTCAAAATACCTGTCCAGCTGAGCCATAAACTTATTTAGGCTATCAACTTCCATGACAAGGGATGGAAGTCTGTTCCACCAACCAACCACCCGCTGGCTAAAGGCAAATTTCCGCACGTCTATCCTACATCTATCTTTCCTCAATTTGAATTTATGCCCTCTCAGGTGATTATTCTGAGCGAGAGGAAGAATCCCATCAGCATTGAGCATGCTCAAACCATTCAAGGCTTTATACACCTCTATCAGATCACCTCGCTGGTGCCTAGTCTCCAGACACTGTAATTTGCAAAACTTAAGCCTTTCTTCGTAAGAGCAACCCTTTGTTCCATTCACTAATCTTTTTACCCTTCTCTGTACTCGTTCCAGCAGTTCTACATCCTTCTTGAAATGAGGCCTCCAGACCTGTATACAGTACTCTAGGTGTGACCTGACCATTGCGTTATACAAGGGTATAATCACCTCCTTATCCCTGCTAGAAAAATTCCTATATATCATTGACAACACACCATGAGCTACTCTTGCAGCACGTCTGCACTGTCAGAGAACTTCATATCTGCCTGCACAACCACCCCCAGGTCCCTTTCATTCTCTACCACTGTCAGTGTAGTACCACAGAGTTGATACGTTGCTCTGGGGTTGCTGTTTCCCATGTGTAGTACTTTACATTTGTCAATGTTAAACTTCATTTGCCACCTCTCAGCCCATCTGCTCAACCTTTCCAGATCCTGTTGCAGCAGCATAGTGTCAGTAGTGTCCTTGACAACCCTGCCTACCTTTGTATCGTCTGCAAACTTCAACATTAAGCTTGATATACCATCATCAATCAATCAATCAATCAATCAATATCATTTATGAATACAGAAAACAATAGTGGACCCAACACTGAGCCCTGAGGGACTCCACTAATAACATTAGTCCACGACGAGCAGTGTCCATTGATTACCACTCTCTGTCTTCTCCCCCTCAGCCACCCCCTTTATCCACAGCAGCAATTTGCCTCCAATGTCACATTGCTCCAATTTGTGCAGCAGTCTTCCATGTGCAACAGTATCAAAAGCCTTTCTAAGATCCAAGTATATAATATCAAATTTATTCCCTGTATCTAGTTCCTTTGTGATTGCATCATAGTATCCAATCAAATTGGTCAGGCAAGACTTCCCCTTAACAAAACCATTCTGTGTCCGAGCTATAACTGAAGTCTTGTCTAAATGATCCTGCAGTGCTTCTTTAACTAGTGCCTCCATTAATTTTACTGGAACAGAAGTTAAACTCACAGGTCTATAATTACTTGTGTCAGTCTTTGATCCTCCTTTGTGAATTGGGGTCACATTTGCACAACTATTTGAAAGCTATAGTGATGTAATCAATTCTAACGGAGCAAAAAATCCCTGTGGAACTCCTTCCTCCAGGAACAATGTTATAGTTTAATATATCTTGTAATGCATGCTTTTATGTAACTTCTAAGGTACAACTTTGGACAAAATTCTTCATAAATATTATTAGCCATATGGTGCAAGGAAGCCGGAGGCTTATGTTGCACCAGCCAAAAACAAAATTTCTGAATTACCCTGAGACAGAGAGAGAGAGAAAATACAAGAGTCAGAAGTAGAAAGGAATCACCAAGAAAGAGAAGAATGATGATATCCAGCTAAGGACCCTAGGTGTGCCAAGCCCACGTTCACCAAATGTGAGTCCCTCAGAAGATACAAAGGTAGGTTTCCCTGTAGGACAAGGGAGTAAAGATCACTATGTTATGCCAACAGGTTATGTCAAATGCCTTCTCTATATCTACAGAAATCATTACAAGGTGTTTGTTTAACAAAGGCATTACGAATGACAAAATCAGCCTTGACTGCAAGATCTAAGGAAGACCTATTTGATCAAAACTGTGTTGACTAAGACTTGTACAATGGTGTGATGCTGCTATGATCCAGAGAAGTCTATGTGAACTATGTTTTCAAGGATCTACCTCAGGCAGCTGCAGAGAGAGATAGAGAGAGATTAGATTAAAGTTGTGAGGATAGGTGAGATCTTTCCCAGGCTTCAGAAACACTAACAGTGGAATGAAGCCTTGAAGTAGGACAAATATTATACAAGCACATAAATATTCTTGGTAAGAAGGATTATAGGTTCTGCTGGAAATAAATCCAAAAAAAAGCAACACATTAGTCAGGGACAAAAAAAAGAATGCTTAAACTAAGAAAGACTTGTGTTCTGTAATTTGCAGCATTGGAAATTAGGTACTTGCAAGGAGATCTTATTGAAGAGTTTAAGGCTTTAAATAATTGAAGTAGGGTTGAATTTGAAAGTGTCTGCAATTCTGCCCAGACACGATAGGAGGGAGTATATGATGAGAACCTTGTCGATCAATTCGGCCCTGGAAAGATTGTGCAAGGCTCAAGGGGTAGAATTTTTTTCAGCCTGGAATGTACTTGTTAACAGGAGAGATTGCTTCTACAGGGATGGGATACACTTAAATAGAAAGGGTGCAAGAATATTTGCTGATGCTATCGAGGCAGTGTTAGGTGGGTCGGAAAACTGCTAGCTTGGGGGGAGACAAAGACTAATGGATTAACAGTAGCCACTGGCAGAGGTGAAAGAGATTCTTGCACTACTTCTATTGGAATGAGCAGAAGCCTGAAAAACAAGATGCAGGATATTTCAGAGACTGCTGGAAGTCATTGCGGTACAAGTAAACACATGGGTTGTGTTAGGGTAGCTAAGAATAGAAACAGGTGCATGCATACTTGTGCGTACACCAATGCTAGCAGTTTAGTAAATAAATTTGATGAATTTGAGGTATTGCTCAAAACATCAAAGGCAGATATTGTTGGGATATCAGAGACGTGGTGTCACACAGATATAAGGAATGCAGAACTGGAATTTGGGGAGTACAATGTGTATAGAAAGGATAGACAGGACAGGAGGGGAGGAGGGGTTATGCTATTAGTTAAAAAACACATAAAATCCAAGGAAGTGAAGCCAGTCGACATTGATGGACAGGGCAGTGTCGAGTCAATTTGGTGTGACATAAGCATAGGTAAATCAAAATTGAGAGTAGGAGTGTGCTATAGGCCTAATGACTCTGATGAGTATAATCAGATACTGTACAGGGAAATAGAATGGGCCAGTAAATCAGAGAGTCTTATAATGGGGGATTTTAATTTCCCAGATATTGACTGGAATTTGTGGGTTGGTCACTCACAAACTAGCAAGGCTTTTGTGGATTTATTGGATGATTGTTTTCTACACCAGCATGTTCGGGCGGCAACTAGAGGGAGTAATACTCTTGATCTGATTATCAGTAGTGATTCTTCATGCATTAGGAATCTGCAGATAAAGGAACCACTGGGTGGCAATGATCACAGTGTGCTGAAGTGGAATTTACTCAAGGAGGTAACTACCATCAGAGGTAAAGGGAAGGGTTTTTGCTTTCGTAAAGGCGACTATGATGGTCTGAGACAGTATTTAAATTCTATACAGTGGGACCAACTGATGATGTTACCAACAGCAAATTCAAAATGGGAAGCATTCAAGGAACTAATCTTGGAAGCTACCAGGCTTTACATACCAACCAAGAAATATTGTTCAAGGTTCAGGCCTAAATGGTTGTCAGATGAACTAATGAGACATATGGCAGAGAAGAAAAATGCATGGGATACATACAAATTAATGGGTGACATGGAAGCCTATGATAGATATAAGTTGGTCTGTAACCAAGTCACAAAGGAGATTAGGCAGGCAAAGGCAGATTATGAGAAATCCTTGGCAAAGGATGCAAAGAAAAACAGAAAAGAGTTCTTTACCTATTTAAACTCAAGAAGGAAAGGGATGAATCAGATTGGTCCACTTGATATTGATGGGTCAACTGTTGATGATCCTGCTCAGGTAGCTAACAAACTAAATGAATATTTTGCATCGACATTCACACATGAGGAGTTATTCAGCAAGGGGAATGCCAGAGGTGTATTCAACTCTAGCAGTAAGCTACAGAATCTTGAAATAACTGGGAGTAAAGTGGAGGAGAAACTGTTGAAGATAAACACAAGAAAGGCACCCGGGGTGGATGGGATCTATCCAGTTATATTAAAGGAGGCAGCAAAGGAAGTAAGCAAACCCTTAGCCATAATTATGAGAGCTTCCTTG
This sequence comes from Mastigoproctus giganteus, assembly GCF_048544385.1. Taxonomy (NCBI): domain Eukaryota; kingdom Metazoa; phylum Arthropoda; class Arachnida; order Uropygi; family Thelyphonidae; genus Mastigoproctus; species Mastigoproctus giganteus. Next base: position 339,631 of record NC_143588.1, read on the forward strand.
GACTCAGGGGAGGTACCCATACACTGGAAATGTGCAAATGTGACCCCAATTCACAAAGGAGGATCAAAGGCTGACACAAGTAATTATAGACCTGTGAGCTTAACTTCTGTTCCAGGAAAATTAATGGAGGCACTGGTTAAAGAAGTACTGCAGGATCATTTAGACAAGACTTCAGTTATAGCTCAGACACAGCATGGTTTTGTTAAGGGGAAGTCTTGCCTGACCAACTTGATTGGATACTATGATGCAGTCACAAAAGAACTGGATGCAGGGAATAACTTTGATATTATATACTTGGATCTTAGAAAGGCTTTTGATACTGTTGCACATGGAAGACTGCTACACAAATTGGAGCAGTGTGACATTGGAGGCAAATTGCTGCTATGGATAAAGGGGTGGTTGAGGGGGAGAAGACAGAGAGTGGTAATCAATGGACACTGCTCATCGTGGACTAATGTTATTAGTGGAGTCCCTCAGGGCTCAGTGTTGGGTCCATTATTGTTTTCTGTATTTATAAATGATATTGATGATGGTATATCAAGCTTAATGTCCAAGTTTGCAGACGATACAAAGGTTGGCAGGGTTGTCAAGGACACTACTGACACTATGCTGCTGCAACAGGATCTGGAAAGGTTGAGCAGATGGGCTGAGAGGTGGCAAATGAAGTTTAACATTGACAAATGTAAAGTACTACACATGGGAAACAGCAACCCCAGAGCAATGTATCAACTCTGTGGTACTACACTGACACTGGTAGAGAATGAAAGGGACTTGGGGGTGGTTGTGCAGGCAGATATGAAGTTCTCTGAGCAGTGCAGACGGGCTGCAAGAGTAGCTCATGGAGTATTGTCAATGATATACAGGAATTTTTCCAGCAGGGATAAGGAGGTGATTATTCCATTGTATATTCCATTGAAGGACGGATGTCGGATAGATGTGCGGAAATTTGCCTTTAGCCAGCGGGCAGTTGGTTTGTGGAATAGACTCCCATCGCTTGTTGTTGAAGTTGATAGCCTAAACAAATTTAAGGCTCAGCTGGACAGGTATTTCGAACGAACGGAGGGGTGAAATGGGAGTAGTGGTTGTTTTTTTTTTTTTTTTTTTTTTGGCTGATGCTGAATAAGCTTGCTTTCTTGCATCATATGCCTCTACTAATGCTAATTGAATAACCTAAATTTTGATGGCACCCTTATTCTTTCATGGCCAATGCACATAAGAAAATATAAATTTAAATTGATAAAGAAGAGTTGTAGAAGAGATGTGCAAAAAAAAGTTGCTTTTGACCAGAGAGTAACTGAATGTTGCAAAGAAATTCCAATTATTGTTGTTCCTCAACAACAATAAGCAGTTTGAACAAATTATTAGAAGGCATCAAAATATCAAGTGGGTAGTTTTATTTTATTTTATTTGGCTGATGCTGTATAAGTTCTTTCTTTCTTTCATTACTTGCCACTACTAATATGTATAATGCCACTACTAATATATATGTACTACGCACCCCCCTACCATAAATATTCTATCATTAATATTATATACTGTATTATTATATTAATTATTAATATAATTAACACAATCATCTGCATATCTACAAATAATCTTACTTACAGGAAAATTAACAACAAATACTGAAACCTTGAGCAATTTATGAGCCTCTAGTCTCTGTGAAACACTATTCATTTTTTTTAAATATGCTCTATTTTCCTATTTGGCCTTCAAGGTGACAACCAGTTCAGCCCTGATCCTTGAACAGTCTGTCCTCAGGCACCTAACAGTCCAACTGATCCCTAGAGGATTCAGGTCAGAGCTTTTGGACTGGCAAGTCGAACTTTTCGACATGTCCTAAAACTAGTCCAGCACAATGCAAGCAGTATGAGACGGATCATTGTCCTATTTACATGTATGCATCTTTTCTAATGTGATGGAAAAGCATAGGAAAAGCATTATTATTCAGGACATCTAGAAAACCTTTGTCCAAAACAATCAATGGATCAGCCCACACCATGATAAAGAGCTCTAGATCATCACCACACTGCCTCCACAGAACTTCACTGTCAGAATGCTATGGTCCAATAGGTAGCTTTCTCCAGGAATTTGCCACACCCAGGTATGATATCAAAATTAATTTTTGCATCCAGTTCCTTTATGACCACGTCATAGAGGAACTGGATGCAAAGAATAATTCTGATATCATATACTTGGATTTCAGAAAAGCTTTTGATACTGTTGCACATTCAAGAGTGCTGTACAAATTGGAGAGGTATGGCATTAAGGGCAAGTTGCTACAATGAATAAAAGGATGGTTGAGTGGGAGAAGACAGAGTAATTATCAATGGACAATGGTCTTCGTGGACTAATGTTATTAGTGGAGTCCTCCAGGGTTCGGTGTTGGGCCTATTGCTGTTTTTCATATTTATCAATGATATTGATGAAGGTATAGCAGGGTTAATGTCTAATGTTTTTGCAGACGATACAATGGTTGGCAAGGTTGTTAATGACAGTAATGATAGTAAGATACTGCGACAGGATCTGAAAAAATTGAGCAGATGGGCTGAGAGGTGACAACTGAAGTTAACAGTGACAAATGAAAAGTACTCCATATGGGTAGCAGTAACCAAAGAGTAGCGTATCAAGTGGGTGGTACTACACTCAGGTAGTGGCAAATGAAAAGGACCTGGGGGTAATTGTCCAGTCAGATATGAAGTTTTCTGAGCAGTGCAGACAGGCTGCCAGAGTAGGTCATGTGGTTTTGTCAATAATATATAGGAATTTTGTGAGCAGGGATAAGGAGGCGATTATCCCCTTAAAGCAACGATCAGACCACACCTTGAGTACTGCATACAAGTCTGGAAGCCTCATTTTAGGAAGGATGTAGAATTGCTAGAACGAGTACAGAGAAATGCAACAAGACACTGATGAAGGGAACTAAGGAGAGCTCTTATGAAGAAAGGCTTAGGTTCTGCAAATTGCAGCTTCTGGTGACTAGGCACCTGCGAGGCAATCTGTTTGAGGTGTATAAAGCCTTGAATGGATTAAGTAGGCTCAATGCTGATGGGATTGTTCCTCTTGCTCAGATTACAAACCTGAGGGCGGGCATAGATTCAAACTGAGGAAAAGCAGTTGTAGAATAGATGTGTGGAAGTTTGCCTTTAGGAATGAATGGATCAGTGAAATGGGAAGGGTTTTTTTTTTTTTTTCTTTGGCTGATACTGTATAAGCTTCCTTTCTTGCATTGTGTGCCTCTACTAATGCTCCAAAAAAAATAAAAATAATAAAATAAAAGAGGCTAAACCACACTATGGGTAAGGGCACATACATTAAAAAAAATAGCAACATTAGCTGCAGAGATTTTTACTTACAATAATGCAATACTAAGGCAGACTGGTGGAGAAGTACACAATACATGATCGATGAATTAGAATAGAATATAACCAGGATAGGTCAGTGGCAGTTCAAGGTGGGGACTACAGATGTTATAGCCCTCCACCATAATCAAAGTAATGTGATTTTTTTTCTGCCACATGATTCTTCCAATACTGCTTTAATGTGCTTTTATTTTTAGGTCCTAGCCACTGAAATCTCAGGAAATTAGGTGGCAGGACCTGCCAGAGTGAGCTATATACTAGTGAGTACCTGGTCTGCCTCCATGGGGCAAAAGTGGGACAACGTCGGGCCTCAGTAGGGGTCTGGCGGCTAAATGACCAGATGAACAACGGTACAAGGCATCACACATATACAAAGTCCATACACTTTTAAATCTCTGGCTTTTCCAGTCAACTGGTTCACCCACAATGTAAACTACGCGGAGATGGGGGAAACCCCTGGTGCCGCTTGACCCTAAACACACTTTACTGCTTTAATTCCCCCCCCTCCCATTTAGAAATTTTACTGGGTTCTGAAATCTAACAGTTCCAACACCCTCTCTTTCACTACTGCTCCTCGAGCCCGTCACCACCAAATACGGAGGATGCGGAAAGGTCAGGGAATGACCACCGCATATTCCCGGAGCAATATGGCCTTAGTTGCTAATGTTCCTAAAAAACCAAATAACAACAACTACTGCCCAAAATTTTAGTAGAGCGGCAGAACCCCAGAGAGCTCACATCTGGTGAGTATGGGCTTGGCACACCCAGAGTCCTGAGCTGGATGACATCATTCTTCTCTTTCTTGGTGATTCCCTTTTATTTCCGACTCTCTCTCTCTCTCTCAGGGGTAACTCAAGATTTTTTTTTTCTTTTTTTTTTTTTTTAGCTGGTGCAGCAAAAGCCTCAGGCTTCCTTGCACCATATGGCTAATTATAATAATAATAATAATACAAATCGGGAACAGTCAGCACAATATCGAGAACCACGACCTGCCCCTTACGCTTAGCAACAAGACAAAAGTGCTAAAAAGTACTAAGACAATATACTCTATATCCGTAATTTATCTAATTTCATTCGCGTTTCGTACGTTTCTATTTAAAAACTTTCTGCAGGATTCCTTACAGTAAATACCTGTTAGGGATATTTTGATTTCTCAATTAGCTTTTTTATTAATTACGATATATTGCACTGTTTTATAAACGTTTGTAATTATCTTTATAAGTTTCCTGGTTACCTGATATATTCAGCACATTTGTTTTCTTCAGCCAATTAGGAGCGACTCCAAATCTTTTCAGTTTCAGTAAATTGCCAATAGGGAAATAAAAATTGTTTCGAAAAGTTTCCACACGATTGCAAACACGTGGAGGGGGGAGAATGCATGTACAGGTTACAGGTCAAGTTTTATTATTATTATTATTAGCCATATATTGCAATGAAGCATGGAGCTTATGCTGCACCGGCCAAAAAAAAAAAAATTCCCTATTACCCTGAGAGAGAGAGAAGTAGAAAGGAATCACCAAGAAACAGAAGAATGAGCCCCAAGGAGTAGGTTCTGTTATGTTATGTTAGTTATGTAGTGCAAGGATCACACACCTTGATCACACACTATTATTATTATTATTATTATTATTAGCTGTATGGTGCAAGGAAGCCTATGGCTTATGCTGCACCAGCCAATATAAAAAAAAAAATTCTGAATTACCCTGAGAGAGAGAGAGAGAGAATCACAAAGAAAAAGAAGAATGATGATATCCAGCTCAGGAACCTAAGTGTCGTAAGCCCATACTCACCAGATGTGAGCCCCTGGTGTTATAGTCGGGTTTGCAAGGAATCACTTGTAACCCGGAGCCTGCAGTAGCGGATTAAGGTCGATTGAGGCCCAGGGCGCAGAAGAAAATATTGGGCCCCTTAAAAAAAGAGAGAGACAGGGAAAATAAAAATAAATGTTAACCATTTTTTAAAAAAATAAAAAATATTATGTACTATTAATGTTTTATTTCCAATAAAATTTGAATATAATATATGTATAATATAATTAATAATAGCATAATAATAATCACAAAGTTTTGAACTAATAATTGAACGTATTAGTTCAACTAATTTTTGGGGTTTTGCGTGGGCCCTTCAGAAGTCGGGGCCCAGGGCGCGCCCGCCATTAAATCCGCCTCTGGGAGCCTGATGAAAGATGGTTAAGAATGTGCAGAAATTTGCCTTTAGCTAGCAAGTGGTTGATTGCTAGAGCAAACTTCCATTTGCTGTGGAAATTGATAGCTAAAATAAATTCTAGGAAGAACTACACAAACTATTCGAGGGAATGGATAAGTGAAATAGGGAAGTTTGTTTTTTTGGTTGATGCTGTATAAGTTTGCTTTCTTGCATCATCATCATCAGCTATTTTCAATCCACTGCAGGATGAAGTCCTCTCCAGCAACTTTCCAATTCCTTATATTTTGGGCAATGCCCATCCATTTACTACCCACAAACTCATGAATTTCAATCTACCCATCTCCGCCATTGTCTTAAAGGTTTTCTTCTAGCTCCGCTTGGGTACCATTCTCTTATTTTCTTAGTCCATCTGTCATCATGTCTTCGAGCTATGTGTCCTGTACAAGACCATTTTAGTTTTTTAGTTTTGATAAGAATGCCCTTTACTTGAGTTTGTTGCCTAATCCATGTGTTTCTCTTCTTATCTAACAGTCTAATTCTCAATATAATTCGTTCCACTCTTCGCTGTGTAGTTCTCAGCTTCTGTTACATTCTTTTGGTGAGGGCCCAAGTTTCACTTCCATAAGTCATGGTGGGGAGTATATATTGGTTTATTATTTTACGTTTCAGAAAAATTGGGATATTTCTCTTCAGTATGTGACTATATTTCCTGAATTCTATCCATCCAAAATTTATTCTTCTCTTGACTTCCATCCATTTATCATTATTACAGCGAATAACTTATTCCAGATAAGTATAAGACTCCACCTTTTCAATTACTGCTGCTTCAATCATTATGTCCCTTTCTGTGGCATACTTGTTCATCATTACTTTTGTTTTAGCCATATTCATTTTTAGTCCAAAATCCTTACTAACTGTGCATAACTGATTACGATTTCCTCTAATTCTTTTGGATCTGGGCTTATGACCACAATGTCATTGCAAATTGTAAATGGTTTAGGTACTCTCCATTCACACTGACTCCTTTCTGCGACCAGTCTAATCTTCTGAAACCTTCCTCAAGGGCAGCAGTAAACAACTTCGGAGATATTGTCTCCCTATAAAACTCCTTTCTCAATTTTAAATTTTCTACTATCTTTGTCTAGTCTAATAAAGGAGGTAGCGTTCTTATATATTTTCTTCAAAATCATAATATATGAGGTGTCTATGCCTTTTCATAATTCGCAATTGCCAGGAATAATGGTGTTTTATGTTCATTTGCTTTTTCCAATAGTTGTGATATTACGTGAAGGTGATCCAGGAGCGGATTAAGGTCAGTTGAGGCCGCGGGCGCAGGAGAAAATATTGGGTCCCTTAAAAAAAAGAGAGAGACAGGGAAAATAAAAATACATGTTAACCAATTTTTTAAATAAATAAAAAATATTATGTACTATTACAATAGATAGTATGAATCAGAGCTGTACTACTCAATATGTTCTACGTTGATAATAATATTAGTAAAATAATAAGAGGAGTTTACCTCAATATAGTGCGTAGAACACTTCCTTATGATACCCTCCAGAAATTAAAACGGAAAAAACGAAAAAATTTAAAACTTACCGGTACATTAGAGAAAGGTATAAATAATTAATCTACTCTAATGTACCGGTAAGTTGTCGATTTTTTCGTTTTTTCCGTTTTAATTTCTGGAGGGTATCATAAGGAAGTGTTCTATGCACTATATTGAGGTAAACTCCTCTTATTATTTTACTACTAGTACTATTACAATGTTTTATTTCCGATAATATTTGAATATAATATATGTATAATATAATTAATAATAGCATAATAATAATCACAAAGTTTTGAACTAATACGTTCAACTAATTTTTTGGGGACTTGCGTGGGCCATTCAGAAGTCGGGGCCCAGGGCGCGCGCCCGGTGTGCCAGCCGTTAAATCCGCCTCTGAGGTGATCCATAGTTGAGAATCCCGTCCTAAAGCCAGCTTGTTCATTTGGCTGATTTTCATCAAGAATTCTTTCTAATCTGTTAGTAATGACCCTTGTGAACAACTTGCAGATGTGGGATAACAAGCTAATTGTTCTATAATTTCCAATTTACCTTCTTTCTTATGCAGCAAAACTATGATTGCATTATTCTCCTCTTTAGGCATCACACCTTTTCAAATGCATTTTGTGAAGAGTCTTGCCGGTTTTGTGTCATGTCTCTTGCTCCTAATTTTAACAACTCTACAGTAACTTAGGCAGGCAAAGGCAGATTACGAGAGATCCTTGGCAAGGGATGCAAAGAAAAACGGCAAAGAGTTCTTTACTTATTTAAACTCTAGAAGGAAGGGGATGAATCAGATTGGTCCACTTGATATCGATGGGTCAACTGTTGATGACCCTGCTCAGGTAGCTAACAAACTAAATGAATATTTTGCATCGACATTCACACATGAGGAGTTATTCAGCGAGGGGAATGCCAGAGGTGTATTCAACTCTAGCAGTAAGCTAGAGAATCTTGTAATAACTGAGAGTAAAGTGGAGGAGAAATTGTTGAAGATGAACACAAGAAAGGCACTTGGGGTGGATGGGATCTATCCAGTTATATTAAAGGAGGCAGCAAAGGAAGTAAGCAAACCCTTAGCCATAATTATGAGAGCTTCCTTGGACTCAGGGGAGGTACCCATGGACTGGAGATGTGCAAATGTGACCCCAATTCACTAGGGAGGATCAAAGGCTGACACAAGTGATTATAGACCTGTGAGTTTAACTTCTGTTCCCGGAAAATTAATAGAGGCACTGGTTAAAGAAGCACTGCAGGATCACTAGACAAGATTAACACATGACACAGAAGCCTATGATAGATACAAGTTGATATGCAACCAAGTTATAAAGGAGGTTAGGCAGGCGAAGGCAGATTACGAGAAATCCTTGGCAAGGGATGCAAAGAAAAACAGCAAAGAGTTCTTTACTTATGTAAACTCTAGAAGGAAGGGGATGAATCAGATTGGTCCACTTGATATTGATGGGTCAACTGTTGATGATCCTGCTCAGGTAGCTAACAAACTAAATGAATATTTTGCATCGACATTCACACATGAGGAGTTATTCAGCAAGGGGAATGCCAGAGGTGTATTCAACTCTAGCAGTAAGCTACAGAATCTTGAAATAATTTGGAGTAAAGTGGAGGAGAAACTGTTGAAGATAAACACAAGAAAGGCACCCGGGGTGGATGGGATCTATCCAGTTATATTAAAGGAGGCAGCAAAGGAAGTAAGCAAACCCTTAGCCATAATTATGAGAGCTTCCTTGGACTCAGGGGAGGTACCCATAGACTGGAAATGTGCAAATGTGACCCCAATTCACAAAGGAGGATCAAAGGCTGACACAAGTAATTATAGACCTGTGAGCTTAACTTCTGTTCCAGGAAAATTAATGGAGGCACTGGTTAAAGAAGTACTGCAGGATCATTTAGACAAGACTTCAGTTATAGCTCAGACACAGCATGGTTTTGTTAAGGGGAAGTCTTGCCTGACCAACTTGATTGGATACTATGATGCAGTCACAAAAGAACTGGATGCAGGGAATAACTTTGATATTATATACTTGGATCTTAGAAAGGCTTTTGATACTGTTGCACATGGAAGACTGCTACACAGATTGGAGCAGTGTGACATTGGAGGAAAATTGCTGCTATGGATAAAGGGGTGGTTGAGGGGGAGAAGACAGAGAGTGGTAATCAATGGACACTGCTCATCGTGGACTAATGTTATTAGTGGAGTCCCTCAGGGCTCAGTGTTGGGTCCATTATTGTTTTCTGTATTTATAAATGATATTGATGATGGTATATCAAGCTTAATGTCCAAGTTTGCAGACGATACAAAGGTTGGCAGGGTTGTCAAGGACACTACTGACACTATGCTGCTGCAACAGGATCTGGAAAGGTTGAGCAGATGGGCTGAGAGGTGGCAAATGAAGTTTAACATTGACAAATGTAAAGTACTACACATGGGAAACAGCAACCCCAGAGCAACGTATCAACTCTGTGGTACTACACTGACAGTGGTAGAGAATGAAAGGGACTTGGGGGTGGTTGTGCAGGCAGATATGAAGTTCTCTGAGCAGTGCAGACGGGCTGCAAGAGTAGCTCATGGAGTATTGTCAATGATATACAGGAATTTTTCCAGCAGGGATAAGGAGGTGATTATTCCATTGTATAAGGCAATGGTCAGGCCACACCTAGAGTACTGTATACAGGTCTGGAGGCCTCATTTCAAGAAGGATGTAGAGCTGCTGGAACGAGTACAGAGAAGGGCAACAAGATTAGAGAATGGAACAAAGGGGTGCTCTTACGAAGAAAGGTTTAAGTTTTGCAAATTACAGTGTCTGGAGACTAGGCACCATCGATGTGATCTGATAGAGGTGTATAAAGCCTTGAATGGTTTAAGCATGCTCAATGCTGATGGGATTCTTCCTCAAGCTCAGAAAAATCACCTGAGAGGGCATAAATTCAAATTGAGGAAAGACAGATGTAGGATAGACGTGCGGAAATTTGCCTTTAGCCAGCGGGTGGTTGGTTGGTGGAACAGACTTCCATCCCTTGTGGTGGAGGTTGATAGCCTAAATAAGTTTAAGGCTCAGCTGAACAGGTATTTTGAACGAACAGAGGGGTAAAGTGGAAGTGGGGTTTTTTTTTTTTTTTTTTTTTTTTTTGGCTGATGCTGTATAAGCTTGCTTTCTTGCATCAAATGCCTCTACTAATGCTAATGCTAATGCTATTGCTTAGACTTCAGTTATAGCTCGGACACAGCATGGTTTTGTTAAGGGGTAGTCTTGCCTGACCAATTTGATTTGATACTATAATGCAGAAACAAAAGAACTGCATGCAGGGAATAATTTTGATATTATATACTTGGATCTTAGAAAGGCTTTTGATACTGTTGCACATGGAAGACTGCTGCACAAATTGGAGCAGTGTGGCATTGGAGGCAAATTGCTGCTATGGATAAAGGGGTGGTTGAGGGGGAGAAGACAGAAAGTGGTAATCAATGGACACTGCTCATCGTGGACTTTGCATCCCTTGCTTAGTGGAGTCCCTCAGGGTTCAGTATTGGGTCCTTTATTGTTCTCTGTATTTATAAATGATATTGACGATGGTATATCAAGCTTAATGTCCAAGTTTGCAGACGATACGAAGGTTGGCAGGGTTGTCAAGGACACTACTGACACTATGCTGCTGCGACAGGATCTGGAAAGGTTGAGCAGATGGGCTGAGAGGTGGCAAATGAAGTTTAACATTGACAAATGTAAAGTACTACACATGGGAAACAGCAACCCCAGAGCAACGTATCAACTCTGTGGTACTACACTGACAGTGGTAGAGAATGAAAGGGACCTGGGGGTGGTTGTGCAGGCAGATATGAAGTTCTCTGACAGTGCAGACGGGCTGCTAGAGTAGCTCATGGTGTATTGTCAATGATATATAGGAATTTTTCTAGCAGGGATAAGGAGGTGATTATTCCCTTGTATAAGGCAATGGTCAGGCCACACCTAGGGTACTGTATACAGGCCTGGAGGCCTCATTTCAAGAAGGATGTAGAGCTGCTGGAATGAGTACAGAGAACAGCAACAAGATTAGTGAATGGAACAAAGGGGTGCTCTTACGAAGAAAGGCTTAAATTTTGCGAAATACAGTGTCTGGAGACTAGGCACCAGCGAGGAGATCTGATAGAGGTGTACAAAGCCTTGAAAGGTTTCAGCATGCTGAATGCTGACAGGATTCTTCCTCTTGCTCAGAATAATCACCTGAGAGGGCATAAGTTCAAATTGAGGAAAGACAGATGTAGGATAGATGTGCGGAAATTTGCCTTTAGCCAGCGGGTGGTTGGTAGGTGGTACAGACTTCCATCCCTTGTCGTGGAAGTGATAGCCTAAATAAGTTTAAGGCTCAGCTGGACAGGTATTTCGAACAAACAGAGGGGTGAAGTGGAAGTGGTTATTTTTTATTTATTTTTTTTACTTTATTTTTTTTTTTTTTTTTTGGCTGATGCTGCATAAGCTTGCTTTCTTGCATCAAATGCCTCTACTAATGCTAATGCTAATGCTAATGCTAACTTCATCTTCCCCAGGGGCTTTCTGATTGTTCATTTTCTTTAACGCATGTTCTGCCTCATCGGGTATGTCATACGTGTTACTAATTTGCGATCCATCTTCCCCACTACTGGCATCATTCCCTCGCTCCTTGTATAATTCTCTACAGTAGTCTTCTGCTATTTGAATTATGCCTTCTCTACTATTTATAAGTACACCATCTTCAGTTTCAGTATCATTTGTCTTCCTATATTACTGCTATAATCAATGGACACTGCTGATCGTGGACTAATGTTATTAGTGGAGTCCCTCAGATTTCAGTGTTGGGTCCATTGTTGTTTTCTGTATTTATAAATAATATTGATGATGGTACATCAAGCTTAATGTCCAAGTTCGCAGACTAAACAAAGGTTGGCAGGGTTGTTATGGACACTACTGACACTATGCTGCTGCTGCTGCAACAGGATCTGGAAAGGTTGAGCAGATGGGCTGAGAGGTGGCAAATGAAGTTTAACCTTGACAAATGGAAAGTACTACATATGGGAAACAGCAACCCCAGAGCAACGTATCAAATCTGTGGTACTACACTGACAGTGGTAGAGAATGAAGAGAACCTGGGGGAAATTGTGTAGGCAGATATGAATTTCCCTGAGCAGTGCAGACGGGCTTCAAGAGTAGCTCATGGTGTCTTATCAATGATATACAGGACTTTTTTTAGCAGGGATAATCAGGTGATTATTCCCTTGTATATGGTCAAGGCACTGGTCAAGCCACACCTTGAGTACAGGTCTAGAGGCCTCATTTCAAGAAGGATGTAGAGCTGCCGGTACGAGTACTGAGAAGGGCAACAAGATTAGTGAATGAAACAAAGGGTTGCTCTTACGAAGAAAGGCTTAACTTTTGCAAATTACAGTGTCTGGAGACTAGGCACGGGCGAAGTGATCTGATAGAGGTGTATAAAGCCGTGAATGGTTTGAACATGCTCAATGCTGGTGAGATTCTGCCTCTTGCTCAGAATCATCACCTGAGAGGGCATAAATTCAAATTGAGGAAAGATAGATGTAGGCTAGATGCGGAAATTTGTCTTTAGCCTGCGGGTAGTTGGTTGGTGGAACAGACTTCCATCCCTAGTCGTGGAAGTTGATAGCCTATATAAATTTTAGGCTCAGCTGGACAGATATTTCGAACGAACGGAGGTGTAAAGTGGAAGTTTTTTTTTTTTTTTTTTGGCTGATGCTGCATAAGTTCGCTTTCTTGCATCATATGCCTCTACTAATGCAAATGCTAATGCTCATGGCTGGTGATTTAAGTCCTTTGTTTTCCCTTAATGCTTGTTCTACTTTTTTTGTGTTAAATCTACTTATGTCCTCTCTGAGTCTCTTTCTAATGGCTTTGCATAACTCAGTATACTCAAATTTCTCCTTGTCAGTGTTTATCTTACTCTTCATTTTTCGTCTTCGGTTCATCATGACAAGTGTTTCTTGACTACTTTTTTCTTATTTGGATTTCTTTTTACCTGTAGGTTTCTTGGGCTTTATCACTTTCAGAAAGTTGTAATGTTCCTCGTCGATATCTTGGTCCTGAACAGTCTGCAGAAGCTCAAACTTGTTCTTAAGTTCCAGTACATACTGCTTTTTCTCCTCTTCTGTTATCTCGAAGACCTTCGTATTATTTACTCGTCAGTTTTTTTTTTTTTTTTTTTTTCCATTCTTTTCTTACTTCTATGCGCACCATAGCCGTAGTTGCTAGTGCGCCAAAAAATCCAAAAATTCTTACTTCTATATGAAGTGTGCACCTTACCATTCTGTGATCACTTCCAACATTTACCTTGTTGAGGACGGTAATATCTTTCAGGATATATCTTCTGTTAGTGTGGATGAAGTCGATTTCATTAGTTTTGAATCCATTTGGACTCTTCCATGTCCACGTCCTGTTCACCCTTTTCATGAAAAAAGTGTTCATTACTGACAAACCTCGAGATTCTGCAAATTCCACAAGTCTTTCACCTCTTTCATTTCTTTCACCAATTTCAAAATTTCCTATTGTTCCCCTTTCTGCACTGTTTTGCCTCTTTCCAACCTTAGCATTGAAGTCCCCCATAATAATAATGTAGTGGGTTTTCTGCTCATCTAGAAGACTCTCAATTTCATTCTACATTTTTTCAACCTCTTCGTCATCATGGCTCGATGTTGGTGCATAAATCATTATAACCTTTAGCTTGTATCTCTTAGAAATCCTGAGTATTAGTTTTGACACCTTTGATGATGTACTTTTGAACTCCAAAAATTGTTTTTAAGATCTTTATGGACCAGAAACCCAACTCCATCTTCGCTCCTTTCACTGTTTTCATTGGTGTACAGCAGATTTCCACTTGATAAACTTATTAGTGATTCATTTTTTCTTGTTTCAGGCAAACCGATGATGTTACAATTCACGTTTTCTAATTCCTTTTCCAGCTTTAATATCCTGTATTCACTGATGAGCGATCTTACGTTGTAACAGGCCAAGTTCAGTTTATGTGTATGGCAGCCTGGTGATACCCAGAGATTCTTAGCACCCTCTGCTTCCACTCCGATCCTCTCGCTGCCGTAAGAGCCGCTTGGGACTGAGGGCCATTTGTTTCGTTGTGTGTCATGTGCTGGAGGGTTTTGTCTTTTCCTCTTAACGCTGATCAGGCGTCTTGAAGGGAACCACTCTACACGTTCGATGCCACCTAAGTGACGTTACAGGGCTTACCATCGAGGTGTGCATGAGTGGATTTTAGGGAGGCAGGCCAACCGGACTTCTCCTAAATCTTCTGTAATAGAAAGATATTGGATCCATTAGTGTTTTAGACTGAGTGTCTGATAACACACAGAATACCTGATCCCCTCGAAGCCCATCTTGCATTATATGCCACTACTAATGCTAATGCTGTCGTAGTCCATTTTCTGAAATTAAAACCTGTGCTTTTAACCATTGTAGCATCTTTCACCTTGAAACCAGCAACTGCATGTTCACTAGCTGCCAATAATTTCTGTATCATAAGCCCAGTAATGTCCTACAGTTAGGAAAGGGCGTTATATGGTTGTTTTCTATTAAGATTATTATTATATTTAATACCGCTTTTACATCACGTGAAATTAATATAGTTCATTAAGCTATTTGCATAACTACCATACATTAAGGTAACATTTCAGGTATCTTACTAAGACCCATCATCAGACCATGCTGTTGGGAGGTGGGAACAAAATTAGAAACCGTTACAAATTCGAATACAGTTACCAATATTACGATTACAATTGCCATTAATACCAATATTGATTTAACAATTACAATTACGATTCGATTAATTTCAATCATTTGAAAAATTGTAAAGGTCACCGTTAATTGCTTGGACTGTGATGGGCATCTGCTGGGGAGAAAACAGTCACTAAGGGCTAGTCTATTAAGGTGGGAGCTGACCCCAGTCGGAGTTGAGGGATTCTCCAGCCGCACAGTTTCTAGATGTTTGGCTCTGAGATTATTCCGGTAATCACTTTAGCAGTTAGGACGAGGCATTTTTCCATTACAGTATTTGGCAATTGTTGTTGTTATTTTTGTTGCAAGGACTGCTTAGACCATATTGCGCCTATCAGTATTATGAAAGTTATCAATGGTGACTGTTATAGAAACAGTCAGAGACGATCATATAATTTTATTCGTTTAAGAAAGCAGAATAACTCGAAAGGATTAGCATCTTTGCCTATGATATGGGAAACTTTTAGAGGTTTTATTAGATTTGGGAGGAAGCTGAATGAGCATTGCCGGGCATGTTTGTACAGAGTGCATTCAACAATGCAACTGTCAGTTCACAATGTGCTTCATTGTGAACTGACAGTTGCATTGAAAACACTGTGGAGGATCATTTCCTGTGAGGAGAAATAGGTGAGTAAATTGGCTGTGGCCGATTCGTGCTCTTGTTAAGATCACTTCTTCCTTTCTGTTAGTACGAAAAATAAAGGTCCATAACTGTGGTTCTGGTTTTATTTGCGATAACTTATTATCCCTTTGAGCTTACCATAGAAGTGCCCATTGTTCCTTACATATCCTTCATATCACAGGTATGTATCGTAAGCCCAGTAATGTCATACAGTTAGGAAAGGGCGTTACGTGGTTGTTTTCTTTTAAGATTAACATATCATATGGAACATATGGAACGCAAAAGCCTGAAGATGATGGGTTAGATGGATGTTTTGCGGCATAGTCTGCGCATTCGTTTCCTGGGACCCAAGTGTGGCCTGGGATCCAGCAGAAGATGAATACTTGCTGGCGTTCCTGAATAAGAATCATCTTACTTCTTATGGTTTTTATTAAAGGATTGGTTGGCGAGGAAGTGTTTTGTAGGGCTACTAATGTACTCCGCGAGTCCGTATATATTATACTTTTTTTAATGAGGCGATGGACAATATTTTCTAGGGCAAGCTTGATGGCGAATAACTCATCTGTATAACTGCTGCAATCAGTAGGCAGAGATACAGAGATGGTGTTAAAAGGGAAAACTGCTGCAGCACCTACTCCACTATCAGACTTTGATCCATCTGTGTATATTTTCGTGAAATGCGGATAATTTTGTGTGTAAGCAGTATGAAGCTGTCGCACGTTCATATTTGCAAGGAAATCTTTTCCCCACTTCAGGAAGTGATTGTCACAGAATGGATTAGTACAGGACCATGGGGGAACTGAAGTGTTTGGATCTTGGAGGACTTTTTCAACTTTCTGATAGAGCCTGCAATCTGATGCCAGTAGGTTGAACTGCTCTGGGTTTATTTCTGTAGTACATTTTAAACTGTGGATCATTAAGTATAGGCCAAATGGGATGGGATGGGTGGGCATGCTTTGAATTTTAGCAGCATAATTCAGAAGTAACACCTTTCTTCTGAGGCAGAGTGGAACTTCATGGGCTTCAGCGTAGAGACTTTGTACTGGTGATGTTCTATAAGCACCTGTAGCAATCCTGAGTGCAGAATGTTGAACAGGAGCAAGCCGTAGTAGCGCACTCTCCCTAGCAGAGTCATACACTGGGGCCCCATAATCAAGACGAGATCTAATTAGAGTTCTATACAGGTGAAGTAAGGTGTAACGGTCTGCGCCCCATGTTGTAGAAGAAAGAGCTCTGAGAATGTTCATTTTTTTTCTGGCAGGTTGTCCGGAGATATTTGATATGTTCTAAAAAATTAAGTTTCCTGTCAAAAATTAGACCGAGGAGGCGAATGCTACTCATAACTGAGATAGGATGATTTGTCAGGTGTAGCTCAGTGTCAGGATGCATCCCTCGTTTGTTACAAAAGTGAATGGCACTAGATTTTTGATGAGATGATCGGTAACCATTCTGTGTCATCTATAGTTCAATATTGTTTAGTGAGATTTGTAGTTGCCCTTCAATGAAGTTCATATTCAGCGAACTGCAGGAAACAGTCAGATCATCGGTATAGAGATATGAGTTCACAGTGTTGGGAATACATTTGGTAATATGATTTATTCTCAATGCAAATAAAGTAGCACTGAGAACTGAGCTCTATGGAACTCCTTCTTCTTGTATATAGATTTGCGAGAAGACTTGTCTATAGCGAACTTGAAAAGATCTATACTGAAGTAAGTTTTGTAAGTTTTGTATGTAGCACGGTAAGTTGCCTCTCAGGTCAAGGGAATGAAGATCTTTCAAGATACCAAAACGCCAGGTGGTGTCAAAGGCCTTCTCTATGTCAAGGCAGACCATGACAAGATGTTAATCTTGTCATGGTCTGCCTTGACATTTCGGATAAATGCAATCCTGATATTTGTTTCAGCTTTGACCATAAGATCTATGGTTGAGCGATTTTTTCTGAAACCAAACTGGTTATCAGAGATTAGATGTTTTGAATCCATATACCATGTTAATCGGCGGTGTATGATTTTTTCTAAAGTTTTACTCAAGCAACTGGTAAGAGAAATGGGTCTATAATTGTGAGGGATAGAATGATCTTTCTCTGGTTTGGGAATTGCCAGTACATAGGAACGATGCCAGCGAGTGGTGTATGCATGTGCAATAAATATACGATTGTAAAAGGTCAGCAGCAAGGATAATGATTTATTGTATAAGTGTTGAAGCATTATGTAATACACTCCGTCAGGACCTATACCTATGTAATACAATCCGTCAGGACCAGCAGCACTGTTCTTTGAGGAATATATAGCTTCTTTAAGTTCGATCATAGTGTCTGATTGTATGGTAGAGAAGCAGCGGTTTTGAAGTTAAATTTTGATTTTTCGGCTAAAGCTGTCCCTACTGTCCCTACAGTATTCGCAATCTCTACAGGAATAGAGAGCTTCTGTCCACACCAGTTGAATATTGGCGAGGATAATGGAGGAAATTTGCCATTTAGCTGTCTTATTTTTTTCCATATTATTCTTACATCAGTATTTTTATTTACTGAAGTTGCAAATCGGATTCAAGACTTTTTTTTAGCTTTCTTTCTCATGTGTCGGCCTTTGGCTCTGAGTTTCTTATAATTTATAAGATTATTGGTAGTAGGGTATTTGCGGAATATATTCCACGCTCGGTTTTTTATTTTTTGGCATTCTTACATTCTTCATTCCACCAATAGTTTATGAGTCTATAGGTGTCTGACTGCGATTATGGGATAGCAATAGATGAAGCTGCTTGAATTTGTTTGGTGATATGATCAGTGGCTGTGTCAATTGGGAAAGATTCGATGATCTGTTTATCAAATGAAACATGTGAGGTATACTTGGCCCAATCTGCCTTTTATGTGGTATTTTTGCAGTTGAAGAGTGTGATGTTTGGATTTTACAGATTAATGGGTAGTGGTCACTGTTTAGTGGATCATCTAGAGCTGTCCACTCAATACTAGGAAAGAGGATCGGAGAGCATATAGATAGATCTATTGCAGACATTGTTCCTGTTGGGAGATGGATGTAAGTTGGTATTTAGGATGGTTAAGTTTTGTCTGTCAATGAGCATTTCAATGAGTGCCCTCATCCATCTGCATTGGGAGAACCCCACAATGGATGGTGTCCATTGAAGTCGCCCAATAAACAGAAAGGGGTTGGCAACTGCAAAATAAGATTTTCAAGTTTGTGAATAGTACACGGATGATTGGGTGGTAGATAGACCGAAACAAGTCAGAGTGATGCCAATTGCTACTCGGGTAACGGCTTCTATAGAGGTTTGTAAAAAAATGCGTCTGCATGGGACTCGCGAATCTATGAGAATGGCTACTCCACCACGAGCATTATTTGCAACAGGCCTACCTTGTCTGAAAAGAGTATAGTTTTTTATCAAGGGAGATAACCGAGGAGTCAGATGTCTCCTGTAAGCAGATGCCCACTGGATTATGCTGCTTAATTATGTCGTATATGCCATCATTATTGCTCCCAAAGCCTCTACAATTCCATTGGACAACGTTGTTCATTGTTTCAATTTAGATGAAGGAACTGAATCTGACTTCTTTTTGGAAGTCTGTTTGACACGGTCAATTTTAATCCTATCTCTTTTTGAGAAAACAGGTCTTGTGTCTATTTCATCCTCTGGATGGATCTCCAGAATGGTTTCAGTATCATCAATATTATTTGCAATAAGGGAGGGGTCAAATGTCTGTTTTCGATTAGAATCTGTGTTATCTGCTTGGACGGATCTTACGGGAGCTGCATCAGCAGAAGGTGGTATCGTGACTGGTGTGTTGTTAGCTCTGCTAGAAATCTGTTGCATTGAAGGTTGAGGTACAGAACTGAGCAGGAACAAGCCTATTCCAAAATACAGATATTTGGAGGTATTGATGTATCAGTCTGGACCGATACTGAATGAAACTTTTTAGAGGCTTCAGCATATGTGCGTCAAGGTGTCATTATTTGCATTTGCTTTCTTGCTTCTGGGAGTGAAACTTTCTTTTCTATTTGTATTTATGGATTTTTTTCTCATATTTCCATTGTTCGCAATTTTTAGAAAAGGTTGGATGGCTGCCTTTACAATTGGGCAGAGTGGAGCCTGGGCTTTACAGTCAGCCTGGGAATGATCTTTTGAACCACAGTTAGGACATACGAGGTCTCCTCAACAGACTGTTTGTGAGTGTCCGAAATTCTAACACTTGTAACACATTACTGGGTTCGGAATATATGGGCGAATGCGACAATGCAAATACCCTGCTTTTACCGATGAAGGTAAATTAGGTGAGCTGAATGTCAAAATTATGCTGCGAGTTGGAAGGAGTTTGCCATCTTATTTCATCATAATTCGTTTTGCCTGTGACTTTCTGATCCTACAGTTCCTGAACAATTTCTTCTGAGGCATTCATTAGGTCCCATTCAGAAATAACACCTTTGGATGAATTAAGTGTGGCATGTGGGACACCTTAACTGGAACTCCACCAAATGAGGTGAGTCTGAGTAGAGACTCAGTGTGTTTGGAGTTGATGAATGTCTCAACAAGGTCGCCAGATTTCAGTCGTCATACCATTTTAGGGCAGCCAGCTATGCTCTGAAGACATTTTTGAATGAGAAATGGTGATAAACTACCCAAGGATTGGTTAGTTAGCGAATGCAGAATCAGAAAACTTGGGTTTTCCATTCAGGGAGCATACGTCCTCAGTCTCTTTGGATTGGATGAGTCATTATCAGGTATGTGCAAATCCAACGAATTTCGATTTGCAGTCCTAATCGGTGGAAAATTGTCACAGCCCATGTTTTGCTCCTTTTGACAGTGGCGGTTGGTTTTACCACCCAGATTTCCAGCCCCACCAAGGGGAGGCAGAAGCAGTGCCACAAAGTGACCAAGCAGCTAAGTTAGTTAGTTAGTACTATTAGAAATAAAAAACAGAAAGGTAACTTTCCTTTCTGGGCCTTTGCCTACTTCTAGTGCAAAAGAGCTACACTAATTAATAAATAAAACGGTTGTTGAAACAAAATATAATGTATCATTTGAAGGCTCTTTGGAGATAACGCTTTGTGAGATACACAAAGAAATCGCTTGGTCATGGAACGCTTGGCACCAGGGGCCGTATTTGGCAGTCTGGCAAAGTTTGGTGTGGTTGCCATTGCAGTTGTTCTTTGCTAGGGAAGACGTTTGTGTGTAATCCAACGGAGCCAGTATTTGGAGGAGGGCTTGATGTTGATGGGGGGGGGGGCTGCAGATGCCCAGATTTCTGAGGCATATAACATGATGGAGTATACATAAGTGTATATGTATCGACTATATTCCAATAGAAGCAATGCAAGAATGACTGACACCTCTGCATGCGTCTGCTGTTAATCTATTATGCTGTACATCCCTTTAGCTAGCAGTTTTTCAATCCACTTAGCAGTGCCTTGATGGCAATATTCTTGCATGCCTTGTTTAACTTTATATCATCCCTATAAAAAGTCTATTCTTAACTTTGCACAGACTGCATTTAAAAAAAATTCTATCCTCTGAGCCTTGCACAGTCTCTCCATTGAAAAGTCTCTCATCATATATTCTCTTATTAGTGTCTAGACAGAATTGGAGAACTTTCAACTTTTTCTCAGCATTGTTCTGTATTTGTAAATTAATGACGGCTTTATTAGGGTTGCAGATGAATTTATAGGAATTCTGGGATTCCCAACCCACCACAGAGCTCAAAGGGGCATCCACTATATGATATGCAATGAATGTGCTTGACAGAGGAGTACCTATGCAATATACACATACCTCAATTAACCTGAATCCTGTACTATGAGAGTAGAGACATGGTATCAACATGGCTGACCCTTGCAGGTGAATCTACTAGCTATGTGATCCTGGATGAATCATCCCAGGATCTTACTCTCCTAAAGAAGGAATCAAATTAACGTTTCAGCTGGGCCTCAACCACCAGGATACTCTTTCCGATTTTACATAGGTTGCAATAAATGTTAGATGCCAGATTTTTATGGTATTAGTCTGGAACCTATACTGAGGGCATCAGATCCCAGCAATGCTAATCTCAAAGTGTGGGAGATCTGATTTCGAATATTTCAGACCTCCTCATACAGGTGCTCATGCTGAGGAATATATGGTTTTGTTTAAAGCATCTTTTTTTTATTTATGAAAACCCCAAAAGGTATCAAAACCTATAGCACTTAGTACCGTGCATGGGTTGAAGAAGTATGGGGGAAAGGGGGTGCCAGAAACTTTGCTCTAGAGACAAAACATGGGTTTCACCACTTCAAGCCTCCAATAAGCAAAGTGGTGGTATTTCACCGGTTGATGAAAGTCATCTACCACCTTCTGTTTGTTTAAATTCCAAAGTTTAATAAATTTATGTTCCTTAATGCAGTGAAGTGTTTCTCTTCCTCTTGTATTAAATTGCTACCTACCTAGCATATATGGTTATATAAGTTTTAATGCTGATAACCTAATGGTCGGTTCCTCAAGCAACTACACTTTACATATTCATTGCTGAATTTTTTAAAATGTTTGAATAAATTAAAAAAAGTTTACAAAATGAATTTAAAAGATGTCCAAAGAAGACAGAGTTTTAATAACAAAATTTATTGGCTCCAAGAAAATTAACATAACTCTACAGAACAAAGACATATAAAACACAAAAGTTCATTAAAATCAGTCTATTTTAAAATAATTACAGGATATATCTATACAAACATTTATAAACCTAAGCTGTGAAGACTAAATAAAATTAGATTTTTCATAAAACCCACAAATATAAAGAGAAAGTCAGTTACCATTTAAGTTATCAAAACATTAAAAAAAATAATAATAAAATAAAATAACTGTGAGCAAACTTTGATTATAAATTGACTAGATACGAAAGCTAAACTCAAATATTACGATAAAAATCAGTTGAATCTTTCCTGTTTGATAGGAAAAATAATTATTACAAAAAATTATTTTTATATTCATATATTTTACAATACAACATTGTTATTGCAACAAATTATTTTTATAATGCATTCCTTATAAGGATAGCTTTAAATAGTTTGTCTCTTTAGATTATTACAGCTATCCATTCACAGGTTTAACACACCTAAATTGGTTTGACAGTTACAATTTTACATAAAAAGTTGGTAATCAATTTTTATATTTCCTAACAGTATTAAAACTGAATGTAGTTTAACATTAACCAGTCTATTATCACCTCTATATTTGATGCCTAAATTCTAAATAATTCTAACCACATTAAAATACAGACAATCTTTAGAGCAAGCTTTATAAATTTAATATAACATTTTATAGTAACCTCTAACACTTTACTGCAACATTTTAAGCAATGCATTTATTTATTTAAAACTGTTTAATTACAAGAAATCCAAAGTATTCAATTAATAAAAAATATCAGGACGGAGAGCAGGAAATACACAGCATATTTCTAATCTCAAGTAGATTTTTACTAGATGTTTGAATAAGCTAGAAATATAATTCTTCTGAAATATTAAATCCATATTAAGTGATGCAGAGTTTCAGTTAAATTTTAAAAATAAAATAAAAACACATGACTGATATTTTTGTGGCAATTTATAAAGTTTAATAAAATAAAACCATACATTTGTAAAACTGAAATTTGTAAAAGGAATATTTATTGCACTTATATTTATTCTAAATATGTTTGTCTGGAATCTCATTTCATAATTTTGACTGTCTCAAGAAGATTAGCATAAAAGAGTATTAGCACTTGTTCTGTATCAATTTAAATTGATACAGAATTTAAACTGATACGGAAAATAATATATATTATAAAATATCATAATATACTTAATTTATTATGATAAAATATCATAATACAGTATAGTGAAGTTTGGTACCTGTAAAGACATAATTCCAGGTATTAAACTTATTAAATTAGGTTTAACATTTGGAAGTTTTTTTCTGAAACAATAATAAAACAGTATATAAAGACAAAGTCTCCACCATCAAAAAATTCTGGGCTGTTCTTTTAAAGAATAAATAAATATGCAAATATGACAATGACTGTTTTATGTCTCTCTCTGTACAACTTATAAATCAAAATAAGTTTCTTCTCTTTCATTCTATATGAAGTCTCATTAAAAAGCAAACTGTAAAGGAAATTACATTTCAGTAAAAAAAAAAAAAAAAAAAGCATAAATAATCACAATCATTAGATCATATTAACTTTTAACTATCTTGAAAATATATTGGTGAATACACTACTAATGCAGTGATAGTGAACCAATGGCATGCATGCTTTGAATGACACCCCACTGGAAAATATATTGGCACAAGGCCATTAACAATACAGTAGTTCACAATATTTTTTTGAAGACAAATTTTTGTGGTCTATCAGTCACATAAATCAGCCACATATAGAGCAATGGAGTTCCCATTACAAACTTTCATATATTGTTACCATTTTTTATATTAGTAAAAACAAATTTTACACAGCTTTTTTTTTTTTTTTTTTTATGAAAAATACAAAAGTTATATTTTTGCCACACAGGGTGGAAAACATTTGCCATTGCTGCTCTTATATATGAACCTCCAAACCCATAAATATTTTATTTCTCCAATATCTTAAATAATTATGATCTATGTAAATTTTTGCCCCCTGAAGAGTTTTATTTGGCCTACAACAACCTATGATGCACAGCGTTATTATTTTATTAATTTATTATAAGAATGATGGGCAGCATACTCTCTACAGAGATCAAGGCCAAAATTTTGGCAAATAAAAATCTAGGCCATCATGCATTTGGATACTTCTACCTTCTAAAACAGGTAGTAAAATTTAATCTGAAATTCAGTACAGCCTTATCCTTTACCATCAACATGCACACCAGTCATTTAATTAATGAAGTCTGTTTTTTATCATAAATAAAATTGGTTTGCAAAATTTTTTTTGGCATAGGCAGGCCAAAAAAAAAAAAAAAAAAGTTCTAAAGTATAAACACACATTTAAAATACAACATTTCTGAGACACTCTCTCTCTCTTGGAAGACACTTTCCACATCAACATTAAAATGGTTAATTTTGGCATAAGAGCAAACCTTTTATCCAGAAGGTGCTTGTAAACTAAGAGGTAGCTGAATACAAGGTTTTTCACCTCAGCTGTCGAAATACTGGGTATAGTAGACTATTAACTAGCACTCACTTAAACTTTATCGCAGAATCCTTCCACTCCCTTGTTAAGTTCAATCACTTGAAATTTATGTGATTGTCATAAAAATGATTATCCTTTAAGACTTTTAAACTATTTGTTTTTACTGTATGAGCATTAAGGCAGTAGCACATGAATATGTATCAAAACAGGCTTGAGCTATTTTTATATATTGTTGTTTCAGCATTTTTTTTTTTGAAGAACTGCTTGTATGTTATGAATTTTTTCTTTTTTGTTGATTTGTTTATTAAAGTAATCAAAATTTAGTATTTGTTATCAATTAATATTCATTCACACTGTATTATAATAATATAATTTTTACATTGTTGAGTTCTTGCACTGGTTTGTAGTCTGGTCAAGCTCCCGGGTGAAAACAACTTTCAATTTTCATAAAAAACAGGATTTGAACACAGATTATTACGAGAACAGATGGCAAAGACATTTCTATTTGAAAACTTAAGAATTTATTTTTTCTTCTAGATTACTGGACCTTTACATACATGAATTTATGCATGTAAAGATCCATTACATGATCTTTACATACTACATAAATTCAGATAAGATTATATTTGGGGCACATACCAGATAAAACACCTAGTTAAACAAACAACTTGCACAGCTTTAGAATCACAAAAATAAAGTGGCTTCTTTGACAACCAAAAGAAAATGAAAAGTGCCAATACTAGCTATGAAAAAAAAAAAAAAAAAAAAAAAAATTGGTTTTAAGGCTGTTTACTACTTGAATAAATAGCTGTTCTCACACACACACACACACACACACACACACACACACACACACACACACACAGAGAGAGAGAGAGAGAGAGAGAGAGAGAGAGAGAGAGAGAGAGAGAGAGAGAGAGAGAGAGAGAGACTGATAACATAAATGAGTTGCTTTCCTAACCACTTTGCTAATTATTGATCACTGTAATTACATGTCAATTTTAACTAGGGAATAACGAAAACAACTCTCATCATGTGGTAATTAATTTCATTAAAAATGAAAACAGGTTTAAAAACACTGTCAAAAAACGGCAAATTAATTCACTGGCTAAGATAGCAAAGAAAGGGGACAAGGAATTTTTCACGTATGTGAATACAAAGAAGGAACAATTGAATCAGACAGGTCCCTTATGTATTGGATACAGGGAAAGTCTTAGCTAACCCAGCTGATGAACTGAATAGGTACTTGCATCAGTTTTCACTGATGAAAGCCCCTTCATGCTGAAGAGAGGTTGTACAAGTGAGTTTGAGCCATATGAAAATATGTGATTTTGAAATTAGTGATGAATGATTGTTTATTATATAAATTTTTGAGCATAAAGGCAAGAGTAAAGCTCCTGGGTTTGATGGCATATACCCTGTATATGCCTGTAGCTTTGAGGGACAGTGCAAAGGAGTATACTGAACCATTGAGTTTAATTATGACAGCATCTTTGGACTCTCAGGAGAGATTTCTTTGGATTGGAGGAGTAAGTTGTGAAGAGTGGGTCTAAGAGTGAAGTTGATAACTACAGACTGGTTGTTTTTTTTAATTTTTTTTTTTAATGTAAACCCCAAACACGAGAGGTATTAGAACCTATAGTACTTAGTACCGTGCTTGGGTTAGAGGTTGAGAAGACGAAAGAAGATATTTGCTGACATTGGACTTGAACTTCTGTAGACTGTAATTTTCAGGAAATACGTATGAAGAAAGTTTGTTCCAGAAAACGGCAATTGAATGAATAAATGAGGAAGATGAAAAGTTGGTTCTGAGAGTTTGAAGCTGGACAGTAAATGGATGTTGGCTGGTGGCAGCACGTGTTCGGACTGTTTTGAAAGAGAGAGAGAGAGCGGGAATTATGGAAGCCAATTCAGAAGAACAGTGCCCATGGAAGTATCTGTAGAAGAGGCATGCAGCAGAAACAGTATGTCTATGAGACAGCGAGTGGAGAGACTCTGTTAGAGATGAATCATTAATTAACCTAACTTCTGAATGGAATCCAGAAGCCTCAGAGAGGTTTTGGGGGCACCATCCCAGATGTGGGAACAATATTCCATGGCAGGGCAGATTTGCGATTTATACAGAGTGAGCAGCTGTTTGGAAGAAAAGTAACGCCGACAGCGAAAGAGAAAACCAAGTTTTTTTGATGCAGAGGAAGCAATATTTGTAATGTGCTTGTGCCAAGAGAGACTAGAAGTCGGGGTAATCCCCAAAAGAGATATATCATTTTGCCTAGAAATCGGAGTGTCACTAAAGATAATCATAGGAGCAGAAGAATCCTTTTTGCGAGATATAAGACAAGACTGAGTTTTAGAAGGATCAAATAAGTTGTCTTTGCCCCACTGGAGAATTACCTGGAGATCGTCATTTAAGGAATTGGTAGCAGAGTTTTGAGAAGTTGAAGCTGATTGAGCAGGGCAAGGTTTCTCAAAATGGAAAGTAGAATGCAATGGAAAGTAGAATGCATCAGCAAAACTATGGATAGGATTTCCAGTCAATGGAAGAAGGTCATTAATATACAAGAGGAAAAGAGTGGGGGAAAGAACTGAACCTTGGGGGACACCAGCATTAGTGGAGAAGTTAGAAGAAAGAGAACCATCTACCATCACCCTCAGTGAGCAATCAGAGAGAAAACTGGAAAACCAATTACTAAAAACAGTTGGCAAACCATAAGATGGAAGCGTGTTTAGAAGACCTTTATGCCAAACATGATCGAAAGCATTTGAGATGTCAAGAGCAACTACTGGTGTTTCACCGAACCTTTCCATTGAATTAGTCCATAAATGGGTAACATAAGCCAGAATATCACCAGTGGATTGACACTGACGGAATCCATACTGGTGATCATTGATCAGATGGAAGGTTTCTAGGTAGTGGTAGAAAAACAGTTACTCATGAGCTGAATGTAGGGAACAATTTCAACATAGTTTATTTGGATTTTAGCAAAGAATTTCCCTCATTAGAGGTTATTATATAAGATGGAACATGTTGGGATTACTGGAAATATTCTAAGATGGACTGCAGAGCAGAAGGCAGAGGCTTGTGATTAATGGATATTCTTCAGATTGGTATAATATCAGAAATGGAGTCCCCCCCCTGGAATCAGTTCTTGGACAACTGTTGTTTCTGATTTTCATAAACAACATCAATGAAGGGATAAAGGACATGATGTCAAAATTTGCAGGGATGATGTAAAGATTGTGAGAGTGGTTAATGACCAGTGCCAAGCAGCACTCCTTAAGGATGACTTGAACAGGCTTCAAGAATGGTCGAAAAAGGGCAGCTATATTTTAATGAAGCAAAATGCAAGGTTGGGGAATAGCAACCTCAAAATAAATTATACACTTGGTAGGATTGAATTAATAATAGCAGAGGAAGAGGGGGATCTGGGAATTATGATACAGACAGAAATGGAGTTTTCTGATCAGTGTAAACAGGCAGCCAGGAAAGCCCATGATGATTTATCAGACATTATCCTGTAGAGATAATGTCTGATAAATCTCACTGTATAAGTCAATTGTAAGACTGCATTTGGAATAATGTGTCTAAGTATAGAGATCTCATCAAAGGGTCCAGAGATGGGCAACTCATATGGTGAGATCAGCAAATGGATGACTGCAAAAGAAGAGACTTCAATTATGTGGGCTACAGAGTTTGGCAACCAGGCACCTTAGAGGGGTCCTGACTGAGGTTTATAAGACTCTAAAAGGGGTTATCAATGACAATGGTATTTTAACTGTTATAAAGAATTCCAGATTGAGGGTCATAAATTCAAATTACAGGGGAAGAAGTTTAGACTAGATTGTAAGAAGTTTTCTTTTAGCCAGCGAGTTGTTGACTATTGGAACAAGTTGTCTCTCCAGATAGTTAGTTGACAGTTTGAAGAAATTCAAAAGTCAAGTGGATAGCTACCTTACATAAGTGCACAATTTGTATTTTCGCATTTTTTTTTTTTTTTTTTGGCCAGTACAACAAAAGCCTGTGGCTTCCTTGGACTCTGACTATACTAACAATGAATGTGCTTGTTATTAGAAACTAAGAGGTTTCAGTTTAATAGTTTCTTTCTTTCTTCATTAATGAATAAACCAAAGTAGTTTATTCATTAATTTTGTTATTAATATTAGAATTGTTGGTTATTTGATATATATATTACTGTATTCACAAAATTTGAGGCAGTTAGCCAAAAAAAATTACATACATTAATTTTATAAACTGTTTAGTTTTTTTCAGATAAAAGGAGAGAGAAAGAGTAGAAAATGGTGCACTTTAGATTTGTATTCTTTATATACAAAAAAAAAAAAAAACAACAACAAAAAAAAAAAAACTATAAATAAATAAATAAATCTTTATTCCCATCACAGAAAATTTCCAAGGGTTAACTGCTACGTTTCTAACGCTCAGTAAAATGAAACAAGTAAAAATGACCAAATCTATACAGAAAATTAACAAAAGGTACAAAATACGCTTAAAAAATGGTATTGAAAACAATATTTTTATTGCTATACTTTTTCAATTGATGATGCAGACTGCAAATGAATACCATACTAGAGAAATACTATAATTCATATTTTCACACTGACATAATTCTATAAATTTAATGGATATTTATTTTTTTAAAGTTTTTCTTTTTTTGGTATAAAAAGTATACCAAGGTGTCTGTTAGAGAACAGAAATTATGCTCAATGGGTATCATTTTTATTTTTGATAATGCAGCTCTCATCAATATAATAATCACAACAAATGCATATTCTTTTGGATGATTCTTCTGTTGACAGACTAATGGAGTGTGAGCAGTGACAGACTAATGGACTGTGAGCAGGGCCGGATTTTCCATTAGGCACAGTGCCTAGGGCCTACAAAATTTTTAGGGCCTAATAAAGGAAGGGAAAAATTAAAAAAAAAAAAAAAAAAAAAAACCAACAATTCTCCACTCTTTTCACTTATTAATGAAAAATGAGCTGAGAAATGTGCGCAATCGATTCTAGGAGCTTCAATTCAATACTCATACGCAGTCTAGCAACTGTTCTCGAAACTAGAAGAATCCAAATGTTAAATGGCTGCTCAATTGACGTAGTTTTATCATTTATTATAGTTGAAACTTGAGTCACGCTAATTGACGTGATTCACAGTCAAAGTCTTAAAACAAAAGAAAAATTTTACCCTCCCTTTTTTTTTTAGCACATTTCATAATAAATTTCAAATAAGTGCTTTTTTGAAATTTCAGAAAAGTGCCTGGGGTGTATGAACACCAAAATCCAGCCCTGACTGTGAGTCCAGATATATCTGGATATTTAGTTGAAATTTCTTTAAAAAAAATTTAATGAAATATACGTTGAACCAGATTCTATGAATGAAAATTCTTTGCATATGTGTATCTACAGCAAATCTAAAATTACTTGTACAATTTAACAAAGTTGGAGACATTAATATAGACAAAATAAGATAAAACAAAAAATTAACTTTCTTTAAATTTCATTATAACAATAGAAACTCTAGAAGATTTATCCAGGAGTGTCTTTGGAAGGGCATTTGGGTTTAATAATATAGGCTCAAGGAGGAGTGAATGGATATCATGCATATTGCTTATTTTTAGGGATGTATCTCTGAATTTATCATAAAGTAAATAAATTCGATTAGGTAATTATCTCCCATTAATTCTAATAATTTATCCAACATACTAATTCTGTATGGATGTATTCGCATAGCTCCTTGAAATTCACACTCACTGACAAGAATCACACCTAATTCTTGGTCTACAGATGAGATATAATTACATACAGTGGAACTTCTATTTAACGAATTTCTCTATATTATGAATTTTTTCCCCAAAACCTTGAAACAAAATTACACGTAAAATTAACCCCATATAACGAAGTGTTAGTCTCTCTAAAACGAATTTTTAAAAAAATCAGTAAAAGCATTTTTGAAGATTTTCAAGCATTTACTGCTAAACAGCTGCTCAAATATACTGCCCCTTCCTTCCGAAATTGCGCATTAGCATCTGGAATTAAATAATCATCCTTTTAGTGAACACTTGTGGCCGTTGACGCCCGTAGGAGGGTCTTTGTTTCATTTTTGTTACAGTTATTAAACCAAATGGGTTTTCTTAAAAGTGGTCGTAAACTTTACAATAAATAGGGTAGATTTTTAAATTAATGTTGGTTCAGGGGAAAGCGAAATTAGTTGCGGTAAACCTTTAGCATGCTGCGGCGGCAATACATAGAATGCAACCACAGTCGGTTTTTAGTAACACCTACTGAGTGACATTCGCTTCTCACCTCAACTGTACCACGTGACCTTCATGTCAATCATTATATGATATGTCAGTTCTCGTCTAACTGGACCCCCAGTAGACGGTTTTCATGACGGTTTTTTTTTTTTTTTTTTTTCATTCGTCATCAATCACATAGGCTATATGCTCTTGTTTTTTTTTTCTGAAAAGTAACATACAGCATACGTTAATCATAAATTTTCTTTCGTCTATATATGAATAAAAGCGGAATAAAAGAAATTCACAGTCGTATATTTCTTCAAAGGGAGTGATACTGTTGAATTGGCAAGCGAACGTCATTGAGTAGGCAGTACCTGTACTAACAATTCACTGTATGGCCAGTGCAGTGAAGTTTGTGGTGTATGTATCGGCAAAAGCTGCAGTCCAGTAATTTTTACAATTGCGAAAACAATGTCGAAGAGAAAGTGTTTAAGTATTAATGATAAAGCAAAATATGATATTGACCAGGGTTTTAAGAAAAAATATGTTGCGGAGAAATATGGCATATCTGCAAGCAGTTTATATACGATTTTAAAAAATCGAGAATCAATTTTAAATGCAATTGAAGGAGGAGCAGACAAGAAGCGAATTAAGTTGTGTATATACGAAGATGTTGATAAAACTGTTCTAAAATGGGTGCAAATGATACGTGAAAAGAATATCCCAATATCGAGCCTAATAATTAAGCAACAAGCTCTGAAATTTGCAGTCCCTTGGACATAGAGAATTTAATGCGAACACTGGGTGGCTAGATAAATTTAAGAAGTGCCACAGAATTGTGGAAAAGGTTATTTGTGGAGAAAGTGTTAATGTAACCGAAGAAGACTGCAACAGTTGGAGGAACAATACCAGAAGATTTTGGAAGAATATGAGCGTAAGGATGTTTCTAATGCTGACGAAATGGGTTTATTTTTTAAATGTTTACCGAATAGAACACTTGCTTTTAAGGATGATAAATGTTTTGGCGGAAAACAAAACAAAGAAAGAATCACTGTGCTAGTTGGAGCAAATATGACAGGAAGTGAAAAATTACGACTTTTGGTCGTCGGAATATCAAAAAACACAAGATGTTTTAGAGGCACAAAATCTTTGGAAGTTGACTACACCTTTAATAAAAAAGCATGGATGACAAGTGATATTTTTAAAGAATGGATATTAAAACTAGACAAGCGTATAACAAAAGAAAAAAGGAAAATCGTGTTGGTAACTGACAACTGTCCGGCACCTCCTGCCAATATTTCTGCCAAACTTAAAAGTGCAAAGTTGTTTTTACCACCAAACGTAACGTCAAAACTCCAGCCAATGGACCAAGGCATTATTAAAAATTTCAAATTTCATTATCAAAAGAGAATAATAATGAAGATTGTCAATGCGTTATCAGAAAATAGAAACTTGGAGGTTACAATTAACCTTAGAGATTGCATCTTTGAACTGACAAAAGTTTGGACAAACAATGTCACTGAATACACTATTCAAAATTGTTTTTCGAAAGCGGGATTTGCATTGAATACAAAAGTCGAACAACTACTGGATGAACAAGATGAACTGCCCCTTTCACAACTGAAAAACTTTTGGATATTATTAGACTCGTCTGGAAACATCGAAAATGAAATAACAATGGATAGTTATGTTTATGTAAATCACAGCAGAACATCCAAATGAAGATGAAATACTGCTGAACAGTGTTAGACGTGACCATGATCACGAAGAAATTAACGATGACGCTGAAGAGACGCATCAGAACAACCCGTAGAAAAGCCAACTCGCGAAGAAATGATTAACGCTTTTAAAACGGTTCGTATGGGTCTACAGTTTTGTGAAAATGTGCCTCACAATTGCTCTGAACAAATGTGAGGTTTTCTTTGAGAATCAGACAATTTTTTAATTGTACTGTGCAAACAAAAATTACAGATTTTTTTAATTTGTGATATTTACCGGCGAAAATTGTGTAAACGTAATTTAAATAAGTATGTTTCTTAAATAAAATACATTAAAAATAAATGTAGATTCGTTTTCATTTTCTAATTAGATAACAATTTCTAATAAAAAAGATTCTCTGTATAACGAAATTTCTCTATAACGAATTTTTTCGCCGGATTTATCGAATTCGTTATAGGGAAGTTCGACTGTATTTTGAAATAATTCAGATATAACAGACTTTATTTAAACTTTTACTAATACAGACCTTCAGTGACATAAATATGCACAATACACATGTCCTAAAATCAGCATTTTAATTAAAATCAACTGATTCAGACTGGGTGTTGAGGTGAAGATTCACTACTCTGAACTTCAGAACGGTCACATTTGTTCTTCAACCATGTTACAGTTCAGCATTTGTTTCCTGACTTTTGTGTGTTTCACTTTCACCTTTCAATGCCTGTTATCAGACAGTGATTTTCCTCAGAAAAAAATGACCAGTAATAGCGCTCCATAACAATACTACAACATCTATGTAACAGATTGAAAATACTATATAATTGAATCATGAATCATTGACAAAATTGCACTATCTCAATTGCTCAAAAATTATAGCTGTTCCTTACTAGTATACAATGATTGAAATGTGATACAATCACATTTCAATGGGTTGAGCACGCTGAATTCTGATGGGATTCTTCTGCTTGTTCAGATTACGAACCTAAGGGAGCATAATTGAAATCGAGGAAGGACAGAGGTAGAATAGATATCCGGAAATTTGCCTTTAGCCAGCGGGTGGTTAATTGCTGGAATAAACTTCCATCTGTCATTGTGGAAATTGATAGGTTAAATAAATTTAAGGAGGAACTGGACATATAGAGGGGATTGTTTTGTAATTTTTTTTTTTTTTTTGGCTGATGCTGCATAAGCTCATACGCTTGCTTTCTTGCATCACATGCCACTACTACTACTGTGCTACAGTGATGGATGAATTTTACTGTATCAATTATTTGTCCTAGGAGCCTTAAAATAATTTATTATCTTGATAATAAGGAAACAATTTATGGAAAACATATCTGAACTAGTATGTAATTCTTATACATATCCTTAAAATTTAATTTTCCTATGTCTATTACATGCAGGATATTACTTCTTTCAATTATTAACAATTTGATAATGCATACATGGTGGTACATGAACTGTTGATACATTTGCATCATCAATTAAAATTGAACTATTTAGTTGAACTATCATTAATCTGCACAGTGCTACACCACACCCTTTACACACTCATGAATCCCACTGTCTCCAGTCAGTAAGGAAAATGACAGAGAACTTGTGCCTTGAAATCAAACATAAAGCTTTATTCCACCATTTTTAAAGAGAAAGGCTGTCTAGATCATAGGTATAGCATAGCTTAATTTTTCAGCATTCACCTCATAGTAATCCGCTTAGTTGTGGAAAGTTTTACCACATTACATAGTGGTTATGAGATTCTAATAACTTACGGGGATTATAAATTTAAAAACTAAGTTAAGGGCTTTAAAAATTTTGCTAAGAAAGGAAAGTGCACCTTCCATTCTATGGTTGTCTAATTAAAATAAACTTCATTTAATTTATTTTAATTAGACAACCATAGAATGGAAGGTGCACTTTCCTTTCTTAGCAAAATTTTTAAAGCCCATAACTTAGTTTTTAAATTTATAATTCCTGTAAGTTATTAGAATCTCATAACCACTATGTATGTGGTAAAACTTTCCACAACTAAGCGGACTACTATGAGGTGAGTGCTGAAAAATTAAGCTAAGCTATACCTACGATCTAGTCATTACATCACAGCGCATAAGGACTCCTCAAAATATCAAGAGAAAGGCTGTGTAAAGGATAAAAACAACCTTGTGCAACCAGCATTCATCCTCCAGAAAAATGCTGAAACCCTCTTAGTTGTAATGCAGTGTACCAGGAAGGTCAACAAGAAACCAGCTCATGAACTCGGAATGGCCCAGTGTCCAGTTCAACAAATGCTTCAATTGGATTTAAAAATATTCCCATACAAGATTATAGTACCACAAAAACATTCAGAAAAAAATAAGAAGAGGCTTAATTCATGGGAAGGGAGAGATGCATTGCTAAATCATACCTAGTTTTCAGATAAAGTTTATTTTCATTTGGACAAGATGGTGAACAAGGAAACCTATAACAGCGGCAAACAAAAAAAAAAAACTGCATCACCTTAAAAAAAGAAACAATTGTAATGAAACGTATAAGACATTGATTACAGTCATTTTATTTGTTGAAAAGCAAAGGTATTGCATCAGACAGCAATTGCAAGGTACTGCATCAGCCACCTCTATAAATACAGCATTGGAAGGGTATACACGCTCATTAGTATCCTGTTTTGCAGAGGTGTAAGCATGGCTCCATATGTTCAGTTGACACCAAGAAAAAAAAAGTGTAGCTGTTGCTCTGTCCCAAGAAGGGCTTTCTACGCATGCTACTGCTGATAAAATAGGCTGCCACCAGTCAACAGTATCCCGGGTGCTGAAATTAAAGTGTGAAACCGGTGATGTGAAGAGAAGACCTGGATCAGGCCGTAAGAGAGTGATTATGCTTTCCCAAGATCGATATTTGAAATGGCTAAGCCTTCATAATCACCATGCTAGTTCTCCTGATCTAAAACTGAACTTTGAGATGGCATCTGGTGTTGAAATAAGTGCACAAACTATCCAGAGATAGCTTTCGGAATGTGGTCTGCCTATTGGCCCAAGAAGAACCCTTTGTTGACCCAACAAATGAGGAAGCAGCAACTTGCTTGAGCTAAAACGCACATTTCACGGACAAATGAACAATGGGACACCGTCATCTTTTCTGATGAATCGAAATTCAACCTGCATGGCTCGGATGGGAAGCGATATGTCAGAAGGCAAAAATTGGAGGCATACCATCCTGACTGCATAACTATGAAGCTCCCCTCCAGTCAGATGGTCTGGGGATGCATAATAAGCAAAGGGGTGGGGCAAATTAAGTTTATTAATGGAAAGGTGAATGCAGAAACTAGCAGTGTAGAATGCATTCTACATTGCTATCCTGGAGGAGTGCCTGAAACTTGCTATTAGGGACCACCACACAGACGTCCAAAACTGCATTTTTCAATGGGACAGCACTGCTATACAGCAAAACTGGTAAGTTTTATGCTATTTAGATTTAATGGTGAGTTTGTCTTCTTGTCTCACAAGGCTTAAAAAACATTCACCAATATTTTCCCTTGTTTTGCTCCCTTAAGGTGCAGTCATACCTCAGAAATGCTGGCATTACATTGTTGGACTGATCCGGCAACAGTCAGATTTGCTGGTACATAATGTCATCTAAAATGGCTCAGCTGCAGGAGAGCCTTGTAAGGGTGTGGTACCAGGAAATTGGGCAACTGTTTATCCAGAAGTTGATTATGCCAGATCGTTGCAAGACTGTAATTGCAGCACAAGGAGGAGGAACAGCGAAAATATTGAAGACGTATTTTACTGATTTACAGTACATAATACTATTATGTTAACTTGTCATTTCAGTTTGTACACATGAATGCAATAAAATGTATGTTTGTTGTCATAATTGCCATTTGCATGATTTCTCATATTTCCATTAATTATGCATTTTACCCTTTGGGAAGATATTTATGGCAATTAGATATATCAGGTGGAGTCTTTTTATTGGATTTCATTCACAGAGATATATATCCCATCTAACAAATGCATTTCGAACATTTCTGCAACCCACAATGCAGCGCAAAACACATTATTTGCAAAATTCACAAGTGATGCAGTTTTTTTGTCCACCACTGTAGTTTTGAGAAACAGAACCTACCATTTCTTTAATGAAATGGTTAACTCATAGTGTTGTCAACATATTTTGATCAAAACATTTGGTGAATGTTGCAGAAAGTAAATTTTATTCAATGATAAATATTTACATTGTTAATATTCTTCAATATTAACATCTTGATCTTCTTGGAGGCCAGGATAATATTAGATGGTGTGAAAATAGGCCCACACCTATTGTCACACCATTATCCTGGCCTTCAAAAACTGTGGATATTTATTTTTGGCCATCCTTGAATCCAGACTTCAAAACCATAACTCTATGAGGTTTCTTAAAAGACAAGTCGTTTCACAGAAAACCTATTACTTTGATGAACTTTAGAGCCATGATTCTTCAATCTTTTTCACAAAATTGACAAAGACATGTCAACACATCATTGCAAACACTGGTGTTGGAACTTGCTCAAAACGAATGATTTTTATTATACCAAAGAGAGTACATGAACTTAGTGTATAATATCCATCATGGAAAGTGTCGGAAGCTTAGAGTAAGAAATATCTAAAAGAGCACACCAGTATCTTAATTATAATGGAGGATATATTGAACATGTGGTAAAATAAGAATGTTTTCCAAGAAATCTGAGAATGAAAATCCATAATGTTTGTAACAATTAATTAGTTTCTTAGGAAATATTTAAATGATCAATATGTGTCAATATTTATGTACACAAATCCTCTACAAACAAGCAGGCCACAACAGTTTTGGCATCCCGTGGGGGAGGGAATTATTAGCCTGCAAATAATATATAATATTTAGTTGTTAACTTATTTAATTTATAAACCTCATTTACATTTATTATTTAGACCATTTTCATTTTTTTCTCTTTTTTTTTTTGGGGAGGGGTAGCACTATATTCCCAGCTGAATTGATTGATCATGTAACCTAATATAAACACTGCAATGGTTGAAGTGCAACTTGGCAACAAAAACAATGATTCAGCTAAAACAAACCAGCCATATAGAAGCAATATTCAGCCTGATGTGGCTGAGTGATCAGCAGCAAAAGAGATGGAGAGAGTGCAGTAGCATAGGCTCTTTGAGTTGACTGAGGTTCAAGCCTGCATGACTACTAAATACAATTAATGATTGTATTCATGATTTATTTTAAAGTCCTGTGATCTGATGGTCCTGCTAGAGTATAAACAAGAACAGAGGCCGAAGGTGAAGTCTATTAGAGAGAGAGAGAGAGAGAGAGAGAGAGAGAGAAGGATTAATAATTTTTTCTATAGAAGGCTTATTTGGTAACAAAGTAAAACAGCCTGATGTACTGCATTTGTTGTATTTTAGATGCTTGACCAAATATTCAATATGTGAATCCACACATAATAGGCAAAACCGTGCATTCACAGAGGGTCAAAAGGAAAAGATTTGTGATTTGATCTGTGAAGCAAGTTGCAAAACATTAAATCTAGAATTTTGGAAGCATTAGAAGAAATTATGTAGATGTAGTAATAGTAACAAAAAGAAAGATCAGATGTACATAGAAAGCCATGGTTTTTACTTAAAAAAGGATAATTAAATTTTGGATTTTTTAAAACTAAGAAATATATCATTAGAAAAGAGCCAGCCAGCTGAGGCCAGTGGAAAGCAGTCATATGCAGTCAACATCAGAATGATGTTGACTTCACCCTGAATGATTGTGAGGGATTTATAAATTATCAGCAAACATTATAGGGGGGGGGATATATATATAAGCCTCATGCAGTTCATCTAGTAGACTATTTATGTAAAGAATGAATAGAAGCAGCTGCAAAGTGGACCCTCTGAAATTCTGAGATATTACTATTGCTGAAATGTAAAATGGCATATTTAATTTCATGAAACCATTACATCAGATAAAGAAAACTAGTTGAAAATGTGAATTTGAAATATGTCTCTTTACAAAATTAACGATATTGTTCCAAATTTAAGTGATTCTGTAAACAAGGCCTCCTTTGGTAGTATTGTGTAATTAAGTTTGTTTTGTTTGTTATTTGGTTTTTAGGAGCATTAGCAACTAAGGCCATATTGCTCCGGGATATGCGGTGGTCATTCCCTGACCTTTCCGCATCCTCCGTATTTGGTGGTGACGGGGTCGAACCCCGGTCTAATCAAGAAGCGTGTGCTACACACTGCTGCTCCTTCCCACCTGGCTATGGAGGCGCCTGTGTAATTAAGCCTTCTAAAAATACCTACTTACACAAAGCCTTCTTTTGGAAGGCTGTGGTTGTCACACACACACACACACAATCAAATTTCATATGATGCAAGTTTAAATTGCAAAAATACCTTACAATATGACCTTGTGTAATCCTTTAAAATTAAGAACATAGGGGTTTCTAATAACTCATAATATATACCCATTACAAGGTAAGCCATTTATTGGTACCAATTTTTTTATTTTTTTATAATTTCTAAAATATTGTAAATTTATATTTATGAAAACTTAAATTGAAGGAAGTACGAAAAATATAGGAAGCATAGTAACATTAATGTTTATAGTCAAAGTATTAATTGTATGCCTTTGTATTTTATTTTATTCTTTTATTTATTAGAATTAAAATGCTTTAAATGTCAATTTAATTCTATCGACCTGATTTCATATCATTGATTATCATTCCTTTTTTTCATTTAGCCAAGCCTAAATGAAATCAAGAGAAATGATTAATATATTATTGCACAAATTATTAACACGTTGTGCAATATAAATTGTTGAACAAAATTCATTATGCTATTTATGATATTTAAATGAACTATTCAAATTGTTTTTAGCAATTTATTTCTTGGCAAATTATATCTCTTCTCAATAAACTGACAACATATAGCCCATTCTGTATATTAATCCACAGTTAAAATTTAAATCAAAATAAAATTTTGATTTAAATTTCTAAAATGCATTTATTCTTGCACTTTTCAAACTATAGTTAATTCATTTTCTGTACAGAATTTATTTGAAATTGCCATAAGTACAGTGTAGATGTAAAACAAGTAAAAACTTTCTGTAATATTATAATGGCTACTTTAGAATATTAAAATTGGATATCCAAGGCAGGAATATCCAATTAATCTAATATATTAAAGTAAATATTAAGAGAAAAATCACTGAATCACAGAAATATGGGCTCACATCTTGGCACACCCAGGGTCCTGAGCTGGATATCATCATTCGTCTCTTTCTTGGTGACTCTCTCTCTCTCTCTCTCAGGGTAACTTGGGAATTTTTTTTTGGCTAGTGCAGCATAAGCCTCAGGCTTCCTTGCACCATATAGCTAATAATAATAATAATATGCTGGAAGGAATAAATTAACATGGTTATGTGTATAAAAAAATAACAATAAAATCAGGAATATTTATATGGAAAAAAGATATTTGGCACACATAAACAGGAGTTAGATAATTAAGACATAACTTATCATTAATAAATATATCATAATTTATGTTTATGAAATTAACAGCATAATACAATATCCTCAATCACAATATACAGTCCAACCTCTCAAATCTGGCAAACCTTGGGATTTTAGGTGGTCATATTATAGTCATAATATGAAAAATACTGCATTTCTATATTGAAATTTATTGTACAATACTACTCTACAATTGCAGTCTATTCTGAGAGAAAGACAATACACAACACATGGAAAGTATGGTAATTATATAGAAAATACATTGTAGTTTGGTTAAACTAAAATTATTTCCCCTTTCAAAACATACCATACACACTGCAGTATTTTGAAAGGGAGGAGTTTCACACAATTAGTCATTGAAGTCCAAATGTCAAGCACTGGGACACAATAGAACTTTTTCCAAAATTGACGAGGACCTGTGTTTTAAAAGACCACAACCCCATCTGAGTCACTTTCTTTTAGATGGCATATGGAAAATGCAAAGCAATGAAAGTTGCTGAAATAATGTTGTTTATAAACTTCAACATAAAATTTAACTTCTAAACTACTTCTAAAATTTATATCAATACTTTTAGTTGCTTTTAATTTTTACACTTCATTCCAGAAGAAGGTGGAAAAGTGGTCTTTGAAGTGTCAGCTAACACCCCCCCCCCAAAACTAAACTGCCTACTTATTTTTTTTCCCTTTGAAATCTGTCTTTTAACTTCCTTAACCTGCAGAAAATAAACATTAATGTCAACACATTAATGTCATTAACATTAATGGCATGTGTGATATTTATTTTAAATTATTATAATTTAAAAGCTCTAAAAATGTTCAATAATGTTTTCAATAATTATTACCTCAGTCTAATTGTTTTAATATATGAATTACAAGATATTTAGTGAGTAATACATCAATTATTATCTTGTTTGTGAATAGAAATTTGTCATTTACATGACCTAACAAATTTCTCGATGATGTAGTGTGGTAACAATTGATTTCTCTGAGTGAAATCGCCACCCTGCACAATCAGCTGTATTGTGCTGGTTACACATCTTGTGAAGTTATTGGCCATATATGCCCATTTTCCTAAACAGAGGCAGAAAACGGGTGGGTGGTGATTAATGGATTGTGGATTTGAGAGGTTCAATTGTACAGTACTATGAAAATGGTAAATAAAAATAACAAAAAAATAGCTGAGGGCAATATAAAATTTAAGACTATAATTTTTTTGCTTATATTATAGGTGCTCTCTCTCTCTGTCTGTCTGTCTGTCTGTCTCTCATACACACAAGCAAGAACTATATAATTTTTTTGCTTAAAGGTTTTCTCTCTCTCTCTCTCTCTCTCTCTCACACACAC
The DNA here is from genome assembly GCF_048544385.1 of Mastigoproctus giganteus. Taxonomy (NCBI): domain Eukaryota; kingdom Metazoa; phylum Arthropoda; class Arachnida; order Uropygi; family Thelyphonidae; genus Mastigoproctus; species Mastigoproctus giganteus. The sequence continues at coordinate 381,092 of NC_143588.1, forward strand.
ACACACACAAACACATGTGCAGGTGCATACACACAAGCAAGCAGTCATGTCCAAATATGACTACATTCACACTTGACAGCTTTGCACACACTGATTTTAGTCTCATTATATTCTATTTGCAGTCATACATTTTAAATAATTTTTTTCTCCTAATTACCACACACACACCAATAAATTTTTTATCAAACAAAAACAATATATGAATAACAGTATTTATATAATTTGTCCTAGTTAATCTCCAGTATTTTACAAAAGTAATTTTAAAAACTGTACAAATACTTAAAATTTACTTTCAACATATCTCCAGAAGACAAGTAAAATACATCAGCTGTTTTAATTTATATGACAGCATATTATAAGGATTTAATATTATAAAATTAGGGTGTAGATGTGACCTAAATTTTTTTTTTTTTTTTTTTAGAACAAAAAAAACTGGATTAAATAATTTTTATGAACAAAAGTTTTATATTTTTCAAGCTTCTAAAGTCACTGTTGTCAATAGCAGGAAACAGCTGTACAAAAACAACATCTCAAAAATGTATATATGACAATTTCATTTAACTAGTGATTATTTTTTGATCAACAGCAGAATGAAATTAACTGCTGAAACCAGAGAATTATACAACACATTGCTAGCAACTGTTTCTGTTATCCAAGGATGATCTGTCAATTTTAAACAATTTATATATATATATATTCAAAACAATAATTGTATTCTGATACAATAAATAATGATTTAATACCTAGTGCTGTCCAATTTATGACAGAAGGAACAATGAAGTATCCTTAAATTTTAGTTCATAATGCATATGATATAGCTTTACAATAAACTATGGACATTTTCATACCATGATTTATGGAGAAATATTTCCTTTAATATATTAGTTTATCAAAGATGCACAACTACTAGGCAGTCTTTTATGGAAGGAATGCACGTCTCCAAACTGGAGGGATGGAAAATTTGCTGATAATTTGTATCACACTCCATGTCACATTATGCTTTGGTAAGAAATAAATGAAAAGCAAAAATGCTTTAAGAAGGCCGCTCTACAAGATATCTGTTTACTTATTCATCAGCTTTTGTGGATTTTTGATTTAGGATCCTCAAGATATTCACTATAAAAAAACAAATCTTTTATAAATGCAAATTTTTAGAATCAATAAATGAAGCAATAAACTGATTAAATTTTTAACTACAGAACTTTGCAATAACAAAGTTAATGCAAAGTTCTGTTGTTAAAAATTTAATCAGTATATTGCTTTAATAAAAATAGGGCAGAAATTCTGAATATTCTGCCAGAAAAAGATCAGCTATTATACTGCTGCAAGCAATATTTCAAATGAATTTAGCAGAGTAACATGTTTGCAAAATGGTTTAGATCAGGGGTGGGGAACCTCTTGCCCCAGTCAAATTTGAAACTGCCTGCTGGCAAGACAAAGTCCTCTAAAATTGCATATTAAAAAATGTATAAGTCTTAAGGGCAAAACAGTCATTTAATATAAGTTGTTTTAAGCAATCTATAAACAAATTTCTGTTACCCATAATGTTTGTCTTGTAACAGCAATCATGAGTTGGAATACGTACGAATTGATGATGTAATAGTCACACCATATCACAGCCAATTAGCATTTTTCTACCCAAAAACCACGCTTTCATGAATTAGCTCTGTCTTATTAGGTCTTGTTATTGGTAATGGATAATCAGTGTTGATTTAAGTTTCACCTTAGTTGGTTGGTTCTGGTCTGCATCATTACACATTATTGCAAATTAAGTCAATAATTTTGAATGCTGGCAACATTTGTGGTTCATTTGCTTAGTTCTATTTAAGTCAATATTGTAAAGTGCATAAAAGTGCAATGACTAGTAATAATAAAAGAAGAAGAGCTGCAGGCAAAAGTTCTTTGTTTGATGAAAATTGGGTGAATAATTATTTTTTCATGTTAGCAAATGGAAAGTGTGTGTGTGTGTATCATTTGTCAAGAATTGGTTGCAGTTTATAAAAAGTAAAATCTTGAGTGCCACTACAGGAAGTTCCCGCTTTACGAGTTCCTGGGTTTACAAGTTTTTTATTTTTCAAGTATCAACAAAATCGAAAATATGAACATTAATTGCAAAAAATGAATGTTAAACATTCATAAATACTGCATTTCAAACCATGATCTGAGCTATACAATACAGTGTACCCCTGCGTTACGATATTAATCCGTTCCAGAGACAACATCTTATCGAAAACTTTCTTGGTCTAATAAAAGCACTCGTCGCTCCCCGAAGGTCGCAGCTCTGCTGCATGTATTAGCTGTAGAATTACCACAGTTATCCAAGTAAAAAGGTACAATCTAAGGAACCATAACTGATTTAATGAGCCATTTGCGGTTTCACCTTGCTTAGGCATGTACTTAGACATGCATGGCTTAATCTCGTTCGTAATGTGAACCCAATAATACACTGTGTTTTGGTAATTTACCACGACCTCGGAAATTGAAATTTTCACTCTGAAAGGTCGTTTTTATAGTGTAGATTGTATTACTGTAGTTACCAATTCAAATCATTAAAATGCACTACACTTTCATCGTTATCATATAAAATATATCAAAATAAATTTTCTGTTTATACTCTGGGACGACCAAATGGTCAGAGGAGTTCGCAAGATAGACAGAATACAAGAAACACACTGTATTTAGAAGTCACGGGCTTGAACCCTGGTCACTCAAGGCACGTGTGCTTACATGCCTGACCACTCGGCTAGGGTGGTTCTGTTATAAGAATCAATTTTGAACGCCTTTGTGATGTTTTTCTAAAACACATTTTTGGAGGCCACTACCATAAAATAATAAAAACAATTTGATATTTCCGGTTTATTGGGCTTTTCTGTTAATGCAAGCAATTATAAACAGGTAGTAAACTCCATGTTATTGGTTATTGTGTGGTTTTTTACATTATTATGATGAAATGTGTTTCCCCTTTACTGAAATCTTCAATCGTATAAAAACCATAAATAAATTTTCAGAATCTTCTCTTCATTCTTCTTTTTTTAAGTTTCATAAACTTATTACTCTGCGCAAATCGTGTGTTCTGTTAAAAAATGCTTATGCATGCTATTGAAATTTATAAAGAAAAGAGAAGATCATCTTGGAAACAAACGCCTCATGAAGCATTTCTGAAGAAGACGACTCCTTGAGCAACAAACCAATGAGTGCCGAGCCAATAATGAGTGATCAACGAGTGTGCTAGTCAATGACGATGATAAAGAATAAACATTCTTTAACATTTGTAAGTCATAAATAATTTCTTTATTATTATAATTTGCTTGATTTTACAGGCTATGTTTTCATTTCTTTGGATAAAGCAATCATTGTTTAAACAAACAAATTAGCTAACTAATTTCATTGTTGAGAACGTAACCCCTATTTTTAACATTATGTATATGGGATATATATTCCCGCTTTACAAGTTTTTGCTTTACGAGCACGGACTAGGAACGAATTAACTAGTAAAGTCGGGAACTGCCTGTATTTGATCAAGCATAAGGAATCCGAAAAACTGAAAGAGACTCTGCATTTTGACAAACTAACATTTTTAAAAGAATCTTTATGCAAACAGCAATCTATTTTCAAAAGACATTCATGAAAATACATCCATAATGCAAGCAAGTTATGAAGTGTGTGAGCTAATTGCGAAGAAACTGAAACACCACATCGAAGAAGTTTGTTAAAGAGTGTATAGTTGATGTTGCACGAATTTTAACTTCAGAAAAAGTCAGATTGTTTGAGAATATTAGTTTATCGCAGAGGACAGTTTATGACTGTATAAAAGACATGGCTAATGATATCCAAGTATTCTTGCTTGAAACAAGCAGCATCAGAATTTGTGTTTTATTCCAGAGCTGTTGATGAGACAACAAATACAGCAAATATGGCACATTTGGCTATATTTATACATGGGATAACAGCAAACTTTATGATACGAGAAGATTTATTTTCTTTAAAATCGATGCACGGGATCACAGGTGAAGATCTCTTTTTTGAAGTCAAATCAGCAATAAGTGATTTCGATTCACCCTAGAAAAACTGAGCGGTGTAGTTACAAATGGTGTGCCATCTATGGTAGGATCTCAAAAAGGACTTGTTGCTTTAATTAAGAAAGAATTGGAGAGCCGTCAATTGGAATCTAATGTGCTAACAGTTTGTCACTCACCAACAAAATTTAAGGCACGTTCTCTAAGAATGATCAATGTGATGAAAGTTGAAACAAAATGTATTAACTTTATAAAAAATAAGGGATTGAACAACAGAGAATTAACGAAATGTTAAAGGACCTTGAAGCGGAAAATGTGAATATTGTACCATTGTGAGGTTCGCTGGCTAAGCAGAGGGCACATGTTCAAGAGCTTCTATGAGGCTGAAAGATGAAGGGGAAACTCTTCGTGGTGGATATTAAAGTCTCCCCCACTATGGAATTAGCAGACCAAAAGTGGTTATGTGATTGGCGTTTTTGGTTGATATCACTAGCCACTTAAATGATCTAAATTTCAAATTACAAGGGCTAAATCGGCTTATTACATCTCTTCTTGTCAATTAGGAGCTTTGAATCAATGCTAGAATTGTTCGTAATTCATATGAAGAAACACAGCATGGTACATTTTCCAACAATGAAAGAACTGAAAACAGAATCTATAGTGGAGAACAGGGTGTTCCAATCTTTTGAATCAATTTCAAGAGAGGTTTCAAGATTTACGAAATCACGAACTCAAATTAAGAATGTATGAAACTCCTTTTGATGTGACGCTAGATGAAGCCCCTGATTCCTTGCAACTAGAGTTGAGTTAATTAATTTACAATTGGATAATACTTTTAAATCCAAATTTAATAGTGTATTTATTATAGAATTTTATAAATCCTATGATGATACTGAAAAATATCCACTTTTGAGGAATCTACTACTACCACCATTTACCGATGTGAACAGTTTTTCTCAACATTAAATTTAGCCAAGAACCATTTGCATGCTAGACTTATGGATGATAATCGTGCAAACCAACTAAGAATTGCTGCATCATCAGCACCATCTAACATCTGAGCTTTCCAAAGTAAAGTAGGGCCAACCTTTTCATTAAGGTACAAGGTAAGAAGTTTCATTAAAATTAAAACATTTTAACTGTGATGTCTTTGATGTTTCGGTATTTAAAGCATTAATAACTGCGTGGTTCATTAATGCATTATAACATTTTAATTAATATCGATTAGTGTGATTGGAGGCATATCTATGAATTTGTAAAATTTCAGATTCATTATTTTTCTTAGTAAAGATGCACTCCACATAGCAGGGCCAGATTTCCCATTAGGCACCACAGGTACAGGGACTAGGACCTACGAAATTTTTAGGGCTTATGAAGGAAGGGGGGAAAAATAACAAAAAAAAAAAAAAACAGTCCACTCTTTTCATTGTGACTAATGAAAACCGAGCTGAGAAAACATGTGCAATCGATTCTAGGAGCTTCAATTCAATACGCATACGCTAACTAGCGACTGTTCTCAAAACAAGAAGAATCGAAGTGATGGTCGCTCCATCAGTTGAAGTGGTTTATTATTTATATGGCTGAAACTTGAGGCACGTTAACTGACATGATTCAGAGTCAAAGTGTTAAAACAGAAGAAACATTTTACCACCCCCCCCCATTTTTTTTTTAGCACATTTTGGAATTAAAATGAATAGGGCCTACAAGCACTAAAATCCAACCATGCCCCCGTAGGTCTTATGTGCTTGCAATTTGTCCCTGGTACTAACAACGGTTCCCCACCCTTGGTTAGATTTTTTTTTTTTTTTTTAATGTAAACCCCAAACACAAGAGGTATTAGAACCTATAGTACTTAGTACTGTGCTTGGGTTGGAGGTTGAGAAGACGAAAAAAGATATTTGTTGACATTGGACTTGAACTTCTGTAGACTGCAATTGTCAGGGAATACATAAAAAGGAAGGTTTTTCCCGAAAATGGCAGTTGAATGAATAAACGAGGAAGATGAAAAGTTGGTTCTGTGAGTTTGAAGTTGGACAGTAAATGGATGTTGGCTGGTGGCTGCACCTGTTTGGACTGTTTTGAAAGAGAGAGTGGGAATTATAGAAGCCAATTCTGAAGAACAGTGCCCATGGAAATATCTGTAGAAGAGGCATGCAGCAGAAAGAGTACGTCACGTCTATGAGACAGCGAGTGGATAGACTCTGTTAGAGATGAATCATTAATTAACCTAACTGCCTTCTTCTGAATGGAATCAAGAAGCCTGAAAGAGGTTTTGGGGAAACCACCCCAGATATGGGAACAATATTCCATGGTAGGGCGGATTTGCGATTTATACGGAGTGAGCAGCTGTTTGGAAGAAAAGTAATGCCGAGAACGAAAGAGAAAACCAAGTTGTTTAGATGCAGAGGAAGCAATATTGGTAATATGCTTGTGCCAAGAGAGATTAGAAGTCAGGGTAACCCCCAAAAGGGATATATCATTTTGCCTAGAAATTGGAGTGTCACCAAACATAAGCATAGGAGCAGAAGAATCTTTTTTGCGAGATATAAGACAAGACCGAGTTTTAGAAGGATTGAAATCAACTAAGTTGTCTTTGCCCCACTGGAGAATTACCTGAAGATCGGTATTTAAGGAATTAGTAGCAGAGTTTCGAGACGTTCAAGCTGATTGAGCAGGGCAAGGTTTCTCAAAATGGAAAGTGGAATGCAATGTGCTATCATCGGCAAAACTATGGATAGGATTTCCAGTCAATGGAAGAAGGTCATTAATATACAATAGGGAAAGAACTGAACCTTGGGGGATACCGGGATTAGTGGAGAAGTTAGAAGACAGAGAGCCGTCTACCATTACACTCAGTGAGCGATCAGAGAGAAAACTGGATAACCAATTACTAAAAACAGTTGGCAAACCATAAGATGGAAGTTTGTTTAGAAGACCTTTATGCCAAACACGATCGAAAGCCTTTGAGATGTCAAGAGCAACTACGTGTGTTTCACCGAACCTTTCCAATGAATTAGTCCATAAATGGGTAACATAAGCCAGAATATCACCAGTGGATCAACACTGACGGAATCCATACTGGTGATCGTTGATCAGACGGAAGGTTTCTAGGTAGTTTAAGAGTTGGCGGTTAATTGATTTCTCCATTACTTTAGAAAGAGTAGAAGTAATTGCAATGGGACAATAATTTTTTTTTTTTTTTTTTTTGATTTGGTAGTTGTTGGCGCATCGGCTTCTGTGGCCATATTGCACCTCCCAAGGTTTTTGCAGTACTTTGATCCAAGCCCGAGGCGGGAATCGAACCCGCGACCTTTGGGTTGCCGGGCAGGTACTTTACCCACTCGGCTAGCCCGGTCGGCTGGACAATAATTGGATGGGAGGGATTTGTCACTCTTTTTAGGAACTGGCTGGACATGAGCAAATTTCCAAGCAGAAGGAAAAACACCTTCGGAATAAGAAAGTGAAAAAAAAAAAGGAGGCAAAGAATAGGAGTAAGTTCAGGAGCACAGGTTTTCAGAACAAGTGGCGAAATACCATCGGGACCTGAAGCTTTCTTAGCATCAAGATTCGTCAAAATCCTTCTGACATCCTTTTGACGGAAGACCACAGGAGGCATTGAATGCAGCATGTTGGGAATGGTGGGAGGTGTTTTACCAAGATCATTAATACATGAGTTGGAAGAAAAATTGGATGCTAACAGGTCAGCTTTATCCTTGGCTGAAGTGACAACAGAACCATCTGGTTTGGACATAGTGGGAGCAGAGATGGGCAAAAGTTGCGGCCAATAGCTTTGGCGAGAGACCAGAATGCTCGGCTACCCATTAAGGCAAGAAGCAAGTTTTCTACTCTTAGCCTGTTCAAACTCTAGTTTGGACTGATTAATAACTGCTTTACCATTGTTGCAAGATTTGGTGTATGCAGAAAATGAAACTGAAGAATTAGAACCAAGCCAATTACGATATGCAACATTCTTCTCTTGAACAGCCTTAGCACATTTATTGGAAAACCAAGGTTTTTTTTTTTTTTTTTTTTATGTGAACCCCAAACACGAGAGGTATTAGAACCTATAGTACTTAGTACCGTGCTTGGGTTTGAGGTTAAGAAGACGAAAGAAGATATTTGTTGACATTGGACTTGAACTTCTGTAGATTGTAATTTTCAGGAAATACGTATGAAGGAAGGTTGTTCAAGAAAACGGCAGTTGAATGAATAAATGAGGAAGATGAAAAGTTGGTTCTGTGGGTTTGAAGTTGGACAGTAAATGGATGTTGGCTGGTGGCGGCACGTGTTCGGACTGTTTTGAAAGAGAGAGCAGGAATTATAGAAGCCAATTCAGAAGAACAGTGCCCATGGAAGTATCTGTAGAAGAGGCATGCAGCAGAAACAGTGCGTCTATGAGAAAGCGAGTGGAGAGACTCTGTTAGAGATAAATCATTAATTAACCTAACTGCCCTCTTCTGAATGGAATCAAGAAGCCGGAGAGAGGTTTTGGGGGCACCACCCCAGATATGGGAACAATATTCCATGGCAGGGCGAATTTGCGATTTATACAGAGTGAGCAGCTGTTTGGAAGAAAAGTAACGCCGAGAGCGAAAGAGAAAACCAAGTTTTTTAGATGCAGAGGAAGCAATATTTGTAATGTGCTTGTGCCAAGAGAGATTAGAAGTCGGGGTAATCCCCAAAAGAGATATATCATTTTGTCTAGAAATCGGAGTGTCACTAAAGATAAGCATAGGAGTAGAAGAATCCTTTTTGCGAGATATAAGACAAGACTGAGTTTTAGAAGGGTTGAAATCAACTAAGTTGTCTTTGCCCCACTGGAGAATTACCTGAAGATCGGCATTTAAGGAATTGGTAGCAGATTTTCAAGAAGTTGAAGCTGATTGAGCAGGACAAGGTTTCTCAAAATGGAAAGTTGAATGCAATGTGCTATCATCGGCAAAACTATGGATAGGATTTCCAGTCAATGGAAGAAGGTGATTAATATACAAGAGGAAAAGAGTGGGGGAAAGAACTGAACCTTGGGGGACACCAGCATTAGTGGAGAAGTTAGAAGACAGAGAGCCATCTAACATCACCTTCAGTGAGTGATCAGAGAGAAAACTGGATAACCAAACAAAAAACAGTTGGCAAACCATAAGATGGAAGCTTGTTTAGAAGACCTTTATGCCAAACATGATCAAAAGCCTTTGAGATGTCAAGAGCAACTTCTTGTGTTTTACTGAACTTTTTAATTGAATTTGTCCATAAATGGGTAACATAAGCCAGAATATCTCCAGTGGATCGACACTGACGGAATCCATACTGGTGATCGTTGATCAGACGGAAGGTTTCTAGGTAGTTTAAGAGTTGGTGGTTAATTGATTTCTCCATTACTTTAGAAAGAGTAGAAGTAATTGCAATGGGACTATAACTGGATGGGAAGGATTTGTCACCCTTTTTAGGAACTGGCTGGATATGAGCAAATTCCCAAGCAGAAGGAAAAACACCTTTGGAATAAGAAAGTGTAAAAAGGTGGCAAAGAATAGGAGTAAGTTCAGGAGCACAGGTTTTGAGAACAAGTGGAGAAATACCATCAGGACCTGGAGCTTTCTTAGCATCAAGATTCATCAAAATCCTTCTGATATCCTTTTGATGGAAGACCACAGGAGGCATTGAATGCAGCATGTTAGGAATGGTGGGAGGTGTTTTACCAAGATCATTAATACATGAGCTGGAAGAAAAATGGGATGCTAGCAGGTCAGCTTTATCCTTGGCTGAAGTGGCAACAGAACCATCTGGTTTGGACAGAGGTGGGAGTAAAGATGGGCAAAAGTTGCGGCCAATAGCTTTGGCAAGAGACCAGAATGCTCGGCTACCATTAGGGCAAGAAGCAAGTTTTCTACTCTTAGCCTGTTCAAACTCTAGTTTGGACTGGATAATAACTGCTTTACAACTGTTGCGAGCTTTGGTGTAGGCAGAAAATGAAACTGAAGAATTAGAAACAAGCCAATTACGATATGCAACATTCTTCTCTTGGACAGCCTTAGCACATTTATTGGAAAACCAAGGTTTAGATAAAGGACGAGATTTTAAAGTGGAGTGTGGGATAAAGGATTCCATTCCTGCAAGAATAATTTCACTGACACGATCTGAGCAAATGTTGACATCAGAAGTTTTTAAACAGTAATCTGACCAAGGAAAAGAAGAAAAGAAGTCTCGCAGGTCATCCCATTTTGCATTCTTGTAATGCCAAACAACACGAGGTTGGAATTGCCATGAGATAAAGGTTCCATTGGAGAAGAGACAATCACCAAGTTGTGATCTGAAGTGCCTAAAGGACCTCTCACTTCGACCGTGTACTTAGAAGGGTTGTTTATGAGAAAAAGATCAAGCGTATTGGCTATATGATTAGGATTGTCCGGTATTCTTGTAGGTAAATGAACAATCTCTGCAAGGTCATTAGTAATTGCAAAAGCCTCATCTCGACAAGCTGGGTCGGTGTGACTAGAAAACGGAAGCCAGCTGGAGTTGTGAACATTAAAATCACCAAGGAAAATTACCTCACTGTTAGGAAAGTTGGACTGGAGAAAATCAAGTTGCAAAGAGCTCCAAATGATTGGTGGTGTTGGGAGAACGGTAGAGACAACATATGAATTTGACACAATGAGGTAGAGAGATTTTAAGCCAGAGAAGACCAAAGAGAGGAGATTCCAAATTGCCAAGTTTCTGGCAGGGAATATCAGAAGGGACATATGCACATGTACCACCTTTGAGGGCAAAGGAATCATACAGCGAATAATTTGGGCATCTGAGATGAGCAGTAGTTGAATCAACTGATAACTGAGATTCTGTCAGAAAAAGTACATGGGGTTTGGCAGACTGCAAGTGGAAATGGACATCGTTGAGATTAGAACTGAAACCACGTATATTTGTGAAATGGATTAGGAAGTAATCAAAATGGGAACTATTCAAAGAAGTTACTAGGCTTTTCATACCAATGAAGAAATACTATTCAAGGTTTAGACCTAAATGGATGTCAGATGAAATATTGAGACATTTGGCAGAGAATAAAAGTTCACACGATGCATATAAATTATCAGCTGATACAGAAGTTTAAGGTAGATATAAATCAGTTTGTAATCAAGTCACAAAGGAAGTTAGGCAAGCTAAATCAGATTATGAGAAGTCTCATAATCTGATTTAGAAAAACAGCAACGGCTTCTATAATAAATAATTCTAGAATGAGTACAGAGAAAAGTACTTCCTAAAATGAGGCCTCCAGATCTGTATGCAGTATTCAAGGTGTGGCCTGACCATTGCCTTATACAAAGTGATAATCACTTCCTTTTCTCTCCTTAGAAAAATTCCTGTATATCATTGACAAAGCCTCATGAGCCATCCTGGCTGGTCCGTTTTCATTTACTCTCAGGTCTTTTTCATTTTACTACCCTGAGTGTAGTACCACAGAGTTAGTACATTACTTTGGGAAATACTGCTACTTATATGCAGTACCTACATTTTGTTTGTTAAAATGTGTCTAACAGTTAAAATGGTGTCACAGTACTCACACATAGGGGGATCATCAGCCCTCAGCAGAAGAGTGTGTCAGACAACTATGTCCTATGCGGAGGCGAGCTAGAACAACTTCCTCTCTATGACTCCTGCGTAGACTAGATTGCCACCTTTGGATTACAGGTTTGATTTGATACAACTTGTTTGTGGACTGTCGGTGCCATAATTGTTGCCACTGGGTGTGTAATGCCTTTCTTATCACTAGCCCGAAGTCTGAATAGGTGACTAGTGGGCTGTGATTGCTGTGGGTTTGTGCTAATTTGACTGCAGCATCTGTCAGATCATTTCTTCTTCTTCTTCAAAGAAATGAAAATGGTTAGCCCTTCCTGCTTTCCATAACAGTGCCGTGCCTGTTCGTGTATATTCAGTTTATGTAGTTCTTCTGCTAGTTGAATACTAGTGTAAAATCAGTGAACAAATGAAATCCAATATCCTGAACACTTTGAAGAAGTTTTTGGCTTGGGACCAGCAGAATCGGATGTCAAATGTAGATTCACAAAGGGTAAACAACTTCTGCCGGACCCTGGACAGGATTGGAATTATATCTGATTATGGGTAAAGCCTGCAATGGGTTTAAAGAATCACTGTAAACCATACACCTTTGATAACTATTACTTTTAATGCGGTCCTCTACAGCGTACAACTCTGCTGTGTACATACTGCACTCCTGAGAAATTTTCTGAGAAACTATGCTATCTGGGAAGACAGCAGTGATCCTACAGATCACTCCGATTTCGAGCCATCAGTAAAGAAGGGCAGGAAATCAGAGTAGGTAGATCGATGGGCAGCATAGAGTTGTAGGTAGATAGATGGTGAAGTGCTTGCCTTTCCCCCGATATTAAGGGAGAAATTGCATGGTGGAAAATGGGCAAGTCATAGTAGAAAGTAGTAGTAGTAGTAGTGGCATGTGATGCAAGAAAGCAAGTGTATGAGCTTATGCAGCATCAGCCAAAAAAAAAAAAAGAAAATCACACCATTCCCTCCAAATGCCTGTCCAGTTCCTCCTTAAATTTATTTAACCTGTCAACTTCCACAACGACAGATGGAAATTTGTTCCAGCAATTAACCACCCGCTGGCTAAAGGCAAATTTCCGCACATCTATTCTACATCTGTCTTTTCTTAATTTGAATTTATGCCCCCTTAGGTTCGTAATCTGAACAAGTGGAAGGATCCCATCAGAATTCAGCGTGCTCAACCCATTCAAGGCCTTATACACCTCAATCAGATCACAGCGCAGGTGCCTAGTCTCCAGCCACTGCAATTTGCAGAACTTAAGCCTCTCTTGGTAAAAGGATCCCTTCATTCTCCTCACCAATCTTGTTGCCCTTCTCTGTACACGCTCAAGTAAATCTACATCCTTGCTAAAATGAGGCCTCCAGAACTGTACGCAGTACTCAAGGCGTGGCCTGACCATTGCCTTATACAGAGGGACAATCACCTCCTCCTCCCTGCTAGCAAAATTTCTATATATCATTGACAAAACCCCATGACCTGCCCTGGCAGCCTGTTTGCATTGCTAAGAAAACTTCATATCTGACTGCACAATTACATCCAGGTCTTTTTCATTTTCTACCACCTTAAGTGTAGTACCACACAGTTGGTACGTTTCTCTGGGGTTACTTCTACCCATATGCAGTACTTTGCATTTGTCAAGGGTCTAGATCCTGTTGCAGTAGCACACTGCCATTACTGTCATTAACAACCCTTCCAACTTTGTATCATCTGCAAACTTCGACATTAAGCCTGATATACTTTCATCAATATCATTGATAAATATACAACACAACAGTGGACCTAACACCGAACCCTGTGGGACTCCACTAATAACATTAGTCCATGAAGAGCAGCACCCATTGATTACCACCCTCTGTCTTCTCCCACTTAACCATCCTTTTATCCATTGTAGCAACTTACCCTTAATAGCATTCTGCTCCAATTTGTACAATAGTCTTCCATGCGCAACAGTGTCAAAAGCTTTCCTGAAATCCAAATATATGATATCAAAATTATTTTTTGCATCCAGTTCCTTTCTAACCACATCATAATATCCTATCAAATTTGTTAGACAAGACTTTCCCTTAACAAACCCATGCTGTGTCTGAATTATTGCTGCAGTCTTGTCTAGATGATCCTGCAATGCATCTTTAACCAGTGACCCATTATTTTACCCGGAACAGAAGTTAAACTAACTGGTCTGTAATTACTCGTGTCACCCTTCAATCCCCCTTTGTGAATTGGGGATACATTTGCACATCTCCAGTCCGCGGGAACCTCCCCTGAGTCCAAGGATGCTCCCATAATTATGGCTAAAGGTTTGCTTAGTTGCTTTGCCACCTCCTTTAATATAACTGGATAGATCCCATCCACCCCAGGTGCCTTTCTTATGTTTAACTTCAACAATTTCTCCTCCACTTTGCTCTCAGTTATTACAAAATCATTAAGCACCCTGCTACAATTTGATAACCTTCTGCCATTTTCAAACCTTAATAACTCCTCATGTGTAAATGTAGATGTAAAATACTCATTCAGTTTGTTTGCTATCTGAGCAGGATCATCAACAGTCGAACCATCGATGTCAAGTGGACCAATCAGATTCATCCGCTTCCTTTTAGAGTTTATATAAGTAAAGAAATCCTTGCTGTTTTTCTTAGCATCTTTTGCCAAGGATTTCTCGTAATCTGCTTTCGCCTGCCTAACCTCCTTTGTGACCTGATTTACAGACTAGCTTATATCTGCCATAGGCTTCTGAGTCGCTTGATAATTTATATGCATCCCATGCATTTTTCTTCTCTGTTACGAGTCTCATTAGTTCATTAGATAACCATTTAGGCCTAAACCTTGAACAATATTTCTTAATAGGAATGAAACTTTTAGTAGCATCCACGATTAATTCCTTGAATGCTTCCCACTTAGAATTTACTGTTGGTAACGTCCTCAGTTGATCCCACTGTACTCACCTTTACGGAAGCAAAAACCCTTTCCTTTACCCCTGATGGTAATTAAATCTTTAAGTAAATCGCACATCAGTACACTGTGATCCCTGCCACCTAGTGGTTCCTTTATCTGCAAATTCTTAATACACGAATGATCACTGCTGATAACCAGATCAAGAGTATTACTTTCTTTGGTTGCCTCTTGAACATGCTGCTGCAGAAAACAATCATCCAATAAATCCACAAAAGTCTGACTATTGCCTTGGTGACTGGGCAACACTGTCTACTGTAATGTGAAGTTCTATGAGCAGCTCTTGGACATCACAACAGGACAAGTTAAAGAAGGGGAAATCTCACAGATTGAAAAGACAGTTGCTATTTGTGAATATACATAAAATATGGTAGTGTTAGACAGAGCTGACCATTACTGTGTGAGTTATTTATTTATTCATTCGTAAATCAATGAAATGGTGGAAAAAGTTGTTTTTCTGTCTATTATAAGTCTCAATTATGAATAGCTTCATCTTGATGAAGCTATTCATCAAGATGAAGCCATCCATCTCAAAAAAAAAAAAAAAAAAAGAAAACTTTTGTCACAAACAGTTTTGAAAGAAGTTGATTGGTTAGCTAGTAGATGTCCAAAATAAGAATGTCCTTTCTAGAAAATGGTCATCAAGTTCAGATGCCAAGAGAGATTGAATGGCTGTCTTCAATTTGTAATGAAACAAGAAAATTCAAGTAAGAAGAAAGACTAGGCAGTATATAGTGACAGAAGGGTTGTGGTGGAAGAAACAAGCAGTTAGGTATTGTGAGATATGCTCCAGAAAACCAGGATTGCATTCTGGTAAATATTTCAAGAAATATTACGCACTAAAATCATATCATAATTTAATTTATCATATAAGCAATAAATATTTAAAATGTTTGAAATGTTTTCTTAATGTTTTATCAATCACTTTTATTATAACAACTCATGTAAACTCAAAACTAATGTTTGAAGAGCTTATATTCAGCCTTAATTTTTTTTTTTTTCATTTTCATGTGGGAATGATATGGAAAAACAGAAGAAATAATGCAGGATCACAAAGGGTTAATGCTACATTACTACAATGAACACTTTAGTTCAGGGAATGTCACTTTTTGCATCTTTGCGCAAATAAATATAAATGTTAATAAAAAGATATTTCATCATTCACAGTGTAAGTGTATCTATGTTGCCAACCTGATATCACTTGCATTTCACTGAAGTTCAAAAAGGAACATACATTTCTGGCTTTATGAATAAGAAACAAATTTAAGAAATTATTTTAATCACATGCTGTGTTCTGCTCAAGGAAACATTAAAAAGTTATAAAAATGATTTATACAGAATGGAAAGCAGTATGAAACTATTTAGAATTTTTTACACTTAAATTTTATATTACTCACACTTCCATGCTGTTAACTGTGCTATTTGGACAATACTCAGGCACTCTGACATGGCACTGTTTGTGGCATATTAAGTTACAATCTGAAAACAAAGTTGAGCTATATTAATGACTTAAGTTTGAGATAAATTATATTACAGAAAATGTAAACTGAATACAAACAAATATGTAAAGCTATACTAAAAAAACTAATTAACAATAAAATTTGCTGATTCTGTAATCACATTTATGTAATTACATTTAAATTTAACTTCAATTCTAAGTATTATTTTAACCTTAAAAAAAATTATAAAAAAAGCTATTCTGTTCTTACCTCTACAGACATAACCCTGTTTTCCAGGTCTACGAGTAAGACGTTTTTTACAGACTTGGCAGATGGTTGACCTGGAATGAAAAATCATATGACATTAAAAAAAAAAATAATAATAAAAAAAAAAAAAAAAAAAATTGTAAATATGTGTACCTTGTAGCCAGCAAATAACATATCATGGATAATTTTTAAGTGTATGAGCAACCAAATTATTCATTGTTATTTTATTTATGATACCCATTAATGTTATTCAGAACTGTACATATTTTACATTTATACCGTGTTGAAATTCAAAAAGACTCATATGAATGCAAACCACAAAGCCTCTGCAGCTGCATTTTCTAAGGGTGTGAAATCTCTGAAATAAAATAAAATAAAATTTAGAAAACAAATTACACTGAACAACAAATTTTGGGTCATATCTTGTTAGGGGCAGGAAAGTAAGTTTACTTTATAGATGTTGGGGTGCTAAACACGGAAATAGTGCATAAAATAGCAGATTGGCTCTTGTTTTCAGATAAAAGCAATTTTTTATATTTATACAAGGTATTTTTATTTAAGTGACAGAAAGATGTAGTTACGAACAGCTGTATCAAATACGAGACCTTTTTTGCAATTTGGTTGTATTCCGCTTTGGGAGCATCCCTTTTCACCAACCAACCACATGGTAACACTCCATTTACTTTTCTATCTTTGTTCCATCACTGTGATGTACAGGTGACCCCCGCTTAAAGCTGATAATACGTTCCAGAAAAACAGAGCGCTAAGTGAATCCGTGCTAAGCGAGCACCGCATTCCCATAAGGCAACATGTATTTGTGAGTTGCGGTCGGTGCCATAGGGTATTTCAAATGTCGATGTACAAATGTCGGTCAAAATATTTAATATTCAAATATTTGTACATAAAAAATATTCTGCATTACATACGTATATAATTATGTGGTAACTACTTACGTATGAAAATTAAACTTAAAATTCCAATTAAAATCATGAATTTAATTGATCTAAATTGATGTTAATTGATTTAATATAATTGATGAATTTAATCATGAAAAATGTGTCGATTTTGGGTTGAACTTTGGTCCTTTTCCAAATAAACTAAAAGGGGTATTAATTTTAAATCTCCCGCAGTGTTACCACCCAACAATAAAGTCGACCGATCCTTTGCTGCTTTGAAACCTGGCATGTTTTTTTCTTCTTTCAATATGAAACTTCTTTTAGGCATTCGTTTCCACCAAAGTCCTGCTTTATCTATGTTAAAAACTTGTTGCGAAGTATAACACATAATAACCCTCTTCAATAATTTTAACAAGTTCTTTTTTGAAAGTTTCGGCTCCTTGATCTGCACTTGCTACTTCTCCCTGGATTTTAAATCTATTCAACCAGCCCTTCCCAGTTTTAAATGGTTCCACAATTTTGTTTTTTTTTTTTAGGTGAGTTTTCTTCAGATAATCATATTGACTAATCTCTTTCTCTCTCTCTCTCTCTCTCTTTTTTTTTTTAATAATATTTAACTTAACTGAATTCTGCATTGGATATTATCTTCAATAAAATTAGTTAAAGTCTTTTCATTTCAATCCTAATAGCCGACCTAGCCCTAGTTGTTTGCAGTGGAACAGCTACCTTTCCACTGCTAAAATTAATTCTTTATTTTTTTATAATTGTTCTTACAGTTAAACTTGCAAGTCCTAAATTATGGCACACATCCGCTTGTCATTGACCGGAATCGATTCGCTTCAAAACGTCTAATTTAATTTTAAAATTCAGTCTTTTTCTTACATTTATAGTCTTCGTACTGCGCCCAGACGTTGTTGCCTTTTCATTCTTATCAGCCATTATTAACTCTCGAAAATGTAACTCCGTTGGTTGCATTAATTACAATACAATGTTCGAGTAAACTGTCCATTACGCACAATGTCTAATACTGTACCGAGTGATGACTAGACTTCGGATAAATGCATATAACGCAAATATTACAAGCAATATACTTGATCATTTATTAAAATGTTGATCTCGGAACTATGTAAAACAAGTCACTGTACTGCAATTAAATTAGCGTGCGAGAAAATTTCTCAAGTCGGCATGGGAAACGTTTTAATGCTGTTTTGGTATTCATTTTCAAGCTATCGACTCCATCAAATGAAACAATATACCAAAGATGCAATCTGTAAAAGAGCATTATAGTCAGATAAGGGTTATAATATAAGAGCAGTGTTACAGCGAATCAGCGTAAAGCGAACTGCGTTATAACGGGGGGGGCCTGCTGTATTGATGGAAGCACTCACCACGTTCATTGCTGATGGCACCACAGTTTGGTGGGAAGATTTCCAGGTGTGAGTGCAAGAAATGCATCTTCAATGTCGTGTTGTACTCCAGTTTTTCATAAGTAATGAGATCTTCCACAAGCTGCCCGTAGTTGCCGGCTTTAAAGTTTCCTAGAAAACCAGTCGAAACATTTCGAAAGGCTTTCCACACTGATTTCTTGCTATCACTAAGGACACATTCAAACTTTGTGGACCAATGAAAACACCTGCCTTAATCTTCTCTATATTTAGTCTTGGCAATTTCTCTTGAAAGTGTGTGAATGCAGGACAGTTCACTTCCAAAGCCTTCACGAAATTTTTCACGAGCCCCAGTTTAATGTGGAGTGGCAAAAGCAAAACTATTTGGATCTGCCAGAGGCTCTAATACTATGTTCTTCATTCCAGGTGTTAATGATTTTCATTGAGGCCAACTCCTCTTTTCATAGTGCATATCCTTGGCACGACTATCCCACTATCAGAGAAAGCAATGATATTTAGTGTAACCCTTTTGTAGTCCTAATAAAATGTCAATTACCTTTAAATCACCAGATATATGCCACTCATACTTCTGATGTGTACACTTAAGGACGTTCTCCATGTTTGTGTATGTTTCTTTTTTGTGGACGGCATACACAAAGGTATTGAAGGCAGCATATTTCCATTGTAATAACACAGCCTTAAGGCTAACCTTAGAAGCATCTATAAATAGTCACCATTCTTCGGGAAATGGGCCTGATGTTCATTGCTGCCATTATACACAAACAGTGAGTTCACCTTCTGTTAGATAGAATTTATCAGTCTTTATTTCTAGTATGAACTGTTGTCACTTTCACAGAATGATCTAGAACAGTGGTTTCCACACTACTTAGATCTATGGACCCTTTCAAAATTCAAAAAAAGTTTGTGGACCCCTATATATATATATATATATATATATATATATATATATATATATATATATATATATATATATATATATATATATATATAAGAATATATATACCCAAATTTATATTTATATATAAATTTGAATATATATATATATATGTTTCTCTGCATGTGTATATATGTATGAACACTGGGTTTTCTGAAAAGAAAATTCAAAGTTTTATGTTTAAAACAACTCAACTTTATTCTTATTTTTATATAAATGTATAATAATAACTTTATCATCAATTTGCTATACGCAGAATGAATAATTTGACCAGTTCCAGAGGATCTGTTTTATGAAACCCCCCCCCCAGAGGTCATGGACCCCAGTTTGGGAAAAGCTGATCTAGAAGATTCCACTGTTGTAGCCTCGAGGCCATAAGCTCTGCCTTGTTCTTTGGCAGTTTGAGATCCCTGATGAGGTTACGAAGCCCACCTTCTGTGATCTTATGTGGTTCAGAAGGATAAAGGTTTGGACAAAATGGTGGATCCCTTAACGTAGATGGCTGCTGTTCTTCTTCTTGTATATCAAGTTGACGATCATCAGTGTTTTCATCTTCATCAGAGTGTTCAGAAAAATGGTTGGATGGTTCAGGAATAGGTAGTAATTCACCGTGCAGCATGGGATGAATTGCAGATGGTATATTTGGGTATGTCACTGTCCACTTTTTCTTCATTGTCATTCCTTTTCTAATAGGAGGCACCATACAGAAGTAAGTCTGTGACATGATTTGTTGGCTCCCTCCAGTTCACAGGCACTGTGAAAGGCATAAAACATCCCTTTTAATTCACCCACACGTTAAGTTTTGATGAACAGGTTGTGCAGCACATGTGTGGAGCCCAGTTCTCATCCTGGTTGCCTACTTTAACATCCAAAGTACAAGAAGTAGGCCTTTGTTATGGCTCGAGTTAAGGAACGCTTTCTTGAAGCTAATGTGACTTCTTCACATATGTAACAGAAGTCATCCAGACTATTGACACGATTACAGGGCATATTAATCTTATATGACACAAATACTGCGCAAAAAGTAGGAATCTTACAGAGAACAACTGTTAACTGGGAACAAATCGGTATCTAGCTGCAGTCCAGGATTACTGTAACAGAGTTGACGACACTTTTGAGGTGATAACTTACAAGTGATGCAGAGCGAGGCGACAGTTGTTGATTACGTAATAAGAGCGTGGTGGTTATTGGCATTAAAAACGTTTTTACTGCCGCTATTTGGTAAAAAGCGTTACGTTACCTAGAAACTGTCACTAAACCCAATGTGCATGTGTTGTACTTGTTGCTACAGTGATGCAATAAGTACAACACATGCGCCCAAGAAAACTCAATTGTACGCAACAAGTGCATTGATGCAACAAGTTGCAGTGACACAATAGGTCAAATTGAGCAGTGATGCACTACGTTATACCATTATATCAGCATAATGATTAATACGCGAGTGACTGTGCCAAAATCTACAGCCCAGCATTTGAAGGAATATTGTGAAAAAAAGAAAGGAAAGTTGGACAGAAATGTGAATCCAGATGAAATTCAACAAGAGTGTTTCATTATGGCTGGGAGTTCTCAAACTGCACCCAAAAAACTCGAGATGAAATAATGAAGGAATATTGTGAACGGAAGAAAAGGAAATTAGAAATTCAAACTATTCCAAATCATAATGAAATTCAACCAGAATTTCTACTATTCCTGATACTTATCAGGAATCTAAAACTCCAGCAGAACGAATGAAGGAATATCGTGAACGAAAAAAAGTGAAATTAAATATGGCCAATAATGAGATTCCTGATTACATCCCTATAGTGTCTATACGAGCTGACAGCAAGTTTGAAAAACTAGTTTACAAAAAACCCATTTGTATTTAGTTGTAATGTTTATGATCATTTATGGTTTCAATTAGATTTGAAACCATTTCCAACAACTTCATATGAATTACTTCAAAATGAATTTCATTTACAAGAAGTGAGTACTTTCATGACGTAATACATGTCACACTTCATTAAAAGAGGGATGGATAACAACTATGGCCATGTCAAATGGATTTATATATCCAACATATCTTACTCATTTGCTTCCACTGGATGTTGTAACTGAGCATTTGATATCACCATGATTACCCTTTATGCAAATTTGTCGTTTACGTTATGAACATGGACAATATGGGATCATTGGACAAGTAATAAATGTACCAGTTAACGTAAATATGATGGTTCATCAATTACCTAGAGAATTAGATGACGATTATGCCATTAATGTACATATAAAACGAAGATTCATACATAATTCATCATATCTAGAAGGAAGTGTGCAGAAGAAAATAGTGAAAACATGGATACAGTATTTGATAAATTCACCTTTGTATAAATTCTATGGCATAAAAATGAGCAATGATTTCTTGGAGACAAATGATGATAGTGAACAGGAACATTCAGATGAAATTGTAGAACCTGTCAACAACGATGAACTATTGTTAATTCAACAACAAACATTATTATGGTCTGAAGATAAATATTTATGTATAGCACTGGGTCAGAAATCATCTCCAACAAGTTTCATATTTGATATACATGCAGAAGAACTTTCTTTTCCAGCTATATATTTGGGACATGCACAAAAATTTACAAATGGATTGAAAATTACTCCCTTTATGATGGCATTGAGTGAAATTCGTAGATCTGATAATCATGGAGTAACTCCCCAACATTTGCTATATATGGCAATGAAAATTGTGTGAATGTGTACTGCAGGAAATTTTCAAATTGCATTTAAATCAGCAGGAATAACAGCTAACATTACTCTTTCCATATTGGTATCAAAAGAATTTATAAACAAGTCATTAGATTGCTCCAGAATTATGGTATTCATTACTATTTCATGAATTAGTACAAGTTGTTTGACAGTCTACATTTTCTAAAATTCTTACAAAAATAGGCAATGGAGAAGTGTTATTACCAGAAGAACATAAAATTATAGAATCGAGATTTGTTACCAAAGATGCTACTAATTGGTCTGCAAGGGATCGAAATAAAATTCATAAAACGTTAGCGACTGAAACTGCAGGACTTCCACATTCTACCATTATTGAAAGGAATACCGTACGTGATTACTACAAATATAGATGTGGTCGATGGATTGGTAAATAGTGCAATCGGTACTTTAGTATATTTCAAATCTGAGGATAATGAAACAGTTAAACTAGTATGGATGAAATTTCCTGAGTCAAAAATAGGACATAATCTTCAATCAAGTTATAAACAAAATGTGAAAGATAAACATTTACCTAGTCAATCCGTACCTATTATAAAACGATCAACTACGATTCCATTCAAGAACAATAAGAAATTAACATGCAGACGTACACAATTTCCTTTAGTATGTGCTTGTGCTTTGACCATACATAAATCTCAAGGAGGGATCTTTGACAAAGTTGTATATAATTATGAGAAAGATCATCAACAGCAACTTGTATATGTGGCATTATCTCCAGTGATCTCATTATAAGTTTATATATTAGAAATCCCCACAACAATTTCACATTTCACCACGGCAAAGCTACTAGTAATATAGAACTTCATGCTGAACTAGATCGCTTGAAAAATAATAAGCTACCGTCTCTACAGGTTGAACTGAGATTTCATACAAAGTGGTATATCTATATCGTCAATGGACGTACACAGTTTACAGACCCATGTTCGAGATATCGAAACGGACACAATCTTACAGCAATCCAAAATATTGATATTAAGTGAAACGTGGTTGGATAATGACGAACATATATATTACTTAAACCATTTCAATGTGTGACTCAATTAAAAAGGTTGGATGTTCATAGTGGTGGTGGTGGTGTTGCGATATATCAACGTGAAGGTTCAGCTATCATCAGTACACCAGATATCTTTGCACAACATAAGAGCAGGAATGCGACAGTGGTTTCAGATGAAATTGGAGACATTTGTGGATCTTTGTGCAAATTCAATAGTGAATCTATTTTCATTGTTGCCATATACATCACTCCAGGGATGTCGTTAGATATAATTCAAAAATTCATAAACAAGAATTTGATGTCATATTCCATTGACGGTGCAAAATCATTGGAAGAGCCACTGGATCACTGTATACCTATAGTTCTCGCTGGTGATTTCAATCTAGAATTAAATTCTGAGGCTGGAAAGAAGTTTTGTAAATTTATGAAGGATGTCTTCAATTTAGATATTAAGTCAAATAATTTAGTAAATACTACATGTAATGGAACAACAATCGATGGAGTATTCACTTGGGAATTAAAATCATTCGACTGTCAAAATTATATATCTTATTTCAGTTACCATAGACCAATAATTTTAGTGTTATTATAATATATTTTATATGAATTATTTCATTATACAATGAAAAATTCCATTCATTGTATTTCATTGTACTGAAATTATTTTTTCAATAAAAATAATGCAGCAATACTTTTTTTTTTATTCATTTTACTGTACCAGTTTCATAATGTTTTATTTTACTGCACCAGTTTCATAATGAGTTCCTGCAGTAAAGACGTTCTTAATGGCTGCTGCTGTGACATTATCAGTCTCAGAGTAAAGGGAAAGCAACTCGTTATGTACCTGGTACATAATTTTCTCCTGTTTTGTTATTTGGTTTTCTTTTCATAGCATCGGCGACTAAGGCCATGTTGCTCTGTGTATGTTGTCTGTAAATTGTGCTGTGTTCTGATGTCAATTTTCTATTTGCTTGATGAAAAACCAAAGTTTCTGGGAGAAAACCATGCTATCCTCTCCTGAGACTGACTAACTCAGTCACATTGTGAAAAAAACCCATAAAAATTCCTCGTCATTGACAGAATTCGAACTCCGGTCTTTCCCACCCAGTGTGGGGAGGATGGCGATCTTACCAAATGTGATACCCACGAGGGCGAGCGTGGTGGTGGTGCTCAAACTGTGGTGTTGCCATGCATTTTGCTGAGAGCAGTAGTTGATAATGTGGAATAATTAACTGATATGAGACCCCAACTGTAATTTGAAAACAAGAGCCAATCAACAAATTTTAATGTGCTTTTCGTGTTCAGCAGCATAAAATTAATCAAGATTGGGTATTTTCTTTTTCATAACATTTTATGTGTTGTCCAGTGTTATATAAAGAAAGATTCTGTCCATCAGGGACAACCTGTCTAAAACCACAAGGATTTGATGAACCAAAAAATGTATACACAAACTCATGAGATGATATCATTATAAAAACTTCAAAACTACATCATGGGGTTGGGTTTATGGGAGAGGTTAGTCTTACTATGCCATAGGAATTTCAATTGCAAAATATTCACCAAGTTGAGAACTGAACAAAAAAAAAAAAAAAAAAAGCTTAAATTAACTCTAACCCTGGAACGAGAGTACCCTTACAAGCAGGCGAAGTTTTTACAGCTCTGGCTAATAGAGAAGTTTTTTTATATTTTTTCTGTTTTATTAACTTAAATTGGCATATTAACTTCTTTTCTAGGGTAGCTTTATATTCCTAGTTACGATACTTTAGTTTAATTTTTAACTTTGATAGAGATTTTGTAGGTTATTACTTAGTATCGGTAAGGGTATCCAATCCATGTGTTTTACATGTTTTGCAGCTCCAGTGAATGCACATTTTTAACTATATTTAGCCACTTTATTGACTTAATTGTTATATTAAATTATTTTCTATAAGTAGCTTATAGACCTAGTCAAGAACCTTGGTTTATTCTGAATTTAGATAGTGAGATTTTGGAAGTTAATTAATACTTAGTGTCCGTAGATTTACTGTTCATAACTTGCCGGTATTGTATACGATACGTTATATCCCGTACTAGATAGTGTTATTTATTAAACTTGTTAAACTTCATTGTCAATTAAATTGTACTTTTTTAACTAAATACATATAAGACTTAGATTTTACAAATGTAACATTATTAATATATAACTTGATATGGAAGTTATATAACGAAACTTGGAGATAATACTTAATACTGAAAAAAAAAATAAATAAAAAATATATATATAGATATATAGCATTATAACAGCATTGGGATAGAAGTTTAAGGTTATAATTTTGTACTTAAATTGAATCAAAATCATGACTCAGACCAGAGTAGAAAAGCAAAAGGCTCAAGCTAATGGGAGTGCTGTGGCTCAGGGGAGAAATGAGGAGGGCAGTTGCCCTCTGAATCACAGCCTTTTAAAATGCACTGCTTCTTTGATGTTTGTGGAGCAATCAGGTACGGGACATGATATTGCCACAGGGAATGTCTTTGTCTGCCCTCGATGTAAGGAGTGGGAGGAAATCAGGCGACAACTCAGCGTTATGGGCCTATATGAGAGCTTGAAGGACAGGGTGGATGCCCTCGAAGGATCGAAATTAAGGGGCCCATCAAGCTCTCAGCTGCCCACATCAATGCCACAGTTTGCATTTGATCATCACACAACACAGTGGCAACCCCAAGGCAGAATGCATTGGTACCATAGGAACTAGTAGTTGTCGGTGACTTTATTGTCAGGGAAGGGGGGAACATGGTGTATAAAAAGGATAGGTGGAACAGGACCAGGGCATGTCTACCAGGGGCAAAGGCTGATAACGTTGTAGAAGAGATATCATCTTTTAAGGGCACAAAAGGTGATATTGTTGTACACGATGGTGCTAATGATATTAAGAGTAGGAGACTGGCAGAATTACTTAACAAGTACAGGTCACTGTTGAAAAAAAGCCATGAATTAGGGTTGAATTTGAAAGTGTCTGCAATTCTGCCCAGACACAATAGGAGGGAGTATATGATGAGAGCCTTGTTGATCAATTCGGCCCTGGAAACATTGTGCAAGGTTCAAGGAAGAGAATTTTTTTCAGCTTCGTCTGTACTTGTTAACAGGAGAGACTGCTTCTACAGGGATGGGATACACTTAAATAGAAAGGGTGCAAGAATATTTGCTGATGCTATCGTGGTAGTATTAGGTGGGTCGGAAAACTGCTAGCTTGGGGGGATACATGGACTAATAGATTAACAGTAGCCGCTGGCAGAGGTGAAAGTGATTCTTGCACTGCTTCTATTGGAATGAGCAACAGCCTGGAAAACAAGATTCAGGTTATTTCAGGGACTGCTGGATGCCACTGCGGTACAAGTAAACACATGGGTTGTGTTAGGGTAGCTAAGAATAGGAACAGGTGCATGTATACTTGCGTACACACCAATTCAGAGATGTGGTGTCACACAGATATAAGGAAAGTAGAACTGGAATTTGGGGAGTACAATATGTACAGAAAGGATAGACAGGATAGGAATCGAGGATGGTTTATGCTATTAGTTAAGAAACAAATAAAATCTAAGGAAGTGCAATCAGTCAACATCGCTGGACAGTGGTGTCGAGTCAGTTTGGTGTGACACAAGCACTGGGAAATCAAAATTGGGAGTAGGAGTGTGTTATAGGCCTAATGACTGATGAGTATAATAAAACACTGTACAGGGAAATAGAGTAGGCCAGTAAATCAGAGTCTTATAATGGGGGATTTTAATTTCCCAGATATTGACTGGAATTTGTGGGTTGGTCACTCACACACTAGCAAGGCTTTTGTGGATTTATTGGACGATTTATTTCTACATCACCATGTTCGGGAGGCAACTAGAGGGAGTAATATTCTTGATCTGATTATCAGTATTGATTCTTCATGCATTAAGAATCTGCAGATAAAGGAACCACTAGGTGGCAGTGATCACAGTGTGCTGAAGTGGGATTTACTCAAAGAGGTAATTACCATCAAGGATAAAGGGAAGGGTTTTTGCTTTCGTAAAGGCGACTACGGTGGTCTGAGACAGTATTTAAACTCTGTACGTGGGACCAACTGATGATGTTACCAACAGCAAATTGGGAGGCATTCAAATAATTAATCTTGGAAGCTACTAGGCTTTATATACCAACTAAGAAATATTGTTCAGGGTTTAGGCCTAAATGGATGTCAGATGAACTAATGAGACACGTGGCAGAGAAGAAAAATGCATGGGATTAATAACTGAATAACTCCTCATTCACACATGAGGAGTTATTCAGGGAGGGGAATGCCAGACGTGAATTAAACTCTGGCAGTGAGCTAGATGATTTTGTAATAACTGAGAGGAAAGTGGAGGAGAAATTGTTGAAGATAAACATAAAAAAGGCACCCAGGGTGGATGGCATCTATCCAGTTATGTTAAAGGAGGCAGCACAGGAAATAAGCAAACCTTTAGCCATAATTATGAGAGCTTCCTTGGACTCAGGGGAGGTACCCCATGGACTCTGGAGATGTGCAAATGTGACTAAACTCACGATTCACCCAAAGCTGAATGAGAGTTTTTAATTTGGTTAGAAATTATAGAATTAAACTACTGTTTTATTTGAGAATATGAAGGGAAATTCCCTGAAAATGACAAAATCGATACTGAAAAATATCTACTGTTTCATCTATATTTTTATTATTAACAACACTAAGAAGTACTGGAAACCTGTCCACAAAAAATTTCAAATTTGAAAATGCACTGTCAAGTGATGAAATTTGTACTACCTCAGCACTGATAAGAACACCATTCTTTCATGGGAACTGGCACACCACAAAATCACATATAGCCATAACGTACTTCTTCACTCAGCAGTGGAACGGAGTGGGTAACAGTATTAGCCATACTGTGCAAGGAAGCCACAGACTTTTGGTGCACTGGTTGCGGGGGGGAGGGGGGGACCCAGAGTAGATAAGAAAATACAAATTATACGCTTCCCTCCTCACATAGGTAACTATTCAGTTGGCCTTTGAATTACTCAAACTGTCAGCCTCAACTACGTGTGAAGGCAACTTGTTCCAGCAATCAATGACTTGCTGGCTGAAAGTAAGTAAGTGACTACTGATCTGACTTTTTTTTTTTTGGCACATGAGCAACTGAGGCCCTGGTGCACCAAGTACAATAATTAAATATATTAAAAAGAGCAATAACCTACAAATAGGTTACCTTGTCCAAATGTATAAAGAACTAAAAACAGAAATATATAAGACAACCATTAAAAAGAATTTATATACAGTCAGTCCTCGTATAACACGTGTTTACACTACACGAATTCGATCATACACGATTTATAAATAGGGGAACGATATCTCATATAACACGAACCGAATTCGCTTATGCACGATTCGCCTTTGTGTTTACAAGAAATGGCAGTTGAACGCGGAATCACCCCAACTGAACGCAACACGATAGGAATGAAGAGAAGATTCTGAAAATGTATTTATGTGTTTTATATCAGTGAAGGGAAAACACATTTTACCATAATAACGTAAAAACCAACACAATTCCAGCTATCGGTATAATCGCAAATGCAATGAGATCGAGTTTACTACCAGTTTATAACAGATTCCACTAGCAGGAACGCAACTGGAAATTCTTTTTATTGTTTTATGGTAGTAACCCCTAGAAATGTGCTTTAGTAAAATGTGAGGTGTTAATAGTGTATCTCTGCCTTTACGGTGTTGTTTATTCAGTTGCTACACGTGTGCAGCTTTGTTTATGTGTATCAAGCGTGCCTCCTAGTTTTGTAATTGTGCCTTATTCCCTAAAAATGAGTAAAATACTTAAAAGGTGTGAAAAGGAAGTGTCCTGGTGAAGACACTGCAGATTCAGAGAGAAAAATAAAAGCAATATCGAGAAACAGAGGTGGACTGGGCCAAAAATTCTTACCTGGAAAAATTTAGTGGCCTCATACTATGGTTTATGGCCAAAATCACACCGGCCTCCGGCCCACCGGGGTTTCCCCGGTAAGGCTTATGGCCAGTCCGTCTCTGTCGATAGAGAAAAAAATATGAAATTGAATTGTGAAATGCTTTGAGCAAAATGAAAGACCATGTGATATTGCACGTGCTACAGATCTAAATGAGGCAACGCCGAGAATTGCAAAGAATGCAGAGAAAATAAAAACAACTTTCATAGCAGGAACAACTCAAAGTGTAATTAAAATCCATTAGATTAAGACACAAAGAATTGGAAGAGATGGAACGGCTGTCATCTGTTTGGATAGAAAATCAAACAAAAAACAAGTTTGCTTACGATAGAAGCAAAAGCATTAGCAATATTTTATTACGTAATAGTCCTAATTAAATACGTAAGTATTTTTCTACGATTATTTATTGTATTTGGTAATGTTTTGGTTACAAATGTGTGTTCAATTTTGGGTGGTCGGCACCCAACCCTATTTTTCCCATAGGGCCTGTTGTTTATATTGCATGATTTTGCATTGCACGAGGGTTTCTAGGAACACAACTATCGTGCTATACGAGGACTGGCTGTACCTGTAAACAAATTTATAATTTTTTAAAATTAAAAAAACTTCGGCCATATTGTCTTTGTCAGATAAAATATGACTGGTGTACAAGGCTGGTTGGTTTTATTTTTTTTTGGCACATTGGCAGCTTAGGCCATAATGTGCCAAGTCAAGAGTGTATAAGGCTGTCAGACAGTTAAAAGTGTTAAAACACAAAAGGCATGCAGTGCACATTTAAAAAATCCAGATATTCAATATGTCACAGTGCTCATACATTGATCAGCCTTCAGCAGAGAAGAATGTGTAAGATGACTGTGTCCTATGTGGAGCCAATCTAGAACAACTTCCTCTTTAAGATTCCAGAACAGACTAGACTGCCTTTGATTACAGGCTTAGTTTCGTATAATTTATTTGCAGTCTGCTCAGGCTACGAATGTTGCCACTGGGAAAGTTTCCTTTGCATTATTTGTATCTAGTCTGTGCAGGGACTAACAAGCAATGGTTACTCAGGGTCACTGTTGATTTGGCTGTGATATCAGACAAATCATTTCTCTTGATCCCAATGTAGTTGGGGATCCAGCAGAAGCAAATATAAATTCAGATTCAAAAAGGAAGTGTAGCCTCTGCTGTACCTATTAGGACTGGATGAGGATTAAACCTCACTGATGATAAGGACTGCAATAGACTGAGTAACTGGCAAAATAATAATAAATAATATATTTTTGGTGTGATGGGTTTGTATACAAGCCAAGACTAGTTCAATAGCATGCAAATCTGCTAGGAGATCACAGCATCTGGTAGATGGTAGCAAATTCCACAGACAGTTCTGACTTTAAACATTAGCACAGACTGCAAAAAGTTAGAATGTTCAGCTCGGCGTGTAGAGTAGAGCTGCAGGTAGACAGAAGACGGAGGGTCAGCCTTCGCCCAATAAGGGTGAAGTCACAGTCTGGAAAATGAGCATGTCGGGGTGTAGGGAGCTGCTCTGGTGATGGGGCAACTTTGTCTATTGTGATATGTAAATTTCTGAGTAGGTTCTTCCATACGAATACCATATAGATGGGTAACAGTCTGACAGTTGTTATAAAGATTTCCCAGCAAGGTTTGAAAACAGATGTTCACGTGTAGTGGTATGGCAGAGGTTTCAGTTTAAAAGCAGAATGTAGCGACAACAGTTTTTGTCCAAGTGGCTCCATTGCTTCAGCAATATATTTTGGACAGCAGATGTTTAAAATATACCAGTAGCAATAAACACTGAGTGATCACTGAATAATGATCACCCCTCTGAAAACTGAATGCGACCAATTGACCACGTGAGGTACGAGAGTGCAGATTCGACTTACGTAGCATAAATAAGGTGTCAGTGGTTCAGTCGGTAATAAAATTCAGAGCGTGATGGGTAAAAGGAAGGATTTATTGGACTTTGATAAAGGACAGATTGTGGGTGCTTGACAAGGTGGTGTCTCGATTTCCCAAACAGCTGAACTGGTGAGTTGTTCGAGAGCCGCCGTAGTTAAAGTGTACCAGGACTGGCATCAAAATGGTCAAACAACTGTCCAATGGCAAAATTGTACAGGTCAGCAAAAGGATAATGTTAGAGGTGAGCGTCGATGACTCATACAGACATAGCACTGTTAAAGAGTTGACTATGCAGTTGGCCCATGTTGAATACAACATGGGCCAACCCGGAACAATACCTGGCATGACCATGCATCGCATTCTCGCATGTATGGGCTATACCAGAAGACGACCATTATGGCATCCTTTCCTGATCAAGGTTCATCGGTGTGAAAGACTCGCCTGGTGCAAAGAGCATACAAGTTAGATGTTAGAAGACTGGAAGAAGGTGTGCTGGTCAGATGAGTCACATTATTTACTCCACACTATGGATGGTCATGTACGGATCTGGCATCGACAACACGAGGCTCTTGATCCATCATGCATGGTATCAAAAGTGCAGGCCGGTGGAGGCGGTTGTACAGTGTGGGGCATGTTTCACTGGCAGGAATTAGGACTCCTGGTGAGGTGGAACAACATATCAGTGGTCTCCGCTTTTATCAACTTCTTGCTGACTGTGTACACCCAGCTATGTTACACTTAAGAGGGTGCTGACTCTCTTTAAAAATTACAGCTGTGAATTACAGGCTCGAAAAAGTGATAAGTGTTTGCCTTTTTATTTACCTAATTGTTATTTTATATTATACTTTATACGTAGTCTTATAGTTATAGTTACACTGGTTATTTTTATTTTTA
Organism: Mastigoproctus giganteus; assembly: GCF_048544385.1. Taxonomy (NCBI): domain Eukaryota; kingdom Metazoa; phylum Arthropoda; class Arachnida; order Uropygi; family Thelyphonidae; genus Mastigoproctus; species Mastigoproctus giganteus. The sequence goes on from NC_143588.1 coordinate 413,114, forward strand.
ATTTAGATAAAGATCTTTTGTAGATTACTACTTAATATACATAAAACAATTATTTCGTTCGAATTTTGCAGCCATTGTTTCTGTATAAAGTAGTAGGGAATTCAAAATTTTAATTGTGGTAACTAGGTAGCTCTAATGTATAATTATATAGCGTAATACGCATCACTGCATTTAGGATTCTATTAGATAGCGTAATATTGACAATTAATTAAATTTATTGATTTTATTAATTTAAAATATCATGCCCCAGACTAGAGCAGCAAAGCAACGGGCACAAAGTTGCAGGAGTGCTGTGACTCGGGGGAGAACTGAGGGAGGCGATTCTCCAATGCATCACAGCCTAAAGAAATGTGCAACTTGTGAAATGTTTGCCGAACTCTCTGGAACAGAACATGATCTAGCCAAGGAGGCTGTCTTTGTGTGTGCCAGGTGCAGAGAGTGTCTAGAAATTAGGCATTAACTCAGCATTCTACTGGGCATCTATGAGAGCTTGAGGGCAGATTCCCTCAAAGAAATTAATATGAGGGGGCCCCTTCAAGCTCTCAGCTGCCCAACTCAACGCCAGAGCTCACTCCTGGGCATCAGGCAATATAGCTGCAATCTCCAAGGCAGAATGCGCTGGTCCCAAAGGAACTAGTTATTGTTGGTGACTCTATTGTCAGGGAGACGGGGAATATATTGTGTAAAAAGGATAGATGGAACAGGACCAGGGTATGTCTGCAAGGTGCAAAAGTTGATGACGTTGTAAAGCATATATCATCTTTTTAGGGCACAAAAGGTGAATATTGTTGTCCACATTAAGAGTAGAACTGCAGATTTACTTAACAAGTATAGGTTAATGTTACAAAAATGTCGTGAGTCAGGGTTAAATTTGAAAGTGTCTGCAATTCTGCCCAGACAGGATAGGAGGGAGTACATGATGACAGCCTTGTCAATCAATTCGGCCCTGGAGGGAATGTGCAAGGCTCAAGGGGTAGAATTTTTTTCAGTGTGGTCTGTGCTTGTTAACAGGAGAGACTGCTTCTACAGGGATGGGATACACTTAAATAGAAAAGGTGCAAGAATGTTTGGTGATGCTATCGAGGCAGTGTTAGGTGGGTCGGAAAACTGCTAGCTTGGGGGATTTACAGACTAAAAGGTTAAAAGTAGGCACAGGCAGAGGTGAAGGAGATTCTTGCACAACTTCTATTAGAAGAAGTAGCGGCCTGGAGCGAGGGGTTTCAGGGACTGATGGCAGTCATCGTGAAATAGGTGGGTATATGGGATGTGTCAGGGTAACTAGGAATAGGTGCATGTATACCAATGTTAGAAGTATAGTAAATAAATTTGAAGTGTTGGTCAAGACATCAAAGGCAGATATTGTTGGGATATCAGAGACGTGGTGTCACACTGAGTACAATGAACAATTGTACAGAGAAATAGAGTGGGCTAGTAAATCAGAATGTCTTATAATGGGGGATTTTAACTTCCCAGATATTGACTGGAACTTGTGGGTTGGTCACTCACGCACTAGTAAGACTTTTGTGTATTTATTGGATGATTGTTTTCTGCAGCAGCATGTTCGAGAGGAACCAGAGAAGGTAATACTCTTGATCTGGTTATCAGCAGTGATCATTCTTATATTAAGAATTTGCAGGTAAAGGAACTACTAGGTGGCAGGGATCACAGTGTACTGATGTGGGATTTACTTAAAGATATAATTACCATCAGGGGTAAAGGAAAGGTTTTTGCTTCTGTAAAGCTGAGTACAGCGGTCTCAGACAGATTTTAAATTCTGTACAGTGGGATCAACTGATGATGTTACCAACAGTAAATTCTAAGTGGGAAGCATTCAAGGAATTAATATTGGAAGCTACTAAAAGTTTCATGCCTATTAAGAAATACTGTTCAAGGTTTAGGGCTAAATGGTTATCAAATGAACTAATGAGGCTCGTGACAGAGAAGAAAAATGAATGTGATGCATATAAATTATCAAGTGACTCAGAAGCCTATGGCAGATATAAGCTAGTCTGTAATCAGGTGACAAAGGAGGTTAGGTAGGCGAAGGCAGATTACGAGAAATCTTTGGCAAAGGATGCTAAAAAAAACAGCAAGGATTTCTTTACTTATATAAACTCTAAAAGGAAGTTCTGATTGATCCACTTGATATCGATGGTTCGACTTTTGATGATCCTGCTCAGATAGTAAACAAACTGAATGAGTATTTTGCATCTACAATCACACATGAGGAGTTATTAAGGTTTGAAAACGGCAGAAAGTTATCAAATTGTAGCAGGGTGCCTAATGATTTTGTAATAACTGTGAGCAAAGTGGAGGAGAAATTGTTGAAGTTAAACATAAGAAAGGCACCTGAGGTGGATGGGATCTATCCAGTTATATTAAAGGAGGCGGCAAAGCAACTAAGCAAACCGTTAGCCATAATCATGGGCTTTCTTGGACTCAAGAGAGCTACCCACAGACTGAAGATGTGCAAATGTATCCCCAATTCGCAAAGGGGGATTGAAGGGCGACACGAGTAATTACAGACCAGTTAGTTTAACTTCTGTTCTGGGTAAAATAATGGAGTCACTGGTTACAGATGCATTGCAGGATCATCTAGACAAGACTGCAGCAATAATTCAGATACAGCATGGTTTGTTAAGGGAAAGTCTTGTCTGACAAATTTGATAGGATATTATGATGTTGTTACAAAAGAACTGGATGCAAAAAATAATTTTGATATCATATATTTGGATTTCAGGAAATCTTTTGACACTGTTCGCATGGAAGACTACTGTACAAATTGGAGCAAAATGGAATCAAGGCTAAGCTGCTACAATGATTAAAAGAATGGTTGAGTGGGAGAAGAGAGATTGGTAATCAATGGATGCTGCTCTTCGTGGACTAATGTTATTAGTGGAGCCCCACAGGGTTCGGTGTTGGGTCCACTGTTGTTTTGTATATTTATCAATGATATTGATGAAGGTATATCAGGCTTAGTGTCGAAGTTTGCAGATGATACAAAGGTTGGCAGGGTTGTTAATGACAGTAATGGCAGTGTGCTATTGCAACAGGATCTAGAAAATTTGGGCAGATGGGCTAAGAAGTGGCAACTGAAATTTAACCTTGAGAAATGCAAAGTACTGCATATGGGTAGAAGTAACCCCAGGGAAACATACCAACTGTGTGGTACTACACTTAAGGTGGTAGAAAATGAAAAAACCTGGGAGTAATTGTGCAGTCAGATATGAAGTTTCCTGAGCAATGCAGACAGGTTGCTAGGGCAGGTCGTGGGGTTTTGTCAATGATAAATAGGAATTTTGCTAGCAGGGAAAAGGAGGTGATTGTCCCTCTGTATAAGGCAATGGTCAGGCCATGCTTTGAGTAGTGCGTACAGGTCTGGAGGCCTCATTTTAGGAAGAATGTAGATTTGCTTGATCATGTACAGAGAAGGGCAACACGATTGGTAAGGGGAATGAAGGGATCTTCTTACCAGGAGAGGCTTAAGTTCTGCAAATTACAGTGGCTGTAGACTAGGCACCTGTGCGGTGATCTGATTGAGGTGTATAAGGCCTTGAATGGGTTGAGCACGCTGAATTCTGATGGGATCCTTCCACTTGTTCAGATTGCGAACCTAAGAGGTCATAAATTGAAATTAAGAAAAGACAGATGTAGAATAAATGTGCAGAAATTTGCCTTTAGCCAGTGGGTGGTTAATTGCTGGAACAAACTTCCATCTGTCGTTGTGGAAGTTGATAGGTTATAAATGTAAGGAGGAACTGGACAGGCATTTGGAGGGAATGGTGCATTTTTTTTTTTTTTTATTTTTTTTTTTGGCTGATGCTGCATAAGCTTATACACTTGCTTTCTTGCATCACATGCCACTACTAGTACTCCTTTTTCCTGGATGGCGATGGTGTCTTCCAAAATAACAATGCGCCCAGCAATCAGGCACTTGTTGTGCAGGAATGGTTTGAGAAACAGTTCTGACTTCCAGCATATCGACTGGTGTCCAAACTCCCCCGATATCAATCCCATAGAGCACTTTTGGGACACTATGGAAAGGCATATCGGGCATCTGGATACATCAATCACCTCCAAACCTGCACTGCTAACCACATTACACACAGCTTGGTTAGCCCTACTTCCTGAATGCTCCCAACACCTATCCGATGTGACATTGAATCAATGCCACATCGGATAGCTGCTGACTGAGAGCAAAAGGATGACCTACAAAGTATTAGGTAGGTGGTAATAATTCAGTGATCACTCAGTGTATGCCCAATAATGGATAGGATCTAGTCATTGAAGTATACTGTTTCTAGCTGATGCATACACCTGTGATCCGTAATCTAATTTGGATTTCAAAAGCATATGATAGAAGTGTAATAAGGTGCCTCAATTGGTGCCCCTAAGAAATACAGCTTTTTGTGAAGGATATTCAAACCTCTTGTGCATTTTGTACATAGTTGATGCATATGCTGGATGTTGATGCAAGCCCCAAAAAATCTGGTCTCGGGCACTAGCAGGAATAGCATTTTGTCCTAGCCTTAATTCAGGTTCAGGATGAAGTTCGTGACAAAAATGAATGCAAATGGTCTTTTGCAGTGAGAACCCGAAGTCAGTGGTCACTCTCAATTCATTAAGGCAATCAATGGAATTTTACAGTTTTCTCTTGATAACTCATGCTACATAACTAGGAAAATATGCTACAATCATCAACATAGATGGCACCGTTTATAGCTGTAGGTTGTTCTGTTAAAGAAAAATGACATAACTTGATAACTCTGATAGCAAAAAGTGTAACACTTAAAACCAATCCTTGGAATATTTCCTTCTTGTGGCAAAAGAGCCAAGAGAAGATAGTATCAATACAAATTTGGAAAGACCAATGGGATAAAGTTCTTTTGATATTTTTCGGCTATAAGGGTCCTTTCAAAATGCCAAATCTCCAAGTTGTGTCGTGACACAACTCTCCAAGTATGAGACAGGAAAGCATTTCAAATAGAAATTAGCAGCCATGTTGGACAGACAACTTGTGTAGTATCAAGTTTTGAGACTATAGGATTCCCATAATGATTTTTACACGATAGAAATTAGCAGTTGAATTAAATGGTCTAAAAGCTGACCTGTTCCTTCAGAATCTGCAACACACACATTGGAGAGGAGGTGATTTGTCTCCATATACCGTATAAGACAGGCATTGACCATTCTCTCTAGGATTTTGCACAAACAGCTAATCAGAGTGATCGGATGATGTTTATTGGGACTTAGGAATCTTCTCCTGACTTAGGAAAGGCAATGATGATTGCCTTAGATGGAATATGGAAATTGCTCCGCAAGAAAGATTCTATTAATGTACATAGAAAGAGAAGGTGGGTCCATGGATTTTGGGGACAGGTGTTTACTCACTTCATACTATATGCCATTTGGTCCAGCAGCACTTATCTTAGTAAGAGGTAGAAGTGTTTTTAACTGTTCTGTGATGAATGGCCCATTATAAGGATAAAAATTCTAAGACATGAAGTTAAGTGCATATTTTTCACTTTTCTCTTTGGGTCCAGGAACACTCTGGAGAGTAAGAAGACCTTGCTGAGATGGTAGAAAATGCCTCCCAAAGGCTATTGGCTATTGCAATTGAGTGTGCAATAACATATCCATTATATTTGAGGATGAAAGGTGCCATGTGTATTTTTTCTCCATTTTCTGTATTTTGACCCAGATTGCCTTCATCATCATCATCATCAGCCATTTTCAATCCACTGCAGGATGAAGGCCTCTCCAGCAACTTTACAGTTCCTTCTGTTTTGAGCACTGGCCATCCATTTACTATCCAAAAACTCACGAATTTCATCTATCCATCTCCGCCTTTGTCTTCCAGGTTTTCTTCTAGCTCCTCTTGGGTACCATTCTGTTATTTTCTTAGTCCATCTGTCATCATGTTTTTGAGCTATGTGCCTTAATGCCTTCGTGCATTAAGGCAGATTGCCTTAATACTAGTTAACTGGTAAAGCTAGATGTAAAGCAGATCCATGATATGGTGTGCTTTGCTGCATGCACATTTAAAGAATAAGAGATTAATCACAGTAGGATATTTTAATAATATGCATGCCTGAGAAACATCCAAAAGAAAGAAATGCTGAGCTTGAAGGAGGCACTTTTTATCCTGAAACCCCCAAACTCTAGCAGCATAGCATACTATAGGAAGAAAAATACAACTACAATACAATTTAAGAGTTAATGGTTTAATACCCCAAATGTTCCTTGCAATTCTGATAATTTTTCTCATTAATGCTTTAATTTTTTGTAACACATATAAAATGTGTTACAAAAAATTAAAGCATTAATGAGAAAAATTAACAGAATTACAAGGAATGTGAGAAATAAAGTTAAACTTGTCATCATGCATTATACCTAAATATTTATAAGTTCTGGTGATTTTAACAGTTGATTGTTTAATCTAATGTTTGTAGGTCTATTCAAATTTAAGTGACCTTTCATTAGCATTGGTTTGGTTTTCCGAGTAGAAATTTGGAGCTTATGCACTTTACGCCAACTATCCAAGTCATATAATATATTACTTGCTTTATTTTCTAACTCTAAATGAGAATGACCGAAAAAAAACCAGGACAACAAGGTTGTCTGCATAAGCGGTTTTCAAAATTCCCTCATGTTCCCCAGTGAGCCACTCATCAAGGACTATCTCTGAATGCCCAAAACAATTCCTATCGTAACCGACCATATGGATATGCGAATTTTCTATGACACAAAATTCAACTTCGCTACTCATCCAAACTATGTGTCCAAAAAACACACAAGAGCCATTTGGCTGGCAAAACAAAACCTTTAACATATACACTCTGCCCATATTATACAGGATGTCTCAAAAATATTGGTACAAATGTTTAGGGGAGGTAGGTAACATCTAAAGGAATGTGAATCGCATAGGAACCCATAACTGGAAACGTCACGGGAAAGTAGTAGCAGAGGCACAAGAAGCAGAAATGACACAAGACAGTAATTAGTGGCAAACATTTATTTCACATAATATTAACAATGGAGTACGAGATGGATGCATTTCATGATGTTACAACAGATGCTCGAAGGTTCCACCATGAGACGCGATGCATGCGTGACACTGACACAGCATGGATTGGCGGACACAGTTGAACACACCTGGAGTTTCTTTGACAGTAGCAGCAGCGCAGATGAGTCTCGTCATGAGATCCATTTCTGTCTCCACAGGCGATTCATACACGATAGATTTGAGGGCCCCCACAGAAAGAAATCAAGGCTCAATAAATCAGGTGAGCGTGGGGGCCAGGCAACGGGTCCACCACGGCCAATCCATCGATGTCCAAAACGCCTGTTCAAATGGTCACGAACACACCTTCCATAATGGGCAGGCACCCTGTCATGTTGAAACCAAATGTTGCGTCTCACATTTGCTGGAACATCATCAAGTAACCCTGGTAGAATTTGTTCAAGAAAGATCCGATATTTATGTTCATGTGGGATGGTAATAGGTATGGGCCGACTAAGCAGTCACCAACCATACCTCACCACACATTTATTGCGAAGCGATGTTGTGCCACATGGGGGCACACACCATGTGGGTTGTTGTGAGCCCACACATGAGCATTGTGCTGATTGAATAAGCCTCATCTGTGAACAAAACATAGCTGGAAAATTCAAGTCTTGAACACTTTCTTGGAGAAACCACTGCGCAAAAGCCACACGTGCAGGATGATCTCAGGGGAGCAGTAACTGAACCCTTTGGAGATGAAAGGGGTGTAAGGAATCATTGTGCCAGACACGCTGTATACTGCAACGAGACACTCCTAAGGCAGAGGCAACGGTACGTGTGCTGGTAGTAGGATTATTCTGGACGGCATTCAACACACTTTCTTCCATGGCGGTAGTTCGTGTCGAACGTGGTCTGCCCGTCCTATTCCTGTTACCTCTAAATGACCCATAATCGCACAAATTTTGATGCACACGCGCAAACAAACGGTGGTCCGGTACATGTCTGCCTGGGAAGCGCTCTCCATAAATCCGTTGAGCAGCTCGTCCATTGCCCTCTGCTAATCCATACACTAGGTGCATGTAGACCAGTTCGTATATCGATGCATGCTCTTCGTGTGGCGACTACTGCTTGAATGAGTAAACCAGAAATTTTCCCTCTCGCAAACTGATGAACAGTGCCGTGTACTGACTTACGGTGACGTTTCCGGTTATACGTTCCTATGCGATTCACATTCCTTTAGATGTTACCTATCTCCCCTAAACATTTGTACCAATATTTTTAATACACCCTGTATATTATAATACAATTATTTTCCAAAAACTCTCTATGCTTCCCCCGTCTGGGTTGGTGTGGCCAATGAAAATTTCAAAAAAATCTGAGATCTGACAATTCCAACTACGTATACAGATAAAATGTGATATGCACTAACCTAACAAACTGACTGCACATGTGCTAACACTGACAAACAGCTTTGTTTGCATCTCCAAAAGTTCATAAGTAGGGATGCACCTGTACTCTAATTTCAGACTGTGTTTATCATTAGCAAGTTTCTGTTGTAGGAAACCTAAGATATATAGATGTTTTAATTATGTTTACCCTGAAAAGTGTTGGGCCACAAAAATGTGATCATTGTAAATGTGTAACTTTGCTCCTCTTTTCTGCCATTTTCTTCGCCTTGCAATTGATATTGGAATTAAATACCTCCTGAAATATATAAAAAAAAAAAAAAGAGAAGCTTTTCAGTTAATTTTATACATTTCAATTAAATTAATTTTTATTCAAAAGATGTAAAAATATATAAATTATACTCTACTCTAAGTTACTCTAGTTCAACTATAAAGTTCAGAAAGAGCAAAAACAGTATTAGTCAAATATAAAACAAAGTATGGCTGATATTTAACAAGCATTTTACAAAACCTATGTGTTTGACAGGTCTGGTGTATACTAAAAAATAAGCAGCAAAAGAACTAATTTAATAAAACAAATTTCCATTAATTTGCTAGATGGCTGAGGCCAGAAGGGTTTACATATTTATTGTGACTGCATACACATGAGGGACAACTGAAAAAGTTCATGGCCTGAGTATGAAAGGGTGGTAGTACAGTGTTTAAAATTTGTGTATTTCATGTAATACACTTCAAGTAGCCCATCTAGTTTAATGCAGTTTCTGTAATGTTTTTTATTAATTACAGGTCACGAAATCGACTTTGTTGATTTGAATGTGTAATCAACATCTTTCCTCATTAACACAACAAAGTTGTGTGAATCAGGAAAGATGGATAAAATCAGTCACTATGAGGTCATCCAATTTGGGGAAAAAAAGGATTAACACCAAAGGCAATTCAGAAGAATACGGTTACAATATTGGAGGAGGATGCCCCTTCCTATTTCCCACGCTGTGAACGACCTGCAAAATCCATCACCCTAGAAGTTGGCAGCGTGCATGATCTAGTGATGAATGATCAACAAGTGACAGTTTGGCATATTGCCAGCATCTTAGACATCATATCTGAACATGTGTACCACATAATAACATAGGTTCTTGCTATGAAAAAGATGTCAGCACAACGAGTCCCAAAGTTGCTGACAGCAGATCAAAAATGCACAAGAGTTTCCAAGTCAGTGGACATTTGCTTCATTTTCAAGCAGATCCAGAAAATTTCCTTGCAAGGTTTGTGGCCATGAACAAGATGTGGGACCACTACTTTCAGCAAGACAAAGGAGCAGTCCAAACATTGGCAATGTGATAGCATCAGTTTTTTGGGATGCTGTGGAGTGTGGAGTGCTGCTAGTGGATTAGGAAGAGGTCAGGCAGTCACAGAGGGGACTATTTTGCAGACCTTGTGAGGTATTTGTGTGAAAAAAATCAAAGACAAACACTGAGTAAAACTGAGAAAAGGAGTCTTGTTCCACCAGGAGGACAACGTGCCTGCTCATAAGTCTGTCACTGCCATGGCTACACTGCATGAGTGCGGCTTTGAAATCTTGTACCATCCCCTTGTACCAACCAGATCTAGCAACATCGAACTTTCACCTATTTCCTAATTTGAAAAAATACTTGGCTGGCATCCATTTTTCCACTGACAGTGATGTCATTGCTACAGTGGATGCATTCTGGAGACCCAAGAGAAAACTTTCTTTGCAGCTGGAATAAATGCATTACAACATCAGTGGCAAATGTTTATTGACTCCAAAGAGGACTATGTTGAAAAGTAACGTGTTACCAGACTCCTCAAATAAACTTTTCAAGCTCTCCCCATATTGAATAATGAAGGGCATTTTCAGTGCCAAAGTTCGGGCAATGCATTTCACCCTTCTAATTTGTGGCCACACAATATCAGATAATGATAGATTTAGTGATTTTTAATATATTCTGTAGAAAAGCTTTTTATGGCAAGATCCACGATGAACATGACAGAAAACATAATACCAACCTAAAACTACAGAAACACCATAGTCATAGGATTTGAGAAAGGTGTGCTATATATTTAGGGTGACCAGACAACACAGTTTTCTGGAATTTGTCCCAGTGTCCTGAAATTTTAAATGTAATGGTTTACCTAGCAGTTTTATCATTTCCAATTGCATGAATTTATTTTCAATTTCCAACTTTATCTAAGAAATAAAACTTCTTAAAAATAAATTAAGAAATTTCATTTTTCAGATGTAACATATAACAATTCAAATCTTGCTCATTAAGTTTACACTAAGCAATAAATTGATATTATATATTTTCAATTCATCTAAATTTTAAGAGATTGCAGAAGAAAAGTTATTATTATTATTAGCTATATGGTGCAAGGAAACCTGAGGCTTATGCTGCACCAGCCAAAAAAAAAAAAATTCCCGAATTACCCTGAGAGAGAGAGAGAGAGAGAGAGAGAGAGAGAGAGAGAAAAGTAGAAGGGAATCACCAAGAAAGAGAAGAATGATGGTATTTAGTTCAATTTATGGAAATTCTTTTTTTAACTACCATGGAATGAGACAAGTGTGTTTTGCATATTCAATATGTAAATAAAAACAAGTTTACCTAACCTGGCAGACTACTGGAAAAGGTCCCTAAGGTTCGAAGTACTGCACTGCATAAAAATACTTAACCATAGTACTAATTCCTACGTTTACTAGAACATATTCTCAAATATCTTTCAATAATAGCAAATTTTTACAAATATTTTATAGTAAACTCTGTAAACTCCAGCACTTTAGAACCTGGAATACTTTAAAATCAGCACATTTTACAAAAAAAAAAAAAAAAAAAATATATATATATATACAGTATATATATCAACATTTTACCATTTTGAAATATTAGGAAAGCAATCTGGCATTCATATTAATTGACTGCATTTGTCTTTAAGAATTCATGCAAAAGTAGACAGATAAATCTGTATTTTTATAAGATGCTTGCAGGACAATTTTGTCCTTTATTCTTTTTTTTTTTTTTGCAGTTAGGAGTAGTTGGTTGGCTGAGTTGAGTTTTATTGGTGAATTAGCAACTAAGGCATAATGTGCCAAAATTAGGTCATATATAAAAAATGTGAAGCTTTCAGTGACCTATAATGAATTTAGTCACCATGGCAATACTACTACTACTAATAATAATAATGATAATAATAATAATTTTTTTTATTATTATTATCATTATTATTTTGCAGTTAGGAGTAGTTGGTTGGCTGAGTTGAGTTTTATTGGTGAATTAGCAACTAAAGCATAATGTGCCAAAATTAGGTCATATATAAAAAATGTGAAGCTTTCAGTGACCTATAGTGAATTTGGTCACCATGGCAATACTACTACTAATAATAATAATAACATGGCAATAATAATAATAATAATAGCACAAATATAAAAAAGTATAAAATATATATCAATAAAGAAATAACAATAAAAGATAATCTAAAAATATTTATTGGTTAAATGCCTAAGAGTATGAAGAGTTAGTTTATGTATGGTTACTGAACATACATCATTTCTACAACCTAGGTAGTATGAATGCATCATTTAATTTTATCTCATGTTGTGAATACCTTCACAATGAATTGCTATGGTATTGCACTACTTCGAATAAGTAATGCTTCACCTATGGAGAAGACTAATGTTACTTATTCTCGGCAGATACCACCACCCAAAGTCACCATTTCAAAGCTTATTGGCTTACTCATCGGTGGGTGGGCAGGTACCCTGTTGTTGTAATAGCGACAACCCAGTTATGGAGTATAACTCCACAATATGAGAGATGCTTAATGGTGTGCATGGTTTAATCTAAAAATATTTCTTGGCTAAATGCTTATGAGTATAAAGAGTTAGTTTATGCACGATTACTGCACATACATACATACATTTCTACTACCTAGGTAGCATGAATGCATCATTTAATTATATTTCATATTGCAAATACCTTCACAATGAGTCGCCATGATATTCACTACCATAAATAAGTAACCTTGAATAAGTAATGCTTCACCTATGGAGAAGAAAGGCTTTTGATACTGTTGCACATGGAAGACTGCTGCACAAATTGGAGCAGTGTGGCATTGGAGGCAAATTGCTGCTATGGATAAAGGGGTGGTTGAGGGGGAGAAGACAGAGAGGGGTAATCAATGGACACTGCTCATCGTGGACTAATGTTATTAGTGGAGTCCCTCAGGGTTCAGTATTGGGTCCATTATTGTTTTCTGTATTTATAAATGATATTGATGATGGTATATCAAGCTTAATGTCCAAGTTTGCAGATGATACGAAGGTTGGCAGGGTTGTCAAGGACACTACTGACACTATGCTACTGCAACAGGATATAGAAAGGTTGAGCAGATGGGCTGAGAGGTGGCAAATGAAGTTTAGCATTGACAAATGTAAAGTACTACATATGGGAAACAGCAACCCCAGAGCAACGTATCAACTCTGTGGTACTACACTGACAGTGGTAGAGAATGAAAGGGACCTGGGGGTGGTTGTGCAGGCAGATATGAAGTTCTCTGAGCAGTGCAGACGGGCTGCAAGAGTAGCTCATGGTGTATTGTCAATGATATATAAGAATTTTTCTAGCAGGGATAAGGAGGTGATTATTCCCTTGTATAAGGCAATGGTCAGACCACACCTAGAGTACTGCATACAGGTCTGGAGGCCTCATTTCAAGAAGGATGTAGAGATGCTGGAACGAGTACAGAGAAGGGCAACAAGATTGGTGAATGGAATAAAGGGGTGCTCTTATGAAGAAAGGCTTAAGTTTTGCAAATTACAGTGTCTGGGGACTAGGCACCAGCAAGGTGATCTGATAGAGGTGTATAAAGCCTTGAATGGTTTGAGCATGCTCAATGCTGATGGGATTCTTCCTTTTGCTCAGAGTAATCACCTGAGAGGGCATAAATTCAAATTGAGGAAAGACAGATGTAGGATAGATGTGAGGAAATTTGCCTTTAGCCAGCTTTTTTTGATTTGGTAGTTGTTGGCGCATCGGCTTCTGTGGCCATATTGCACCTCCCAAGGTTTTTGCAGTACTTTGATCCAAGCCCGAGGCGGAAATCGAACCCGCGACCTTTGGGTTGCCGGGCAGGTACTTTACCCACTCGGCTAGCCCGGTCGGCTCCTTTAGCCAGCGGGTGGTTGGTTGGTGGAACAGACTTCCATCTCTTGTCGTGGAAGTTGATAGCCTAAACAAGTTTAAGGCTCAGCTGGACAGATATTTCGAACGAATAGAGGGGTGAAGTGGAAGTGGTTATTTTTATTTATTTATTTATTATTTATTTATATTTTTTTTTTTGGCTGATGCTGCATAAGCTTGCTTTCTTGCATCAAATGCCTCTACTAATGCTAATGACCAATGTTACTTATTCTCAGTGGATACCACCACCAGGCAGCACCGTTTTGAAGCTTATTGGCTTACTCAGGCCTCCATAGCTGAGTGGTCAGGAGCAGGAGTGCAGTAGCACACGCTCTTTGAATAGACTGGGATTCAAGCCCCTGAATGCTAAATACGGTCGATCTGCCAACCCGCACTGGACCAGCATGGCAGATTATGGTACATTTCCCTTTGCATGAATTGAGGAGGGCTTTCACGTGGTCCAAGGCTAATTCTATAGCATTAAACTCACTCAGCTGTATATATGCTGCATATGAAGGGAATGCCTCCCAAATATAGTGTTATCTGGGAAGGTGGTAGATGATCCGACAGATGACATTGAGCCATCAGTAAAAACAGGCAAGGAGTCAAAGTACACATCTCAGCAGGACACAGCTCTATGCTGCACACTGGTGGTGGTGGTGGTGGTGGTGGTGATGGCCTGTGACTATTTTTAATGGAGAGGTCGCATGATGGTAAGCGAGGATGCCAGGGTGAGAGCAGTTGCCTCGGTGACAGGGCAACATAGTCTAGAGTGATATTAAGCTCTCTGAGGAGCTCTTGGACACAGACACCAAAGGGATAGTTGCAGTCTGATGGGTGTTATATAGAGTTTCCCATAGTGACTCGAAGACTAATATCCAAGTAGGATTGTTTGGCAGGAATTTCAGTTTAAAGTATATTTTAGTGATAATTGTTTTCATTACAGGTACAGTGGCAGGTCACTTGCTTCAACATACAAACTCTGGACAGGGGATGTTCTAAAGGCTCCAGTAGCAATACAAATGGCTTGATGATGACAAAGTGCACAATCTCCTTGTGCACTTTGTCCACAGTTGATGGATATGAGGTAGAAACGTCAACTTTTTATTGAAAACGAGTCCCGAGAATTTTGTCTCGGGTGCTACTGGAATGATGCTTTGTCCGAGCTTGAGTTCTGGTTCTGCGATAGGTGTATGCAGACTATCTTCTGAGGCAAGAACCTGAAACTGTTAGCCATTGCCCAAGATTTGACATGGTCAACGGAGTGTTGCAATTGTCTTCCGATAATCCTCATGTTGCATGACTGACAGAAGATGATAAAGTCATCAAAGAAGAGGACGCTGTTCACAGTTGGAAGTTGTTCAGTAACGACAGCTAAAAGAGTAACACTTAGAACTGACCCTTGGGGAACTTCCTGCTCTTGGAAAAAAGATTGAGAGAGAAGGGACCCCACACAAACTTGGAATGAGCGGTTTGATTAAAAAAAAAAAATTAACGAAAAGGGCTAAATGACTCTTAAAACCAAGATTATAGATATCTTTTAGAATTACATATTTTCAAGCCATGTCATATGCTCTTTTCCATATCAAAGAAAATCGACACTAGGTGCTCGTGTTTAAGGATAGCATCTCGAATAGATATTTTCATCCTTATTCTTGCACAAGCAGCTTGTCAGAGCAATGGGATGGTAATTATTAGGAATTTTGGGATCCTTTCCTGGCTTAAGGAAGGAAAACGATAGCCTTATGCCAGGAGTCAGGAAACTGGTCTTCAAGGTATATTGAACAGGCAGAGCAGCCAATCCACAGAATCAGAGGAAAGATGTTTGATCATCTCATAATGGATGTCATCCGGCCCAACGGCACTAGCCTGGATAGCCATCTTTGCTTCTTCTATCACTTAGATGGTCATCTGGATTAAAAAAGAAGCATAACGGATCCAGGATTCTTTTTGACTCTGACGTAACATGCTATTGTGTGTTTGATAGCTATTATATTATCTATGGTGGGATAATGATGAAATATTCCCATACCTTGTTTTGAGCTTTTCTTGCTTGCTGCTGTACATTCAACATTCCACCATGGTTCTAGATAATGCAGAAACCATGTCGACATCTTCAGAATTGCAATTGCCACTCTGTCCGGATGATACTTTCTGTGAACTACAAAACTGCATCATTAATTGGTGCGTTACTGATTATGATAGTAGCTAACAATGCCAGATGTTTGAAGGCATTCCAGTCAGTGTGATCTATCTTCAACTGTGGTATCCTAGACGTGTGGCATGGTCTCCCTTTACAAAGGGTGGCTATCACAGGGAAGTGAACACTACCATAAAGGTTGCCTTCTACTTCCCATGTAAAGACAGGGAGGGGAGAAGGGGGTGCACAGAGAGAGGTCAATTACAGTAAATGTACAGGTAGGCATGTGCAAAAAAGGTGTTAATTCCCAAATTTAGAAGGGCCAGGTCATTGATTTCCAGCATAATTAACTGTTCAACAGTCCATCCCCTCTTCCACTGATATCTGCACTATCCCACAGAGTACTGTGTCCATTGAAATTGGCTAGTAACAGAAAAGAGGAAAGAAATTGCCTAATGAGATCACCTTATACCAAACAGGACGTATACCAAACAAATTTTTCCCGATAAGAAATAAAGGGAAAATGATTAATCCGTTCCCATGATTATTATTATTTGGTTTTTAGGAGCATTAGCAACTAAGGCCATATTGCTCCGGGGATATGCGGTGGTCATTTTTGCATCCTCCGTATTTGATGGTCATGGGTTCGAACCCCGGTCTAATCAAGAAGCGTGTGCTACGCACTGCTGCTCCTGCCCACCTGGCTACGAAGGCACCGCCGTTCCCATGAAAAAAAAATCCTATTGTTATTGGCATATTATACATTGATGGGGTTATATAAAATAATTTAAACACTGCTTAATACTAAAATACATAAATACAAAATCAATTAGATGAAATACATGAAAATTTAACAAACTTTAATTTTCTCTTTTCTGTCTTTTTTGCCTACTTGGACCTAGTTGAGAATCACCAGGTTTGACGTTTACTAAAAATCTGTCCAAAGAACTTTGCTTCTGCCTTTGCCTCAGGATGTTTTGGAAATGTGACATTGTCTGGTCATTCCAGACAATGCTATTATGGCTTGTTTGGGCTTTGTTGGGGTGGTACTTCTCTGCAAAGTTTTTGACATCCATCCATTTGGCAAAGATTTCCTTGATTAATGAAGTAGGGGCTTTCTCTATCTCCTCCTCCTCTGAGCCTGAAGAGAGTGTATCCATCTTAGTCTTGTGCTCCTCCTTCTCAAGTTCCTGCAGCTCCTCAGTGGTCAGCTCTTCCCTGTGCCCCTCCACTAACTCCTCCACATCACCATCACTCATATCCTCCACTATAGGCACAGCCTCAAAGTCCCTTTCAGTCACTGCTTCTGGCCACAAATTCCTCCAAGCAGAGTTCATTGTTCTGTAGGAAATTTTCTGCCAGGCTTTGTCAATGAGAGAGATATGCAATGGACGATAGTAAAGTGATCTTTCCAAAACTCTCTCAGGGTCAATTCTGTGTCAGAGGTCACTTCAAAGCACCTCTGGAATAGTGCTTAGTGTAGAGTTTCTTGAAATTACTGATGACCTGCTGGTCCATGGGCTTCATCACTGTAAAGTTCCTACTTTACAGTGATGAAATGAAACTCCGGCAGCACACAGTCCTGCAAGCTTGGAGGGTGAGCTAGAGCATTGTCCATTATGAGGACGGCCTTCAGAGGCAGGTTTTTCTCCTCTAAATAACTTTTTACACTTGGCCCAAACATAATAGTGAGCGGAATGAAGGGATCCTCTTACCAAGCGAGGCTTAAGTTCTGCAATTTGCAGTGGCTGGAGACTAGGCACCTGCGCATTGATCTGAATGAGGTGTATAAGGCCTTAAATGGATTGAGCATGCTGAATTCTGATGGGATCTTTCCATTTGTTCAGATTACGAACCTAAGGGGGCATAAATTCAAATTAAGAAAAGACAGATGTAGAATAGATGTGCAGAAAAAAGTTTTATTGTTAATTATTTTTAATATAAATAATGGCTGCTGAGCACCTAGCATTGCTGGAAAATAATACTGTTCATCTCCTTACTGGAAGTTGGTAAATAAGGCTTTCTGTTCATATAACTTTTGCACAACACAAAAGCTGAAGGAAAATATTAAACAGTGTTTCTCTAATTTGATTCAGGCAACTCTATATGTAGGTACTTATCTTTAACTATGAGGAAAACAACTAATGCATATAGAGAAGGCAATGCCCATTTCAATATCTTATATAATTGTTGTATTATTATTTAAAAAAAAAAAACAACAATATAATAGATAAATATACAATAGATAAAGAACAACTATAACTGTGGGCTATGTGACTTTTTGGCTGCATTTATAATCTCAGTTCTTGCACCTATTCACAGTGTCAATCTTTCAACTAGTACAATTAAAATTGACTTAATAAAATAAAATGCAGGCCAATTATTGTGATCACTTATTTAATGTTATCACTTTTATGAAGTCCCAATCAAATGTTTACTAATTAAAAAAAAAAAATAAAATAAAAAAATAAATAAAAATAAGTTGACTGTACCAGCACTTTGGTTTATGTTATCACCTTTTTCCTTTATTGCAGTTGACGGGTGCACAGTGGAAGTGACTACGTAACATCCTGATTTATTCTTTAACTCCAATATGTCGAGGCCAGTTATTGAATTTATTCCATGCATTTTGTATAGTTGTTGGTTTTCTCCATAAAAGAAATTATTGTATCTCTACTCCTACCAACCACTGTTTTACAGTAGAGCATTAACCCTTTTCTTGATTTTAATATTTTCTTTATTTGTTTCTAATGATTTGTATGGAATTCTGGAAACATTATGAGTTTCATTTTTATTGACAACTTTCTCGAAGAAATAGAGGACAGTCAAATTAGTTTTTTAAATTTCTGAAAAGTTTTCTTTCTGTCCATTTTCGTATTTTTATTGTACACATTTCTGCTCTGCATAAACTGAACATTCTTGTTCTGTTTATGGAGCAGAAATGTGTACAATAAAACAGAACATTCTTGTTTCTTTGGTTAGTGTTATCACTTTAGCTGAGTCTTGAATGAAGCGATCACAATAAGTGGCGTTCACTGTATGCTGATATTAACCAACCAAATTTGCTTTTGTTTTAATGAAATTCTATAAATTATAATATTCTTTTTTTAATTCTTTCCAGAAAGTGGAAATATACTTACTTAATAATTCCATTTTCATTTGTTTCTATTACCAATGTAGAATTTTCATTAATATATGTTCGACTAGAAGAGCCACTTACACCTGAAGTTTCACTTAAACTACTCCGAGTACTACTTTCAGCTCTACTTCCTATCACAGAAAGTTAGGTTGGGGAGGAAACAAGAAAATGTCATATTAGATAATTTAACACACAAACACCACACACAACTGAGGTAAAGTCATAAGACACTTTTTTTTCTGGCAAAGGCAATAGTTATATATAGGTAGACAAACAGAAGAATGAAAATACAATCCTAATAACAGAAAAATTACTGGAAAAGGGAGAAAAGACATCACTGATGATTACAACATTCTGTTCACCCTCTGTAATATAAACAGGGAAGATGATGTCCATCCCTCTCAGTGTATACCTTTCCCAACAGTATTCTTCCTTCCCCCTCCTAACCTTAGTTCCTTCCTTCTTCAAATCATCAGGTTCTATATCCCCAACTTTTCCTGCCCCCAAAATCCAGCAATAAAATTATAAAATTATTAGAGGGGGATGTCCTTACTTTGGGCAAGTACCACACCCTGCCTGAATTATCTGGTCTGTTAAATAGCAGCAAAATGCATCTTCTATTCCAACCAATGAACAGCTAAGATGCTGCCACTTATGAGCATTCCAGATGAGGACAATAACCTTTGTTCTCATAGCTTCTTTTTTTCATTTTATGTCAATCTTCCTTGGTGTTGACAGGGTATAGATCCATACTTTACATTCAGTGCTGTTAATAAATTTAGAATTCATCTGCAACTGAAGACGTTCCAAGGAGTACATTGTATATTTCATTTTGTGTTTACAGAAAAGCCATTAAATGTGTTATGTAGTGAAGTGTATTTTCATTCTTTTTCAAGACACATTTTTAATATTCAAGTAACAATTTGGTTAAATATATAAAACAACAATAAATATATAAAGAATGACATGTTAAAACATTTATTAAACTTTTTACAATCATTTAAAGTTTATTTGATTAATCCTCAAAACAGTGGTCAATAGACTTAATATATAAGTCTTTTGGGTAGCAAATAAAATTTGGAAAACTGAAAATATTATTCAAAAGTGTAGCAGAAAGAGAACAGAGGGGTATAGATTATGTAGGATGATAATACCATCCTCCTCATTCTGCATGATGCTACTCCATCCCTCATCATCCAAAACTTCAAGGAAATAAATATTATTTCCTTGAAGTTTTTGACAGAGAAAAAAAAAGCAGTTAATTTTAGATATATGCAGTGACTGTTGTGCTGGGGGGAGGAGAAGAGGGGAACAGTTCTAAGTGCTCTTCAGATGATATTCCTCCAATCAACTCTGAGAGAGAACTGCTTTTTTCAATTTAAAAATGGGTGTTTCAGCAGTTCAATAAATGCAATGCAAGTCATCTCTCCCTTTACATGACATTGTTTTATGGGAATTTGTTATAGCACGAGTACAACTAAATTTTGTATGTGTAATCCAGTCTGAATCTGTCTGATGCTAAAGTTTGACTGATGCTAAACCATATAAGATATGAACTATCACATCTGACTTTACATAATAGCATTAGCAGAGGCATATGATGCAAGAAAACAAGCTTATGCAGCATCAGTCAAAAAAAAAAAAAAAAAAATTCCCTTTTCACCCATCCATTTACTCCAAAAGTTTGTCCAGTTCTTCCTTAAATTTATTTAAGCTATCAACTTCCACAGCAACAGATGGAAGTTTGTTCCAGCAATCAACTACCTGCTAGCTAAAGGCAAATTTCCACATATCTATTCTACAACTGTCTATATTCAATTTTAGTTTATGCCCCTCCCCACTCAGGTTTGTAATCTGAGCAAGAGAAATAATCCCATCAGCATTGAGCCTGCTAAGACCATTCAAGGCCTTATACACCGCAATCAGATCACCTCGCAGGTGCCTAGTCGCCACACACTGCAGTTTGCAAAAATTAAGCCTTTCTTTGTAAGAGAACCCCTTCGTTCACATCACCAATCTTGTTGCTCTTCTTTGTGCTCGATCTAGAACTCTACATCTTTCCTAAAATGAGGCCTCCAGACCTGTATGCAGTATTCAAGGTGTGGCCTGACCATTGCCTTATCCCTGCTAGCAAAATTCCTGAATCTTAAACTTGATAAGACCCCACGACCTGCTCTGGCAGCCTGTCCGCACTGCTCAGAAACTTTACATCTGACTGCACAATTACATATAGGTCTTTTTCATTCCCCACTACCCTAAGTGTAAGTAAGTATCCATTCCTGTCTTAAAACATACTTACTTACCCTGAGTGTAGTATCACACAGTTGGTACATTTCTCTGGGGTTACTGCAGGGCCGGACTAAGGTATTACGGTGTCCTGGACAGAGAGATTACTTCGGTGCCCCTTTGCATATCGTAGAAATCTGCATGAGGGCAGTGACCTCAAGCTATAATCAGTTTCTGGTGCCCCTGCAAGAATGGTGCACAGGGTAGCCATGGATGGCCACCCTGTTAGCCTATGTCTTAATCCAGCATTGGGTTACTGCTACCCATATGCAGTTTGTTCATTAGCATAACATTGACCTTCCTAAAATGATGAGTACTCATTTTAGGAAGGTTGTAGAGCTGCTGGAACGAGTACAGAGAAGGGCAACAAGATCAGTGAATAGAACAAGGGTTGCTCTTGTGAAGAAAGGCTTAAATTTTGCAGATTACTGTGTCTGTCGGCTAGGCACCTGCGAGGTGATCTGATTGAGGTGTATAAGGCCTTGAATGGTTTGAGCACGTCAATGCTGATAGGATTCTTCCTCTTGTGCAGAATAATCTGCCTGAGAAGGCATACATTCAAATTGAGGAAAGACAGTTGTAGAATAGATGTGAGGAAGTTTGCCTTTAGCCAGCGGGTCGTTGATTGCTGGAACAAACTTCCATCTGTGGTTGTAGAAGTTGATAGCTTAAATAAATTCAACGCAGAACTAGACAAACATTTGGAGTGAATGGATGGGTGAAATAGACTTTTTTTTTTTTTTTTTTGCTAATGTTGTTTAAGCTTGCATTATATGACTCTGCTAATGCTAAAACCCAATGATCAGTTTTGGCAGCCTGTCTGAAGTGCTCAGAAAACTTCATATCTGACTGCAAAATTACCTCAGGTCTATTTCATTTTTTACTACAATGAGTGTAGAACCACATAAGTTGATATACTGATTGAGATTACTGCAACCTATAAGAAGGATCTTGCATTTTTCAGTGTTAAACTTCAACTACCATTTCTCAAACCGCCCGCCTAATTTTTTTTTAGATCTTGTTGCAGTAGCTTACCCTGAGTACTGTCATTAACCACTTGCCCACCTTTGTATGTATCATCTGCAAACTTACACATTAATCCTGATACCTTCATCAATAGCATTATTAAATATAGAAAACAGCAATGGGTTCAAGCATTGAACCCTGGGGACTCCATGAAGAGCAGTGTCCATTAATAACCACTTGGTCTTCTTCCACTCAAACATCTCTTTATCCAGAGCAGTAACTTGTCCTTAATTCCACACTGCTCCAATTTGTACAGCAGTTATTTATGTGCAACAATATCCAAAGCTTTCCAGAAATTATTGTATCATAGTATCCAATCAGATTGGTCAGGCAAGATTGCCCCTTAACGAATCCGTGCTCTAACTGCAGTATAATTGCATTCCTGTCTAGATGGCCCTGTGTTATTTCTTCAATCAGAGACTCCCTTATTTTTCCAGGAACAAAAGTTAAGCTAATAGATTTGTAATTACTCATGTCACTTTTTGATCCTCTTTGTCAATTGGAGATATATTTGCACATCTCCGGTCCATAGGGACCTCCCTTGAATCCAAAGATTCTGTCATAATTATGGTTTGGGTTTGCTTTGCTGCCTAACAATATTATTCGACAGATCTCATTGACCTCAGATGCCTTTTATGTTTAGCTTCAACAAATTTTCTTTCATTTTCCTCTTAATTATCACAAAATCATTTAGATCCGTGCTAGATTATAATTTTCTGGCATTCTTCTCCCTAAATAATTCCTCATGCAAGAACGAGTAAAGAAATTTTTGCTGCTTTTCTTGGCAAAAGTGCTTTTTCCAAGAAAATTTTTTATTATTTTATTTTTTTTATGTTAGTTTACAAGTGAAAGGAAAGTAGAATTTCAATTATACTGCAATCACGTCCCTTGAAAAATCACAGCAGTGATTTTTCAAGGGACGGTCTTGTCTAACCAATCTGATAGGTTACTATGATGCAGTGACCAAGGAACTGGATTAAAAAAATAAATTTTAATCATGTACTTGGACTTCAGGAAGGCTTTTGATACTGTTGCACATAAAAGACTGATGTACAAACTGGAGCAATGTGGCATTATTACTATGGATAAAGGGATAGTTAAGTGGAAGAAGTCAGAGAGTGGCTATCAATGAGCACTGCTCCTTGTGGATTAATGTTATTAATGGAGTTCCCCAGGGTTCATTACTGTTTTCAATATTTATCAGTGATATTGATGAAGGTATATCAGGCTTAATATCTAAGTTTGCAGATAATACAAAGGTTGGCAGGGTGGTTAATGACAGTCATCAGGGTGAGTTCCTGCAACAAGATCTAGGAAAATTGGGTTTTGCTGCATGATACATGCACGCATGCGCACGCACACACACACACACAATGTTCATTCTCTGATATTCCAGGGTGGCCCAGGTTAGAGGCACTAACCAGGGTACTATGAGCTTGGGCAACTAAATTTTGTCGTTGCATTATTGAGATCAGGCTAAGTCAGTTAGAGATACACCTGGCAGGATTGAGCCATCTATATGAGAAGTAATGGCATATCTGTCCTTTGGCTTTACTACTAATTGTTTTTCTTGCCTCTCAATAGGTTGCCCTGTTTTATATTTTCTTACCGAGTTTCTGGTGCTTATAAATTCTAAATTAGGCTAGGTGATTGATTTTACAATTTGGGCAAACTGACTACAAGTGCCAAACTTTTGGTACTTATACCACTATATAAGATTTTGAATCAATGTGACAATTTAAATAACTGGCTTCACTTACTAGGCAAATTTGGGGCACTGGGAGCAAGTATGATGTTATGAGTTGGAACAATATTTCCATCTTTTTGGATCAGGATTCTTTTTTGTGTGTGTGGGTGTGTGTGTGTGACAGTCTTAATTCTCAGACTTTTTCACCTTCAATTACATCTATCAGGTCCCAATCCAGTATGACTGTTTTTGAATGTTTAGTGTAGAAAGTGGAGTGGCCTTTTACAGAAATTCCTCCAAAGGCAGTCAGCTACAGTATTAGTAATAACGTGCAAGGAAGCTACAGACTTTTGCTACACCACACAAAAAAGCAATAATAAATAAAAAAATTAAATTAAATTAATAAAGATTTAATAAAGATTCTGAATAGGCTAATTTTGTGGTTCTCACAAGTCCCCTAACTGTAAACTTATCAATTTTGAGAGCTCCATCAGCATTTTTGAAAAACATTTTCGTAAGACGAATGGAGCCATCTTGCTCTTAGACTGATCTGTCAGACAATGTATTAAAAGAAAGGAAAGGAACTCTTATTGGCTAATAACCTTTCTCATTGTCTTAGCCTGAGTCAGGTTGATGTTTGTCCAGGTCAGATGACCTTAAGCAGGAGAGAGGTATAGTGGAGGAAATGTATCAAAGTCCATTTGCCCCTCTTAAACTCAGCAGCATGGATTTTTTTTTTTTTTTTTTGCAGGTTTCCGGCTCTGCCACGGGGAGGCAGGAGTAACTTAGAATGATCAAGGAGCATTTAAGTAATTTCTTTCTAGAACTGACTTATAGCTTTTTAAATGAATCTACTTTTTAACAAAAATGGAAGAAGAAAAATCTGCACAACTGTCAATTTCTGAAGAAGGCTTTTGAAATGCTCTGGGACATTTTTTGTTCCAGGTTTCCAGTCCCACTATATGGAATGGCATAAATGGTTCCACCAGTGACCAAGCAATAATGGATAATTATTAAAGTTAAACACACACACACATGCACAAAAAAAAGGTGTCCTTCCTTTCTTCATATGGAGTTACTTCTTTACTTATAAGAGCAAAAATGAAATTACTTTTGAATTAATAAACTTTAATGCTCTCTATAAACATCTAATTTATAGAAGGCAGTTAGAAATAACTTTGCAATCACAATAGTCACTTCTCGTCATTAAGACTGGAACTGAAATAATTTATGAAATGAGTGAGGAAGTTTTGGGGATGTTTAGATCTTTTTGCATATAAGTTTATTTCATTAGTTTGAAATAAACTAATGATGCATTCAGTACATAAAAGTAAAAAGAAGAGATCATGTATAAGTTATTAAAATTTTTTGATATTGCATACACACAGCAATAATATATCCAGCTCCTTGACAATGTGTTCTGTATAAACAAAA
Source organism: Mastigoproctus giganteus (assembly GCF_048544385.1). NCBI lineage: Eukaryota > Metazoa > Arthropoda > Arachnida > Uropygi > Thelyphonidae > Mastigoproctus > Mastigoproctus giganteus. Next base: position 438,433 of record NC_143588.1, read on the forward strand.
AAAAAAGCTCCAGTCATAACTTGGCAAAGTAGAGAAATTACACAGTAGCTGAGCTGGATGTCTAATAGAGTTACCAAAAGGTTTGGGTCTGGTGGTCTGTTTAGTGGTGGACCTGCAAAAGCTGTTTTAAAGCTGTACTCTTGATATGTAAGGAATATTGGATCTCATCATGATGCCTGTAATAATTTCAAAACACCACTCATACTGCATGATGGAAGAGATGAGAGCTGCCAGAATTTTGCTCTGGAAACTCTCATCACTTCCATCATATTAATAGCATGGATTTCACTGCTTCAAGCCTCCAATAAGTGCAATGATGGTTTAGCACCAGATAAGGACAGTCATCTATCCCCTGGTACTGTCTGATGACACAGAGAGGCAGCACTCCTCTGTGCAATATGGATACCACCCCTCAACCCCTTCTTCACACATGGGTGTACCCAGGGTTACTAACAGTCCAGGCATCATGATGGTGCAAGCAGTGGTTCTGGTTGTAGAATGACTGGACATCACCAAAGGTCAGTTCACTTGACACAAGTGGGACCTGAATGTTGGTTCCATCAGCGTTTAAGACTTGCAAATATCAAGTACTAGGCTGTCATTCCTGGAAGAATATCTGTGACAACCCTCATTTCAATTACTGTTAGAAGTTAAAATGAAATAAATGCACTTTTACACCATATGAGTAAGTTTTATCACATCACTTGACACTTAATACACTTGTCTACATTTTAAGCTTCTGTCCTTCTTCAGGTCTCCAAATACCATGAAATGTAGCCAAGTGTATTGTGTGGAGTGATGTGATAAAATTTCAATAAACATCTTAAAACTTACTCCATGGTGTCAAAGTGCATTTATTTCATTTTAACTTATAATAATGACTAACTACATATCATCCTTCTGTCAGACAATTACAATTAATATATTATTATTATTTCTTATTTTTTTTTTAATAAATTTTACTGTAAACATCATATACAGTCCTAAATTCAACACACAAGAAAAGCATTAAGCATAAAAAGCAATAGTATTATCCAGATTGTATCAAGACTTTAGTTCCTGGATGAAGAAAAAAAAAAAAAAAAAACGCTATCCATCTCCACTGGATGAAACGTGTCCAGTTTATATATTCATTTCGCTCATTTAGAGAGCTGGCACCTCCAGACTTTCTTCCTCTTAATATGGCCCTGTACACTATATAAGTACATTGAAAGCTTTAAATCCTTAAAAAGCAGTATGACAATAATACTTACTTGTTTGTTGTAACAACAAAATTAAATAATTGAGGGCAAATCAATTTTAAATGTAAATTAATATACAGAAAATATTACATGAAAGACGTGAGTAATTAAAAAAAATAATAAACATAAAAATTTTTGGATATCCTCACTGAAATTATGTTGATAATGTGGTCGGATAAACAACAGCAATTATTACTTAAAATAACGAAAATATTTATGATTCACATGAAAAGTTATACATTATTGCAAAAGAAAAACAAACAATACACAGAGATGGGATATGAACTGTAATGAAATATTTTCATTTAATCATCCTTATGACTCACTGAAGACACCAGATTACATTAAAATTTTTATGAAAATATTAGACATTAAAACATCACTACAACAAAACATTTATTTAATGGACTATATGATAATAAGGCCCATCTGCTAATGACAGTTGTCTGCAAAACTTGCAGACAACTCTGCAACTTTTGCAGACAGAAATGTGTATGATTTCTAGAATATCATTAAAAACTATTGTACCACGAGAGATAAAAAAAACTTAAAAAAAATGCCTTACCATAATTTCCTATTTATGTGAAAGATTTTGAAATTTTACCATGTGTCACACAGTGGTGACTCTGACTAAACCCTAAAGAGTTTAAAGAACTCCTGAGTATCCTCCTTGGAGTTTCAGATGTCTGATATACTAATAGAGAGTGATGGCAAGCTAAAATCCTGCCTGCCTACTTGGTTTTCTAATACTGTCTCAAAATAGCTATCTCCCCAAGAGTTAGTTAAGATGGTAATAAGGTATTCATAGTGTGAAGGCAAACTAATAAAGCATATGACTGTATTCAAAACCCCCAACCTGTGGCTTTAACAGAGTACTATTGTAATTGGAAAGATTATGCCATATTCATGAGAGCAGATTTTCACATCAAATTAATTTCAAATTGTTTAAAGTTTTTTCATAGCAGCAGGAACTGTAAATATAAGTTAGGTAGCAGTTCAACATTGAGGTCATAAATGGAAACAAAAATGCTTAATAAACTATTTTGGTCTTTCTAACTGGTTATCAGATACTGTATTGATAAACAAAAGCAAGATCAACCTTCTCAATAACTGCAGTTAAATTTGGCTTATTATTAAAAAATATTAAATTTAAAAATTTTAATTAAATATTAACACGTTTGCTGCATTGACACATAAGCATAATGTGTCTTAATGTATACACGCACATAATGTACTAAGTATCAACATACAAGTGGTGTAAAAGCTAAGGCATGTGAAATGAACTGCTCAATTCTGCTGGCACATTATTGAACTTTGAGCTATTAGCATCGATGATTAATTTTTTTTTATAATTTGTATTTTGCTTGTGTTGAGGTTAGTTTAGATGCAAAAGAATAAACTATTGATAAAAATTTGAGTTTTGTTCTGATTTACAGTGCCGAGTCCAAAAGTGTTTGCTCTTAGCTACGAATTCCAGAATTTTACTTTTCAACCATTATTCAAAAATTTTTGGAACTATAAGGATTTTTATTTTTTTTTTAATGTTATTTCTCAACATTCCAAAAATTATGGCACAATGAAGCCACTCACATCAACTAGCCTGTTGATTCTTGTCACAGGTTTTAGTCATTCTCTAAATAGTCACTGTGCAGATTTACACATTTTTCCCATCGGTGGATGAGGCCACGGATACCGTTTTTATAGAAGTGGTGAGGGTGGTCTTTGAACCACGACTCTGTAAATGAGTGTCTTGTCATCAGGGACGTGGGTCTCCCGAAGAAATGATTTGAGAGAAGGAAACAAGAAGTAGACCGATGGTGCAAAATCGGGTGAGTAGGCTGGATAGGGCAGTATTTCATATCCACAAGTGGCCGCTTGTGTTTTTGCAATTTCGGAAGTGTGAATTGGGGCATTGTCTTGAAGCATTCTCACATCTTTGGACAGCATGCCACGCCTACAAGTTTTGATTTTTCTCCCTTTTTGAGTAAGTTGGCATAATAGACACCTGTAATTGTTCTATCTTTCGGCAGGTAATCAGTCATTATTATGCCTTTCTCATCCCAAAACACTGTCAGCAAAACCTTTCCTGCTGATGCTTGGACCCTTGCCTTCTTGGAGGATAGGGGAACCATGATGTTGCCATTCCATGGACTGCTTTTTACTTTCGGGGTCAAAATGGTGTATCCAACTTTCATCCTGAGTGATTAGATGAGAGAAAAAGTTTTCCTCATTTTTTTGGCACAGGGCTAACAACTCTTGTGATTTCTGTTGTCAATCAGCCTTCTGGAAACCAGTCAATAATCGGGGAATCCATCTTGCACTCAATTTCCATAAATGGAGTTGGTCATGAAGGACTGTTTCAGAGTCCACACTAATTTTCACCTTCTGGGACAATTCAAGCACAGATATCTGGTGATCTTCCATGATTAACGACTCCACTTTTCTGATCGTGCTGCCATCAATGGCTGAATGGGGACGACCTGGAATGGGCTCAGATTCTACCGATGTCCGACCACAACTAAACTGTCTATGGCAGTGCTTCACAATGCCATAGATGGGGGCTTCATCCTTATATACAGCAGTCATCTCCTTGTGGATTACTTTAGATTTCCCCTTCAAGAATAGATACCGGATTACAGCTCTGGCTTCAACTTTGCTCATGATGCTACATCGTCACACGTTCAGCTCGGTAAGAGAAAAACAAATTAAGATAAAGGGCTGAAATTTTACACCTTTCATAGATAAATATGTACGATGCTACATACAAAATATCATGACTTTGTGATATGTGGAAGTAGGTGAGGGCGATTCTTTATTGAACCACCATCATATAGGAGGTAGTATTAATCAATGTGTATTGCTGTCACCCAAATCACCAAGAAGGCTTGCACTGCAAATGGGCATGTCTTAGAGGGATGTTAAAAAAAGTTAGGCTTCAATCCTCATCATATTCATGAAATGCACGAGCTTAAAGAAGTCGACAAAACAAAAGGATTGCATTATTTTCTTGTCTATACTGATGCAAATGGAATTCATATTTTGAACAGTGTTTTCTTCAGTGATAAAGCATGATTCCACTATGAGAACAGTCCAAAACGGCAAGATATGGAGTAATGAAAATTCTCACAATTTTTCATGAAACGCCTCTTACATCTTCAAATTTTGGTGTGCAATTTCAGTACCACATGATTGGATCTCTCTTCTCCAACAACAGAATTTATATTGGGATTTAATAGACCACTACACTACTCTATAAAGATGAATGTTATTGTTGGTTTCAGCAAGATGGGGATGACTTATCACACATACAATGAAACAGTGTGCAACACTGTGAGACTTTTTTTTGGTGATTGATGATTTTTAAACATTTGTGGCCACCAAGATTCCCGATTTTAATGCCACTGGATTATTATTTGTGGGTCTTGTTGAAAGCGTTGGGTTGGTTTGTTTGTTTGTTTGTTTATTTATTTATTTATTTAGTGGCTTTATGGTGTATCAGCATCTGAGGCTATATTGTGCCAAGTCAAAAAGCGCTGGGTGAATACCAAATCATCTTTTCTTCCTCTTGCTCAGAATAATCACCTGAGAGGGCATAAATTCAAATTAAGGAAAGACAGATGTAGGATAGACGTGTGGAAATTTGCCTTTAGCCAGCTGGTAGTTGGTTGGTGGAACAGACTTCCATCCCTTGTCGTGGAAGTTGATAGCCTAAATAAATTTAAGGCTCAGCTGGACAGGTATTTCGAATGAACGGAGGGGTGAAGTGGAAGTGGGTTTTTTTTTTTTTTTTTGGCTGATGCTGCATAAGCTTGCTTTCTTGCATTATATGCCTCTACTAATGCTAATGCTAATCTTCTATAAAAAGTTACTTCTACCATAATGTTGCAAATAAAGCCAGTTTTTAGACTTGAAAGGACAGATGAATGGCATCTAAAATGATCCTCCACAAATGTGGAGGATCATTTTAGAAGTTATTAGTTTATTGAAAAATTTAATTTAAAAATGTCCTCCTATTGTTAAAGTTAAGATTTATATAAATTAAGAGATACTGTTCAATTCCAAGCATCTTTTGAACCTATAGTTCAGTTTCAATCAAAAAACTAGCACAATATGTAAGAAGCTGTAGTACAGAAGCTTCCCTTGGCAGCATTATAGGCAGTACAAATTAACCCTTTAGTGATACAAATATATATATCTCCATCTTCATATTGAAACCATTAAATCTGCTGGGATTTACCAATTTGTGTTGGTAAAAGCCCGAAATTCTGATTTTTTACAAAAAAAACATTTTGGAGTATGAAATTTTAACATCTGATGACACTAAAATCTTAATATTAAATTATAATAGAAAAGAAACAGTATTTGTAACTTCTTTCTATTATGATATATTAGGTGCTTCAAGTATAGTGCCTATGTTATCCAGGCAATGGGGATAGGAGATATATGCCCCCATGCCTTTATTTAATAATAAAAAAAAGTGAACAAAGCAAATTTTCATTCCCTTTAATGCTTCCCTTTATGCACTGTCTGACAAAGGGAGAGACTTTTGCTTTCAAAAGCAACTATAGTGGTAATAGACAGTTTTTAAATTCTAGCAGTGGGACCAACTGTTACTACAGAAAATTCTAAATAACAAGCATTAAGAAAAGTGATCACAGAATAAGCTTTTTATATCAATTAAGAGATACTGTTCAAAGTTAGACCTATATGGTTATCAGATGTACTGATGACACTAGTGGCAGAGAACAAAAATCTGTGGGGTACATATAAAAATTATCAGGTGGTACAGAAGCCTATGATAGATATTAACTAGTTTGAAATCAAATCATATAGGAGGTTAGGCAAGCTAAGGCAGATTAATTTAAGTTTCTGGTAAATAATGCAAAGAAAAGAAGCAAAGACTGCTTTACTTATATTAACAGTGGGAAAGGATTGAATCACATGGATCCACTTGATGTCAATAGTATAATTATTGATGATTATGCTCAGATTGCTGACCAACTGAACAGATATTTCTTTTCTACATTCACACATGAGGAATTTTTTAGGGTGGAGGACACCAGTTTATGAAATTGTAACAGGGGACTAAATAATTTTGTTATAACTATGAGGAAAGTGGAAGTGCAATTGTCGAAGCTAAATGTAAAAAAGGCACCTGTGGTGGATGGGATCAATCCAATTATATTAAGAGAAGTGAGGGTATCCATGTGTTGGCCAAGATTTCTGCGGCTCCTGTAAATGCCAAGTTTTTATTTATATTTAGTCATTTTATTGACTTAACTGTTATACTAAATTATCTTCTATAAGTAGCTTTATAGTTCCAGTCAAGCTCCATGGTTTATTTTGAATTTAGACAATTCTGAAAGTTAATATTTAGTATCTGTAAATTTTACCATTCTTAACTTTCCGCCATTGTTATACGATACGGAATAGCGTAATGTAAATCCCGAACTTCATAGCGTAAGGTTTAATGTAAAACTAGATAGTTATTTGGTTTTTTTTTTTTTTTTTTTTTTTTAGGAGCATTAGCAACTAAGGCCATATTGCTCCGGGATATGCGGTGGTCATTTCCTGACCTTTCCGCATCCTCCGTATTTGGTGGTGACGGGCTCGAACCCCGGTCTAATCAAGAAGCGTGTGCTATGCACTGCTGCTCCTTCCCACCTGGCTACGGAGGCACCCAACTAGATAGTGAAATACGTGACACTGTATTAGAAATCTGTTAGATTAGTATAGTAATCAATTAATCAGTAAAATTTATTAATCTTATTAAATTTCATTGTGAATTAAATTATACTTAAACAGAATCATGAGCCAGGCTAGAGCAGAAAAGCAACAGGCACAAAGTAACAGGAGTGCTGTGGCTCGGGGGAGAACCGAAGGGGGCAATTCTCAAACGCATCACAGTCTAAAAAAATGTGTGAAATGTTTGGACCTTTCTAGAACAAGGCATGATCTAGCCAAGGAGGATGTCCTTGTGCGTGCAGGTGCAGAGACTGTGAAGAAATTGGGTGTTAACTTAGCATTTTGATGGGTGTCTATGAGAGTTCGAGATGCAGGGTAGATACCCTCGAAGCAATCAATATGAGGGGCTCATCAAGCCCTCAGCTGCCCAATTCAATGCCACAGCTCACTCCTGTGCATCAGGAAACACAGTGGCAATCTCCAAGGCAGAATGCACTGGTCCCACAGGAAAAAAGCTATTGTTGGTGACTATTGTTAGGAAGACAGGGAGGATATTCTGCAAAAAGGATAGGTGGAGCAGAACCAGAGTATGTCTGACAGAAGCGAAAGCTGATGACGATGCAGGGAAGATATTATTATTAGCCATATAGTGCAAGGAAGCCTGAGGAATATGCAGCACCAGCCAAAAAAAAAAAAAAATTCTGAATTACCGAGAGAGAGAGAGAGAGAGAGAGAAGTAGAAGGGAATCACCAAGAAACAGAAGAATGATGATATCCAGCTCAGAACGATGATTGCACCAAGCCCATATTCACCAAATGTGAGCACAAAAGGAGATATTGTTGTACACATTGGCACAAATGACCTTAAGAGTAAGAGATCTGCAGACTTACTTAAAAAAGTACAGGTCAATGTTGAAAAAAAAGTTGAGTTAGGGTTAAATTTTAAAGTGTCTGCAATTCTGCCCAGACACGATAGGAGGGAGTATATGATGAGAGCCTTGTCAATCAATTCGACCCTGGAGAGATTGTGCAAGGCTAGTGTGGTACAATATTTTTCAGCGTGATCTGTGCTTGCTTGCTAACAAGAGAGAGAGTGCTTCTACAGGAATGGGATACACTTAAATAGAAAGGGTGCCAGAATATTTCCTGATGCTATCAAGGCAGTGTTAGGTGTGTGGGAAAACTGCTAGCTTGTGGTGGGGGGGGAAAGGGTTCACAGACTAAAAGATTTAACAGTAGCTGCAGGCAGAGGCAAAAGTGATTCTTGAACTGCTTCTATTGTAATGAACAGCAGCCTACAGAGCAAGTTGCTGGGGATTTCAAGAGCTGCTGGGAGTCATCATGGAACAAGTAAATACGTGGGTTGTGTTAGAGTAACTAAGAGTAAGAACAGGTGCATGTATACTTGCATGTACACCAATGCTAGAAGTACAATAAATGATGAATTTGAAGTGCTGATCAAGATATAAACGGCAGATATTGTTGAGCTATCAGAGACATGGTATCACACAGATAGCAGCAGTGCACCCATTGTACTCCCCAAGGAATTTGGGGACTACAATGTGTACAGAAAGGATAGAAAGGGAGGATGGGTTATGCTGTTAGTTAAGAAACACAAAATCTAAGGAAGTGCAAGGTTGAGCCTGTTTGGTGGTACATAAACACTGGGAAATGGAAAAAGAGAGTAGGAGTGTGATATAGGCATAATGAGTACAATGAAGAGTTGTACAGAAAACTAGAGTGGGCCAGTAAATCAGAATTTCTTGTGATGGGGGATTTTAACTTTCCTGATATTGACTGAAACTTGTGGTTTGGTCACTTCCCGCTAGCAAGACTTTTGTGGATTTATTGCGGGATTGTTTTCTAAAGAAACATGTTTGAGGGGGAGTAATACTCTTGATCTGATTATCAGCCGTGCTTAGCATTAGTAGAGGCATACAATGCAAGAAAGCAAGCTTATGCAGCATCAGCCAAAAAAATCTTCCCGTTTCACTCCTCCATTCATTCCAAATTCCTGTCCAGCTCATCCTTAAATTTATTTTCAATAACCACACACTGGCTAAAGGAAAATTTCCGCACATATATTCTACAACTGTCTTTCTTCAATTTGAATCTTTGCTCCCTCAGGTTCTTAATCTGAGGAAGAGGAAGAATCCCATCAGCATTCAGCTTCCTCAACCCATTCAAGGCCTTATACACAGCTAACAGATCAACTCACAGGTGCTGAAATTTCAGAACTGAGGCCTTTCTTGGTATGAGCACCCCCTTTGTTCCCCTCTCCAATCTTGTTGCCCTTCTTTGTACTCGTTCTGGCAACTCCTTCCTAAAATGACGCCTCCAGACCACTGCCAGGTACAACAGGATAATCACATCCTTGTCGCTGCTAGCAAAATTCCTATATATCATTGAAAAGACTCCATGACCTGACCTGGCAGTCCATCTGCACTGCTCAGCAAACTTCATATTTGACTGCACAATTACCCCCAGGTCTTTTTCACTTTCCACTTCCCTGGATGTGGAAAGTGAAAAAGAAAGTACCACACAGTTGGTACATTTCTCTTAGGTTATTGCTACCCATATGCAGTACTTTGCATTTTTCAATGTTAAACTTCAGTTGCCACTTCTCAGCCCATTTGCCCAGATCCCGTTTATTGTTTGTTATTTGGTTTTTAGGAGCATTAGCAACTAAGGCCATATTGCTCCAGGGATATGCGGTGGTCATTCCCTGACCTTTCCGCATCCTCCGTATTTGGTGGTCACTGGCTCGAACTCTGGTCTAATCAAGAAGCATGTGCTACGCACTGCTGCTCCTGCCCACCTGGCTACGGAGGCACCTTCTAGATCCAGCTGGAGTAACATACTGCCTTTACTGTCGTTAACAACCGTGCCAAAATTTGTACCATATGCAAACTTGGACATTAATTGTGATATACCTTGATCGATATCATTGATGAACACACTAAACAACAATGGGATCAGCAGCAAACCATGGGGAACTCCACTAATAACATTTGTCCATGAAGAGCAGTGTCCATTGGTTATCCCTCTCTGTTGGCTCCCACTCAACCATCCCTTTATCCAATGTAGCAACATACCTTTAATGCCATACCTCTCCAATTTGTACAGCAGTCTTCCATGTGCAACAGGATCAAAAGCCATATGCAACAGGATCAACAGGGACAATTTGACACCAGCAGGAAGAGTGAAGAAACCAACTATAGGAGAAGTTTGTACTTGGGTGAAAAGATCTTGGGATAATATCAAGATTGAGATCGTTGTCAAGTCATTTAAGAAGTGTGGCATTTCAAATGCCATAGACGAAACTGAGGTCGAGACAATATATGAAGACAGTGATTCGTCATCAGACACAGATGAGGACAAGCTAATGGATGGGAGTTGTATAAATTTTATGATGAAGAAAACTTGAGTTCAATAACTTTATGTAATACATTTTTTTTCAAATTTTGGGCCCCAAAATTAAGGTGCATCTTATACATGGGGAAATACAGTGCATACTCTTTCTGGAAGCCATATCCCAAGCAGACCTAGGCTCATTAGTCTTAGATTCATAAAGTGTTTGGCCAAAGAGGATGGTTGAGATATAATCAACAGGGATTGGATGGAAAGCTTATTTGGGCAGAGCAGGCTTTGTCTTCTAAGTGGGGGAGGGGTGTAATGCGCTTCTATTTACAAGCTACAAACTGGCAAGATTCTGTAGGCACCTAGTGCAGATCAAAGGGCACTGTGTTGAATAGTGCTGAGAGATTATAAGATTATGTTTTCAGCTGAAGCATATATTAAAAATCCACAGTCTAATCATGACTGGCTGTCAGCCCCCCAATATGTTGAGAACACTGCATGAAGGATATTTAATTTGTGACGGCTTGTAGTTTGCGGACTTGTAATATGTTTATGAAAATTTAGTTTAGTATCTAAAACTAAACCTAAGGGTTTTATGGAATTCCTCATGGGTATTTCTATGCCTTTTGGTTTTAAGATAGGCCAATTGCACTTTTCTTCCAATGGAACATGATCGATGATTGACAAGAAATAGCCATATCATCTACGTATATATATTTTCCACCAGAGCTGGAATGTCTCGAGTTATGTTACTAGTACATAATGCAAAAAGTTGCACTTAAAATCGATCCTTGAGGTACTCTTTGCATGTGTATCATATGAATTACGGAATCTTTTCTTGAAAGGTACTGATATGGAGAAAATTTCAAATAAATTGAGGCAAGTTACCTCAGTCCAAGGCTGTATAAGACTTGGAGGATTCTATACCTCCACATGGTGTAGAATGTTTTATTAATATCAAAAGTTACCATTACCATGTGTTGTTTTTAACAAAAGCATTTTGAGTGCACTTCAACTTTAATGTAGGTGTCAGTTGCACACCTGTTACGATATAAAACAAACTGGTGGCATGATACAGCATTCTGATCTTCAATAATCTAGACAAATCTTTTGTGAATTATCTTTTCTGGCATTTTTTCTAAACAGCTGGTCAGTGATATAGGATGATAACTGCTTGGGGAGGAAGCATCTTTTATTACTTGTTATATATGAGAGTAAATGTTCTCTTCAAAGATTCTGTTTTAAAATTTCAACAATGTGGACATGGAGTTAAGTGATGAAGCATTATGTAATAAATGTTCTTGTTTATACTCCAGCATGACCACCAGGTCAGTGGAGTTTACAATAAATCAATCAATACAAATGTTAAATCATATTTAGCAGTCACGGGCTTGGATCCTGGTCCAATCAAAGAGTGTGTGCTACTGCACTCTATACAAGGATAAGGAATTTTTCCTTACCCTTGTGTAATGGGATAAGGAGTTGATTATTCCACTGTACAGGATGGTTAGGCCACACCTTGAGTACTTCATACAAGTCTGGAAGCCTCATTTCAGAAAGGATTTAGATCTGCTGGAATGGTAAGAAAGGCAAAGGGATTAGTGAAGGGAACAAAAGTCTTACCAATAAAGGCAAATTGCAGAATCTGAAGACTAGGCACCTGCATGATGATCTGATAGTGGAGTTTAAGGCTTTGAATGGATTGAACAAGCTCAATGCTGTTGGCATTCTGTCTTGTTGAAACTATACACGGGGGAAAACAAATTCAAATTGAGGTAGGATGGTTGCAGGACAGATGTAGGGAAGTTTGCCTTCAGCTAGCAGGTGGTTGTTATGGAAGTGAGTAGTATGAATAAATTCAAGGAAGAACTAGACAAATTACTGGAGGGGGATGAACAGGTGATGTGGGAAGTTTTTTTTTTTTTTTTTTGATGAAGCTTATAAATTTATAAGCTTGCTTTTTTGTATCATTTGCCACTAATACATAAAGTGCAACCTCAATATAACACAGGAGTTGGTGACATCTTTTAACACCAATGTTATAGTCTGAAATAAAATTTTAGGCTAGTTTTTTCTAATTTGTAATATGAATATGAGATAACTTAAACAAGCATTTTAATTTGAAGCAATTTCATTTTTGCATGTGTGTGTGTGTGCACATTGGGGTGCAGGTTTAATTTTCATATTTCAAGAGAGAGACTCACTCTCTCTCTCTCTCTCTCTCTCTCTGCTAAGTGGGAGTGATGAGCGCATAACACTTTATTGCCAATAAACAGTGCAAAGTAAATGGTCCATGTTAGTTACGAAAAGAATATGTTTTTATTTATCTCCTGTTTTCACCACCTAAAGCAAAAATAATATATTTTTTTTTCATGAAACAAAGATAAATTTTATTATTATCTTTATTTGTGGCGTGGATAAACTTTTACTAAGTCTATCAACTGCCAATGCCAACATGCCTTGTGTTAAGTTTCATTTTCAGCCATTGACATAGTTGTTCTTAGTTATCTCCTTTTCACAAGGGTGGAGGTGGGTGGTAATTGCTATGTGACATCATAGCTGTTGACAACAACTATTCTGCAGTAAAAACACTTGTTCCTCGACTGGTTATGTTTATTCGGCAGGCACAGGGTAGCAGTGACCAAAAAGACATGGTGGGCTCTATAACGAAGGGTGATATCCTTACTGTAGTGATTTATTTTCATTTAAATAGTGAACAAAAACAAAACTTATTTGCCTTTTTAATCTCCATTTGATACCACAAGTAACAAAGCTTAATTATAGAATAAAATGTATCAACATTCAATATTGCAGTTCTTTCCAGAAAGCCATAAATATTATAACTATTCATTTTAAAATGTAACCAACAATTGCAATGCAAAGTTTAAATTTTAAAAGAAAGAAGTACACATTCCAGTTATACTATAAAAAAAAAGCTTTGTTTTTGTTAACAGGTACCCCTTTCATTATGCAATTCCAGGGAACACTTTGCATTATGCCTTTAGCAGTTTCTGCTAACGGCAACATGTGATTTTATAGCTTTGAGAAGGATGTTTACACCTCCATTTACGAAAATTTATAAGTGAATATATTGCAATTAGGAGCTTGCCTTCATTTCCGCCTTCACAGGAAAAATGTTTACTTTTGTGAGTTCCTTGTGTGCAATTATTGTGTCAGCGGTGTACTGTGTACATACATATAATATTGTAAGTAGAACACTTAAATTTGAAAATACGGTATACACTGGGAGCGATATATGGAATGAAAAAGAGGAAGAAATGGACTGGAGATTAAAATAAGAAGTGAAAAAGTGACTAAGATGGAATAACACTGCGGTGTCTCTCACAATTTCAGTGTCATCATTAGAGGTCATCCACCGAAATTATGAAAAAGACAGCAATGTTCTTGCTTCTGTTTCCGACATGATCTGTATGCTATGGTGCACGTGTAGTTGCCACGTGCTGTGAAGGCAAATTTAGATATTAATTTTGCATTAATAAGTTTATAAAGAATGTGCCAATAAAAGTGGTTATAATACGTAGTGCATACAGATCATGGATGACCTTACAGAAGCAAGTGAAAAGAATTGAAAAACTGAATAAACTATAATAAGGAATATCAGTATAGGCCGGAAGAAAGGGACTTACTGTTACTTTGTAAGACTGACCAAAAGAACAATATGGCGAGGTGCCGGTATATTTATGTGGGGGAACGCTAGCAGCTCCTAGCATTAGGTGTGGGAAAAAAAAAAAAAATTATGGTGTTTGTATAGATAGGAATGATATGAAATAAGGTAAAATTAAATATGTTTACAATATATACATGTTTAATACACTGTATTAGGCCAATTGGTGGGTACAAGTTTTCTAGACTGTAAGACACCACAGAGGCCTAATGTATTGTATATACACTATATACATACTTGGTGTGTATGGGTTTAGTTTTTAATTAAAGATTACTTTTATTTTAATGTCCCATAGTTTTTCATGCTTTAAGATGTTAAGGGCTTTACTGAAGTGGTAGCAAAGATATGCTTTAGGAAAATGGTTGTTAATTAGTTTATTGTATAGTATCTGGATATTATCGATAGTTGTTTCCTTGTTGCTGCAAATGGTAGCTATTCTGATGCTTTGCGCTAGTATAACGTTGGAATGTACTGCTCTAGAAATATTGGAGTTCCACTGTGTGAGGTTGACTATATTAAAGTTGAATGCGTCACGTTTGTGGTATAGGTAGATGGTAGCTTTGTTGTTTATTAATGTAATATCTAGATCTAGAAAATGGGCTATAGTATCATTGTTGTTTGTTTTTTCTAGTATGAGTTCATTGGGGTATAAGTGTCCATAATCTGTGATGAAGTTAGGGCAGTTAATAATTATGAGGTCATCTATATATCTGTAGAAGTTAAGGTTCTATGGAAATGAGTTTTCAGACCAGTATAGATATAGGTTAGCTATAATGCATGAAGCAGGACTTCCCACGGGTGTTCCGTTAGTTTGTTGATATACTGTTTTTCCGTCGTATACAAAGTTATTGGATATACACAGGTTCAGTAGGTTGTTCCAGTAATTGGTATTGCAGGTTATATTCTCTATATTTAACATAAATATCTTTGAGTACTGTTTTTAGTTTGGTTTGGTTAATGCTAGCAAATAAGCTGTGGAAGTTTGTATATTGGTAACATTATTATTCTGTAAGAAATTTAATACTGGTAGGTTGTTGCCTATGATTCTGCTATTTTGTATAACGTTTAATAGCAGTTGCAGTAGCTGTTCAAGTGTTTTGCCCGGTTTGTGTACATAACTATTTTTGCAGGATGTTATAAATCTGAATCCTATGGGTTTTTTGTGGAATTTTGGAATGAAATATATATATGGTGAGTTGTAATTGTTAATGTTCAGTTTTAATTTTTTGTTGAAAGCTATGACTTTCTTTGTAATAATATTGCAGGCACTGGATATTGGTTTGTATGTGTTGCTGGAGTTAAGTTCAGTTCTCAAGGTGCATGCATAAAACATTTTGCAAATAAAGGCATAATTGTTTGATGCTTTATCCACAAGTGTAATGATAAACAGCTATATCTAGTAGTTTTTGTTTTAGTTTAGCTAAGTTATAGTAGTTGGTTTTGTACTGGCTATATATATTTGAACTTAGTGATGCATATTTATGTTTTAATAGGTTGAAGGTATAGCTAATCCACATGTGGTATGCCTCTATAGGTGTACTATATTTATATGCTAGTCGAAAGCAGCAGTTTAATAGGTCTTGATATAGCTGTTTATTGAATGCAGTTAGATTTATTTTGGTACATGGTCTGAATTTGAATCCTTGTGCTAGTATATATCTGAGCATTGGGTCTGCAACAATGTTTAAATTTCCTGTGATGATGTGCCCATGGTCAGGATCAATATTTGGTAAGGAAGTAAATAAATTGGTGATGCGACCTAATCTAGAGAGAGAGATATCTAAAATAATATGCCTAATTCCAATTCCAGCATATTTAGTGTTGAAACTTATGACTTCACCAATTTATTTACTTCCTTACCACATCATTTGATTGTCAGTGTACTTAATCAGTTGTTTCTTAAATACAAAAACGTTATAACATCAGATGAGGTTACTTGGAATAACTATATCAACCTGTGTATTTTAAATAATTATATTTATGGTGGTAAATACACTTACAAAAAATCTATAGGAGTTCCCATGGGTTCACAAATTTCTAGTATAGTATCCAATTTATTTCTTTATTACTAAGAAGATTTCTATATTCATAACAACCCGAACCTTAATTTTTTTGCATTCCGCTATGTCGATGACATTCTTATTCTCAATATTCATTTTGAAAATATTGAAAAATCCATATATCATATTGAACTCACTCTTAATAAAGAAAATATTGGTAACCAACATGCAAATTTTCTTGATTTAAATATTACTTTAAACAGTCCCCCTCTTCGTCATAATTTAGAACTATTCGACAAAAGAAGCAAATTTAATTTTAATATTATTTATTTAACGAATTGGAATTCTAACATTTCTATTAAGGTTCATAAAAACAATCTACACACAAATTATCCGTCTGGCAAATATTAGCAGCAATCAATCACTTTTCGTTGGTGCTTTAAATGATCTGTATACCAAGCTTCGCATTAATGACATTCCAATCAATTTCATAAATTTTATTATAAAAAATCTCTCTGATTTTATTAAACAAAAATTCGGATTCACCATGTTCCACCTTGATTAGGGTTAATTTTTATACTTGTATAGTTGTATATTAGAATGGTGGTATTCCCACTACTAGGAAAGTGATTACACCTTATGACTTCTATTTGAACGATGTTTGTGTTATTTTACTCTAAGTTATTCTTTTCATTTTTAATTTGTTCTATTTCATTTATTAATATTACCAGTAATTACTTATAATCAATCATACTTTCTCTATTTTACTTTGACTACAGAGGGCTCTTATTGTTCTTCTCTTCTGAGCAACTCCACTGTCGTTGTCACAGTTCTCCCTCTGTTTACATTCTATTCATTTTAATCATCTTCGCATAATTGTATCTTCATTTCTTGATTTTATTATATCCTACCCAATTTGATGCTGCTAAATACTACAGGTATTTAATTTTTCTTCCTTTTCATTAGTCTTTCTCCCGATATTTTATATCATATATTTTTTATACATCTAACATTCAAAATATACACTACAAGCTAGCGGTATTAATTTCCACTTCTACTAACACTCTCACAACTAAGGCCCTCTCTATGAGGTTGGGTACTTACACACCCAGCTTGCCTAGTATCCTTTAAACTCTTTTCCTTCTCTTTACATCTTTCTGCTCTTCTTTCTTCTGTCCGTATTAGTGCAATACGAGGGTGATTCGGACATTCTCACTATCTTCGCCTTTATATTTTCAATATCTTTTCCCTCCCTTACCATGCATTACTTCCTTTTTCTATACCGCTACCTTGTTACTTTTTTTGTACATACTTTTAACTTACATATTTTTATGTATTTGTTACTTTTTGTACATACTTTTAACTTAATTTAAACACACTGTGTTTGGGCTACCTTACTCATGTTTCTGGAGATCAATCAATTTTTTCATTTTTTTAATCTATTTTATTTTAATAGTTTCTCCATCAACATGGGTTTGCATAGAAACAGTGTTTGGTACATGATCAGGTTAGCATTAGCATTAGTAGAGGCATATGATGCAAGAAAGCAGGCTTATGCAGCATCAGCCAAAAAATAAAAAAAAAACCCACTTCCACTTCACCCCTCCGTTCATTCGAAATACCTGTCCAGCTGAGCCTTAAATTTATTTAGGCTATCAACTTCCACGACAAGGGATGGAAGTCTGTTCCACCAACCAACTACCCACTGGCTAAAGGCAAATTTCTGCACGTCTATCCTACATCTGTCTTTCCTCAATTTGAATTTATGCCCTCTCAGGTGATTATTCTGAGCAAGAGGAAGAATTCCATCAGCATTGAGCATGCTCAAACCATTCAAGGCTTTATACACCTCGCTGGTGCCTAGTCTCCAGACACTGTAATTTGCAAAACTTAAGCCTTTCTTCGTAAGAGTACCCCTTTGTTCCATTCACTAATCTCGTTCCCTTCTCTGTACTCGTTCCAACAGCTCTACATCCTTCTTGAAATGAGGCCTCCAGACCTGTATACAGTACTCAAGGTGTGGCCTGACCATTGCCTTATACAAGGGAATAATCACCTCCTTATTCCTGCTAGAAAAATTCCTGTATATCATTGACAAGACACCATGAGCTACTCTTGCAGCCTGTCTGCACTGCTCAGAGAACTTCATATCTGCCTGCACAATTACCCCCAGGTCCTTTTCATTCTCTACCACTGTCAGTGTAGTACCACAGAGTTGATACGTTGCTCTGGGGTTGCTGTTTCCCATATGTAGTACTTTACATTTGTCAATGTTAAACTTCATTTGCCACCTCTCAGCCCATCTGCTCAACCTTTCCAGATCCTGTTGCAGCAGCATGGGTGTAGCAGTCTTCCATGTGCAAATTTGTATAGCAGTCTTCCATGTGCAAAGTATCAAAAGCCTTCCTGAAATCCAAGTATATAGGAGCCTCAGTAGCCACGTGCACAGGAGCAGTAGTGCGTAGCCCACTTCTTGATTAGATCGGGATTCGAGCCTGTGACCACCAAATACGGTGGATGCGGAAAGGTCAGGGAATGACAACCGCATATCCCTGGAGCAATACGGCCTTAGTTGCTAATGCTCCTAAAAACCAAATAACAACCAAGTATATGATATCAAAATTATTTTTTGCATCCAGTTCCTTTGTAGGAATCACATTATAGTATCCAATCAAATTGGTCAGACAAGACCTCCCTTTAACAAACCCATGCTGTGTCTTAATTACTACTGCAGTCTTGTCTTGATGATCCTACAATGCTTCTTTAACCAGTGACTCCATTATTTTCCCCGGAACAAAAGTTAAACTAACAGGTCGATAGTTACTAGTGTCATCTTTTGAATCCCCTTTGTTAACTGTGGATACATTTTCATACTTGCAGTCCACAGGGGACATCCCTTGAATCCACGGTAGCTCTCATAATTATGGCTAACTGCTTGCTTACTTCCTTTGCTGCCTCCTTTAATATAGATCCCGTCTATATTAAAGGAGGCATATAGGTGAATCAATGTATACTCCCCACCATGACTTATGGAAGTGAAACTTGGGCACTCACCAAAAGAATGGAAGAGAAGCTGAGAACAACACAGCGAAGAATGGAACAAATTATATTGGGAATCAGACTGTTAGATAAGAAGAGAAACACGTGGATTAGGCAGCAAACTCAAGTAAAGGACATTCTTATCAAAACTAAAGAACTAAATTGGTCTTGGGCAGGACACATAGCTCGAAGACATGATGACAGATGGACTAAGAAAATAACAGAATGGTACCCAAGAGGAGCTAGAAGAAACCCTGGAAGACAACAACAGAGATGGATAGATGAAATTCATGAGTTTTTGGGTAGTAAATGGATGGCCAGTGCTCAAAACAGAAGGAACTGGAAAGTTGCTGGAGAGGCCTTCATCCTGCAGTGGATTGAAAATGGCTGATGATGATGATGAATGATAGGTGAATAGGTGGCTCTGTAGCTGAGTGGTCAGGAGCAGGAGTGCAGTAGCACACGCTCTTTGAGTAGACCAGGGTTCAAGCCCCTGACTGCTGAATACGGTCGATCTGCCAACCCGCACCGGGCCAGCGTGGCAGATTATGGTCCATTTTTCCTCAGCATGAATTGTTGAGGAGGCTTCCATCCTGCAGTGGGTTGATAATGGCTGCACTTTACCTTTTTATAGGTGAATAGATCCCATCCACGCCAGGTGCCGTCCTTATGTTTAACTTCAATAATTTCTCCTCCACTTTGCTCTCTGTTATTACAAAATCACTGAGCTCCCTGTTAGAGTTTGATAAGCTTCTGGCATTCCCCTCATTGAATAACTCCTCATGTGTGAATGTAGATGCAAAATACTCATTCAGTTTATCAACTACCTGAGCATGATCAAACCAACTAAGTTAAATGGACCAAACTGATTCATCCCTTTCCTTCTAGAGTTTATATAAGTAAAGAACTCTTTGCTGTTTTTCTTTGAATCCTTTGCCAAAGATTTCTCGTAATCTGCCTTTGCCTGCCCAACCTCCTTTGTGACTTGATTACAGATTAGCTTATATCTGATACAGGCTTATGCGTTGCATATAATTTATAGGCATCCCATGCATTTTTCTTCTCTGCCACCAGTATCATTAGTTCATCTGACATCCATTTAGGCCTAAACCTTGAACAGTATTTCTTAGTTGGTATGAATAGCCTAGTAGACTCCAAGATTAAGTCCCTGAAGGCTTCCCATTTAGAAGGCTTCCCATTTAGAATCCATGCAGATGATGTTAAAATTGGTAGAGTAGTTAATGATCACTGTCAAGCTGCGCTTCTTCAGAGAGACCTAGATAGACTTCAGGAATGGTCAGAAAAATGGCAGCTGTGCTTTAATCCAACAAAGTGTAAGGTATTACACCTGGGAAACAGTAATCCCAAAATAACTTATTCACTTGGTGGAGTTCAACTAAACCCAGTACTGGAGGAAAGGGACTTGGGTGTTACGATACGGTCAGACATGAAATTCTCTGAGCATTGTAAACAGGTTGCAAGAAAGGCCCATGGTGTCCTATCGATGATCTATCGAACTTTTGCAAGTAGAGATACGGACGTGATAATCCCATTATATAAGGCCTATGTTAGACCACACTTGGAATACTGTGTTCAAGTATGGAGACCGCACCTAAAGAAAGACATCGAGCTTCTTGAAAGGGTGCAAAGAAGGGTAACTCGCCTGGTGAGATCGGCAAAAGGGCGTCCTTATGAAGAAAGACTTCGAATATGTGGGTTGCAGAGTTTGGAAACTAGACACCTTAGAGGAGATTTGATTGAGGTGTTTAAGGCTCTGAGAGGCATCAGTAAAATGAATGAGGACAAAATTTTCAAGATTATAAATGATGCTAGAACTAGGGGACATAAATTCAAGTTACGGAGGGAAATGTTTAGATTGGACTGCAGGAAGTTTTATTTTAGCCAGCGAGTTATAAATTACTGGAATAAGTTGCCTTCGTGGGTGGTAGAGGCCGACAGTTTGGGAAAATTCAAAGGTCATCTGGATAGTACTTTCGGGTAAGGGAAGCGCATAGGATGATAGGATTAAATTCCTCTTTATTTATTTTTTATTTCATTTTATTATTTTTATTTATTTATTAATTATTATTATTTATTTATTTATTTAATTTTTGTTTTTATCATTGTTTTGTTCGGATTTTTTTTTTTTTTTTTTGGCTGGTGCAGCATAAGCCATAGGCTTTCTTGCACCATACGGCCGTTACTAATACTAATACTAATTCACCGAAGGTAACATCATCAGTTGATCCCACTGTATAGAATTTAAATACTGTTTGTTGTTGTTTGTTATTTGGTTTTTAGGAGCATTAGCAACTAAGGCCATATTGCTCCAAATTTAAATACTGTCTGACGCCACCTGTCGTCACCTTTACGAAAGCTAAAGCACTTCCCTTTACCCTCGATGGTAGTTACATCTTTAAGTAAATCCCACATCGGTACACTGTGATCACTGTGACCCAGTGGTTCCTTTATCTGCAAATTCTTAATGCATGAATAATCACTGCTGTTAATCAGATCAAAAGTATTACTCCCTCTGGTTGCCTCAAGAACATGTTGCTGTAGAAAACATTCATCTAATAAATCCACAAGTCTTGCTTGTGTGTGTGTGTGTGTGTGTGTGTGTGTGTGTGTGTGTGTGTGTGTGTGTGTGTGTGTGTGTGTGTGTGACCAACCCACAAGGTCCAGTTAATATCTGGAAAGTTAAAATCCCCCATTACAAGAAATTCTGATTTACTCATCCACTATTTCTCTGCACAACTGTTCGTTGTTCATTAGAGTCATTAGTTCTATAGCACACACCTACCCTCATTTTCCCTTTTCCAGTGCTTATGTCACACCACACTGACTTGAGAGACCCTCAACCCTCTACAACCACACTGACTCAACATTGCATTGTCCACCAATGTCAATTGGATGCAATTCCTTAGATTTTGTGTTTCTTAACTAACAGCATAACCCCTCCTGTCTTGTCTATCCTTTCTGTACACATTGTACTCCCCAAATTCCAGTTCTGCATTTCTTATATCTGTGTGACACCACATGTCTGATATCCTAACAATATCCATCTTTGATGTCTAGACTAGCACTTCAAACTCATCAAATTTATTAACTATAGTTCTAGCATTGGTGTACAGGCAAGTATACATGTAACTGTTCCTCCTCTTAGTTACCCTAACACAGCCCATGTATTTACTTATTCCACTACGACTCCCAGCAGTACTGGAAATCCCCAGCAACTTGCTTTCCAGGCTGCCTGATTCCAATAGAAGAAGCACAGTTATCACTTTCGCTTCTGCCTGAGGCCACTGTTAATCTTTTATTCTGCACATCCCCCTAACTTGGTAGTTCCGACTAACCCAACACTGCCTCGATAGCATCAGCAAATATTCTTGGACCCTTTCTATTTAATTGTATCCCATCCCTGTAGAAGCGGTCACCCCTGTTAACAAGCAAAGATCATGCTGAAAAAAATTCTACCCCATGAGCCTTGCACAATCGTTACAGGGTCAAACTGATTGACAAGGCTCTCATCATATACTCCCTCCTATCGTGTCTGTGCAGAATTGCAGACGCTTTCAAATTCAACCCAAGCTCGTGACATTGTACAATTTTTTCAAACATTGACCTCTACTTGTAAATTAAATCTGCAGATATCTTACTCTAAAAGTCATTAGTGCCAACGTGTACAATAATATCACCTTATGTGCCCTTAAAAGATGATATCTGCTCTACAATGTCATCAACTTTTGCCCCTGGCAGGCATACCCTGGTCCTGTAAAACCTATCTTTTTGCATAATATATTCCCCACTTCCCTGACAATAGTCACCAACAATAAACTAGTTCCAGTGGGACCAGCGCATTCTGCCTTGCTGACTGCTTAATGGGCCTCTCATATTAATTTCTTCGTGGGCATCTATCTACCTTACACCTCAAACTCTCATAGATGCCCATCTGAACCCTGAGTTTGTGCCTAATTTTCTGACACTCAAGGCACCTAACACATACAAAGACATTCTACTTGACTAGATCGTGTGCTGTTCCAGAAATGTCCGCAACCATTTCACATAATTTTTGAGACTGTGATGCATTGAAGAATCACCACCTTCATTTCTCCCTCTAGCTACAGCACTCCTGCTAATCAGTGATCGTTGCTTTGCAGCTTAGTGCATGTCATGATTTCCATTTAAATATAATTTAATTAACAATAAAATTTAACAAGACTAATAAATTTTATTGATTAATTGATAATACTAAGTTAACAGATTCCTAATACAGTGCTATGTATTATGCTATCTAGTTTTATGTTATACCTTATGATATCAGTTCAGAGATATACGTTATGCTATTTTGTATCGACTACAACAATGGCGGTGTGTTCAACAATACTGGTAATATCAATACTGGCAATATCACTAGTTAATTTAAAAAATAAACTAAAGAACACTACTAAGCCTATTTAATATCTTTGTAGAACACAATGCAGTATGCTAATTAACAAAGGTAAAAATATCAAAACTACTTATCCCATTTCAGCAGCCGAAAGTCTACTGCCTGTTCTCTTCGGCGGTAACAGCGCCTTCCTCAAATATGGTGCCAAAGATTCTAATTTATTTGTCTTATCAACACATAAGGAAATAAATTAGAACTGTTTGTACATTTCCTTATAGAAGACTTCATAAACCACGACTATTTATAATTGTATTGTGAACATTTTTACAATTAGAATTATGAAAGAAAAATGACGAGATATCTGCACAGAAATTAATAAACTATTTGCCAACTGCTTCTTTTAACATATTTACATTATTTCCTTTTGGCAATGCATTTCCTCTATGTTTTTAAAATCCAGGAGTTGAGCACAAGGTAATTTGAATTAATGATGTGTTCAATTAGTAGTTTCTAGAATCAGTTTTGTGAAGTGGCATTTTTGATTTTTACCGGAAGATTGTTCCAGGTTTTAGTGCCTCTGTATTTTATATTTTTCTGTCCTATGGCTTTTCGAAAAGTGGAACCTTAAGGTTTGCTTCATTTCTTAGATTGTACGATTTTTCTTCTTCTTCCATTATTATGAAAAAGGATCTGAAGAGGGGGGAAAATCTGGTGTCTTCAAAGCATTGCATCGTAAACAAAGACTGCCTTGGCTTTCTGTAGCAGTTGGTAGATGCTTGGGAGTCTCACTTCTTTATATTTTGAACTTACCAATGCCTTCCAGGGATGCCTAAAATTGAATGAATGCATCGACTGGGAATAGAGCTGATTCTCACAAGGTTTTCTTGGCAGGTGGTACCCCACAAGATGATTCCATAGGTGAGGTGTAGCTGAATTAAAGAAAGGAATATTAGTCTGAGAAGGGAAGGAGACACCCAGGCAGAGGCCCCGGTAAGTATTCCTACTAATGATGAAGTTTTCTTTTGTAGGGTTATCATTTGTTTTCCCCAACTTAGCTTATTATCTAGCCAGATTCTGAGAAACTTGGTTTTGTTCACCCTTTCAAGTTGTTTTTCTTTGTACGATAGTTGCCATCAATCTATCACTGAAGCCTATTTAAGTTATTTTGAAGGAACACTGTTTGATCATCACCATTAAGCTATCAACCAATCTTAATATATTATTTGCAAATTTTTACACCATGCCTTGTATCACTTTGTCAATGTTATTTAAGAAAATCAGAAACAGGAGCAATCTACTTAACAATCTGGGGATGAAACCGAACTCCTAGGAGACCCAACTAACCTTAGCCGATTAACACACACACACACAAACACACACCTTGAAGTTTGGAATCAAAGAGTATGACAACAGTTTCATTAATTTTTTTTAAATTAATTATGACAGTAAGATTTAATATAAAAAAAAAACAACACACAACAAATTATTTTAATTTTTTATTAAATACTGGAATTTCGAGCAAAAAAATATCGAAATGATTAATATTAACAACTATACTTCGAAATATCCTTGACGAGATTTCATCACTGCCTTACACAGAGGTGGCATTCTGGTGATTAATTTTATAATAGTGTCTTGACTAATATTATTCTGAGCGATCTGTAAGGTGGGTTCCCCATAAATTTTGTGAAGATGAGCAGAATTCATGGATTTCACAGTCCAGATGATCCCATAAAAGTTCTACTGGGTTTAAGCCAGGCAACTGTGGTGGCCACACCATAATTTGCAATACTCCCTTCCCCCCCCCTCACTGCCTTACACAGAGGTGGCATTCTGGTGATTAATTTTATAATAGTGTCTTGACTAATATTATTCCGAGCGATCTGTAAGGTGGGTTCCCCATAAATTTTGTGAAGATGAGCAGAATTCATGGATTTCACAGTCCAGATGATCCCATAAAAGTTCTACTGGGTTTAAGCCAGGCAACTGTGGTGGCCACACCATAATTTGCAATACTCCCCCCCCCCCCCCCCCCCCCGTAGTTTAGTTGCTAGAAAGTCCCTGCACAGCTTAGAGCTGTGCTTTTGGTCATTATTTTGTTGTAATACAAAATTTCTTCCACAAAGTTGAAGTTTAGAGGATAGTGCATTATGTTCAAGAATTTTTAAAGCCTTCTTTTCTTAAAATTCCTTCAATTCTGACAAAGTTATCCACTCCAGAAAAACAGAAACAACCCTAGATCATGATGGAATCACCACCATGCTTCACTGTAGGCACTAAACAATGTGCATAATTTTAATTCAGTTGACTGTTTTTACATAAATTCTAAGTTTGGATTCAAAAATTTCAAATTTGGATTCATCTATCCACAGTACGTTTTTCCACTCTTCAACTGTCCAATGTTGATGGCTCATACTTCGAGTCAATAGTCTCTTTTGATTTTCTGGTTTTTGGACTGCTATGCTATTATGAATTAAGTTGAAGCTTTACAGTGATCGTAAACATGGGAGTTTCTCTGTTCCTATTGAACTCAGCTCAGATTTCAGGTGCAGTAAGTCATCAGTTGCTTTTAGAAATCAGTGTCATGGCCATATCTTATGCTTCCATACTTACATGCAGTCATCTCCTAAATTGTCAGTCTCCTTGAATTGTTGAATGGTAGTTTGTAGTCTTTTAAATGAAACACCTAGTTTTTTGCCAATACTTCTCATGGAATAACTTTCTTTACACAGAGTGATAACAGCACTTCTTTTTTTCAACACTCTGTTCCTTACTTCTTGCCATGTTTATCACGAAACACACACTTTCTGAGTGATGGGTGTTCAATTTTATAAGTTACAGCTCTTACTCCTCAATACTATATATATGTAATGTGTGGTTTGTAGAATAAATAGTCTGTGAAAATGGAAATGAAAGTCCACAAGGTGCCAGAACTTAGAGAAGTTTAAGGGATAGTAGAAAGTGGAAGTGAAGTAGTGCTTAAACAGGTGAAAAAATTTGAAAAACCTAGTGCAAAAATGAACTGGGACTGAGGGAAAAAAAAACAGAATATACAAGTAAATAAATAAATAACACTATATTCAGATATGGGAGGACAATTTTAGCAAGAGGTCGAATCAGGGGATGGCAAATACATAATCTGAATATAGTAGATGACAATATGATACATAGCCAGGAAATTCATCAGGGTACTACTCCTGACCAGGTATCAGCCACTGCGTTTCCAAATTTGTCCGTAGTATTAGAAAAAGTTCTTTTTTTTTTTTTTTCTCTCTTTACTGTCTTTTTCTATTTTTTTCCCATTCGTAAAACTATTAGTGCAATACAAGGGGTGACACGAACGCTCTGTCTATCCTAAATCCTATCACTATTTTTGCCTTCTTTTGAACATCTTTTCTCTTCTTCCCCCCTCCTAGAATTTACCATTCCCTATACCATTTACTTGTCTATACTTTTTCATGCACTTCACATACATTTATATTATATTGCACATTATACTTTTGTAAATTTGTAAATTTACAAAAGTGTAATGTGCAAAATGTAAATTAAAATTTATTTTAATTTTAATTTACATGTTTTACACTGAGTAGGGACTACCTTGTCTACTAGTATTACAATAAAAGGCTGCATATTTGCCTCCCTTTTTCTAATACTACAGACAAATTTGGAAATGCAGTGCTTGATACATGGTCAGGAGTGGTCCCCTGATGAATTTCCTGGCTATGTATCATATTTTCATCTACTATATTCAGATTATGCACATTTACCACCCCCTGATTCTATTATGTTTCTATTATGATGTACACGTAAAAAGTATATATACATCATAGCCGACCCGACAGAGACCAGAAGAAAGAAAAGAATAAATAAACTTTAAAAAATAAAAATAAATAAAATAATAAAATAAATAAGTTCATGCTGATAGAATCCTGTGGAAAAAGAATTAAATATAAAATCAAAGAAATCTAAGAGAGGGGGCAAAACATGAAAACTTACTATCTGTATGGGCCAGAAGACGTAGAAAGTCAATGGGAACCAAAGAAGAGAGCCGAATGTTCACAAGTGGTGTATAAATGTCAGTTGAAGCAGCCCTGTGTGTGTGTGTGTGGGGGGGGGGGAAGGTGTGAATTCATAAACAGGAACTGTACCCGTGTGACAGGGAAGTTAGGAATTAAACAGATGAGGCAAAAAAAGCCAGCAGAGGGAGAAACAAAAACTAACAAAGTAGTGTGGAAAAGACTAAATTTTGTAAAAGAAGAAACAAGTAGCAACAGCAGAGAAATAGCATCTCGATATTGCTTTCGGCCAGCCTAACTGCTCACAAGAAATGAAATGTAGTAAAAAAGAACAGCAGAAAGTAATTGGAGTGGAGGTGAATAAAGTAGTGCTTGTGCTGTCCGGTATTGTAAACCTGTACCACAGTTGGTCCCTGGACAGATGACTGGACAATTGCCTCATGTGTTTAGGTCAATAATGGCAATGTTAATGAAATTAAAGTCAAAGTATTATTTTTAAGATTAAAAAAAATAATAAAATAAAATATAATAATAATGAAGACAAATAACATAATACCCCCGTATATAGACAATCCATGGGCATGAGCTTTCCACAACACAGTCTTGGGGGTATAAAACTATACAATATGTACAGGCCTGAATGTAAAGGAAGTTAGTCTACTAACATGTTGTTTAGAACTAAGTCGTAGTTTGTAATGTTTTTAAATTTAATAATGTTAAATGCTTTTTTGAAGTGATGGTAGAGGAAAGCAGCCAGGAATTTATGTTGTAGTAACCTTTCAGCCAACTACCTAGACCTAGACATAAATATTGACAGCCATCATACTGCTATCAGCATTTTGAAAATGAAATGCACAAGGAATAATTCTTATGGGTTTTGGTAATTAACTATATAGTATCGGTGTAAATACACCATAGTTAACCCATAAATTTGAACTACGTAAGTAGC
The DNA here is from genome assembly GCF_048544385.1 of Mastigoproctus giganteus. Classification (NCBI taxonomy): domain Eukaryota; kingdom Metazoa; phylum Arthropoda; class Arachnida; order Uropygi; family Thelyphonidae; genus Mastigoproctus; species Mastigoproctus giganteus. The sequence goes on from NC_143588.1 coordinate 466,798, forward strand.
ATAGAAGACATCACTTTAATTGTATCTCATATTGTGGTTGCCTGCAAAACGAGAAAGCAGTATATAGTTAATTAAATATTTTAATATATATTTTAATTTCTCATTATATATATATATATATATAGTGTTTAACTGCATTGGGATAAAATTTTAGGGTTATATTTTTTAATATTGAAATTTTATTTGAAACTGAATCGAAACCATGACCCAGAGACGGAGCAATATGGCCTTAGTTGCTAATGCTCCTAAAAACAAAATAACAAGAAAAAAACAACAAACAAACAAACAACATGACCCAGAGAAAAGCAACAAAGCTAATGGGAGTACTGTGGCTCAGAGGAGAACTGAGGGGGGGGGGGGTTTCAAGTGCAAACTCTTGCATTTGAACATCACGCAACACAGTGGCAACCCACAAGGGGGAATGCGCTGGTCCCAAAGGAACTGGTTGTGGTCGGTGACTCTATTACAGGGGAAACAGGGAACATATTGTGCAAAAAGGATATGAGGAACAGGACCAGGGTAGGTCTGCCAGGGGCAAAGGTTGATGATGTCATAGAGCAGATATCATCTTTTAAGGGCACAAAAGGTGACAGTTGTATATGTTGGCACTAATGATACTAAGAGTAGGAGACTGACAGAATTACTTAACAAGAACAGGTCAACGGTAAAAAAAAGATGGGAGTTAGGGGTTGAATTTGAAAGTATCTGCAATTCTGCCCAGACACACAATAGGAGGGAGTATATGATGACAGGCTTGTCAATCAATTTGGCCCTGGAGAGATTGTGCAAGGCTCAAGGGATAGAATTTTTCTCACCCTGGTCTGAGCTGGAATCATCCTTCTAGAATCAGACTGATTCTAGAGGGATGGGATACACTTAAATAAAAAGTGTATTTTTTACACTTTTTATTTACACTTAAATAAAAGGTGCAAGAATATTTGCTGATGCTATTGAGACGGTGTTATGTGGGTTGGAAAACTGGTAGCTTGGGGGGGGGGATACACAGAATAGATTAAAAGTACCCACTGGCAGAGGTGAAAGTGATTCTTGAGCTGCTTCTATTGGAATGAGCAGCAGCTTGGGAAAACAAGGTGCAGGGGATTCCAGAGACTGCTGGGAGTCATTCAGAACAAGTAAATACAAGGGCTGTGTTAGGGTAGCTAGGAATAGGAACAGGTGCATGTATACTTGCATGTACACCATTGCTAGGAGTTTGGTAAATAAATTTGATGAATTTCAGGTGTTGGTCAAAACATCAAAAGCAGACATTGTTGGAATATCAGAAATAGTGTCACACAGACAAGGAATGCAGAACTGGAATTTGGGGAATACAATGTGTAAAGGAAGGGAGGAGGGGTTATGCTATTCATTAAGAAACACAAAATTCAAGGAAGTACAGCCAGTAGATATGGCTGTAAAGTGCAGTGTTGAGTCAGTTTGGTGTAACATAAGCACTGGGAAAGCAAAATTGAGCGTAGGAGTGTGTTATACGTCTAATGACTCTGATGAGTATAATAAACAACTGTATAGATAAATAGAGTGGACTAGTAAATCATTGTCTTATATCAGGGGATTTTAATTTCCCAGATACTGACAGGAATTTGTGTGTGTATATACCATTAAAAAAAAAGTCCATGAGGAAGAATCCAAGTTGGATAAATAAGGAAGTTGCCAGGTTACTTGAGCAGAAAAAGACTGCATGGAAAAGTTAGAGAGCAATAAAAAGTACAAAAAGCGTATAACAGCTATAAAGTGATCTGTAATAGTGCCACAGAAAAGGTTAGGCTGGCAAAGGCAGATTATGAGAAATCACTGGCAAAGAGTGAAGATAAGGAATTCTTCATATATATAAATGCAAAGAAGAGGACAGATCCTTATCTAATGGATGTGAGATAGTATTAGATTCCCCAGCTGAAGTTGCAGAAACACTGAACAGTTACTTTGCATTGATATTTACGGAAGAAAAACCCTTTGTGTCAATGAGAAATTATGCAATTAATGACATTGAAATTCCACATTTATTTAATGAAAATAACTTTCGAGCCTACAGGCAAGTAAGACTCCTGGGGTTGATGGCATATACCCCTATAGGCTTAAGTGAGGCAGCAAGTGAGTGCCTTGAACCATTATGGCTAATTATGACTCAGGATTCATTCTGCTGGATTTGAAAAGCGCCAATGTATCTCCAATACATAAAGGCAGTTCTATGAGTGAAGTGGGAAATTACCGGCTGGTCAGCCTAACTTCAGTAGAAGGGACAATCACAAGGACAATGATCAAGGGGGGAATTCAGGATCATTTCGACAGAAATGGAATTCTGAAAGATACTCAGCATGGTTTTGTAAAGGGAAAATCATGTTTAATTAATCTGGTTAGCTCTTTTTAACAGAGTTTGCTCAAGATCTGGACTTGTGGAATAATTTCGACATTGTTTATTTGGATTTCAGCAAGCATTTGACTAAGCCCCCATGTGAACAGTTATTTTATAAGCTGAAATTGGTTGGAATCTTAGGGAAAATCCTTAGACAGCTGGATGGCTTCAGGGAAGGAGGCAAAAGCTTGTGATAAATGGTTATTCCTGAGATTAAGTTGATGTAAGAAGTGGGGTACCCCAACGATCAGTATTAGGCCCACCGTTGTTTTTGATTTTCGTAAATGACATTGATGAAGGGATAGAGGGCGTGATGTCTAAATTTGCAGATTATGTCAAGATTAGTAGCATTAGCATTAGTAGAGGCATTTGATGCAAGAAAGCAAGCTTATGCAGCATCAGCCAAAAAAAAAAAAACCCACTCCCATTTCACCCTTCCGTTCGTTCGAAATACCTGTCCAGCTCAGCCTTAAATTTATTTAGGCTATCAACTTCCACAACTAGGGATGGAAGCCTGTTCCACCAACCAACTACCCGCTGGTTAAGGCAAATTTCCGCACATCTATCCTACATCTGTCTTTCCTCAATTAGAATTTATGCCCTCTCAGGTGATTATTCTGAGCAAGAGGAAGAATTCCATCAGCATTGAGCATGCTCAAACTATTCAAGGCTTTATACACCTCTATCAGATCACCTCGCCGGTGCCTAGTCTCCAGGCACTGTAATTTGCAAATCTTAAGCCTTTCTTCATAAGAGCAACCCTTTGTTCCATTCACTAATCTTGTTGCCCTTCTCTGTACTCGTTCCAGCAGCTATACATCCTTATTGAAATGAGGCCTCCAGACCTGTATACAGTATTCAAGGTGTTCCCTGACCATTGCCATATACAAGGGAACAATCCCCTCCTTATCCCTGATAGAAAAATTCCTGTATATCATTGACAAGACACCATGAGCTACTCTTGCAGCCCGTCTACACTGCTCAGAAAACTTCATATCTGCCTGCACAATTACCCCCAGGTCCTTTTCATTCTCTACCACTGTCAGTGTAGTACCCACAGAGTTGATACGTTGCTCTGCAGTTACTGTTTCCCATATGTAGTACTTTACATTTGTCAATGTTAAACTTCATTTGCCACCCTCTCAGCCCATCTGCTCAATCTTTCCAGATGCTGCTGCAGCAGTATACTGTCTGTAGTGTCTTTAACAACCCCGCCAACCTTTGTATCGTCTGCAAACTTGGACATTAAGCTTGATATACCATCATCAATATCATTTTATAAATACAGAAAACAACAATGGACCCAACACTGAACCCTGAGGGACTCCACTAATAACATTAGTCCACAATGAGCAGTGTCCATTGATTACCACTCTGTCTTCTCCCCCTCAACCATCCCTTTATCCATAGCAACAATTTGCCTCCAATGCCACACTGCTCCAATTTGTGCAGCAGTTTCCATGTGCAACAGTATCAAAAGCCTTTCTAAGATCCAAATATATAATATCAAAGTTATTCCCTGCATCCAGTTCTTTTGTGACTGCTTCATAGTATCCAATCAAATTGGTCAGGCAAGACTTCCCCTTAACAAAACCATGCTGTGTCCGAGCTATAACTGAAGTCTTGTCTAGATGATCCTGCTGTGCTTCTTTAACCCGTGCCTCCATTAATTTTCCTGGAACAGAAGTTAAACTCACAGGTCTATAATTACTTGTGTCAGCCTTTGATCCTCCTTTGTGAATTGGGGGTCACGTTTGCACAACTCCAGTCTATGGGTACCTCCCCTGAGTCCAAAGAAGCTATCATAATTATGGCTAAGAGTTCGCTTGCTTCCTTTGCTGCCTCCTTTAATATAATTGGATAGATCCCATCCACCCCAAGTGCCTTTCTTGTGTTTATCTTCAACAATTTCTCCTCCACTTTACTCTCAGTTATTACAAGATTATCTAGCTCACTGCCAGAGTTGAATACACCTCTGGCATTCCCCTCGCTGAATAACTCCTCATGTGTGAATGTAGATGCAAAATACTTGTTTAGTTTGTTAGCCACCTGAGCAGGATCCTCAACTGTTGAACCATCAATATCCAGTGAACCAATCTGATTCATCCCTTTTATTCTAGAGATTACATAGGTAAAGAACTCTTTTCTGTTTTTCTTTGCATCCTTTGCCAAGGATTTCTCATAATCTGCCTTTGCCTGCCTAATCTCCTTTGTGACTTGGTTACAGATCAGCTTATATCTATCATAGGCTTCCATGTCACCCATTAATTTTTATGTATCCCATGCATTTTTCTTCTCTGCCATACATCTAATTAGTTCATCTGACATCCATTTAGGCCTAAACTATGAACAATATTGCTTAGTTGGTATGTAAAGCCTAATAGCTTCCAAGATAAGTTCTTTGAATGCTTCCCATTTTGAATTTGCTGTTGGTAACATCATCAGTTCGTCCCACTGTATAGAATTTAAATACTGTTTTAGACCACCATAGCCACCTTTACAAAAGCAAAAACCCTTCTCTTTACCCCTGATGGTAGTTACCTTTTTGAGTAAATCCCACTTCAACAAACTATGATCACTGCCACCTAGTGGTTCCTTTATCTGCAGATTCTTAATGCATGAAGAATCACTACTGAGAATCAGATCAAGAGTATTACTCCCTCTAATTGCCTCCCAAACATGCTGATGTAGAAAACAATCATCCAATAAATCCACAAAAGCTTTGCTAGTGTATGAGTGACCAACTCACAAATTCCAGTCAATATCTGGGAAATTAAAATCTCCCCTCCTCTCTGATTTACTGGCCCACTCTTATTTCCCTGTACAGTTTCTTATTATACTCATCAGAGTCATTAGGCCTATAGCACACTCCCTACTTTCAATTTTGATCTCCCAATGCTTATGTCACACCAAACTGACTTGACACTGCACTGTCCAGCAATGTCGACTGGCTTCACTTCCTTGGATTTTATGTGTTTAACTAATAGCATAACCCCTCCTCCCTTCCTATCCTTTCTATACTCCCCAAATTCCAGTTCTGCATTCCTTATATCTGTGTGACACCACATCTCTGATATCTTAACAATATTTGCCTTTGATGTTTTGAGCAATACCTCAAATTGATCAAATTTATTTACCAAACTCCTAGCATTGGTGTACATGCAAGTATACATGCACCTATCCCTATTCTTAGCTACAGTAACACAAGCCATGTGTTTACTTGTACCGCAATGACTCCCAGCAGTCTCTGAAATATCCTGCATTTTGTTTTCCAGGCTGCTGCTCATTCCAATAGAAGCAGTGCAAGAATCACTTTCACCTCTGCCAGTGGCTACTGTTAATCTAATAGTCCTTGTATCCCTCCCAAGCTAGCAGTTTTCTGATCCACCTAACAGTGCCCCGATAGTAGAGTAGTTAATGATCAATGCCAAGCAGAGCTTCTTCAGAGTGACTTAGACAGACTTCAGGGGTGGCTAGAAAAATGACAGCTATGCTGTAATCCAGAAAAGTATAAGCGTTACACCTGGGGAACAGTAACTCCAAAATAACTTATACACTTGGTGGAGGTGTACTAAAGCCTGTAGTGGAGGAAAGGGACTTGGGTGTTATGGTACAGTCAGACGTTAAGTTCTCAGAGCATTGTAGACAGTTAAAAGTAAGGTACATTGTGTCCTATTGATGATTTATCGAATTTCTAGTAGAGATAAGGATGTCATAATTCCATTATATAAGGCTATTGTCAGACCACACTTAGAATATTGTGTTCAAGTATGGTACTACTCCTAAGCCTGCTCTATCTACAAAGTGGATCCTATGGAGTTTGTAGCAATTGATGGCATGGCATGATACAATGCATAGCTGTCATCACTGCTCATGAACTGGGGTGGGAGTTTCTAGTTTCTACTAGGGTTTCTCCTTTTCCTATAGGCTGGGAAGAGTAAAATTCCTAAAGAAAGACACTGTGCTTCTCGAGAGGGTCCAAAGATTGGTAAATCACCTGGTGAGATTGGCAAAAGGGCATTCAAATGAGAAAAGACTTCAAATTTAAGGCCCTGAGAGGCATAAGTAAAATGAATGAGGACGATATTTTCAGTTATAAATGATTCTAGAACAAAGGGCTGTAAATTCAAGTTAAGGGGTGGGGAAGATGTTTAGACTGGCTTGCAGAAAGTTTTATATTAGCCAGCAAGTTAAAAATTACCAGAATAAGTTACCTACATGGGTGGTAGAGGCTGACAGTTTGGGGAAATTCAAAGGTCAGCTGGATAATTACCTATGGGAGGAGGGAAATGCATGGGTTGTCTATTTCGTTTTCTCTTATTATTATTATTATTTTTTAATTTTCTTCTTATTATTATTTTAATAGTATTTTTTATTTTATTTATTTATTTTTTGGCTGCTACAACATAAGCCACAGGCTTCCTTGCACCATCTGGCCGCTGCTAATACTAATACTAAAAAGTTTGCTTACTTCCTTTCCTGCTTTTTCTTTTCTTTTTTTTTTTAATAATTGGATAGATTCTATCAGCTAGAGGTGCATTATCTGACTATCTTCTATATTGTCATGTGGTTGGTTATCGATTGATTCATGGTCATTTTGTGATGTTTAAATGGTTTTGGTAGTACTGTAACTTATGGAAGTTCTGTGAAGAACTTCCATAAGTTACTTTGTGGTCACACTGTGGCCAGTTTGTCAATGTGAAAAGATGCCCGGACAATTTAGGTCACTCTCTTTTGAGGCTAAACATCATCCAATAAGCCTGCTCTATCTACAAAGTGGATCCTATGGAGTTTGTAGCAATTGATGGCATGGCATGATACAATGCATAGCTGTCATCATTGCTCATGAACTGGGGTGGGAGTTTCTACTAGGGTTTCTCCTTTTCCTATAGGCTGGGAAGAGTAAAATTCATGAAGTGTTTTGTTTGTTTTGTTTTGGTTTATTCTCATTGGATTTTTTAAAATTTTTTTATCAAAAACGATTCCATTAAATCTTCTCGTATTTTATTCTTTGGCTAATACCTTCGGGAATTGAATTTATGGTTCTCTTCCCAAGAACAAAAAGTTATGCCACTTGTTGCTATTTTGCAAATGGAGGCACCTGAAACACATGGTAAGGGCAATACTCTTCAATCTAACTGTCTTCACGATATTAACCACAGAACAATGTATGAAAAGAAGCAAATTCACAGAATCACTTAATACAAGAAAATTGAACAAGAACACACTCCCACTCTCTCCAAGGTGGACTACACTCTTGCAAATTTCCATGGAAAGAAGGCCACAGAAATTCCCACTTCCATTTTAGGAATAGTGACAATAATTATGCATCCTGAAATGATACAAATCAATATAAACATTGTTTGTATTGTCTGGTAGACACCTTTTGACACTCAAACTATTAACAGAGAAAGCCACAAAACAAACCAGACTCTGCTTCAAGTGAAGTCATTAAAGGGACACAACAGCAAATACAGTGAAACTTCTCCTAACGGACACCTCTCTTTAACGGACATCTCTCTACAATGGCCATTTTCAAATTCCCCAACTCTCCTCTATTGGTTTTAACGTGTTTTGAGCTTCTGTCTAGCGGACATTCTCTGTAACAGACGCGGACAGGCAATCTGCACTGTTTCGTTTAGTTAGCACTTAATTTGATCTCCCCATAACGGACAGCGGGAGAGCTCACGGCCCTTTTTCTAGGAACGTTTCTTCCACGTATTGCCTCAATCGTGTGTTTATTTTCTATTTCCAATTCTCTGAATTTTATCAAGGTTTACGTTGCGGTTCTAAACCCTTTTTCAAGAATTTTAAGTCATGCGTAAAACTTCTGATGAATTTGGTGTGTGCAGGGGGGGGGGATTTTGTCGGCCTTTCATCTTTTGAGTTTCAGTTTTCAGTTTTGTTTAGTGTCGTGTGAAGTGCACAATGTCTTCTCGTAAACATTTAACTTTAAAAGATAAAGTTGAACTCATTAATGTGTATGATTGGCAAAAAAATAGTGTTCGCAATCTCACTGCAAAATTCAAAATCGGGAAGACGCAGGTAAGCAACATCCTAAAGAAAAAAAATGAACTGCTCAAACAATTTTGGCAACACGGAAATGATCAGATTCAAAAATCATTCCCGAAAACTGTTGGACTTCGAATTGACAATGTTACGTATGAGTGGTTTTGTCGTGCATGTGCTAAAAAAATTCCCATTAATGGGCCTATTATTAGGGAAAAGGCTTTGGAGGTTGCAAAATCTATGGGAGTAAATGAGTTTAAAGCTTCTGTGGGATGGCTAGACAAGTTCAAAACTCGGCATAAAATTTCTTGGAAAACCGTAAGTGGTGAAGGTGGATCTGTTGATACTGAGGTTGTAACAGAGTGGACCGTCAAATTGGAAGATTTATGTCGTGATTTTGAAGCTAAGGATATTTACAACTGTGATGAAACAGGGTTGTTTTTTAAAGCTCTTCCTGAAAAAACAATGAGTCTAAAAAATGAAAAGTGCCAGGGCAGAAAAATTTCTAAGGAACGCTTGACTGTACTATTGGGTACAAATATGCTGGGAGACTTTGAACAACCTCTTCTTATAGGAAAACCACAAAATCCTTGTTGTTTCAAGGGCATAAAATTGAATCTTTTGAATGTTGACTGGAAGTCTAATAAAAAAGCGTGGATGACACGAGATATCATGAGTGAATGGATAAGTCACTTTAACCAAATCATGATTCGTCAAAACAGAAAAATTATTCTTTTCATGGATAATGCTGCATCTCACCCGCACATTGAATTGTCCAACACTCAAATTGTTTTTCTGCCACCAAACACATCTGCAGAGTGTCAGCCCTTGGATCAAGGGATAATAAAAAATTTTAAACTTCACTACAGAAAAAGTGTTTTAAGACATCTCATTGCAAACATGAACGATGTAACATGTGCGAGTGACCTTGCAAAGAAACTCAGCATCCTAGATGCGATTCAATGGATTTCCTCTTCAGTAAATGCAATTAGAAAACAAACTGTCGTGAACTGTTTTGTAAAGTCTGGCTTCTCAAACGCAAAAATTGAAGTTGTGAACAGCAATATGGAGCACCAAGAAGAACAAGAACTTCAACATCTATTGATAATGTACGATACTTCCGCTACAAGTGACCCTGGCTACAAAGATATAGACTCAAAGCTCACTACAGAAGATGGTGCTCTAGATATCAAAGACATTATCATCGATATTTTTCAAGAAGTTCCTCATGAGGATGAAGAAATGGAAGGAGGTCATTCTGTCGAAGAACATATTAACGACGAACCACCGATGAAAATAGAAGAAGCGCTCATACAAATCAATCGTTTAAAAATGTTTTTCGCCGCTGAAGAAGATACTGAAGGACTTTCGATGGTTTCTTCACTCCAAACAAATGTTGAAAACAAAATTATCAGCCGGAAGAAGGTGCAGAAGAAAATGAGTGATTACTGTATGCATTTTTCTTAAGATAAAGTCATAATATGCATAGCACAATTGTATGTATATTATTTACAAAAATATTGTGCAAAATCTGTATATAATTTAATTTAACATTAAACATTTAATAATTTTTCTTTATCTCTTGTGTATGTAATTGTATATTATTTACAAAAATATTGTTCAAAATCTGTATATATTTTAATTTAATTTAATTTTACATTAAACGTTTAAAGATTTTTCTTTCTTTCTTTTTTTTTTTTCTCCCTCAGACTTCTTGTTAGTGGACACTTCTCTCCAACGGACAAATTTTCGTTCCCCATGGCGTCCATTAAAGGGAAGTTTCACTGTATACCTCACAGAATTTCTATAAGCAATGTGTGTGTGAACTATGAGTAGACTGGATGCCAAATAATTGGCTGGTAACAGACTGCAAAATGCTTAGTGGATTAGCTATAATGCAAGACAGTAAGAAAACCCTACTAGTAGGGAATTATTATATATATATTTATTTATTTCCTGTTTCTGCTTATTTTGCTTCTTATTATATATATTACTACTATATATATATATATATATATATATATATATATAATAATAATAATAAAGTAATAGAAAAGATGTAGGAAAGCAGAAAGAGATAAGACAGAGTTTTAATAGAATAAGTTATGGCTCAGGGACATTGCTATCGCAAAAAGTACCCTACAGCCATAATGTCTATAAGATAAATGAACCAATTTATTTAGTGCAGAATATAATATATGATAAAAGGTAGAAGCAAAGAAAGTACAGTGCACCCCGGTAGCGAAAGGCTGTGTGAACGAAGTAGGGGGGGGGGTAAAGAATTCAGCAAGGGTAATAATTGAAAGAATATGTACCAAGTGAAAATTTGAACAAACGACCAAGGAGGAAATACATTGCCAAGTCTTTCATAATTTTTGTGTCTTCGTCAGAGGTCATCCACCAAAATTATGAAAAAATATAGCAATGCTCTTACTTCTGTAAGAGCATAGTCTCACACTCCCAGACATTCGTTCAGGGTCCTATCTAAAGGAACGGGCTAGCAACCCCGAACTACCCGAGCACCACTACAAATCTCTACCTCAATCATCTTTCCACTTTACTAGCTTCTACCTTTTTATGCCCTGTGCGCCATTAGTTTATCGACCGCAACACCAGGGCTCTATTTTTCTATCATTACCCATACTTTTTTCGCCTTAAACAAAGTTTAGCTTCCCTCAACAGCTACTTTGTCAGTTATCATATTTCTTACCTATCCTGGGCAGTTTGGACATCATGTATTTAATCTACCGTAACCCTCCGCCCACTTATTTACGTACACCAAAATTCGTATACGCTAGGCGCCGCTAGCGTACCCGCACATAAATACTAGCGTATCACACCGACACACACTTTTCGGTCAGTCCTGCCAACAGCGGTAAGTCAGTCTTTCGTATACTACTTAACTGTCGTCGTGCTTTCCCTTTGTTCTCAACTTTCATATGGTTGTACTTACTTCTGTAAGGTCATCCATGTTCTGTATGCATTTCCTTAATTTTAACTTTTTACCTATCATAATTACTTTTTACCTATCATAATTAATTTTAACTTTTTACCTACCATAATTAATTTTAACTTTTTACCTATCAAAATTATTTTACCACGTGTTCCCTTACACGTGCTTTGGCATACAGAAGTAAGAGCATTGCTATATTTTTTCATAATTTTGGTGGATGACCTCTGACGAAGACACAAAAATTATGAAAGACTTGGCAATGTATTTCCTCCTTGGTCGTTTGTTCAAATTTTCACTTGGTACATATTCTTTCAATTATTACCCTTGCTGAATTCTTTACCCCCCCCCTACTTCGTTCACACAGCCTTTCGCTACCGGGGTGCACTGTACTTTCTTTGCTTCTACCTTTTATCATATATTATATTCTGCACTAAATAAATTGGTTCATTTATCTTATATATATATATATATATATATATACAGGTGACCCCTGCTTAACATTGATAATTCTTTCCCGAAAAACAGAACGCTAAGTGAATCAGCGCTAAGTGAGTGCCATATTCCTGTAATGTAACATATGTATTTGTGAGTTGTGGTCTATGCCAAAGGATATTTCCTAACCAATAATAAACGGTAGTGAAAAGACGCACAAATGTCGGTCAAAATATTTAATACTAAAAATTTGTACATATAAAATATTCTCCATTACATACGTATATAATTAGGTGGTAGGTAACTACATTACATATCAAAATTAAACTTAAAATGCCAATTAAAATCATGAATTTATAAATTCAGTGGTCCTGGGCTGTCCAGTTTTCGTAACTTTGGTCGATTTTGGGTTATACTTTGGCCATCTTCCTAGTAAACTAAAAGAGGTTTTGCTTTAAAATCCCCGCAGCTTTACCACCCAACAATAAAGTCAACTGATCCTTCGCCGCTCTGAAGCCTGGCATGTTTCTTTTTCTTCTTTCTATATGAAACTTCTTTTAGGCATTCATTTCCAAAAGAGTCCTGTTTCATCTATGTTAAAAATTTGTTGAGAAGTTTAACACCACTCTTCAATAATTTTTAGAAGTTCTATTTTGAAAGTTTTGGCTCCTTCTTGATCTGCACTTGCGGCTTCTCCCTGGATTTTAAATCTATCTTACCAGCCCTCACTAGCTTTAAATGGTTCCACATTTTTTTTTTCTATGGTGAGCTTTCTTCAGATCGTCATATAGGCTAATCCCTTTTTCTTTAATAATATTTAACTTAACCGAATTGTGCATTGGATATTATCTTCAATAAAATTATTTAGAAGTCTCTCCATTTCAATTATAATAGCCAGCCTAGTTAGCATTAGCATTAGTAGAGGCATTTGATGCAAGAAAGCAAGCTTATGCAGCATCAGCCAAAAAAAAAAAAAAAAACCCACTTCCACTTCACCCCTCTGTTTGTTCAAAATACCTGTCCAGCTGAGCCTTAAACTTATTTAGGCTATCAACCTCCACCACAAGGGATGGAAGTCTGTTCCACCAACCAACCACCCGCTGGCTAAAGGCAAATTTCCGCACATCTATCCTACATCTGTCTTTCCTCAATTTGAATTTATGCCCTCTCAGGTGATTTTTCTGAGCTAGAGGAAGAATCCCATCAGCATTGAGCATGCTTAAACCATTCAAGGCTTTATACACCTCTATCAGATCACATCGCTGGTGCCTAGTCTCCAGACACTGTAATTTGCAAAACTTAAGCCTTTCTTCGTAAGAGCACCCCTTTGTTCCATTCACTAATCTTGTTGCCCTTCTCTGTACTCGTTCCAGCAGCTCTACATCCTTCTTGAAATGAGGCCTCCAGACCTGTATACAGTACTCTTGCTTGCAGTGGAACAGCTGTCTTTTCTGCTCCTAAAATTAATTCTTTATTTTTTATAATTATTCTTACAATTGAACTTGCCAGTCCTAAATTATTGCACCCATCCACTTGTCGCTGAACGGAATCGATTCACTTCAACAAAACGTATAATTTAATTTTCAAATTCAGTATTTTTCTTACCTTAGTAGGCTTTGTACCTATATGTTGTTCCTTTTTAATTCTTATCCGCCCTTATTAATCTTTGAAAATGTAACTGCATTGCATTGCATTAATTATGATACAATGTTCAAGTAAACTGTCCGTTACGGACAATGTCTAACATTGTACCGAGTGATGACTAGACATCGGATAAATGCATATAACGCAAATATTACAAGAAATATACTTGACTATTTTTTAAAATGTTGATCTCTGAACTATGTAACAAGCCACCATAGTGCAATTAAATTAGCGTGGGAGAAAATTTCACTGAGTGTGGGAAATTTTGCTTTTCATTTTTCATTTTCAAGCTATCGACTACATCAGATGAAATGTTTTCATTAACCATGCCAAAAATTCAATCTGTACGCTGGTAAAAGAGCATTATAGTGAGTTGTGACACCGTTAGAGTGAGATATGGGTTATAATATAAGAACAGTGTTATAGTGAATCAGCATACAGCAAACTGCGTTATAATGAAGGCCTGCTGTATATTACAAATATAAAATACAATAAATACTAGAGTAAAAGGGAACCCACAAATAAGTAAAAGAATTACTGGTAAGGGATATCTTTAATCACTTGGAGCTGCAATAAACAATAAATGATAATGAATGTAGTAGTCAAGGAAAAACATTTTAATTAGAAGGCCAATTTAAGGCATTATTTATGCCTTAAATTGAGTAATGTTCACAAACATTCCTCTTCATAATATAACCTTCAAGATGTGTGAATTGGCACTTAAAACATTCACCTTTCCATAGCACATAATTTTTTTATTATTCAGTTTCTTAAATTTTTTTTTTTTTTTTTTTAATGAAAACTCAAAACATGAAAGGTATTAGAACCAACAGTATTTAGTACCATGCATGGGGTGGATGTTGAGAACATGAAAGAAGATAATTAATGATATTAAACTTAAATTTCTGTAGATTGCAATTTCAGGAAATGTGTGAAGGGAGATTTTTCAAGAAAATGGAAGTTGAAGGAATAAATGAGGAAGAAGAAAAGTTAGTTCTGTGGGTTTGAAGCTGGACAGTAAAAGGATGCTGACTGGTTTGGAAGAGAGAGCAGGAATTATAGAAGCCAATTCAGAAGACAGTGCCCATGGAGGTATCTATAGAAAAGGCATGCAGCAGAAACAAAACATTTATAAGACAGAGAATGGACACTGTAAGAGATGGTTCATTAATTAACCTAACTGTCCTTTTTTTAATGGGGTCTAGAAGCCTGAGAGTGGCTATGGGGCTACTGTCCCATATGTGGGAACAATATTCCAAGGCAGGACAGATTTTAGATTTGTACAGAGAGAGTAGCTATTTCAAAGAAAAGTAATGCCAAAAGTGAAATATGTGATCTCATCCAGAAATCTAAGTGTCATCAAATATGAACATAAGAACAGAAGAATCATTTTTTCGCAAGATATAAAAGATAGGACTGAGTTTTAGAAGGATTAAAATTAACCAAGTAGGCTTTGCAACTTGCCACTGGAAAATTACCTGGAGATCAGCATTTAAGGAATTGGTAGTGGATATTCGAGAGGCTGAAGCCTGTTTGTGCAGGCCAAGGATCCTCAAAGTGGAAGGTGGAATGCAATGTGCTATCAGAAAAAATAGAGATAGGATTTCCAGTCAATGGAAGATGGATAATATACAAGAGGAGAAAAGAGGAACTCAAAATTTAGAATATAAAGATGTTTCAATTCTTGATGATTTAGGGTTTAAAATTTGTGGTAAAGATATCACCTTTAAGAAACTACTGAAAATAGTGCTACAGCTATAGGAAAAGTTTTGAAGTTTTCTTGTTAACCTTTTCTTGTTCATAAATGGACATTTTTTGTTCTACTCTGAACTGAAGTGCTCATATTTGTTATGTTTGTTTGTTATTTGGTTTTTAGGAGCATTAGCAACTAAGGCCATATTGCTCCGGGATATGCGGTGGTCATTCCCTGACCTTTCCGCATCCTCCGTATTTGGTGGTGAGGGGCTCGAACCCCGGTCTAATCAAGAAGCCTGTGCTACGCACTGCTGCTCCTTCCCACCTGGCTATGGAGGCGCCTGCTCATATTTATCATTAAAAAAATTTCTAATGGCAAATAAATAAAAGGGGTTACAGTCAGTATATTATGTTAACTAGATGGGGTGGGAGGCAGATGTTTACTTTTTTCAAATCTGTTCCAGCTAAAATAATACTGTCAACAAGAGCAAAAAGTTTCATTTCAATAATCTTCATAATTAAATTATCCTTATTAGGAGTTGTCTGAAGTGCAATCTAATGGCCATATCATTGGTTTAATACAGCCTGCAAATATGAGGAAGAGAATAACAGAAAAAAATAAAAATAAATAGTACATATATTTCTGCTCCTCATTAGTGACAGAAATATGTGAACTAATTTTTTTCAGGTTGGTGGGGGTACAGATCTTCAGGTAATCCCCCCTCCCCCAAGCCAGAAATCACATGGGATAAGGCCGAAAAATTGGATGGTCACTACTTTGGCTCAGATTGACTGATCATTCTGTCATTGAAATGTCTCCACAAATAGGTCTTGGACAAATTGAGCAATATGAAGTGGTGCTTCTTCCTTCATAAAGATCATGGATTCTAATCATCCATGCTACTACTACTGGAACTGCATGTAACATATGAGGAGGAAAATGCCCAGTGCAGCATTTATGGGTAATCATACTCCCATTCAAAGTAGTGAGTCTCATTTACCCAAAAAATGTTCTACAGCCAAGATTATCTTGCACACATTCTGGGAAGGCCTTTTTGTTTTCTGTATCATTTGCTTTTAAACTTTTACGATACGTGAATTTTTCACAAATAATACCAAAGCATTTTCCCCTAACATCCCTATTATGGTAGTAGAACATTCGATTGCAAGACAGTCATGTTGCTTACTACAGTTGAGCTTCTCTCATATCCTTTAAGCACACCTGCAATATGCAAAACATGCTGGTTGGGTCAGCATGATTTGAATATAGCAGTTATGAGATCAAATCTCATTAAAATTTTTTGATCATTAAATGGCACACATAACTCAGAATGAGGATAATTTAATTCAAATCATATGTTAAAATATAAAATACCCAACTTCAAAAATGTCTGTACTGATCGGCATGCAAATTTTTAATATTACAAAAGAATAACATTAAAACTTTTATAAAGTATTAAAATGGTTTTAAGGATATTCTCAGAAATTATTCTATAATGTAATAAAACCATTTCTCAGAATAACTTAAAATAATATGTCATCAGGGATTCTTCATCCAAAACCAATTATTCCTTTCTAGGTGACTGCATAAAATTAAGTATTAAAAAAATATATAAATGTCCACACACACACACACACCACTATTCTTACCTGGGACCTCTAAATATGCATTTGCTGCAATAAAAAAAAAAATAAAATAAAATAAAACAAATAAGTGAGTACATCTGTAAATTACTTAAAATACATTAATATACTCTAAAATTTAAAAAAAAAAAAAAAATCAATTAGTGATTTGTTTGTTAAATTAAAATAGAAAGAACTCAAAAAACAAATAACTATACAAAGATAAGAATCGCACACTGATAACCATCATTTCAAATTATAACCAACTTCCTAATATTCTTTCCAATGTCTGGCAAAACATTTCGAACAGCTAGTCATATAGCACTCATTAAAAACTGAGATTTACTCAACTTTTGTTTTTGCTATGCCATGCCTGCTGATTGCCACAGTATTTCCAAGTTGGTGTAACAAGAGGGGTCTCTTGGGGCTCAGTTCTCTCCGATTTCTAATAAATTATATTGACGAAGGTATCCAAGGGAAGTTACCAAAGTTTGCTAATGATTTGAACTTGGAAGGTGGCTAAAAGTTTAAGCCAGGCCAAAAACTTCTATAAGAAATATTTATTTATTATTAACATAAAATATACACAACAGGCAAGCACCCAGTTAAAGTATAGACCGGCAGAATTACTTAACAAGTACAGGTCACTGTTGAACAAAAGCCGAGAATTAGGGTTGAATTTGAAAGTGTCTGCAATTCTGCCCAGACACGATAGGAGGGAGTATATGATGAGAGCCTTGTCGATCAATTCGGCCCTGGAAAGATTGTGCAAGGCTCAAGGGGTAGAATTTTTTTCAGCCTGGACTGTACTTGTTAACAGGAGAGATTGCTTCTACAGGGATGGGATACACTTAAATAGAAAGGGTGCAAGAATATTTGCTGATGCTATCGAGGCAGTGTTAGGTGGGTCGGAAAACTGCTAGCTTGGGGGGAGACAAAGACCAATAGATTGACAGTAGCCACTGGCAGAGGTGAAAGAGATTCTTGCACTGCTTCTATTAGAATGAGCAGAAGCCTGAAAAACAAGATGCATGGTATTTCAGAGACTGCTGGGAGCCATTGCGGTACAAGTAAACACATGAGTTGTGTTAGGGTAGCTAAGAATAGAAACAGGTGCAGGTATACTTGCGTGTACACCAATGCTAGGAGTTTAGTAAATAAATTTGATGAATTTGAGGTATTGCTCAAAACATCAAAGGCAGATATTGTTGGGATATCAGAGACGTGGTGTCACACAGATATAAGGGATGCAGAACTGCAATTTGGGGAGTACAACGTCTACAGAAAGGATAGACAGGATAGGAAGGGGGAGGGGTTATGCTATTAGTTAAGAAACACATAAAAACCAAGGAAGTGAAGCCAGTCGACATCGCTGGACAGTGCAGTGTTGAGTCAGTTTGGTGTGACATAAGCATTGGGAGATCAAAATTGAGAGTAGGAGTGTGCTATAGGCCTAATGACTCTGATGAGTATAATAAGGAACTGTACAGGGAAATAGAGTGGGCCAGTAAATCAGAGAGTCTTATAATGGGAGATTTTAATTTCCCAGATATTGACTGGAATTTGGGGGCTGGTTACTCACACACTAGCAGGGCTTTTGTGGATTTATTGGATGATTGTTTTCTACATCAGCATGTTCGGGAGGCAACTAGAAGGAGTAATACTCTTGATTTGATTATCAACAGTGATTCTTCATGCATTAAGAATCTGCAGATAAATGAACCACTAGGTGGCAGTGATCACAGTGTGCTGAAGTGGGATTTACTGAAAGAGGTAACTACCATTAGGGGTAAAGGGAAGGGTTATTGCTTCCGTAAAGGCGACTACGATGGACTGAGACAGTATTTAAATTCTATACAGTGGGACCAACTGATGATGTTACCAACAGCAAATTCAAAATGGGAAGCATTCAAAGAACTTATCTTGGAAGCTACTAGGCTTTACATACCAACTAAGAAATATTGTTCAAGGTTTAGGCCAAAATGGATGTCAGATGAACTAATGAGGCATATGGCAGAGAAGAAAAATGCATGGGATACATATAAATTAACAGGTGACAGAGAAGCCTATGATAGATACAAGTTGATATGCAACCAAGTTACAAAGGAGGTTAGGCAGGCGAAGGCAGATTACGAGAAATCCTTGGCAAGGGATGCAAAGAAAAACAGCAAAGAGTTCTTTACTTATATAAACTCTAGAAGGAAGGGGATGAATCAGATTGGTCCACTTGATATTGATGGGTCAACTGTTGATGATCCTGCTCAGGTAGCTAACAAACTAAATGAATATTTTGCATTGACATTCACACATCAGGAGTTATTCAGCGAGGGGAATGCCAGAGGTGTATTCAACTCTAGCAGTAAGCTACAGAATCTTGAAATAACTGGGAGTAAAGTGGAGGAGAAACTGTTGAAGATAAACACAAGAAAGGCACCCGGGGTGGATGGGATCTATCCAGTTATATTAAAGGAGGCAGCAAAGGAAGTAAGCAAACCCTTAGCCATAATTATGAGAGCTTCCTTGGACTCAGGGGAGGTACCCATAGACTGGAAATGTGCAAATGTGACCCCAATTCACAAAGGAGGATCAAAGGCTGACACAAGTAATTATAGACCTGTGAGCTTAACTTCTGTTCCAGGAAAATTAATGGAGGCACTGGTTAAAGAAGCACTGCAGGATCATTTAGACAAGACTTCAGTTATAGCTCAGACACAGCATGGTTTTGTTAAGGGGAAGTCTTGCCTGACCAACTTGATTGGATACTATGATGCAGTCACAAAAGAACTGGATGCAGGGAATAACTTTGATATTATATACTTGGATCTTAGAAAGGCTTTTGATACTGTTGCACATGGAAGACTGCTACACAAATTGGAGCAGTGTGACATTGGAGGCAAATTGCTGCTATGGATAAAGGGGTGGTTGAGGGGGAGAAGACAGAGAGTGGTAATCAATGGACACTGCTCATCGTGGACTAATGTTATTAGTGGAGTCCCTCAGGGCTCAGTGTTGGGTCCATTATTGTTTTCTGTATTTATAAATGATATTGATGATGGTATATCAAGCTTAATGTCCAAGTTTGCAGATGATACAAAGGTTGGCAGGGTTGTCAAGGACACTACTGACACTATGCTGCTGCAACAGGATCTGGAAAGGTTGAGCAGATGGGCTGAGAGGTGGCAAATGAAGTTTAACATTGACAAATGTAAAGTACTACACATGGGAAACAGCAACCCCAGAGCAACGTATCAACTCTGTGGTACTACACTGACAGTGGTAGAGAATGAAAGGGACTTGGGGGTGGTTGTGCAGGCAGATATGAAGTTCTCTGAGCAGTGCAGACGGGCTGCAAGAGTAGCTCATGGAGTATTGTCAATGATATACAGGAATTTTTCCAGCAGGGATAAGGAGGTGATTATTCCATTGTATAAGGCAATGGTCAGGCCACACCTAGAGTACTGTATACAGGTCTGGAGGCCTCATTTCAAGAAGGATGTAGAGCTGCTGGAACGAGTACAGAGAAGGGCAACAAGATTAGTGAATGGAACAAAGGGATGCTCTTACGAAGAAAGGCTTAAGTTTTGCAAATTAGTGTCTGAAGACTAGGCACCAGCGAGGTGATCTGATAGAGGTGTATAAAGCTTTGAATGGTTTAAGCATGCTCAATGCTGATGGGATTCTTCCTCTAGCTCAGAAAAATCACCTGAGAGGGCATAAATTCAAATTGAGGAAAGACAGATGTAGGATAGACGTGCGGAAATTTGCCTTTAGCCAGCGGGTGGTAGGTTGGTGGAACAGACTGCCATCCCTTGTGGTGGAGGTTGATAGCCTAAATAAGTTTAAGGCTCAGCTGGACAGGTATTTTGAACGAACAGAGGGGTGAAGTGGAAGTGGGTTTTTTTTTTTTTTTTTTTTTTGGCTGATGCTGCATAAGCTTGCTTTCTTGCATCAAATGCCTCTACTAATGCTAATGCTAAATAGCAGAGAAGTAAAATACATGAAGATACAAAGATTGTACATAAACAAATAAACGAATAGAAGAATAATAGTTCTATTCAATGATAGTTCTATTCAGACAGGACAAGTCCAATTCAAGGAAATCAAAGGAATTCATGACATCATTAGTTGAGTATCCTGAAGAGAATCAGAAAGCAGACAGTAGCAGAAGCCATTACCACACACACACACACACACACACACACACCACCCCGTCCCGTCCCGTCAACCAGCCAACCATCTCCAGACAGTTCTGTGAAACTCTTTCTTGTCCGTAGCCATATCATGAGTGTCATAGATCTTTTAAAGGAGTTCTTGGAAATCACTGTTCTAGAGTTAGTGATGTGGAAAGTAGTCCTCTGTCTAGTAGCTGTCACTGGAATTTGAAGATAAATATGGCACAGGAGATCAGGCAGGTAGGTCGAATCAGCAAAGATGTGATAAAACTGCCTTAGATCCAGAACAGTTCGCCAAGTTTCCAAAGATTGAAGCTTGACGTAAGAACAGAGATTCGGGTAGAAAATCTGATGGTAAAACATGGGATTACACCTGGAAAGATAGTGCATGAATTTCATTTGCAGGGATTCAGTTTGCTGTATCAAATATGTGTAGTGTGGGTTCCATATAGGAGCAGCGAACTCCAGTACAGGGAGTATAGTTGCTTTGAATAAGAGCACAGAGAACTGAGGATATCTAAATCTGCAGATATGCTTTTGATTATGCCAATTTGTTTTTTCACTTGATATAATATATTCCTAATATGTAAAGGTAACATCCAGCTGTAAAGGTAACTCCCAGATCTTAACTTCGGCAACTTTGGTAATTAGAATATCCTTGATGTAGTACTGGTTTGCTAAAATCATAGTTTTCCTCGAACCGACAAATGAAATTGAGCTACATTTCCTAGGATTAACCTCCAACCCATTTAAAGCAACCCAAATAGTAAAAGAGTTGAGAGCAGCTTGAAGGTAAGTCAAGCTGATCTGCATCAGCTTGACTATTGAAACGTGAGTAAAGATGAATAAATTCCCTTGAAATTTCCTGTCTGATGATAACTCTGTTTTCTATTCAAAATATAACTCATTATGCATCTGGGGAACAAAAATTTTGAGGTCAAATATAAAATAGGGAGAGGAGCTAAAAGTAATTCAACATGAAAAAGATGTGTTAAAATTTGTTTCAAGACATGAAATTTTACATGCAGTGTACACAGACGCCTAGGAATCTATGTACACATCCCATCCATGATCTACAGTACCTTTTCTAGTAGGCAGAAGGATGTCTTTATGCAAGAGGTTGTTAGACAGCATTAGTGCTGTGGGCAAACTGATGTGCATATGAAAAATGGCTTAGAAGATGTGGTCCACAAGGTTAGACATTAGAAATTTACTTTTACTAGATATGAATACTTTACTAGATGATACTGCCCATGTTGTGGACAAACCAAATGATTATTTTGCATTTATATTCAACATATGAGAAATTTTTTAGGAATGGAGATGCCAGAAGTGAGTTAAATTCTGGTGGGGAGATGAATCATTTTATGATAAATGAAAGGAAAGTTAAGAAGAAATTATTGAAGCTAAATGTAAAAAAGGCAAATGGGGGTGGAGGGAATCTATCCCATTTCTTAAAATGAGGCAGGAAAAGAGGTAAGCAAACCTACAAGTCCATAGGGATCTTCCCCGGATTCAGGGGAGGTCCTTATGAACTTGAGATTATCAAATTTATCCCAATTTTGTAAATGGGAATCAAAGGGAGATATAATTAATTACAGACCTGGGGGCTTGACTCTGTTCTAAGGAAAATAATGGAGTCAGGTTAAAGAAGTAATGCAGAATCATCTTGACAGGAATACAGTTGCATTGCAATCATATGGATTTGCAAAGGGCATTCTTGTCTGACAAATCTGATTGGATATTATAACACAGTAACTGGATGGAAAAATCAATTTTTAAATCATAAACTTAGATTTCAAAAAAGCTTTTCGCATGTAAAAGACTACTAAAGAAATTGGAGCAGTGTGGTATCAAGGGCAAGATGCTGTTATGGATAAAGGGATGACAGAGTGGGAGAAGACAGTGGTTATCAATGGGCACTGCTCCTCTTGGACTAATGTTATTAGTAGAGTCCCCCATGGTTCAGTGCTGGGCCTATTGTGGTTTTCTATACTTAATGTATGGTGTAAATACACCATAGTTAACCCATAAATTTGAACTATGTAAGTAGCGTAGAAGGCATCGTTTTAATTGTATCTCATATTCTGGTTTCCTTCACAATGAGATAGCAGTATTGCACTACTTCAAATAAATAACACATCTCTATTAGAGAAGACTACTGTTATTTATTTTCAGAGGATACCACCACCCAGACGATCATTTCGAAGCTATTGGGCTTCATCATCAGTGGGCAGGCAGGTACCCTGGTGCAATACTGCTATCTTGTTGTGAAGGCAACCACAATATGAGATACAATTAAAACGATGCTTTCTACGCTACTTACGTAGTTCAAATTTATGGGTTAACAATGGTGTATTTAAACCGATACTATATAGTTAATTACCAAAACCCATAAGAATTATGCCTAGTGAATTTCATTTTCAAATTACATTTTTACCAACACCCTTTGGCATCTCTCATATTGTGGATATAACTTCGCGACAGTGATGGCATGTTGTATTACCAGAGTATCTGCCCGCCCACTGATGATGAAGCCCAATAGCTCTGAAACGATCATCTGGGTGGTGGTAGCCTCCGTAGCCAAGTGGTCAGGAGCGGGAGTGCAGTAGCACACGCTCTTTGAGTAGACTGGGGTTCAAGCCCCTGACTGCTGAATACGATCGATCTGCCAACCCGCACTGGACCAGCGTGGCAGATTATGGTCCATTTCCCTCAGCATGAATTGTTGAGGAGGCTTCCATCCTGCAGTGGGTTGATAATGGCTGCACTTTACTTTTTTTCTTTTTTCCTCTGAAAATAAATAACAGTAGTCTTCTCTACTAGAGAAGCATTATTTATTTGAAATAGTGCAATACCACTATCTCGTTGTGAAGGGAACCACAATATGAGATACAATTAAAACGATGCCTTCTACGCTACTTACGTAGTTCAAATTTATGGGTTAACTATGGTGTATTTACACCAATACTATATAGTTAATTACCAAAATCCATAAGAATTTCATTTTCAAAAAATACTTATTAATGATACTGATGAAAGTATAACAGGCTTAATGTCTAAGTTTGCAGATGATACCAAGGTTGGCAGTTAACCACAGTAATCATGAAGTATATGCTACTGCAACAAGATTTAGACAAATTAGGCAGCTGGATTGAGAAGTGGGAACTGAAATTCTATATTGAAAAATGCAAAGTACTTCATATGCAGAACAAAAATTCCAAATTGACATACCAGCTGTGTGTATTTCTCCCACTGTGCAATTACTCTATATGAAGTTCTCTGAGCAGTGCAATCAGGCTGAAAGGACAGATTTTGTGATATAAAGGAATTTTGTTCAGAGATAAGGAGGTGATTATCCCATTGTATTTGTATAAGGCAATGGTGAGACCACATCTTCAGTACTACGTACAGGTGTGGAAGCCTCATTTTAGGAAGGAAGGATCTGATGGAATGGATGCAGAGAAGAGCAACAAGATTGGTGAGCAGAGTATGAGGTTGCTCTTACCTGGCAAAACTATACACATGGGGGGGGAGGCACAAATTCAAATTAGGGAAGGATGATTGCAGGTCGATTATGCAGAAATTTGCTTTCAGCCAGAGGGTGGTAGACTGTTGGGACAAACTCCCATATATTGTTACTTTTTTTTTTTTTTTTTTTTTGGCAGTTATTGGCGCATCGGCTTCTGTGGCCATAATGCACCTCCCAAGGTTTTTGCAGTACTTTGATCCAAGCCCGAGGTGGGATTCGAACCCGCGACCTTTGGGATGCCAGGTAGGCACTTTGCCCACCCGGCTAGCCCGGTCGGCATATACTGTTACGCAGGTGGATATTTTAAACAAATTCAAGGAATAACTAACTAAAATAACGAAATATTCTTTCACGCTGTTAACATAAAACTATTAACATTAAAATAAACTGTTAGTATTCTAAACAACTAACAGTTTATTTTAATGTTAACATGATATAAAGAAAAAAAAAGAAAGAAAAAAAATGTCACTCATATACAGGGTGTTTCAAAAATGATGGTCAATAATTTAAAGGTGAAAAGTACAAACAAAAAATAAGCAAAAAAGTCCCAGTGAACATCGGGCCGCAAATGAACCGTTTTTGAGATAATGCACATTTTCTGTTAAGATCCACCACTGACTGTTTGTTTGTTATTTGGTTTTTAGGAGCATTAGCAACTAAGGCCATATTGCTTCGGGATATGCGGTGGTCATTCCCTGACCTTTCCGCATCCTCCGTATTTGGTGGGGATGGGCTCGAACCCCGGCCTAATCAAGAAGCGTGTGTGTATGTGTGTGTGTGTGCGCTACGCACTGCTGCTCCTTCCCACCTGGCTACGGAGGCGCCCCACCACTGACTATGGGAGCACTAGTTTAGCAAAAAGCTGTGAATCCTTTGCTAAGGGTGGTTTTGCTAAACATAAGATAATACATTTTTAATTTGATGTTACAAAAGGTGTTCAAAATGCTGTCCTTGCATCTGTACAAAGCTTTGTAGTCTTCTCTGCATTGAGTTGTGAATCCTCTCAGGCATACCTGGGTCATTTCTGATTTGCTGAAAGGCTCCAACCCGACGCTACAATTCCTCAACTGTGTTAATGTCAGAAGTGTACACCAAACCTTTTTTCATGACCCCAAACCTTTTTTCATGAAGGGTACAAAAATCCATAGGATTTAAGTACCCTTCATTGCTGTAATCGCTTTCCATGTTGACTATCCTTTGACAAGTACTAGTATGCCTGCTACATCTCAGAACATTGAGAGAGAGAGAGGGGGGAAAGGGAGAGAACGAGCATAACCTAACCTAAACAAACAAGTCAGTGGTGAACTGCACCACTGACAGGGTGATTTCAACTAGAAATGTGCAATATCTTGAAAATGATTCAATTAAGGACCCATGTTTACTAGGCATTTTTTGCATATTGTAGTCTGTACAGTACACCTTTAAATTATTGACTATCACTTTTGAAACCCTGTATAGAGAAAATGCCACTTTTTTTGCATGGATTGGATTCTTAAAGTGAAATGCAATGATTGCATTCTTGTTATTTTTGATTTTAAATTTTAAAATTGATGTTTTTGTGATATATTAGTATTAGCCATATAGCGCAAGGAAGCCACAGGGTTTTGCTACATTGGCTACAAAAAAAAAATAATAATAATAAATAAATAAATAATAATAATAAATAAAAGAAAAAGTAGATAAGAAAATACAAACTATGCACTTTCCACCTCACCCCCTCCCGCCACCAGAACCAACATAGCTCACTGCTTGTACCTGTGGAATAACCAGCACAACAAAAACAGGAGTCTCGAATCCCTATTTCCCCATTGTGACTGAATCCAAACATCCCGACTTTCACTCCGGGACAGGCCATAGGGCCCGTGGAGAAACCACGACTACCAAAGACAAGTCCAACCTATAGTGTGCAAATGACTCTACACACCCAGGTTGGGACTCAAGCACAGAAATGAACATGTAAAGACCACCACTATGATGAGAACACATCCCACAAACAGTGATCGTAAAGATCTGACTCTTTTAACCCACAGCTGGGGCATTGCCCAATCTATAAAGACTAACGACCAAGCAGCTGTCATGCTTTTTTTTTTTTTTGATTTTGATTTGGTAGTTGTTGGCGCATCGGCTTCTGTGGCCATATTGCACCTCCCAAGGTTTTTGCAGTACTTTGATCCAAGCCCGAGGCGGGAATCGAACCCGCGACCTTTGGGTTGCCGGGCAGTTACTTTACCCACTCGGCTAGCCCGGTCGGCCTGCTGCTGTCATGCTGCACAGACACCAAATGGACATGATTGAACCTTCAACCCTAATGAAAATCTTTCTCAACTGACACACGGACAGGACTCAGTCCCATGAGCGACTCTCACCAAAAGATGAAGAAGAACCTGTACAGTCGTTGTAGGGACCTGACAAGAAAGTCTGAACGAATTCTATTAGCCCTGGATGGTAAGCCACTAATGAGAGATGACCACTTCGCAGCCACAAGCGTTCAAGCCTTATTGGCAATCTGGGTCAGCTCCCTTGTCTGGCCCACTATTACTCCCCTTCCCCGGTGAGGGAGGGAGACGGCTTGCAGTCTCCTGCAACTCCCACCATCCTTCTCTTCTTTCTGGTGGAGCATGGGCATGCCCCACTGCAAGCAGGAGCTACCTTCCCTATCGGCTCCTTATTTCTGACTATATCCCCCCCCAATCTTCAGTCTCCCTCCCCCACTCTAACTATAAGCAAGCAAAAGTCCCACACAATCCAAATTTAACCATCAAAATAAATTTCACCCAAAACTCTCGGCTTCTCATTCTAGCGCCTTCACCACGCGAACTAACCTATACCAATCGATATGTATGTATATGCATTTTTGTATGTATGTATATGTGTACTTTTTTTCTTTTAGGTCCTAGCCATTGAAATCTCAGGAAATTAGGTGGCAGGGCCTGCCAGAATAAATAATTATAATACTGGTGCACCTGGTCTGCCTCCACGGGGTGAAAGTGAGGCAACGTTGGGCCTCAGTAGGGGTCCAGCGGCTAAATGACCAGATGAACAACAGTACACGACACTACACATGAACAATATCCACACACTTTTAAATCTCTGGCATTTCCAGCAAACTGGCACACCCATCACAATGCAAACAATGCGGAGATGGGGGAAACCCCTGGTGCCGTATGACCCTAAATACACTTTACACCTTTTCCACCAAACATAGGTAACTATCTGGTTGATCTTTGAATGTTTTTGAACTGTCAGCCTCAACTACCTGTGAACGCAACTGATTCCGGTAATCAACTTTTAGCTAACTGGTTAAAAGAAAAATTTCTACAATCTAGTCTAAATCTCTTCCTCTGTAATTTGAATTTATGGCTGCTAGTTCTGGATGGATCCACTTTTATACAATATAATATCGGTGTAAATACTCCATAGTTTACCCATAAGTTTAACTACATACGTAGTGTAACAGCATTGTTTAGATTTTATCTCATATTGTGGCTACCTTCAAAAAATGAGATATCAGATATTGTACTACTTCAAATAAATAATGCTTCTATAGTAGAGAAGACTACTGTTATTTATTCTCAGTGGGCACCACCACCACCCAGATGCATTTCGGAGCTAGTTGGCTCACTTGGTGGGCAAACAGGTACCCTGCCTGATAATGCAGACATACCATCATGGTTGCTAAGTTAATTCCACAATATGAGAGATGCCAAATGGTGAAGATAATGATAATATGTTGAAGACTAAATACACAAGGCATAACATATTATGCCTTGTGTATTTAGAAATTAACTATATAATATCAGTGTAAATATGGCATAGTTTACCCATAAGTTTAACTACATAAGTAGCGTAATGGCATCATTTAGTCTGAATGGTGGTGCCCACCGAGAATAAATAACAGTAGTCTCCTCTACTAGAGAAGCGTTATTTATTTCAAGTAATGCAATACCTGGTATTTCGTTGTGAAGGTAGCCACAATATGAGATAAAATCAAAACTATGCCGTTACACTACGTATGTAGTTAAACTTATGGTGTATTTACACCGATATTTTATAGTTAATTTCTACCCATTACATATTATGCCTTGTGCATTTAGTCTTTGACATATTATCATTATCTTCACTATTTGGCCTCTCTCATATTTTGGAATTAACTTCGCAACCGTATGTCTGCATTATTAGGGTACCTGCCCACCCACTGATGAGTGAGCCAACAAGCTCTGAAACGAATCTGGGTGGTGGTGCCTACTGAGAATAAATAACAGTGGTCTTCTCTACTAGAGAAGCATTATTTATTTGAAGTAGTGCAATACCTGGTATCTTGTGAAGGTAGCCACAATATGAGATAAAATCTAAATGATGCCGTCACACTACGTAGCTAAACTTAAGGGTAAACTATGGTATATTTACACCGATATTATATAGTTAATTTCTACCCATAACATATTATGACTTGTGAATTTAGTCTTCAACTGTTATACAATGGAAGTTTCACTGTATAACATGTTCATGTCAGATGACACCTGGGATTTCTCCCATCTCCGCTTCACTGTACAACAGTGAAACTTCCACTTCCATTCATTTTATTAACTCCTCTTGGATCATTATAAACCTCAATTAGCTCCCCTCTAAGGTGCCTAGTTGCCAAGCTCTGTAGCCCACACAATTGAAGTCTTTCCTTGTATAGTCACCCTTTTGTTGATTTCATCATGCGAATTGCCCATCTTTGGATGTTTTCAAGAAGCACATCTTTTTTCAGATGAAGTCTCCATCCAAATGCAGTCGTACAATTGCCTTATACAGTGGGATTATGACCTACCTAACTCTACAGAATACTGTTCAATAAATCATTGATAGGACATCCTTGCCACCTGTTTACACTACTCAGAAAACTTCATATCTGCCTGTATTATAATTTCCAGATGCCTTTCTTCTTCTACTGTTTATAATTCAATCCCACCAAGTGAATAAGTTATTCTGAGGTTACTATTCTCCAAGTGTAAGACCTTGCATTTTGCTGCATTAAAACATGGCTGCCACTTCTGACCATTCTTGAAGACTGCTCTAGTCTTCCTGAAGGAGTGCACTTGGCACTCATCATTAACAACTCCCACAATCTTTACATTCTCTGCAAATTTTAAATTCACACCTTTTATCCCTTCAATGTTATTTATGAAAATCTTCAAATGAGTGGCAGGTGGCATGCCTACTAAGCTAAACACAGAGGGCCATTTGAAACAAAGAAGCAAAATTTCAGTTCCTTGTAGTAAATTTTGGTTTTTGACCTTTAATTAATAGTTTTCAACTTGAAACAAATATAAAAGAATCTGAAGACAAAAATTATATGTACTCCAAACTGCAGCATGAGAATAAAAAATATTTTTTTTATATTTGCTAAAATTTAGAAGTAAATTTTAACAAATTTACTTCTAAAAGATATGCAGTTAATATACCAAATATGGGATATTAACAACAATATTTATGTTATTAAATAAGACAATTGATTTTGATCACAAATCTTAAAAAATATATAAATGAAAAGAATTTAAAAGTACTTTCTTCTAAAATTCCTTACCTTGTAAATAGGAGAATGTTCAGAAAAGCATGTTAAAGAAATGATATTGTGTAAGAAAACACTTATAAATAACAAACAATTTTCACTGATGTATGAGTTAAAATTTTAATACTGTACACAGGTATACAAAACTAGAATGATAAAACACTGCACTGTGCAGATCCCAAGGAATAAATAATAGCAGTAAACAACTTGCAAAGCTCACAATTTAGGGGGAAAAAAAAAAACTATTAAACTATAAGCAGTTATCTACAATATTCATTTCTGTAATAACTCAGAATCTGCAATTATATAGTATCCACACAGCCTTTATAATAATAGGAGGAATTTTATTTTCAAGATTCAAATTTCATCTTGCATACAAAGTAAGGTTGTCTCTCACCAACCGTGGTTTTGCTAATTATGGTTAATACGTTGTATATTTTTACAATTGTAGTAGCCAGTCTTCAATATATAATGTTCTCTACACAGTCATGCAGAAATTGAGTTCACTGCTGCAGGATGCATATAGCAACAAGTGAGGGAAGTACATCTCCCCATTCTCTGCCTAATTAAAAACTGTCTACCTCTGTAAGTAGTTTCATAACTTCACTCTTTAAGTTAGTATGTGAGATTCTGCACATCATTCATTCTTCTTAACCAGTTTTTCACACATCCTAGCCAATCATCATTTTGACATTTGGATGTTAAGGCAGAAAGCCAGCAGTTGGAGAGGGACTATAGCATAAAATCACCAAGAAAAATAGGCTTGATTAACAAGAGATGAAATAAGGCAAAAAAATATTTTCAATATTATATTTTGTCGAAATTCTGAATGAGAAAACTTTTACTTGCCAGAAGATCTCACTGAAGAAGGCTCACGGGAACCCGGAACAGATTTAGATCGATCAGTAGAAACACTTCTAATACTACTACCCCTGCTAAGATCACCAGTTTCACTTTCTGAACGATGCTGTTCCACTGATTTGGAACGGGTTTTACGCAAACTGAGTCTCCTTCGTAGAGTGCCCATGAAGGATTTCCTCTCTTTAGAACGGGACCTTTCTTCTGAACATGAATTTAAAAAAAAATAATAATAAAAAAATACTGATGCTCTACATACCTTTAAAAAATAAATTTTTCTTTTTCTAATTGTTATGGCTACAATAAAATAAATATACTCATCAGAATTAACCAGGGATGGCTGTGCGGAACCTGTCATGTACCCCATGAAAAAAAGTTTCATGCATTAACTGGTTGTTTCAAGATTAACGACAAAAACTTTCTCTACCTTTGTAAATATAGATCTAGTTTTACTCAGTTTCTTTGGAAGTGAGATAATAATGTTTTACACACAGAGTGTGAAAGAATTTGCAATTGGAGGCATTCTTTCTGCTCTGAATGTGTGCTGAATGACTGCCATTTCAGCTTAAGGTTATGCGCCAGTAAAGCACTCTACTTTCTAGTGAAAACATTCCCTTAGTTAACACGTTAGTTTTTCTTTCAGTGTCTTATGGCTCATGTGGTGGAAGCATTTGCTACAGAAAGTAGTTCATCTTTGTTTTATGTTTAATTGTACTAACATGTCTCATTTGTATAATTCTCGATTATAATAATTATCATCTGTTTATTACTTTATTTGTTTGAAAAAAATATGTTAATATGTGTACAAGTGGAAGTTATAATGGTTATGGAAGTTTTAATGGTTTTAATGGTAATGTTTAGTGTGCTTAATGTTCTCTGAACCATTAAGAGCACACAAGATTTAACATGGAAGTGACTGTGAGTTTCATGTTTATAATTTATGATCATAACTTTGTTTTTTTATTTTTTTTAGCAATATTAACTTTAAAAATTACATAGTATTAATCAGAGCTGTAATACTCAATACGTTCTACGCTGATATTAATATTTGTAAAATAATAAGCGGAGTTTACCTCAATATAGTACTTGGAACACTTCCGTATGATACGCTCCAGAAATTAAAAGGAAAAAATCGAAAACTTACATTAGAGTAAAAAATAAATAATTAAAAACCAATTTAAATCAATTTAACACAAATTAAAAATCAATTTAATGCAATTAAAAATGAAAAAGAATCTAACGAAAATATTCGAAATGATTTTCCTTCCCGAAGCTGACAACGCTTTTCGACCGTATGTCGTGATCACAGGAATGAAAATTCAGGAATAACTTTAAAAATGTGTAAAATAGCAACATTTTTCAATATTTAAAATTTTTTATCAAAAATTTAAAAAAAATTATATACAATATGTACTGAAATCCATTAAGTAAACATTAAGTACACCACAAGCAAAATTAAAAAAAAAAAAAAAAAGTTTGACACCCTCCAGTTCTGCGTTAACTGGAGGTTTAAAACTATTGTCAGGTTAAATGTGCCTAACTGCACAGCAATAGAATGATCTCCAAATGGTAATACATGGTAATCATTTTAAATAATAAACCCATGGAAATTACAAATGACATTCTTTATTTTGGGCATAGCATTACCATTTGTCAACAAGCTGTAAAAATATGAATGCACGTGCAGTGCAAGCAGCAAGTGAATATGGCTTTCAGCATAGAGGAGCACGGGTTCATGGCAGAGCATTGCCTCAAAACAGGCACCTCCGTAGCCAGGTGGGCAGGAGAAGCAGTGCGTAGCACACGCTTCTTGATTAGACCGGAGTTCGAGCCTGTGACCACCAAATACGGAGATGAGGAAAGGTCAGGGAATGACCACTGCATATCCCCAGAGCAATATGGCCTTATCTGCTAATGCTCCTAAAAACCAAACAACAACAACAGCCTCAAAACAGAGTGATTTAAAATGATTTGACATGATTTTTGTAGGCAAGTTCAATGTCATAAGACATCACCAAAATATACAATATAAAAGCTTGTGAAAATGTTTAGGTTGTGAGTTTTTTGGAACAAGGGCCTCCTGGACCATATTATGCCGTTTCATTATTACCTTATGACTGAGTCTTTAATATTATGATTATCAGAGGCGATTACAGGTAGTTCCCGACTTTACGAGTTAATTTGTTTCTAGTGTGCACTCATAAAGTGGGAATTTATTTCGCATAGACAATGTTAGAAACAGGGGTTACGTTCTCAACAATGAAATTAGTTATCTAATTAGTTTATGTTTAAACAATGATTGATTTATCCAAAGAAATGAAAACAGCCTGTAAAATCAAGCAAAATATAATAATAAAGAAATTATTTATGACTTACAAATTTTAAAGAATGTTTATTCTTCATCATCACCGATTAAGTGCACGCTCATTGATCACTCATTGTTGGCTTGGCACTTGTTGGTTTATTGCACAAGGAGTAATCTTCTTCAGAAATTCTTCAAGAGGCATTTGTTTCCAAGATAATCTTCTCTTTTTATCAATTTAGCATTCATAAGCATTTTTTAAAAGGTAGGCACAAATTGCAACAAACACAATACATGTGGAGTTGTAAGATGAAAAATCTTACATGTTTAATATTTTAGAAAAAAGTGAGATTAATGTAAAATAAAGATTAGGAAATGGCAATATGGGGCAGCGGAACAGTACTGGTCACAAATACTAATTAGACAATGGGTCACAGGCAAAGGGATTAAATGTAGACAAGGTAACAAGTAAAGGTTAGCGTGGGAGACTACTGGCCGAATGTAGCAATGGCTACTGGCGAGGAGGTGTGAACAATTTAGGCTAGGACAGAACAATACGAGAAGGACACAATCGGTCGGACATTCCTTTTGATCGGGGACATCTGGAGACCAGCCAGGTGGTAAATAGGGGTCAAATGCTCAGGTGAGATTTTAAAATTGGTGTCTGACTGTCGGCGATCGCAGGTTTAGAAGATAGTGTAAAACAAATTTGTTAAAAGCACAAAGTAGCGGCGCGCTTCAAAGGAACAGACAATCTGGGAAAATTATAATTTATTAAAATAAGAGGTTGAATCGTACATTGTAAAATTAGCTTGAGAAAAGTCGAAGGACGAATAGGCAGAAAGAAAGTTGATAAAAAGGAGAAGATTGGTTATAGGGAAAAAAAAGGGGCAGACCTGACATACTAGGGCGGTACGTGATTGAGATGACAAAAAGGAGTGAACAGGGGGAAACAGTCAGAACCCCGAGTTGAGTATATGGGGGTGTGTGGAAATGGGTTAGGGGGAGACAAAGTTTAGATTCTTGTCGGCGTTTAGGAAATTGAGTTAAGACTGAGAGTTTAGTTTTTTGGCGTGTTATAAAATGTGAGTAGGAAGGAGATACCTGAGTTGAGCTATGTGGAAGGTGAGCCTTCTTGTGGTGGTTTTGTAAAAATGTGAGTTAGAGACAGAATGGAGTGATGTGGGTATTAATGGAAATGGGTTAATGTTATACTAAGTTGAGTTTTTGTCGGTGTTTGATAGTTGGGTGAGATAGTCTGGACACAACACACTGGGTTGAGTTTTGTGGTGGTTTTAAGGAAATTGAAATAGTCAGCAGACACAGCAGTTAAGATTTTCGTCAGTGTAAGTAAAGGAAGTTAGTGACAGTTAATAGTTGAGGGTTTCGTCGTTGTAGAAATTGTGTTAGCAGCAGTTGAGTTTTTTGGGGTGTTAGGAAGAGTAAGAAGATTAAGCCGGTCCGTCATTGGAAGGCAAGAGCAGTGGCCGTTTTTGCGAGTCAATCCGTCATGGATAGTGACCGTATGCTAACGAGCACTGTCAAATAATTCTTATTTTAATAAGAAGTTTGTGAAAGGTGGAGTAAAGAAGGGTAGCGCCCTGTGAAGTCTTCTTCTTGAAAGGGTTTTTATTAGGTGGAGCGAGGGTAGCCCCTGTGAGCTCTCTTCTTGTGGACAAGATAGCCGTATAAGGTGGAAAAAGGCCTCAGGATGGAGATAGCAGTCCCCGTATCGACGGAGTATGATAGTATGCAACGTGCCAGCCCAGTTCAGGTGTACAGTGAATCCATCAGAATACCAGAATTGTGATCCTCACTAGAAAATTCGCTAGGAGTTCTAGAATGAATGCCCTGATATACGATGATGACATTTCCAACTAAGAGAGGGAGGATCCAAAACAGCGAAGCCCGACTAAGAGGAAATTAAGTAAGTGACTAACATAGTATTCTCGTTACTTTAAAGGACTTTAGGACCCTAATAACAGATTAGTGGAGATTCAAGATACTGAGAGAGATATATACATGTATAAAATTATATATGTAATGTAGAGAGAGATAAGTTAGGTAATAATAATAAAAATTTGACAGGTATAACTTTGTAATTAGTGAAAGGAACTAAAGAAGAAGAAAAGGGTGTTAATGATAGTAGTGGCTTTGATTAATAATAAAACATATGTTATGTTATAAGCAAAGGAGAGAAAGGGAATATTTGTCATAGGTTGTTTCCTGAAAAATGTAGGTATGATTAGCATTTTTGGAAGGGGAGGGTAAAGTCCTAGACCAGTGTATAAGGTAAGAATTATGGAGCATGTAAGGAAATTATGGATCTTGTGCAAGGAAGAAACTATAACAGTTGCTGTACTAATATTGTTTGTGTTGTAAAGGAAGGGATAACGTTAATAGAGTATAACCAATGTACTTAGTTATATATATAACTAATACTAAGTAGACAAAGTTGACTATTAATAGTACATGCCTCAATTTGTTCAATTTTTTTATGTTGTATATATATATGAATAAACTATGTTATATTATATATTTGTGTGTGTAGTTTGTCATCCTGGAACACCCAGCTCTTCCGAAGGGAATTATAATTAATCGAGAAGTTCCCTTGAATTTGGAATTCTCCTAGGAAGTAAAAGTCAGATGAGTAAGTGGGGGAAATAAGAATAAAGTGGACAAACATTAATAGGGAACTAACGAAATAACATTAAGATAAATAAGAAAAAAACAATAAAATGAAAATAATTAAATATATAAATCATTCGTCAATAAATTCCACCCCCCACAGAGTAACAAGTTTACAAAGCTTTAAAAAAAAAAAAAAAAAAATGAAGAGAAGATTCTGAAAATTTATTTATGCTTTTCATATGATTGAAGATTTCAGTAAAGAGGAAAACACATTTCATCATAATAACATAAAAACCCACACAATTCCAGCTATCAGTATTTTCGCAAATGCAATAACATCGAGTTTACTACCTGTTTACAATTGATTACACTAACAGAAAAGCCCAATAAATCGAAAAGTGTAAATTGTTTTTATTTTTATGGTCAGAAATGTTTATCTTGCCTAAAAAAAATATCACAAAGGCATTCAAAATCGATCCTTATAACAGAACATATGATAACGATGAAAGTGTAGTGCATTTTAATGATTTGAATTGGTAACTAATATGATTTACTATAAAAATGACCTTTTAGAGATATAAATAACTAAGTTATATAGCAAAAATTAACTTCTGAGGTCGTAGAATGAATTTCCAAAAAACAATGTGTTATTGGGTTCACATTACAATATTTTCATGATAGGATGGCGTCTCCGGAATGGATTATTATCGTAAAGCAGGGTACACTGTATTGTATAGCTATGCGCGTGGTTTGAAAGTGGTATTTATGAATGTTTAACATTCATTTTTTGCAATTAATGTTCATATTTTAGATTTTGTTGATACTTAATATATTTGAAAAAAAAAAAAAAAAGTCTTAAAGCAGGAACTGCTTTACGCATTATTGCCAAGTAGACATACTTGGCAATATTGCATCAAAATTTGCATTATTGCCAAGTATGTGTAGTAAGGTTAAAGGTTCCTACAAATTGGATACAGAATAAAAACTGGGTTTCCGTTTCCTTGAGTAATTAGGGCATTCTATTAGGATACGTTTGATTGTTAGCTGAGTGCGACAGAAGGGACATTGAGGTAGGTTTTCACCCATAAGCAAGAACAGATGAGTTGTATAAAAATGACCAATACGGAGTCTTGCCAAAATGACGACTTCTTGCCTGCTTTTCTTGAAACTAGAAGTCCACAGCTGAGGTTCTTTTTTAATCTGAAATAGTTTATTATTGACTTGTGTTTGCCACAGTTCAGACCACTGAAGCCTACATGTTGTTTTAACAGTGAATTTATAATCAGTGTATGCTACTTTCAGATGGCAGAATGATCCACTGTTAGGATGTTTAGCAGCACGATCTGCACTTTCATTACTTGGGATGCAGACATGACCAGGTTTCCAGCAGAAGGTAACCAACTGGTTGGATGTTTGATATTGGTATAACTGAGACTATAACTGCTTCAGAATGGGATGTTGGAAGTAGTAGTAGAATGAATGGCAGTGACTACACTTAAGGATCTGTGTATATAAGATCTTGCTTGAATTGCTGCTTGGTTACATTATCTAGGACATTTTATTGCATAAAATTCTGCGGTATAGATACCGCATTCTGTAGGAAGAGATGCAGCAATTGAAAAGGCAGAACAAATTGCTGCAGCACCTACAGCTTCATCTGTTTTGGAGCCATCCGTACAAATATGAAGTTTCTCTGAGTTTCTAAGGTGTGGGCCTCAAGTAGCTGCTGGAAGTTGTTTGGCAGAGAGTCTTTTCTCCATCTCAGAAAAATTATCACAAGGAGGTGAGTATTGAATCCAGGGATGCTCAGGAAGAGCATCTTCGAGGATATGCTGGAAGCTAACATTCCAACTAAGCATCAGTTCTTGCAATCTAATAACTGCAGGGTGGTTTTCATTAGGTTTATTATGGTATGACATTACATACTGAGGGTAAAACAGGTATTCCCAGGTCGGAGGAGATGGAATATTTTAAATTTTTGCAGCACAGCTACACAGTAAGGATTTTTATCTGAGGTGCAATGGGGTTCACATTTGTCTCAATATACAGGCTGTGGACTGGAGATGTTCTGAAGGCTCCTGTGACTATCCTTAGGGCACTATGTTGAATAGTATTTAGACATAACAAGGAACTGTTTCTTGCAGAGTCATAGACAGGTGATCCGTAATCTAAGCAGGACTGGATTAAAGTTTTATAAAGATGTGAGCGGGAGTGTCTATCAGCACCCCAGGAGTTAGAGGATACAGCTCTTAAGATGTTTATTTTCTTTAGACAGGCCATTCCAAGGTAGGCTATATGGTTGGAAAAACTAAGCTTATTTTCTAGATATAGACCCAATAAATGATAATTATTGGTAAGAGGAATCAGGTTGTTTTTTAAATATATTTCAGGATCTGGATGTAATTTCGTATTTTACAGAAATGAATTGCAGCTGATTTATTATCTGCTAAGGATAGTTAAAGTTGCCTTTCAATGGTATTCATAGTTTATGACTAATAAGAGATAATGAGGTCATCAGCAAACATGCATGATTCAACTGTTTTTGGTATGTCTCATGTCATATTGTGGTACACCCTCCTCTTGTGCAAACGATTTGGAAACACTGTTCCTAGATCTGACCTGAATCATTCTGTTGTGTAGGAAGTTTTGTATAAATTGGGGTAACTGCCCCCTCAAACTAAAAGAATGAAGGTCCTGGAGGATACCATATTGCCAAGTGGTATCGAAGACTTTCTCAATATCAAGCTTGACCATAACCAGATGCAGTCTCCTTACGAAAACATTGAGGATGTTTGCTTCTGCTTTGATCATCACATCTAAGATGAGCAGTTTTTCCAAAATCCATACCGGTTTCAGTTTAGCAGATTGTCTGTTTTCAGGAGCCATGTTAGCCACCTGTGGACCATTTTTTCTAAGACCTTGCCTAAACAGCTAGTCAGTGATATCGGCCGGTAATTATGTGGTATGGTATGATCCTTGTCTGGCTTCAGAAAAGCCAGTACAACTGAGTGACACCAGCAATGCAGATTTTATAAATTATTTTATATTTTATAAAATATATAAATTTATATATATTTTATAAATATATTCGGTTGTACAATTTCAACAGGGAACTTATTGCTTTGTTATTTAACTTTTTTAACATTATATAGCAAACTTCATCTGGACCAGCAGCAGTACTAGATGTTTTATTGAGAGACCCCAAAAGTTCCTTTAAAGTGAATGGCTGATTGTATGGATGAGATACCTTGGTAGAAAAGTTTATTTTATGTTGTTTTGCAGATGCCTTAATTTTTTTTAGAAAATTTGGCTGTATGTGGACACATGATATACTGGCGATACACTGCTGATATACTAAACGTATTAGCTGATATACTCAGCTAATGCTTTTTGCTTTTCTGTTGGAGCAGACAATTCCTGCCCGTTCCAGTTTAGGATTGAGGCTTGCGACTGCACCTATTTACCATTAAGTGCTTCGATTTTCTTCCATTAAGGTGGAAACATTAAGGTGTTTATGGTGGAAACAAAACTTATCCAGGCATCTTTCTTTACTTTTCTTCTTATTTGGTGGAATTTGGCCTTGAGTCTTTTAAAGTTAATAAGATTAGCAGTTGTAAGGAATTTGCGAAACAAATTCCAAGCTCGATTTTTTGTCTGTTCAGCAAGTGTGCATTCCTGATTCCACCAGTAACTGCTGTGTTTGCATTTCAAAGGCAAAGATTTAAGTATTGCAGAATTTATAGCTTGTAATATCTGATTTTTTTTATATGATCGGTGACAATATCTATGGGCTGCGACTGGACTATCTCATCATCAAACTGGAATTTCTAATCTCTTATGGAATTTCTAAGTGGATTGCTGCAATGGGGACAAGTTTATTTGTGTTTGAATATTGCAAAGAATCGGTAATCACTGTTTAGTGGGTTATCAAGAACTGACCACTCCTTATTGGCATATACAGAGGGAGAACAGATTGAAAGGTCTATTGTAGTCATGGATCCTGTAGAAAAATGGACATAGGTGGACAAAAATGGACACCAATGTTCAACATGGTAAGATTATGAGCAGCAATTCTATTATTTTACCCCTTTTGTCTATTATTAATAATAGACAAAAGGGGTAAAATGTGGCTATTATTGTCAGAAATAACATTCCATCCAAACACGTTTGGATGGAATGTTATTTCTGACAATAATAGTCACCT
The DNA here is from genome assembly GCF_048544385.1 of Mastigoproctus giganteus. Taxonomy (NCBI): domain Eukaryota; kingdom Metazoa; phylum Arthropoda; class Arachnida; order Uropygi; family Thelyphonidae; genus Mastigoproctus; species Mastigoproctus giganteus. The sequence goes on from NC_143588.1 coordinate 506,781, forward strand.
CTCCATGAGCTGGCATGTCAATACTCCTATCTTGTTTAAAGATGGTATAATTTTTGAAGGAAGGACACATGTGAATTTAAGAGTTTCCTGTAATTGTTGTTGTTGTTATTTGGTTTTTAGGAGCATTAGCAACTAGGGCCATATTGCTCCGGGGATATGCGGTGGTCATTCCCTGACCTTTCCGCATCCTCCGTATTTGGTGGCTAACGGGCTCGAACCCTGGTCTAATCAAGAAGCATGTGCTAAGTTTCCTGTAAGGCTATGCCAGCTGGTTCATACCAATCAATTAGATCCTGCAAATCGCCTTTTGTGTTCGGAAAACCTCTGAAATTCCACTAAAGTATATTTTACATTATCTCGTTTTATGTGTTGTTTTCGGTTCAGACAGTTTTTTAGTTGTAGCTTGCTTGTATTGATCTATTTTTGATTTGTCTTTCTTAGGAAAGAGTGGGCAGGTCACGTCCATCTCGTCAGTTGCACGTAATTCTAAAATGCCATCATCTGAATCATGATGTTCGTCGATGTCCATTCTGGTGGTGGGTGATGACTGCAAATTCACGATTTCTATCACTTTTGGTTTAATTATTGAGGAAACATCCGTTGGTATGGTAATTGGGGTATTACCGGACTGTTCACTTGTTTTTTGAGTAGGACACTGTTTTGAAATAGAGAGCAACGAACGTGCCCAGTTCGCAATTGATATATTCAGAGGAACTGATACTTCAGTCTGGATCCTACAGACTGTAAATGTTTAGCTGCTGTGGCATACGTTTTTTTTTTTATGTAAACCCTAAACACGAGAGGTATTAGAACCTATAGTACTTAGTACCATACTTGGGTTGGAGGTTGAGAAGACGAAAGAAGTTATTTGTTGACATTGGACTTGAACTTCTATAAACTGTAATTTTCAGGAAATACGTATGAAGGAAGTTTGTTGCAGAAAACGACAGTTGAATGAATAAACGAGGAAGATGAAAAGTTGGTTCGGTGAGTTTGAAATTGGACAGTAAATGGATGTTGGCTGGTAGCAGCACGTGTTCGGACTGTTTTGAAAGAGAGAGCGGGAATTATAGAAGCCAATTCAGAAGAACAGTGCCCATGGAAGTATCTGTAGAAGAGGCATGCAGCAGAAACAGTACGTCTATGAGACAGCGAGTGGAGAGACTCTGTTAGAGATTAACCATTAATTAACCTAACTGCTCTTCTGAATGGAATCAAGAAGCCTGAGAGAGGTTTTGGAAGCACCACACCAGATGTGGGAACAATATTCCATGGCAGGGCGGATTTGTGATTTATACAGAGTGAGCAGCTGTTTGGAAGAAAAGTAATGCTGAGAGCGAAAGAGAAAACCAAGTTTTTTTAGATGCAGAGGAAGCAAGCAATATTTGTAATGTGCTTGTGCCAAGACAGATTAGAACTCAGAGTAATCCCCAAAAGAGATATATCATTTTGCCTAGAAATCGGAGTGTAACTAAAGATAAGCATAGGAACAGAAAAATCCTTTTTACGAGATATAAGACAAGACTGAGTTTTAGAATGGTTGAAATCAACTAAGTTGTCTTTGCCCCACTGGAGAATTACTTTGCCCCAGGATCCCCCACTTTGCCCCAGGATCGGCATTTAAGGAATTGGTAACAGATTTTTGAGAAGTTGAAGCTGATTGAGCAGGAGAAGGTTTCTCAAAATGGAAAGTGGAATGCAATATGCTATCATCGGCAAAACTATGGATAGGATTTCCAGTCAAATCAAATGGAAGAAGGTCATTAATATACAAGAGTAAAAGAGTTGGGGAAGGAACTGAACTTTGGGGGACACCTGCATTAGTGGAGAAGTTAGAAGACAGAGAGCCTTCTACCATCACCCTCAGCGAGCGATCAGAGAGAAAACTGGATAACCAAATACTAAAAACAGTAGGCAAACCATAAGATGGAAGCTTGTTTAGAAGACCTTTATGCCAAACATGATCGAAAGCCTTTGAGATGTCAAGAGCAACTACTTTTGTTTCACCAAACCTTTCCATTGAATTTGTCAATAAATGGGCAACATAAGTCAGAATATCACCAGTGGATCGACACTGACGGAATCCATACTGGCGATCGTTGATCAGATGGGAGGTTTCTAGGTAGTTTAAGAGTTGGCGGTTAATTGATTTCTTCATTACTTTAGAAAGAGTAGAAGTAATTGCAATGGAACGATAATTGGATGTGAGGGATTTGTCAACCTTTTTAGGAACTGGCTGGATATGAGCAAATTTCCAAGCAGAAGGAAAAACACCTTTGGAATAAGAAAGTGAAAAAAGGCAGCAAAGAATAGGAGTAAGTTCAGGATCACATGTTTTGAGAACAAGTGGAGAAATACCACCAGGACCGAGAGCTTTCTTAGCATCAAGATTCGTAAAAAATCCTTCTGACATCTTTTTCATGGAAGACCACATTGAATGGAGCGTGTTGGGAATGGTGGGAGGTGTTTTACGTGTTTTATCAAGATCATTAATACATGAGTTGGAAGAAAAATGGGATACTAGCAGGTCAGCTTTATCCTTGGCTGAAATGACAACAGAACCATCTGGTTGGGACAGAGGTGGGAGAAGAGATGGGCAAAAGTTGCAGCCGATAGCTTTGGCAAGAGACCAGAATGCTCGGCTACCATTAGGGCAAGAAGCAAGTTTTCTACTCTTAGCTTGTTCAAACTCTAGTTTGGACTGATTAATAACTGCTTTACATTTGTTGTGAGCTTTGGTGTAGGCAGAAAATGAAACTGAAGAATTGGAAACAAGCCAATTACGATATGCAACATTCTTCTCTTGAACAGCCTTAGCACATTTATTGGAAAACCAAGGTTTAGATAAAGGACGAGATTTTAAAGTGGAGTGTGGGATAAAGGATTCCATTCCTGCAAGAATAATTTCACTGACACGATCTGAGCAAACGTTGACATCAGAAGTTTTGAAACAGTAAAGCGTTTGCTTTGTCTCTGTTTTGATTGTCTTCTCACCTCTGAGTATGTCACTTTATTCTCTACTTTATATTCCTGAATTTTTCGTCTTGCTTCCATTATCCACATGTTTTTGAGAAAGCCGGGTGGTTACCGTTACAATTGAGTGGTGGTTACTACTACCACTCTGTTACCCTTACAGAGTGCTAGTGGCACAATCAGATTGGTTATGCTCTTTTGACCTACAGTTAGGACATATGGCCACACCTCAACATGCAGTCTGGGAGTGTACGTATTTTTGGCATTTGTCGCACCTGATGGGATTAGGAATGTATTAGCATTAGTAGAGGCATATGATGCAAGAAAGCAAGCTTATGCAGCATCAGCAAAAAAAAAAAAAAAAAAAAAACCCTTCTACTTCACCCCTCTGTTCGTTCCAAATACCTGTCCAGCTGAGCCTTAAATTTATTTAGGCTATCAACTTCCACAACAATGGATGGAAGTCTGTTCCACCAACCAACTACCCGCTGGCTAAAGGCAAATTTCCGCACATCTATCCTACATCTGTCTTTCCTCAATTTGAATTTATGCCCTCTCAGGTGATTTTTCTGAGCTAGAGGAAGAATCCCATCAGCATTGAGCATGCTTAAACCATTCAAGGCCTTATACACCTCTATCAGATCACCTCGCCGCTGCCTAGTCTCCAGACACTGTAATTTGCAAAACTTAAGCCTTTCTTCATAAGAGCAACCCTTTGTTCCATTCACTAATCTTGTTGCCCTTCTCTGTACTTGTTCCAGCAGCTCTACGTGAAATGAGGCCTCCAGGCCTGTATACAGTACTCAAGGTGTGGCCTGACCATTGCCTTATACAAGGGAATAATCACCTCCTTATCCCTGCTAGAAAAATTCCTGTACATCATTGATAAGACACCATGAGCTACTCTTGCAGTCCGTCTGCACTGGTCAGAGAACTTCATATCTGCCTGCACAATTATCCCCAGGTCCTTTTCATTCTCTACCACTGTCAGTGTAGTACCACAGATTTGATCAAATATGGAGGATGCGGAAAGGTCATGGAATGTCCATCGTATATTCGCGGGGCAATATAGCCTTAGTTGCTAATGCTCCTAAAAACCAAATAACAACAACAGATTTGATACGTTGCTCTGGGGTTGCTGTTTCCCATATGTAGTACTTTACATTTGTCAATTTTAAACTTCATTTGCCACCTCTCAGCCAATCTGCTCAACCTTTCCAGATCCTGTTGCAGCAGCATAGTGTCCTTAACAACCCTGCCAACCTTTGTATCATCTGCAAACTTGGACATTAAGCTTGTAATACCATCATCAATATTATTTATAAATACAGAAAATAATAATGGACCCAACACTGAGCCTTGAGGGACTCCACTAATAACATTAGTCCACGATGAGCAGTGTCCATTGATTACCACTTTCTGTCTTCTCCCCCTCAACCACCCCTTTATCCATAGCAGCAATTTGCCTCCAATGCCACACTGCTCCAATTTGTGCAGCAGTCTTCCATGTGCAACAGTATCAAAAGCCTTTCTAAGATCCAAGTATATAATATCAAAGTTATTCGTTGCATCCAGTTCTTTTGTGACTGCATCATAGTATCCAATCAAATTGGTCAGGCAAGACTTCCACTTAACAAAACCATGCTGTGTCCGAGCTATAACTGAAGTCTTGTCTAGATGATCCTGCAGTGCTTCTTTAATCAGTGCCTCCATTAATTTTCCTGGAACAGAAGTTAAACTCTCAGGTCTATAATTACTTGTGTCAGCCTTTGATTCTCCTTTGTGAATTGGGGTCACATTTGCACATCTCCATTCTATGGGTACTTCCCCTGAGTCCAAGGAAGCTCTCATAATTATGGCTAAGGATTTGCTTAATTCCTTTGCTGCCTCCTTTAATATAACTGGATAGATCCCATCCACCCCAGGTGCCTTTCTTGTGTTTATCTTCAACAATTTCTCCTCCACTTTACTCTCAGTTATTACAAGATTATCTAGCTCACTGCCAGAGTTGAATACACCTCTGGCATTCCCCTCGCTGAATAACTCCTCATGTGTGAATGTAGATGCAAAATACTTGTTTAGTTTGTTAGCCACCTGAGCAGGATCCTCAACTGTCGAACCATCAATATCCAGTGAACCAATCTGATTCATCCCTTTTATTCTAGAGATTACATAGGTAAAGAATTCTTTCTGTTTTTCTTTGCATCCTTTGCCAAGGATTTCTCATAATCTGCCTTTGCCTGCCTAATCTCCTTTGTGACTTGGTTACAGATCAGCTTATATCTATCATAGGCTTCCATGTCACCCATTAATTTTTATGTATCCCATGCACATTTCTTCTCTGCCATATGTCTCATTAGTTCATCTGACATCCATTTAGGCCTAAACCTTGAACAATATTTCTTAGTTGGTATGTGAAGCCTAGTAGCTTCCAAGATAAGTTCTTTGAATTCTTCCCATTTTGAATTTGCTGTTGGTCCCACTGTATAGAATTTAAATACTGTCTCAGACCACTGTAGTCGCCTTGACGAAAGCAAAAACCTTCCCTTTAGCCCTGATGGTAGTGGGATTTACCTCTTTGAGTAAATCCCACTTCAGCACACTGTGATCACTGCCACCTAGTGGTTCCTCTATCTGCAGATTCTTAATGCATGAAGAATCACTACTGATAATCAAATCAAGAGTAATACTGCCTCTAGTTGCCTCCCTAACATGCTGATGTAGAAAACAATCATCCAATAAATCCACAAAAGCCTTGCTAGTGTGTGAGTGACCAACCCACAAATTCCAGTCAATATCTGGGAAATTAAAATCCCCCCTTATAAGACTTTCTGATTTACTGGCCCACTCTATTTCCCTGTACAGTTTCTTATTATACTTATCAGAGTCATTAGGCTTATAGCACACCAAACTGACTCAACACTGCATTGTCCAGCGATGTTGACTGGCTTCACTTCCTTGGATTTTATGTGTTTCTTAACTAATAGCATAACTCCCTCCTCCCTTCCTATCCTGTCTATCCTTTCTGTAGACGTTGTACTCCCCAAATTCCAGTTCTGCATTCCTTATATCTGTGTGACACCACGTCTCTGATATCCCAACAATATCCCTTAATGCTTTGAGCAATACCTCAAATTCATCAAATTCATTTACCAACCTCCTAGTATTGGTGTACACGCAAGTATACATGTACCTGTTCTTTTTCTTAGCTACCCTAACACAACCCATGTGTTTACTTGTACCACAATGAGTCCCAGCAGTCTCTGAAATATCCTGCATCTTGTTTTCCAGGCTTCTGCTCATTCCAATAGAAGCAGTGCAAGAAACACTTTCACCCCTGCCAGTGGCTACTGTTAATCTATTAGTCCTTGTATTCACCCAAGCTTTCAGTTTTCCAACCCACCTAACACTGCCTCGATAGTATCAGCAAATATTCTTGCTCCCTTTCTATTTAAGTGTATCCCATCCCTGTAGAAGCAGTCCCTTCTGTTAACAAGTACAGACCAGGCAGAAAAAAATTCTACCCGTTGAGCCTTGCACAACCTTTCCAGGGCCGAATTGATCGACAGGGCTCTCATCATATACTCCCTCCTATTGTGTCTGGGCAGAATTGCAGACACTTTCAAATTCAACCCTAATTCACGGCTTTTTTTCAACGGTGACCTGTACTTGTTAAGTAATTCTGCCGCCCTCCTATCTCTTAATATCATTAGTGCTAACGTGTACAACTATATCGCCGACCGGGCTAGCTGAGTGGGTAAAGTACCTGCCCGGCAACCCAAAGGTCGCGGGTTCGATTCCCGCCTCGGGCTTGGATCAAAGTACTGCAAAAACCTTGGGAGGTGCAATATGGCCACAGAAGCCGATGTGCCAACAACTACCAAATCAAAAAAAAAAAAAAAAAAAAACAACTATATCACCTTTTGCTCCCTTAAAAAGATGGTATCTGCTCTACGTCATACACCTTCGCCCCTGGCAGACAATACCCTGGTCCTGTTCCACCTATCCTTTTTACAAAGTATGTTCCCCGTTTCCCTGACAACAGAGTCACCAACAACTCCTAGTTTCTGTGGGACCAGTGCATTCTGTATGGTCAGACACGGCAATGTAGGTAGCCTGCTTTCACAGATGTTGGTAAGTTAGGAGTGCTAAAAGTAAGAATTATGCTCCTTGTTGGAACCAGAGTACCATCTTTTTGGATCATGATTCTCCTTCTTCAATGACTTTTTGATAGTGTAATTCTTGGACAATTTCTTCCTCTGATACAAATAATAAGTCCCATTATGTTATTACTCCCTTAGAGGAGTTTAAGGTGGCATGGGGAGTAACTTTTATTGGGTGTCCTCCACAGGTTGTGAGCTTTAATAGCTTCACAGAATGTTGAGGTTAAGTAGTCTCTACTAGAAGATTGCCTGACTGAAGTCGCCTTACTGATTTAGGTGAACCAGCAGCAGACTCAATGCATTTCTGCACTAGGAAGGATGATAATTTGCTCAGAGGCTGATCTGATAGAGAGTGCAAGATGAGGAAGGCTGGTATCTCCTCTTTAGGTGTTGTTTTCAACCTCTTCGGTTGAGAAAAGTCATTATCTGTGTGATTTGTCTCTATTCTTGGGCTTGATGGCTCTAAAGGTGGAAACATATTGTTATCCATCTTTGCTCCTTTCAGCCCTGCGAGAGTGGATTTCTTCTCCCAGGTTACCAGCTCCGCCACGGTGCAGGAGCAGTGCTGCTAGAGTGACCAAGCAGTATAAAAGTTAGTGTTAGTCTAAAGGAAAAGGAAAGAAAGTTGGCTTTCCTTTCTTAAACTTGCTTACAATTCGTAAGACTAAGTTTGTTATTGCTTAACAAGAATGCAAAAAAAATTTCAAGATGAAGAGGAACTGTGGCTTTGAGTAAACACTCTTTGAATCACTTGGAAATCGCTTGATCACTATAATGCTTGGCACCCAGGGCGAAAGTTTGGAAGACTGGGAATGTGAATGCTGTGAGTTGCGTTTACACACTAATTGTGACTAAGGAATGTTTTGTTTTAATACAGGTCAGAAAAAGCCAGACATCAAGTTTACTTAAGTTACTACAGAGGTTTGCACAACAAAAGGCAAAGACATAAGGCAATTGTCACACAGTGGAGAGTAAATTATAACTGTTTCCCATAAAGCGCACGTCATGAAGCAGCTTAATGGAGTTTAAGCAAGATTATTATAGGCAGATTATTAGAAGCCTTTGGTGAACGTTGCAAATAAAAACAGATGTAAATATAGACAGGAAGGAAATGAATCACAACGGTCCATGTTATAACAATGGTTTAACTGTTGATGATCTTGCACAGGTTACTGACAAACATGATTACGCATTTTGAATCTGCATTCTCACATAAAGAATTCTTTAGGGAAGGGGAATGTCAGAAGTTCATCAAACTTTAACAGGGAGCTAAAATAATTTTGTGGTAACTGAGAGGAAAGTGGATGAGAAATTGTTAAAGCTAAACATAAAAAAGGCACCTAGGATCTATACAATATTATTGAGAGAGAGAGAGAGAGAGAGAGAGAGAGAGAGAGAGAGAGAGAGAGAGAGAGAGTGAGTGTGTGTGTGCGCGCGTGTGTGTGTGCGTGTGCAAAGAAAGTAAGCAAAACCCTTATCCATAATTATGAAAGGATCATTGGATTTAGGAGAGGTCCCTATGGACTGGAAATGGGCAAATGTATTCCCAAATTACAAAGAGAGATCAAAGGATGACATGAGTAAGTACACATTTTTTAGCTTAATTTCTGTTCCAGGGGAAAATAATAATGGATCACTGGTGAAAGAAGTCAGGCTGGATCATCTAGATAAGAGTGCAGTCACATGATTTGTCTGATTGGATACCATGATGCAGTAACAAAGGAACTGAATTCAAAAAAAATTATTTTGCTAACATATACTTGGATAACCATTGCACATAAAACACTGATGCAGAATTTTGAGAAGTGTGGCATTAGGGGAAAGTTCTGCTATGGATAAAGGGATGGTTGAGTGGGTTGAGTGGAAGAAGATAGAGTGGTTATAAAAGGACACTGCTCTTTGTGGGACTCCACTAATGCTATTAGTGGAGTCCCACAGGGTTCAGTACTGGGCCCATTGTTGTTTTCTGTATTTATTAATAACATTGATGAGAGTATATAAGGCTAAATGTCTAAGTTTTCAGATGATACAAAGGTTGGCAGGTTTGCTAATGACAGGAATCAAGGCATACTATTGCAGCCCAGACCTAGAAAAATTAAGCAGATTGGTTTGAGAAGTGGCAGTTGGGGATTAACATTGGTAAATGCAGGGTCCTGTATATGGGCAGCAGCAATCCCAGAGTAATGTACCAACTGTGTGAGTCCACACTCAAGGTGGCGGATAACAAAAGCCACTTAGGGATAATTGTACAGTTCAACATGAAGTTTCTGAACAGTGCAGACAGGCTGCCAGGACAGCTCATGGAGTTTTGTTGATGATATACAGGAATTTTGCTAGCAGGGATAAGGAGGCGATTATTCCATTGTATAAGGCTAAGCCACCCTCTTTTCCAATCTGCCTATAGCCTTTAACTCCTCTTTGCCTAATTTATAAGTTTTCCTTGGTCATTATTCTCCAATGAAAGGACTTTAAATTTAGCAGCATAAACCATTATTCTATTTATGTAGCCAGTCTGGATTATTTTTAAGCAGCATGGTGTTGCAATCACTTATTATCCTGCTGATTGTCATATCTGTAAATTCTGACAATATGCCCTGTACGCTTTCACCAAAACCATTTAAAAATTTAGAAATGGGGGGGGGGGGGAGCACAGTGCCAATCCCTGAGGTGTGCCACTTGCAACTCTAGTCCCCTCTGATGAATGCCCGTTTAAAACGGAACTCTGTATACTGTCCCTCAAATCCATTGATCTATCTAATGACCTTGCTCATAATCACAATTGGGTCCAGCTTCAACAATAATCATCCTGGAGACAATGTCGACAAATATCTTATTTCATCTTCTCAACCACCAACCCATAAGCTGCAGCCATTATCAATCCACTGCAGGATGGAAGCCTCCTAACAATTCATGTATAGTCTTTCCCTCAACATGAATTGTTGAAGCCACCTCAACAATTCATGTTGAGGGAAATGGACTATAATCTGCCATGCTGGTCCAGTGCAGGTTGGCAGATTGACCATGTTTAGCAATCAGGAGCTTAAACCCCAGTCTACTCTAAGAGCGTTTATTTCTGCACACTCACTCCTAACCACTTGGCTATGCACGATACTAAGTACTATAGGTTCTAATACCTTTTGTGTTTGGGGTTTTTATACATATAAAAAAAAAAAAAAAAAAAAAAAAAAACAAGGACAGGACCATCTCAAACGACTAAAAATATTTTATTACAGTCCAAATATAAATGTTGAGTTTGATCACTGAGAAAGTGATTTCTGGAGAAGCTAGTTGAGGTTGATAGGGGGCAAGGCTCCATATGTAGAGTAAATTATAGATCATTTCATCCAACTGCTGAGTAACAATGTCATAGCAATTTAGATTAGATAAGCAAGTTTCCCATTAAAACCCATATGTGGTCTTAAGGTTCCAGTTACCATTGAAATCCCATAAAAGCATCCTCAACCACAGATTCTATAAGTTTCCCCACCGCACATGTAAAACCAATGGGTCTGAATTTCCCATTTTATTCATTTCCAGCTTTATGGACTGGATGTATCCAGTTTTATTAAAGGAGGTAAGCAAACCCTTAGCCATAATTATAAGAGCATCCTTGGATTCAGGGAGGTCTCCATGGACTGGAGATGTGCAAATGTATCCATAATTGGCAAAGAGGGATCAAAGGGTGACACAGGTAATTATAGGCCTGTTAGTTTAACTTCTGTTCTGGAGAAAGTAACAAAGTCACTGGTTAAAGAAGCACTTGATCATCTTGACAAGACCACAGTTATAATTAAGACAGCACGGATTTGTTAAGGGGAACACTTATCTGACCAATCTGATTGGATACTATGATGTAGTCACAAAGGAACTGGATGCAAAAAATAATATTGATATCATATACTTAGAAAACAAGGAAAGAAACAATTGAAATTTTACAAAGTAATGGCAATACTAACACTTCTTTATGGTTCTGAAACATGGATACCGAAACAAAGAGACATTAATAGAATACAAGCTACAGAAATGAAATTTTTAAGATATGTTAAAGGATGTACAAAATTAGATAAAATACCAAAAGTAAATATTAGAAAGGAATTAAAGATTTACTCAATTAATGAAAAAAATATAGAATATAGACAAAGATGGAAAGAACATGTAGAAAGAATGGAAGATAACAGATTCCCTAAATTAGCTTACACATATAAAGCAAAAGGAAAAAGAGACAGAGGAAGACTGAAGAAAAGATAGGCAGACCTATTTGAGATCGGAACAGGTGGATTGCCTAATCCGTGAAGGAAGACAAGACAATCATATACTTAGATTTTAGGAAAGCTTTTGATACTGTGGCACATGGAAAACTACTTGTAAAAGAATAAGAGAAGTTTACCTCAATATGATACGTAGAACACTTCCGTATGATACTCTCCAGAAATTAAAATGAAAACAATTAAAAAATCTTCGATTTTTTAATTGTTTAACATAACCTAACCTACCAAGATAGGCTTAAGTTCATCAAACTACAGTGTCTGAAGACTAGGCACTTGTGAGGTGATTTGATTGAGGTGTATAAGACTTTGAATGGTTTGAGCAAGCTCAATGCTGATGGGATTCTTGCTCAGATTACACACCTGAAGGGCATAAATTCAAATTGAGAAAAGACAGTTGTAGAATAGATGTGCAGAAATTTACCTTTAGCCAGCATGTACTTGATTGCCAGAACAAACTTCCATCTTTCATTGTGGAAGTTGACAGCTTAAATAAATTGAAGGCACAGCTAGACACACTTTTGGAGTGATTGGATGGGTGAAATGGGAAGGTTTATTTTTTTCACTGATGCTGTATAAGGTTGATTTCTTGCATCATATCCTCTACTTAATGCACTAACTCTAATGCTAATTTATGCAGACCATTAGGGAAGTGATTATCCCTAAGTCTAATGATGATCTCATAATATACTCTGCATATGGAACCTTCATCTATCATCCTTACTAACTTAGTAATAGTAGTAATACTTCCCCAACAATCTCCTCTCAGTGATCATACAATCAAATTCAAACATAAATTCAAATTGAGGAAGGACGGATGTCGGATAGATGTGCGGAAATTTGCCTTTAGCCAGCGGGCAGTTGGTTTGTGGAATAGACTTCCATCGCTTGTTGTTGAAGTTGATAGCCTAAACAAATTTAAGGCTCAGCTGGACAGGTATTTCGAACGAACGGAGGGGTGAAATGGGAGTAGTGGTTTTTTTTTGTTTTTTTTTGGCTGATGCTGAATAAGCTTGCTTCCTTGCATCATATGCCTCTACTAATGCTAATGCTAATCATTAATTTACAACATTTTCGCTCATACCACTGGTTCCCATCAGTCCTGAACATAGGTTTGGTTATAAAGATTGATGGAAAGTAATTGTTCAGATTATCAAACATATCTTAAAAGAGATCAATCTAAGATATTCTTTTCTTCTTTGTATTTATGTATGAATAAATGTGTATCTATTCTTAGCCCTCTTCATAAAGGACTGTTCATGCTCAGCTTGCACAGATCAATGTATACTTCTTATACAAACTGGTATCCAATTTGCTGGAATCTTGGAGGGGTAAAGCTGATTATAACAACTAAATTCTCAAGAAATCTGCAAAATGAATAATAATAATATTAAGCTAAAGATTTAAAATAGGACCAACTGTTGCAATAAAATAGGAAGCAGTATCCAAAAACACAGGAAAATACAGGAGAAAGAGCTATATAGAAAATAATGCACAGATCAAATGAACGTTAAAGGGCAGATAATACATCACTGTGTTAATTTAAATTAACATCATATTGCATTATATGGCATAATTTTGAAAATTATAAGAAATACAGGACAGTGGAAGCACTGGATTCAACTCCTATTAATGTGCTGCACAAATATGATATGAACATACAATATTTAACTTGTCGCCCCACATGATAATAACCAGTTAATAACCAGATTAACAGGATTTTAATCTGGTTATTATCAAGGTGATTAACAAACATGCAAAACAATATATAATTCACATTAGCTCACTATTTTAATTGAAAGGATCATTGATATCAGAAAATAATTTTGAAAATACATTCATGCAGTAGTTGATTTAGATTGTTATCATCACTTATATTCATGCAACACATGATTTAGATTGTTGACATGACTTACTTTCTTCCTTTTCACTATCTACATCAGGTATGCCTTCAGCATCTGAAGTTTCTGCTTTAGATTGTGAGGAAGGAGGTGTAGTTGTTTTACTTGTTTCATCCTAAAACAGTAAAATTAACATATCAGTAGAGGAGAAAGTGTTTTTTTTCAATTATTATTTATTTATTTATTCAAAATAGAAGAAATAGGTTGTAGAATTTATATAGTATCCTATTTCTAGGAAAAAGAATTAACCTGAGGTGGGGGGGGGTGATAAAAGGAAAATCTTTTCAGAATTTTAAATATACATGTATATTAAATTATATTATGGAGAATAATTTGGTGGTTGTGGCAAACAGTTGATGAAGGGATGAATAAAAGCATGTGCAGTTAGTTTTTCTAAGTGTGAAGTCAAACTAAAATGGATAACTGATTGTTGTACATTTTAAGGAATGATAGGTTCCAATTTGGAAAAACAATGCTCTGCTCAAAGCAAAGAAAAAGCATACAACAGATGATAAATTGGTTTGTTGGGAATTTTTCAGCACTGAATACTTTGGCCATTCTGTACTAGTGATGGAAGATGGAAAACAATAAATCATATGATTTATTGTGCACATGCCTGTAAGATGGTGTTTATAAGCTGATATCAGCATTGCACCACCTCTCTAAAACCTAGAATAAAATTTGTGGGGTGGGGAGGACTACTTAGTTCACCTAAGACTAGCTAACTATAGGCCCAATTGATGAGTGTGAAAGAAAATACATTACTATGTGTTTTCTTCAGCCAGGAAATAAAATTGTATGCTACTTAAAAAAATATAAAAATAAAATTTCATAATTATCAAATATTACTGAAATATATATATATCAGGTTCAAAGTTGATCAAAAGTTTGGTGAATGAGCTTATCAATCTTGAATACATAGTGCAGCTAAAAGATTGTAAGGAGAGCACAAAAAGCAAGTTTTAACTTGCTGGTGTTAACAATTTTGTTACTTGTTGATAATAGTCTAGCAGAAGAAGCTGCTGCTATGAGTGAACATTTGTTTTTCTCATTTGTTGTGTACTGAAAATAATGAATTTTTTTTAGATTGTTATGCAAACGTTAGCTTTTGTTGTAAACTTGGAAAGTCAGCTATGAAAAAAAAAAAAATTTAAAAAAAAAAAAAAAATTAAAAAAGTTTATGGAGATGCTATAACAACAACAACAAAAAGTCTGTTTCAAAGGTTTTGCATGGGCAATTTTTCACTTGAAGGTGGAAAAAGTAGTTGACCCTCCCATCCCATCCCAATCAAATCAAAACATTAATGAAACCTGCACCACCATTTGAATTGCCATTCTTTGGAAATTATTGAAGAGATCTCTTTGATTTGGTTCAGTTCAAGCTATTTTTTTCCCGCTTTTATTAATATACAGGCAACCCTCGCCAACCACAGGGGAATACATTCCTGAAAAGTACCGCACCTGGCAAGACTAAGGTCCTACATAAAAAAGGGGTTAGAGGAAAATCACTAATTATGCCATAATATTTATGAGAAAACACAGCAAATTCATAAGTTCTTCAGAGTAAATTTCTTTACTATAAAGACATAAGATTTTGTCTCTAAAACACTGCAGAAAAAACAACTTTAATATAACACAAACTAATGCAGCAAATTAAAATTAAGACCACAATCAGTTATACATGTCAAAAAAAATTCTATTATCTAAATATGAAGGTATCCTAACATTCTAAACAAAATAAAATCATAAAAATAATTTTATGATTTCATTTTATAAAAATATAATAAAAAGGATATGAAAATTAATTGTTATACTAACTACTCTTTTACCATGTGAGATAATAATATAGTTTATTAAGCTTATAAGCACAAACCACTATACATTTGCCGATCGGGCTAGCTGGGTGGGTAAAGTGCCTGCCTGGCAACCCAAAGGTCGCGGGTTCGATTCCCGCCTCGGGCTTGGATCAAAGTACTGCAAAAACCTTGGAAAAAAAAACCAAACAAAAACTATACATTTAATGTGACGTTTCAGGCAACTACCACTGACTATCAATCAGACCATACTTTGACTGTTAGGGGGAGAAAATATAAAGAGTTACAAATGGAGAACATTTGTAATTAATTATTAACTGCGAATTTTAGGAAATCCAATCTAAGGAATTTTTATGGTTAAAATTATATTAGTTACACAGAGTTTTACTGTAGATTAAGGTAAATACATATGTACACACATGCATAAAAATTTAAATTCTTACCTGCTGTCTGGCTCCTGCTGGCCAATACCACAAAAACCTGTTCTGCATACTGGCAAGAGGTGCTGCCAAACAGTTACATTATAGGATTAAATCTATTGACCAACAGTAGGGTGCCACTATCCTGGATCCAGTGGTTCTTGTTTGAGGTGCACTACTTTCATGTTCAGATCATCTGCAAGGTGGCATTGGGGGTCTGGAGGGGGGGGGATTGTGTGTGTGTGTGTGGGCTGCTCTTCAGCATTTTTGGAGTATTTTCTTTTTTGTTATCCTCAATTTTCCATATTTTCCTCTATTTTCTTGTCAAATAGGTGGAAATATTGAGGGTTGAAATCGATTCCTTGTTTCCTGTTAATGGATGAAGCTCCCCGAACATTTTTATGAAGAAGGCTTCTTTAAATTTTCTTCTGTTGTACTGGTTGTCTGTAGAGAGGATTCTGGTATTGTTGAAGTCCCATGTGTGTCTCCACATTGAAATGCATGTAGGGCTGTATCAAATTTTTGGATCTTTCCATATTGCACATCTTTTTTTATGTTCTTTGATTCTGCAGTTCTAGTTCAGTCTACTATACGATTCTACTATGTATGTACCCCCACATCTACAAGCTATTTTATAAATAGGGCCTCTAGGGTTGTTGTTTTAGGATCTGCTCCACTGAGGCAGAGCTCTTGAAGAAAGTGGTGATTCCATATTTTCTTGCTTCTTTTGCTATTTTTTATTAATTGTTGGTATGCATATGGCGGTTCTTCTGTACCTGCTGGGTTGAGGTTCTGTGAAGGCCTTGAAGATGTCTTCTATTGCTCTGTTACTAACATGTAAAAGAAATCAGTTTCTGAAGGCAGTCTTGGTTATTGTTTGAAGTTCTTGTTGGAGGTTTTCTTATTTGCAAATGTATGGTCTGATGATAGGGAACCAATGAATGGTCTGACGGCAAGTTACCTGAAACGTCACCTTAAATGTTTGGGCTATAAGCTTCATAAGCCATATTATTATTCCACATGGTAAAACAGTAGTTATTATACCAATTCATTTTTGGAAAACAACCATGCATCATCCTTCCCTAACTATATTAAAAAAGGATAAATCTATGATTATATGAAATCATAAAAATTACACTTTTTATGATTTCATTTTCTTAAATGCACTACACTATATACTCAATAGCAATAGCTGTTGAGTTATTTTATTTAACCTTGCACTGGTAGCACTAAACTAAATGTGGAGACTAGACTAAACTACATATGTATGAAAAAGTGTGGACTGTAATATTTTGGTATACAAATATAAAAACTATGTTATCTCAAATCCATTGGCAAGGAATTCCTGTAACAGATTAACATGTGCATAAGCATAAAATAGTTACTAATGTGCCTAGCACACCCATTACATCGTTAGTTAGTCACAAAGGCAGAAACCTGGCCAAAATGTAAACAATCCTTTTGATCACAAACTAAATCAGACAGATTACTAAAATATACATCATCTATACTATACGCAGAGAGAGAGAGAGAGAGAGATAATGGCAAATTGATAATGGCATCAAATCTATTAATCTAGAGAGTTTTATGCCTCTAGATTAATCTATTAATCTAGAGGTATAAAACTGCAAAAATTAAACAACTTTAATGATACCTACTAAATTGCGAACAGCTAGAACGGAAATCATGAATGATGTAATTTATGCTCATGCCCACTACTTACTCTACCGAATCAATGTTAGTGATAAATAGGATGCTTACATCTGATGCTTACTCAACCAAATCGACGTTTGGAAGAGGTTAGGTCAAAAGCCAAATTACCTATTTGATTGTAGCCATCTGTTGAATAGTATGAATGCAACAATACAAGTATTTGTATTGATAGAATCATACTATCATGTTTAATCGTGTTACTCCGTCATGCTTTGTCGCAAATTACATATGCAGTGCTAAGAGATCTGCTAGAAATGACAGTATCCAAGCATAATCAAGACTTACACCTTCACGATGGTGGGACTTTTAGTAATCCTGGGTATAACCTCCAGGCATAAGCACACTGTGGGTGACCACAAACGGGTGAACCAATGTAAGTAGGGTTCAAGGTGTAGAGCCCATACCACATGGAAGAATGCCGCCCATCTGTGTTACCAGGCAATATTAGGTGGTAGATGACTCTCATCAACCAGTACAATACCACCACTTTGCTTATTGGAGGCTTGAAGTGGTGGAACCAATGTTTAGTCTCCAGAGCTAAGTTCCAGTCAACCCTTCCCCATCTCTTCCATCATGCAGTATGATTGATGACTTTTGAGGTTACAATGAACATTGTGGCGAGATCCAATCTTCCTTACATTTCGAGGGAACAGCTCTAAAACGGTGTTCGCAGGCCGGCCGCTAGTTAGTACACCTGACCGAACCTATTGGTAACTCTCTAGAAGGTTTTCGGATCAGCTAGTGTATAATCTTGCTAACACTACTTAGCCAAATAGTGACTGGAGGGAGTCGAGTAGTGTGTATGCAGGGGGCATTGTCGAATTCATGTTATGTCAAGGATCTGGGTATATTCTTACCAAGTGTATGCCATATCCAAAAATTGCATTACTTCATACTACATGGGGCCCCCCACTTTTTCTTACTATTGAATACACCATGAATTGTCAAACTAATCGAGTAAGCTTATCAGCAAAAAGATCTAAACCTCCCAAACACTTCCTAGTTCATTTTACAAATACACGTGGTGTCAATTCTAATCTCAACGATGTGAATTTCCACTTGCAGTCTGCCAAACCCTATGTACTTTTTCTGACAGAATCTCAGTTATCGGTTAATTCAACTACTGCTCATCTCAGTTGCCCAAATAATTTGGGCAACTGAGATGAGCAATTGAGATGTATCAGTCCTTTCACCTCAAAGGTGGTACTTGTGCATATGTCTGTTCTGATATTCCTTGTCAGAGACTTGGTAATTTGAATCTCCTCTCTTCAATCTTCTGTGGCTTAAAATCTCTCTACCTCATTGTGTCAAATTCATCTGTTGTCGTTACCATTCTCCCAACTTCACTAATCATTTGGAGATCTTTGAATTCCCCTCTTTGCAACTTGACTTTCTCGATTACAACTTTCCTAACAGTGAGGTAATTTTCTTTGGTGATTTATAATGTTCACAACTCCAGCTAGCTTCTGTTTTCTAGTCACACCGACCCAGCTGGTTGAGATGCTGAGGCTTTTGCAATTACTAATGACCTTGCACCGATTGTTCATTTACCTACAAGAATACCAGACAATTGTAAACATACAGTCAACACGCTTGATCTTTTTCTCACAAACAACCCTTCTAAGTACACGGTCAAAGTGAGTGGTCCTTTAGGCACCTCAGATTACAACTTGGTGATTGTCTTTTCTCCAATGGAGCTTTTATCTCATGGCTATTCCCAATCTCGTGTTGTTTTGCATTACAAGAATGCAAAATGGGAGAACCTGCCAGATTTCTTTACTTCTTTTCCTTAGTTGGATCACTGTTTCAAAACTTCTGATGTCAACCTTTGCTCAGATCGAGTCGGTGAAATTATTGTTGTAGGAATGGAATCCTTTATTCCACACTCCACTTTAAAATCTCGAACTTTATCTAAACCTTGGTTTTCCAATAAATGTGCTAAGGCTCTTCAAGAGAAGAACATTGCATATCGTAATTGGCCTGCTTTCAATTCTTCAGTTTCATTTTCTGCCTACACCAAAGCTCGCTACAATTGTAAAGCAGTTATTAATCAGTCCAAACTAGATTTTGATCAGGTTAAGAGTAGAAAACTTGCTTCTTGCCCTAATGGTAGCTGATCATTCTGGTTTCTGCCAAAGCTATTGGGCACAGCTTTTGCCCATCTCTGCTCCTAACACTGTCAAAACCAGATGGTTCTGTTGTCACTTCAGTCAAGGATAAAACCGACCTGCTAGCATCCCATATTTCTTCCAACTCATGTATTAATAATCTTGGTAAAACACATCCCACCATTCCCAACATGCTCCATTCAATGCCTCCTGTGGTCTTTCATGAAAAAGATGTCAGAGGGATTTTTTATGAATCTTGATGCTAAGAAAGCTCCAGGTCCTGGTGGGATTTCTCTACTTGTTCTCAAAACCTGTGCACCCAAACTTACTCCCGTTCTTTGCCGCCTTTTTTCAATTTCTTATTAGCATTAGTAGAGGCATTTGATGCAAGAAAGCAAGCTTATGCAGCATCAGCCAAAAAAAAAAAAAAAAAAAACCCACTTCCACTTCACCCCTCTGTTCGTTCAAAATACCTGTCCAGCTGAGCCTTAAACTTATTTAGGCTATCAACCTCCACCACAAGGGATGGCAGTCTGTTCCACCAACCAACCACCCACTGGCTAAAGGCAAATTTCCGCACGTCTATCCTACATCTGTCTTTCCTCAATTTGAATTTATGCCCTCTCAGGTGATTTTTCTGAGCTAGAGGAAGAATCCCATCAGCATTGAGCATGCTTAAACCATTCAAGGCTTTATACACCTCTATCAGATCACCTCGCTGGTGCCTAGTCTCCAGACACTGTAATTTGCAAAACTTAAGCCTTTCTTCGTAAGAGCACCCCTCTGTTCCATTCACTAATCTTGTTGCCCTTCTCTGTACTCGTTCCAGCAGCTCTACATCCTTCTTGAAATGAGGCCTCCAGACCTGTATACAGTACTCTAGGTGTGGCCTGACCATTGCCTTATACAATGGAATAATCACCTCCTTATCCCTGCTGGAAAAATTCCTGTATATCATTGACAATACTCCATGAGCTACTCTTGCAGCCCGTCTGCACTGCTCAGAGAACTTCATATCTGCCTGCACAATCACCCCCAAGTCCCTTTCATTCTCTACCACTGTCAGTGTAGTACCACAGAGTTGATACGTTGCTCTGGGGTTGCTGTTTCCCATGTGTAGTACTTTACATTTGTCAATGTTAAACTTCATTTGCCACCTCTCAGCCCATCTGCTCAACCTTTCCAGATCCTGTTGCAGCAGCATAGTGTCAGTAGTGTCCTTGACAACCCTGCCAACCTTTGTATCATCTGCAAACTTGGACATTAAGCTTGATATACCATCATCAATATCATTTATAAATACAGAAAATAATAATGGACCCAACACTGAGCCTTGAGGGACTCCACTAATAACATTAGTCCACGATGAGCAGTGTCCATTGATTACCACTTTCTGTCTTCTCCCCCTCAACCACCCCTTTATCCATAGCAGCAATTTGCCTCCAATGTCACACTGCTCCAATTTGTGTAGCAGTCTTCCATGTGCAACAGTATCAAAAGCCTTTCTAAGATCCAAGTATGTAATATCAAAGTTATTCCCTGCATCCAGTTCTTTTGTGACTGCATCATAGTATCCAATCAAGTTGGTCAGGCAAGACTTCCCCTTAACAAAACCATGCTGTGTCTGAGCTATAACTGAAGTCTTGTCTAAATGATCCTGCAGTGCTTCTTTAACCAGTGCCTCCATTAATTTTCCTGGAACAGAAGTTAAGCTCACAGGTCTATAATTACTTGTGTCAGCCTTTGATCCTCCTTTGTGAATTGGGGTCACATTTGCACATTTCCAGTCTATGGGTACCTCCCCTGAGTCCAAGGAAGCTCTCATAATTATGGCTAAGGGTTTGCTTACTTCCTTTGCTGCCTCCTTTAATATAACTGGATAGATCCCATCCACCCCGGGTGCCTTTCTTGTGTTTATCTTCAACAGTTTCTCCTCCACTTTACTCCCAGTTATTTCAAGATTCTGTAGCTTACTGCTAGAGTTGAATACACCTCTGGCATTCCCCTCGCTGAATAACTCCTCATGTGTGAATGTCGATGCAAAATATTCATTTAGTTTGTTAGCTACCTGAGCAGGATCATCAACAGTTGACCCATCAATATCAAGTGGACCAATCTGATTCATCCCCTTCCTTCTAGAGTTTACATAAGTAAAGAACTCTTTGCTGTTTTTCTTTGCATCCCTTGCCAAGGATTTCTCGTAATCTGCCTTCGCCTGCCTAACCTCCTTTGTAACTTGGTTGCATATCAACTTGTATCTATCATAGGCTTCTGTGTCATGTGTTAATTTGTAAGTATCCCATGCATTTTTCTTCTCTGCCATATGCCTCATTAGTTCATCTGACATCCATTTTGGCCTAAACCTTGAACAATATTTCTTAGTTGGTATGTAAAGCCTAGTAGCTTCCAAGATAAGTTCTCTGAATGCTTCCAAGATAAGTTCTCTGAATGCTTCCCATTTTGAATTTGCTGTTGGTAACATCATCAGTTGGTCCCACTGTATAGAATTTAAATACTGTCTCAGTCCATCGTAGTCGCCTTTACGGAAGCAATAACCCTTCCCTTTACCCCTAATGATAGTTACCTCTTTCAGTAAATCCCACTTCAGCACACTGTGATCACTGCCACCTAGTGGTTCATTTATCTGCAGATTCTTAATGCATGAAGAATCACTGCTGATAATCAAATCAAGAGTATTACTCCCTCTAGTTGCCTCCCGAACATGCTGATGTAGAAAACAATCATCCAATAAATCCACAAAAGCCCTGCTAGTGTGTGAGTAACCAGCCCCCAAATTCCAGTCAATATCTGGGAAATTAAAATCTCCCATTATAAGACTAAAGGTGTTTATTCCAAAGGTGTTTTTCCTTCTGCTCGGAAATTTGCTCTTATCCAGCCAGTTCCTAAAAAGGGTGACAAATCCCTTCCATCCAATTATCGTGTCATTGCAATTACTTCTACTCTTTCTAAAGTAATGGAGAAATCAATTAACCGTCAACTCCTAAACTACATAGAAACCTTCTGTCTGATCAACAACTGAAAATATGGATTCCATCAGTGTCAATCCACTGGTGATATTCTAGTTTATGTTACCCATTTATGGACAAATTCAATGCAAAAGTTCAGTTCTTGACATTTCAAAAGCTTTCAATTGTGTTTGGCATAAAGGTCTTCTAAACAAGTTTCCATCTTATGGTTTGCCAACTGTATTTTGGAATTGGTTAGCCAGTTTTCCCTCTGACTGCTCACTGAGGGTGATGGGTCTCTGTCTTCTAACTTCTCCACTAATGCTGGTGTCCCCCAAGGTTCAGTTCTTTCCCCCACTCTTGTCCTCTTGTATATTAATGACTTCCTTCCATTGACTGGAAATCCTACCCATAGTTTTGCCCATGATAGCACAATTCATTCTGCTTTCCAATTTGAGAAACCTAGCTGTGCTCAATCAGCTTCAACTTCTCGAATATCCGATACCAATTCCTTAAATGCCGATCTCCAGGTAATTCAACTGTGGTGCAAAGACAACTTGTTGACTTCAATCCTTCCTATGCTGCTTATCTTTGGTGACAGTGATTTCTAGGCAAAATAATATCTCTCTTTTGGGGATTACCCTGATTTCTAATCTCTGTTAGCACATGCCCATTATAAATATTGGTTTCTCCGCATCTAAAAAACTTGGTTTCTCTTTCACTCTCGGCGTTACTTTTCTTCCAAACAGCTGTTCACTCTGTACAAATTGCAAATCTGCCCTACCATGATATATTATTCCCACATCTGCAGTGGTGCCCCCAAAACCTTTCTCAGGATTCTAGATTCCATTCAGAAGAGGGCAGTTAGGTTAATTAATGTCTGCTTTCTAACAGTCTCTCTCCACTCAATGTCCATTAGACATACTGTTTCTGCTGCATGCCTTTTCTACAGATACAAAGGGTACTAGGAAAGTTTTGCAATACAGCTTTGTTTATTTAATTTTTTCAAAGTAATTTCCTCTACATTCAATACACCTCTCCATCCTCCGAAACCAATCTTTAAACCAGTTCTGCCAAGTTTCACTAGGGAGTAAAGCACACTCGTTGTCCCAAGCCCGTAGAAGGTCCTCATCACTGGAAAACCGCCTCCCTTTTAGCTTCATTTTCACATGCGGGAACAGTGCAAAGTCACAGGGAGCAAGGTCTGGCCTGTAGGGAGGGTGCTCGAGAAGTTTCAGTCCTGTCGTGGTCAAATATTCGGTGCAGGCTTTGGCGCGGTAAGCTGGAGCATTATCGTGATGGAGGTACCAGGTGTCCATTCTTGACTTTGGCCGCAGGTTCTTCATAGATCCAATGACTTTAGGCAGGCATTGTTCAGTATACCACTTAGCTGTGACTGTCTTCTGCGTGTCCAAAACGACACGTTCCACAATTCCACTCGATTTGAAAAATACAGCTATCATTTTCTTCTTTACAGATCGGGATTTTCTGACAATTACGGGTGTGTCGTCATCATCAAAGACCCAAACTTTGTTTTGAGCCTTGGTCGGCAGATCGTAATAGTACAGCCAAGTCTCGTCACCTGTCATGATGTTGTTCACATACCGAGATTGTCCCTTATCAAACTTTTTTAACATCTCCCGGCACCAAGTCACACGTCGTGTCATCTGCTCTTCAGTCAGTTGATGCGGCACCCAGAGAGAACAAAGTTTCTTCACGTGCAAATGATCTTGCAGAATCGAACGAATTGCTGGTGCATTTAGGCCCAAAGTATCCTCTATCTGTTGGTAGGTCACTCGCCTGTTTTCGTCAAGCATTTTCCTCACAGCAGTAACGTTTTCCTCCGTAACTGACGTTCGTGGCCTTCCCGGCCTCTCAGAATCCTCCAGAGTGAAATTTCCCCTTTGGAATTCTCTATACCACCTGAATATCGTTGTACGATGTGGACAATCATCATCTAGTGCAAGAGTCATTTCTTCTAAGCACTGGTCTATGGTTAAACCACGCACGAAATTATACCGCAAAACTGTCCTTATCTCATTTCGTGACCACGATGCCATCGCAAGCACTTTACACTCTCACTACTAATGAATAACTGAGCCCATCGACTTGGCGCGGCGGCTACTATGCACGTATGAACATGTCTCAACATGCAGCAACAAGCAGCTTCCTGTGATTCATTGTTGCGTCATATTGCAAAACTTTCCTAGTACCCTTTGTACTTCCATGGGAATTGTTCTTCTGAATTGGCTTCTATAATTCCTGCTCTCTCATTCAAAACAGTCCTAATACATGCCGCCACCAGCCAACATCCATTTACTGTCCAACTTCAAACTCACAGAACCAACTTTTCATCTTCCTCGTTTATTCATTTAACTGCTGTTTTCTGGAACAACCTTCCTTCTTAAGTTGTTTGTTGTTTGTTTGTTTTTTAGGAGCATTAGCAACTAAGGCCATATTGCTCCGGGAATATGCTGTGGTCATTCCCTGACCTTTCCGCATCCTCCGTATTTGGTGGTGATGGGCTCGAACCCCGGTCTAATCAAGAAGTATGTGCTAGGCACTGCTGCTCCTTCCCACCTGGCTATGGAGGCACGCCACCTTCTTAAGTATTTCCTGAAAATTACAGTCTACAGAAGTTCAAGTCTAATGTAAACGAATATCTTCCTTTGTCTTCTCGACCTCCAACCCAAGCACGGTACCAAGTGCTATAGGTTCTAATAGCTCTCGTGTTTGGGGTATTCACAAAAAAAAAAAACTTCAGTTATAGTTTAGACACAGCATGGGTTTGTTAAGGGGAAGTCTTGAATGATCAACTTGATTGGTTACTATAATGTGGTCACAGAGGAACTGGATGCAAAGAATAATTTTGATATCATATACTTGAATCTAAGGAAGGCTTTTGATACTGTTGCACATGGAAGACTGCTGTAAAAATTGGAGCAGTATGGCATTGGAGGCAAGTTGCAGCTATGGGTAAAGGGATGGCTGAGTGGAAGAAAACAGAGTGGTAATCAATGGACACTGCTCTTCATGGACTAAGGTTATTAGTGGTGTCCTTCAGGGTTCAGTGTTGGATCCGTCATTGTTTTCTGTATTTATTAACGATATTTATGCTATTGTTATTGTCTAAATTTGCAGACGATTATTGCAGAGATTTGCAGAGGGTTATTGTCTAAATTTGCAGACGATACGAATGTTGGCAGGGTTGTTAATGACACTAATGACAGTACGCTGCTGCTGCAACAGGATCTAGAAAAGTTGAGCGGTGGCAACTGAAATTTAAAATACTGCATATGGGTAGCAGTAACCCCATAGTAACGTATCAACTGTGTGGTACTACGCTCATGGTGGTAGAGAATGAAAAGGACCTGGGGGTAATTGTGCAGTCTGGGCAACACAGATGGTCAGGAAGATTAGCTCATGGTGTCTTGTCAATGATACACAGGAATTTTTCTAGCAGGGATAAGGAGGTGATTATCCTCTTGTATAAGGCAATGGTCAGGTCACACTTTGAGTACTGTATACAGGTCTGCAGACCTCATTTTAGGAAGGATGTAGAGCTGCTGGAACAAGGACGCTTTGGTTGGTGAAGAGAACAGTCAGTGTATTTTTGGCTGCTGTAAAGGGATAAATATTTTGATAATTTTACCGTATTCTTCGTTAATTAATATACTACATTGTTTTACAAAGATGTTAAATAGGTTTAGCAGCATTCATTAGCTTCTTATTTTGAATTTAACTAGTGATTTTTGGAAGTTACAACTCCTGGTGTTGGCGCTAGTATTGTTGAACTAGCCGCCTATTGTAATCGATAAGAAATAGCTATATATTTAAATGGAAATCATGACCCGGACTAGAGCTGCAAACAAAGATAACAGACTAGCAAGAGTGCTGTGACTCGGTGGGAGAAATGAAGGAGACGATTCTGCAATGCATCAGAGGCTGAAAAATGTGCAAAATGTGTAATGTTTGCTGAACTTACTAAAACAGGACAAGATCTAGCCAAGGAAGATGTGTGTGCTAGATGCCTAGAGAGTCAAGAAATTAGGTGCCAACTTGGTGTTCTAATGGGTGTCTACGAGAGTTTGAGGTGTAGGGTAAGTGCCCTCGAAGAAATTAATATGAGGGGCCCATCATGCTTTCAGCTACCCAGCTCAACAGCAGAGCTGACTCCTGTGCATCAGGCAAGACAGAGGCAGTCTCCAAGGTAGAATGCACTGGTCCCAAATGAATTAGTTATTGTTGGTGACTGTTGTCAGGGAGACGGGGAATATACAATGCAAGAAGGATAGGTGGAACAGGACCAGGGTAGTCTGCCAGGGCAAAAGTTGATGACGTTGTAGAGAAGATATCTTTTAAGGGCACGAAAGGCGATATTGTTGTACATGTTGGAACTAATAACATTAAGAGTAAGAGATTTCCAGATTTACTCAACAAGTACAGGTCAATGTTGAAAAAACTCTTGAGTTAGATTTAATGTGAAAGTGTCTGCAATTCTGTCCAGACACAATAGGAGTCAGTATATCGCACATGTAATGCAATAGGGCCACATGTCCAAATTTACATATTTTACACAGCAATGATTTGAATGTGTTTGTTCATGATAATAAATTATGTAATTAAGTTACAGTTCCACGTTTGGTGACCATATTTCATTGAAATCTAAGTTTTCAAACATGATTACTAAAATTATTGTAGATTATTTCTACTTTTAATTAGGACATTTAACAAGTCAAGATGTGCCACTGGATTTCCTTAAGAAACTGAAGGACATATATGCTACCTAATTGCTATTTTTAAAAATAAGTATATGGCCTTACTGCAGTTATTGTAACTGAATCTCCGTATCATTACCCTACATGTAACTCAGTTTTGATAAAAATTTGAGATGTGGCCTTACTGCATTACATGTGTGATATGATGAGAGCTTTGTCGATCAATTCAGCACTGGAGAGATTGTGCAAGGCTCAAGGGGTAAATTTTTTTTCATCCTGGTCTGTGCTTGTTGACTTGACAGGAGAGACTGCTTTTAGAGGGATGAGATACACTTAAATAGAAAGTGCAACAATATATTTGCTGATGCTATTGAGGCAGTGTTAGATGGGTCAGAAAACTGCTAGCTTGGAGGGATACATAGACTAAAAGGTTAACGAATCACCTCTGCCGCAGGCACGAATCGCCTCTGCCGCAGGCAGAGGCAATTCGTGCACGGCTTCTATTGTAATGGGCAGCAGCAGCATGGAAAGCAAGGCAATGGAGATTTCGAGGACTTGGGAGTCATAGTGGAACAAATAAATACATGGGCTGTGTTAGGGTAACTAAGAGTAGAAAGAGGTGCATGTATACATGCATGTACACCAATGCTAGGAGTATAGTTAATAATTTTGATGAGCTTGAAGTGCTATTCAAGATATCAAAGGCAGATACTGTTGTGATATCAGAGACGTGGTGTCACACAGATATAAACTGTGCAGAATTGGAATTTGGGGAGTACAATATGTACAGAAAGGATAGACAGGACAGGAAGGGAGGAGGGGTTATGAAACACAGAATCTAAGGAACTGCATCCAATTGATGTTGGTAGCAATGCAATGTTGGGTCTGTTTGGTGTGACATAAGCACTGGGAAAGGAAAAATGAGAGGTGTGTTATAGGCCTAATGAATCTGATGAGTATAATGAGCAATTGTGCAGAGAAATAGAGTGAGCAAGTAAATCAGCCTAATAATGTAAATAAGTCTTATAATCAGTGTGTCTTATAATGTTGGATTTTAACTTTCCAGATATTGACTGGAACTTGTTGGTTGGTCACTCGCACACTAGCAAGACTTTTTTTGAGGGCGCCTCCGTAGCCAGGTGGGAAGGAGCAGCAGTGCATAGCACACGCTTCTTGATTAGACCGGGGTTCAAGCCCATCACCACCAAATACAGAGGATGCAGAAAGGTCAGGGAATGACCACCGCATATTACCGGAGCAATATGGCTTTAGTTGCTAATGCTCCTAAAAACCAAATAACAAACAAACAACAACCTTTTTTTTGATTTATTGGATGACTGTTTTCTACAGCAGCATGTTCGAGAGGCAACTAGAGGAAGTAATACTCTTGATCTGATTATCAGCATCAATTATTCATGCATTAAGAATTTGCAGGTAAAGGAACCACTAGGTGACAGTGATCAGAATATGGGAATAATTTAAAGATTTAACTACCATCAAGGCTAAAGGGAGATCTTTTGCTTTCATAAAGGTGACTAAGGGGTCTCAGACAGTTTTTAAATTCTATACAGTGGGATCAACTGATGATGTTACCAACAATGAATTCTAAATAGGAAGCCTTCAGGGACTTAATCTTGGAGGCTAATAGGCTTTTCATTCCAGCCAAGACACTGTTCATTAGGCCTAAATGGATGTCAGATGAATTAATGAAGCTCTTTGCAGACATAAGCTTATCTGTAATAAAGTCACAAAGGATGTTAGGCAAGCGAAGGCAGGTTACGAGAAATGGTTGGCAAAGGGTGCAAAGAGTTCTTTACTTATGTAAAGTCTAGTAGGAAAGGGATGAATCAGATTAGACCACTTAACATAGATGGGTTGACTACTGATGATCATGCTCAGGTAGCTGATAAACTGAATGAGTATTTTGCATCTACATTCATGCATGAGGAGTTATTCCATGAGGAGAATGCCAGACATTTATCAACTCTAAAAGAGAGCTAAGTGATTTTGTAATAACTGAGAGCAAAGTGTAGGGGAAATTGTTGAAGTTAAACATAAAAAAGCACCTCGGCTGGATGGGATTTATTAAGTTATATGAAAGGAGGCAGCAAAGGAAGTAAGAAAACCCTTAGCTATAATTATGAGCACTTCCTAGGACTCAGCGGAGGTCCCCATGGACTGGAGGTGTGCAAATGTATCACCAATTCGCAAAGTGGGTTCACAAAAGGTGACAAGTAATTATAGACCTGATAGTGTAACTTGTGTTCCAGGAAAAATAATGGAGTCACTGGTTAAAGAAGCATTGCAGGATCATCTAGACAAGAGTGCGGTAATAGTTAAGACACAGCATAGGTTTGTTAAAGTGAGATCTTGTCTGACCAATTTGATTGGATAATATGATGTGGTCACAAAGGAACTGAATGTCAAAAATAATTTTTAATACTTGGATTTCAGGAAACTTTTTGATACTGTTGCACATGGAAGACTGCTGTACAAATTGGGGAGGTATGGCATTAAGGGTAAGTTGCTATACTGGATAAAGGGATGGTTAAGTGGGAGATGACAGAGAGTGGTAATCAAGGTAATCAATGGACACTGCTCTTCATGGACAAATGTTATTTGTGGAGTCCCTCAGGGTTTGGTGCTGGGCCCATTGTTGTTTTGTGCATTTATCAATGATATTGATGAAGGTATATCAGGATTAAAGATCAAATTTGAGAATGATACAAAGGTTGGCAGGGTTGTTAATGGCAGTATGCTACTCCAACTGGATCTACACAAGTTGGGCAAATGGGCTGAGAAGTGACAACTGAAGTTTAACATTGACAAATGCAAAGTACTGCATATGGGTAGCAATAAGCCAAGAGAAACATACCAACTGTGTGGTATTACACTCAGGGAAGTGGAAAGTGAAAATGACCTGGGTGTAATAGTGCAGTCAAATATGAAGTTTGCTGAGCAGAGCTGAGGGAATGTCAGGGCAGGTCGTGGAGTCTTGTCAATGATATATAGGAATTTTGCTAGCAGGGACAGGGAGGTGATTATCATGTTTTACAAGGCAATGGTCAGACCACACAGAGTGCTGTGTACAGGTCTGGAGGCCTCATTTTAGGAAGCATGTAGAGTTGCAACGAGTACAAAGAAGGGCAACAAGATTGGTGAGGGGAACAAAGGGGTGCTCTTACCAAAGAAAGACTAAGTTCTGAAAATTGCAGTACCTGGAGAGTAGGTACTTGTGACGTGTTCTGATTGCTGTGTATAAGGCCTTGAATGAGTTGAGCAAGCTGAATGCTGATGGGATTCTTCTTCTAGCTCAGATTAAGCATGTGAGGAGGCATAGATTCAAAGTGAGGAAAGACAGTTGTGGAAGATATGTGCGGAAATTTGCTTTTAGACAGCGGGTGGTTGACTGGTGGAACAGACTTCCATCTTTTGTTGTGGAAGTTGAAAGCCTAAATAAATTTAAGGCTGAGCTGGACAGGCATTTGGAATGAATGGAGTGGTGAAATGGGAGGTTTTTTTTGGCTGATGCTGCATAAGCTTACTTTATTGCATCATATGCCTCTGCTAATGCTAATTTCAGCTTCAATCAAAGTCAGCATGCCCCCCCAAAAAGTAGCTAAATTGACTACTAACATTGAAAGAGAAAATATACCAAAGTAACAGCTTTCTGTTATCAAAAATTGGTTTGGAATCTATCAATGAGGATGTAGTGTGTAGTTAAGGTATTATTATTATGTGTTCTCTCCATAAAGACTCTTTGGAACCTACATGTACCAAAGAGTCTTTATGGAGAGTTCCTAGCTATCTATGTTGCCATTTTGATTAATAACATTACTTGAAATTAAATATTAATTCTTGTAGACATTTGTCTTTAATAATTTAAAAGGAGTGGCAGTGATGAACAAATTTCAGTGAAAGAGTGAAAAGATAACTTTTTCTTATACTTATTAATTTCATTTCAAACTCCTCTTTTACATTTTAGTAATGTGGCTGTTGCATTTGTTGGAATTAATAATAATGAAGTTTCTTTATTGATTGAAATAGAAATTAAATATCTGTTATATGTATAGGTGTTTTATCTAAAAAATATGTAGATTAGGTAGTACCCGATCAAGATGACTTTACAAATGCTGCACTTGAACAGCTTGGAAGTCTGGACAAAGCAGGAGAACCTAATTATACGTATATTTGTTTTCTCAGGAGCACCTATTAAAAGTACACTCATCATTCACAGTGTGCAGCTGGTGAGCTAATTTTTTAAATATTCTCGCGAATTGACTCTTGATTTTTTAAGGAGTCCTTATGTGCTGTAATGTAATAACTAGATCGTATGTATAGCTTAGCTTAATTTTCAGCACTCACTCATGAGTGCTGAAAATTAAGCTAAGCTATACATACGATCTAGATATTCTCGTGAAGTAACTTTTTTTGAAATTATGTTTCATTTTAACGTTTTAGGAAAAATAACATCAGTGCATATATATAAAATAACAACTTTACAAAATATATAGATTGGATGACTAAAATACTAATACCGATTTCTACGAACAGACTTCCATCTTTTGTTCTGGAAGTTGATAGCCTAAGTAAATTTAAGACTGAGCTGGACAGGCATTTGTAATGGAGAGGTGAAATGGGAGGGCTTTTTTTTGGATGATGCTGCATAAGATTGCTTTCTTGCATCATATGCCTCTACTAATGCTAAAGTACAGAGAAAGGCAACAAGATTAGTGAATGGAACAAAGGTGAATGGCACTTACAAAGAAAGAATTAAGGTGTGCAAATTACAGTGTCTAGAGACTGGGCACCTGCAAGGTGATCTGATTGAGGTGTATAAGACCTTAAATGGTTTGAGCAAGCTCAATTCTTCCTCTTGCCCAGATTAAATCGCCTGATTCTATGAAGCCAAGCTGCTGAGGCATAAGTTACTATTGGGACAAAGAGGGAGTCATACAATAGATTAAGTGCTCTGCCCTTTATGCCCCAGTCCAATCTTATAACTCTCTTTAGCTTGGAGTATAAAGTTCTTATCTTCTGTTTCAAATACTTAGCATATGGACAAAACTGATCCACTCTCCGATCAAAACAACCAAGTACTTAACAATTGTGACATATCAAACAGATGCTCCATGTGCACAAACCAAAGGTCGTCTATTCTTGCTCAATTGTCCTTTTAACAATAGTTGCACAGTTTTAGTTTCAGAAATTTGTAAGCCATACAATGTTGGCCATTCCATTAAATCTCCCAAAAACTCTTGCAGCCTGTTCTTCTATATGAGTTTGAGCATTACCATACACCAAAAAGAGAAGGTCATCGGCATAGGTTATCACATCAACACCCACATAATTTTATTTCAGGAATTCATCTATTACCATGCACCAGGTTTGAACACCCACATAATTTTATTTCAGGAATTCATCTATTACCATGCACCAGGTTTGAGGACCAATCACCTGAGGATCTGAGAACAACCTCTCACTACATCTTTTACAATTTCTGTGTAAGCTGTTCTTATGACAACTTTCCTATCTTCAAAATATTGTTGAAACACAGAAAAGAAATTTTCAGAACAATTTGTTGCTCTTAACCTAGTTAAGATCCCTTCCCACCACAGCCTATCAAATGCACCATGAAAATCCACAAAAACACCAAGTACATACTGCCCCTCATACTCCTGTGTATATCTCACCATCTGACAGATAGCATCTTCTGTTGATCTTC
Organism: Mastigoproctus giganteus; assembly: GCF_048544385.1. Lineage (NCBI taxonomy): Eukaryota > Metazoa > Arthropoda > Arachnida > Uropygi > Thelyphonidae > Mastigoproctus > Mastigoproctus giganteus. The sequence goes on from NC_143588.1 coordinate 539,546, forward strand.
CCTTCATATAACCAAATTGATTGCAAGAGGACAACAGGTTTTGTTCGTATATAACAATAACTGTAGTAATACATAGTCATTCATATGTTTTTGCCAGAACAGATAGTAAAACAATCGAGCGGTATGCACCAGGCTCCTCCGGTATCTTATCTGAACTTTTTATAATTAATCTTTTGTAAAATAATAAGAGGAGTTTACCTCAATATAGTACGTAGAACACTTCTGTATGATACTCACCAGAAATTAAAACGAAAAACTTACATTAGAGTAAAAAATAATTAAAAACCAATTTAACACAATTAAAAAGAATCTCATGAAAATACTACATAATTAATCTTAGATAGTAAGAATCAGAGCTGTAATGCTCAATACGTTCTATGTTGATATCAATATTTGTAAATAATAACAGGAGTTTACCTCAATATAGTAAGTAGAACACTTCCGTATAATACCTTCCAGAAATTAAAACAAAAAAAATTAAAAAACTTACATTAGAGTAACAAATAATTAAAAACCAATTTAACACAATTAAAAATCAATTTAAAGCAATTAAAAATATTAAAAAGAATTTAACGAAAATTTTCAAAACAATTTTCCTTCCTGAAGCTTACAACGCTTTTCTACCGTATGTCGTGATCACAGGAATGAAAATTACCGAATAGGGGCGAACATGGAACTTAAATAGTGATTTGTCTTCGCGCATGCACGTAAAGGCCCACGCAATCAGAGATCAAATATGGCCGACAAACATTAACAGAATTCTCGTGTAATTTAATTTCTACAGTTTCTGCAATTAATAGTCGCATATAATTACGTTGGACATTAAGTATTTTGGCCTCATTAAATAAAAAAGCATGTTTTTTGTTAATGGCATGAAACGCTAATTCTGACACTGCTGCACGAGAAACACAAACTGAGGCTTCATGTTGATTAACACGAATATTCAGAGAAAAACGCATCGAACCTTGGTAAGACGAGTCGCAATCACTGCAAGAAATGTGTATACCAGGTCATTAATTTGTGTTGCAAACGAGGAAAGAACCGAGCAATTGTTCAGTGTAGTGTGTAATTTCCGTATTGGCCTGGCCACAATTTTAAATTCGGTATCTTTAAAGAATTTGTTAAGCTGTTTGTGCCACTGTTCAACATATGGGACAGAAATAAAGTATTTTTTGATATTACTATTGTTGGTTGGTGTAGTATTTTGTATCCTATCCTTAGCTTGTACCCTAATTTGGTTTATTATAGCAAGGTTATGCCCTTCTAAATTTCTTTTTATGCATACTACACTTTGATGATACATATAAAGCTTTTTGTAACTCTTGTACATGCTCAATATCCAACAATTCATTCCATTTGATTTATTTATCTGAGTACAGAAAGCCAGGTCGAATTTGGTCCAATTTGCAGTATACACCGTAAATCTCGCAAACTCCTTCTCTTCTCTGGCAACTACAACACTACTTGAAAAGTCTTCAAGGACGTGCCAATTTTCTTTCTTACATTAAACAGAAATTGTACTCACAGTTAAATCTATATGGGACTTCCCACGTACAGTGGAATAAGTAGGCTGATGTCTCGTGTATTTATTACCACCAACTCTGAGACAGAAAGGAAATCCTCAAGAATCTCATCGCTTTCATTGGACTCCCTCCCACCCCAGAGTGGGGAATTCGAATCAGAATCAAGCAACAATTATATCATTAGATAATCACGTGTATTTATTACCATCAACTCCGAGGCAGAAAGGAAATCCTCAAGAATCTCATCTCTTTCATTGGACTCCCTCCCACCCCAGAGTGGGGAAATCGAATCAGAATCAAGTAACAATTATATCATTAGATAATAAACATGGCATATCCTCTCTAACTTATTCAGAATTTCCTCAGAAGGTGGACAATATAAGGAAACAAAATAGATCTTCCCAAAATTCCCAACTTATTATACTTTCATCTGAAAAATATAATCTTTCGTGCTTTCCAATAACTTTCCTGATCTTCAGCCTGACCTCCAGCACCCAATTAACCTTATCACTACTCCTAGATTTATTTAGGGAAACAAGCTGAACATTCTCATTGAATGCCCTCTGGACAAGCCATAGTCTTTACAGTTCCTTAGCCACAACTGATCCAGGAACTATTCTTAGTTTACATCCTTATCTATGTCAAAAATCACAATCCCTGGTACATTCAGTCTTAAACCCACTTCCTGTATTTTGGCACAGCCTTTGATTTTGCATATAAAGTGAGTTCGATTAATGCATTTTTCAGTTACCGCTATTTGAAAAAATGATACCACTTTTCACTTTACACGATGCAAATTTCCAGTTAACGTGATTTTTTTTTATGCGATAGTTGAAAAAGATTTGAATCGCTTGTTAAGCTTACCACGTGTCGGACAGGCAATAAACAAACATTTGCCTGCTGCCCGCCTCAGTGTGTTCCTTGTCTCCCGCTAATAAAGTCAATGCAGACTTGCACTTAAAAATTCAAATTTTTAAATGAGCTGGATGAAAATGTTACCGCGAAGAAAAGTTCTTTACTAGATGAAATCTTTCATATCGCAGAGAACCTCAAACAAAAGGTTTGAGATTCTCTGTGATATTTATTTCACCAGGGCCCAGAGAAGATTGTTGTTGGCTATCGAAAATCGACTGATGAAAAGAGAAAGTCAACACTGTTCAAAGACTTCCGTAACAAATCGTTTCTTCATTGTGTATTTTATGTCAGAGGTTCCCAAACTTTCTCGGTTCACGGCACCCTTAGTGTCTCAGTAATTTTTTCACAGCACACCCAGACCAAAAGAATACCTAACACTTCCGTTTAGTAGTTAGTGTCCAAACAACTTAATAAGAAATGTTGAAACTGTGAACTAACTACCTCAAGCTAGTAGTTCATGCGGCGTCTGACAGATGTCGAGTATCACTGTGTTTCCCTTGAAAATTTAAAATATTCCGCGGTGCACAGTTTGGGAACCGCTGTTTTATGCAATAAACATTTAATTCCATAATTATTTTCATTATATTTTAAATTGTATAACAGTTTCATTATCTTTTAAATTGCATAACAGTTAAATTATATAACAGCTAAAAATTTATTTAAAAAGGTATTTGTAAAATTCCTTATGGACATTACAGAAGGTCAAGGACCAATTATAATTTTTCCTATTGATTATTATATTCGATTAACATGTTTCTGTTTTGCACGATGCTCTCACGGAATGAATTAATCACGTTAATTGAGGTTAGCCTGTATCATCATCCTCCTCGGCCTCCACTAGCACATCACAATCTCTTACTATTCTAATGTTTTTTTACTTTCACATTTTTCAATAAGGGTTTTACTTCTTTTAATAATTTTGTTTTCACCTCTTCACTGGTTTTGAATCTTTCACTATCACCTTTTATCAACAATACCTTTGGGACTGTCTTTTCTTTTGGGCTATCTTGTATTACTTCAGCATAAGTTTCCACTTCTTGAGCCTTTTTATCTAATTGTTCTCTCAATAGCAAGTTCTCCATATATATGTACATTGCTTTTGTTTTTAACACATCCCACATCTCCAAGATTATTCTCATGGCGGCTGTAGGAACTTGACTATATTTATCAAACAAATAGGCTTTCAATCTTCCTCTTATTTCTTTAACATGTTAAAACTCTTTAAATTTAGATCTTTCCTTACTATGATCATCTCACTTTCTTTAATATGTCCCTCCTGTATCTATATTTTGAGACTGTTCCTTCTTGGCACTGTTGCTTGCCCTTGATTTCCTTTACTTTGATTTTGACGCACTATCACTTTTAGATTGTGATGTCTGAGGCAGGCCCGAGAGAGATGATGACACAGAATCCTTAGGCAGCAGAATTCTCGGAATAGTTTTTCCAGAGAATATCCCAATTTCTGCTAAGACCTGCGCTTGTGATGGAATCTTATCTATCATTTCTTTCATCAGTGACTGCTGATGTTACTTCTAACAATGCCTCTTCACTAATCATTTCTGGAGGCTCCGTGCTATCAGAATCTTCTTCCATAATTATATATTATAAAATTTAAATATATTCACAATAAAAGCTGAATCCCTAAAATGGGAAACAGCCAACTATTTACAAAATTTATAAACTCACAATACAGGATCGAGAACCCACAAATACGGCGTACCCCAAATGACTCTAAAATGCTCACAAAATCTATTCACAAGCAAGCTAAAATCCACCACATTCAAGTTCAATGAGTGAGGGTCTCAGGGAAAAAGCCTTTAATTTTGGTGAGGGCACAGATATGCTTTCAATAACCTCAGGAGAGGTAAAATAAGCCCCCTTCTGAGTTTTGAAAAATTTTGAAAAGTTTAAACGTCAAAACAAAACTCCTTGCCCCTACTACACCAACTGCTCAATTCAGCCAGGCAAGGGGTTATCCCCTCGCCTGCCCACCCTGAACCAAGTGGAACAGCAGCACAAGGTTTACCAGCCTTTAGGCAAAAGAAAGACCAAACAATCCTGTGATTCACACAAGAAATATAGAGCGCTCTCACAAACAGCGAGAAAAAGCCTTCCGATTGGTCCAGGGTTGCCCCCGGGGCAATGACCAATGACAAGCTAAAGATTCTACTTATACATGTAATTTGGAGTCCGTTATCTCCCAATCGCAAACCAATTCAAATATTCTTTGCGGGCCTACCTGGTTGCAGAAAAACGTTTATGATTTGCTTCTTGATGGAAATAGTACAGATAGGTACAAAATGCCTACATTACAAGCGCTTTAACTGGTAATGCTGAAGGGCATGTAATGTAATGATCTTGGATATGCTCAGAGCTGGTTTATGCCAGCTCTGAGCACATCCAAGGTCACTGCCCTCAAGATATCTATTTCTCTGGTCACCAAAAGGTTTCTGCCAAGGTTGGCAATGGTTAGCCCAAAGCCACCTAAGTGGTATGTGCCGAATCATAAATGTTTTTCCACCAGCAGCTGGTTTATGCCAGCTCTGAGCACATCCAAGATCACCTCCCATGATCCTTTGCACGATCTCCTCTCCTGACTCCGTTTTTCTTTGTTATGAAATGGAAATGACGTCATTTTCGCATCGTGAAATCATGACAAATTGATTTTACTAGTCCAAAATTTAGTAGGTGATCTGCAAGATGACCTTCCATGATCCTTTGCACAATCACATCCAAGATTATCTCCCATGATCCTTTGCACAATCTCCTCTCCCGACTGTTTTTCTTTGTTATGAAATGTAAATGACATCGAATGACGTCATTTCCCTGTCCCAAAATCGTGATAAATTCATTTCACTACTGTTCGAAATTTAGTAGGTGCCGCCATAGATGTTTGCACATCAAAAACTGAATAACTGACAAATTAAATGATATAGAAAAATTATATCAGAAATATAAATGGGAGAGGAGGGAGGGAGGAAGAAGTATAAGAAGAAATGAACATCAAGCATGTAAACCACAGAAAATAAGGAATTTAGGATATGGTTCTTAAAAAAACAAAGATACACAGTAAAGACAATTTGAAACAGGTAATAAAAGTATTTGTTTTAAAGCTAATAAACAGTATATTTGGATGAATATAATATTCCCTTGTTTTTCAATTAGATGATTCGGATAAGCAGAAACTCAAAACCAAACATAGGGAGGAGATCTTAAAAGAAATATAGCTAGTTTGGCTAACTATCCAACAATGTAATCTCCAGGTCCTCAGGTCACTGGATTTTAATTAGAAGCCATACCTGAAGACAAGAACTAGGAACCACACATCAAAATCTTTGGGAGTAACAGAAGACTTGATCTCATGAAATTTACCTTTGGAAAGGGCATTATTGATAACTGGAATAAATTATCTGTCATGGGGTTGAGGGGACGGTATGGTGGATTTTTAAGCAGAACTGGATGGTCACTTTTTACCAATGTATAGTATAACTGTTGAGGACACTACTTTATTTTTTTGTGGCAGATTCAGAAGAAGTCAGCTTCCTTGCATCATTTAGCCATTCTAATACTAAATAAAATCAAAAAGCCTATGATGAATATAGTGAAACTTAGAAATCTTCAAAATCATCTAGGTAAATGTTTAGAACCAAAGAAGTTCATTATGGAGGGGGAAGGAACCTCACTAGCACTTGATAAGATAGGACTGAATAAATATTCCAAAATAAGAAAAGTATTAACTGTTATCAAGAAATAACAGAAGATTCTATGGTGGGAGCATCTTGATCCATCCCCTAACAAAGATGTTTAAAGCTGTACCAACAGCACAGCCTTAAACATTTCTTATGGCATTCTTCTTACGTGCATTCAAATGCCCTGTGACACCATGAATGCTATCTTATAAGTACACATTTTGAAAGAACTTGAGGGTAGCCTGGACCACCAAGGCATTCCTTTTAAATTTAAGGAAGGTAAATATATTAAAGTAGCACCGCTTAATTTTCAACATTCACCTCTTGATGAATCCACTTGGATGTGATGAGATTATACAAAACACATAGTTAATAAGAATGGGAGACTTGTACTAAAACATTAATGAAGTTGTGGTTCAATTTAAATTTTAAAAAATTAAACCATGACATTAATAAAACCCATTAAAAAATTGAGCTTAAGAAAGGGTTGTTTGTTTCGGGATTTATTAGGCGCATCAGCAACTATGGCCATAGTGTGCCACTTAAGAAAGGGAATGTACATTTCATGGTTGTCAATTAAAATCATAAAGGTGGTATGGTAATGATATTAGCACCTTGAATAGATTAATTATTAATGAAAAGCCAATAGTTGTGCATGAGCAACTTTCGACTGAAGACGAATATCAAAAGTTGCTTGTGCACAACTATTATCTTTTCATTAATGATTAATCTATTCAAGATTATTACCACCTTTATGATTTTAATTGACAACCATGAAATAGAATGTACATTCCATTCTTATGCACAATTTTTTAATGGGTTTAATTAATGTCATGGTTTAATTTTTTAAAGTTTAAATTACACCACGACTTCAGTAATGTTTTAGCACAAGTCTCCCATTCTTATTAACTATATGTCTTCTATAATCTCATCATATCTAAGTGGATTCATCAAGAGGTGAGTGCTGAAAATTAAGCGGTGCTACTTTAATATATTTAATCATTGTAACACAGCACATAAGGAATCCTTAAACTTACAGTTAGTTAATTTAAGGAAGGTTTGGACAAATTATTGGAAGGATTATTTTTTGCTTTTTGGTCTCTTGATTTGTTGCATAAAGTTGCTCAATACTAATATTAACAAGGAATACTACTACTTGTTGCATGACAATGTTAGGCCACACATTATATATATGCAAATCAAGAGACCATTAATGATTTGGCGTGCAAGTGCCTTGATCATTCTCCCCTTCCCACCAGCCCTGTATTCACCCCTAGTAATTTGCATTAGTTTGGTCTGCTTAAATAAAAGTTTGGTGGAAAATGTTTTTCTAATGGTGGAGATTTAAAATGATGTTTGTCATAGGTTAAGACAGTAACTACACAGAGTTTCCAGGATTTGATAAAGCAATAGGTCACATATATAAATATTTTTGATGACCACGTTGAAAAATAAATGCTACATTAGATCAGTTTTTTGTGTTTATATTTTTTCCTTTCTTTGTGCCTTACTTATTATCGCCCCCCCCCAATAGCAAAGTGATTTAATTTACATTTTTTTTAATGTAAATTTTTGTTTTATCTTCAAATATAAGACATGTACACTATGCACTGCTATTCTTTAGCTATTTAGATTCATATCAGATATTGTTTTACCATATTAAGTGTTTCTTGCTGATATTTGCACATGTGAGCTCTGCTACAATTATGGCTGTTCTCATTTCATGAGAATGCCTTAGTAAAATATTTTTTAACTCTTAGGATTTTGGATATACTATCAAAGAATTTAATTATACCTGTGATACTTCTTGCCATTTGCCAGATTTGTCCAATTTTACCTGCACACAGATAAGCGAATTCACAAACATTAGTAAAATGACAAGGAAATACACATACATAAGCAAATATTTAATTTTAAATAGAAAAATTTTTAAAAGCCAACATTTATTTCAGCTAACAAGCAGACAGAAAATGAGATAGTAGTTGAAAGAGGGACACTTAACATTTACAATAACTAACTACTAGGAACATTATGACATATAATAAAAACAAATAAACAAACAATTGCATAACTTAACAGTTTTCACTGCATATTATTTTAAATGATTCCATGAAAATTCAGTTCAATCCAACAAACTTTGAAATTCTATAGCTGTGCACTACATCAGATTTGAAATTCTGATGGCCATAAGTACTGTACTCATTAAAGAGCAACGACTGTTTTTGTTAAAATACAAAACAGGTTGATGATAAATTAATGCAAGCTAAATTTTTATTCATATACATAACGCTTATGGAAAGTGCAAAATTATTTGATCATCATATTAAGTTGCCTATACGGGCCTAGGCTAATATATCTGGGCCTGGCTGTGCATGATACATTAGGTTAGATGGATACATTTCAGGAAAATTTCCACACTAAACAAAAATTACTTTTGGATAATTACATGTAACAATGATAAGATGCATTCCTGACTTAAACTTTTTAATATGTCATTAAAAAAGTTGTTATTATAGCAATTTTCATCTGTATTTCAGCTGCTAAAAAGTAATAACTGTAATAATCAAAGTAAGTAATAAACTACAACTTTGATCTGACATGGTGCACATTAAGAAAATTGCAGATGCCCGAAGCACTGAGATTTTTCTAATAAGCTCCTGGGCAAGAAAACTATGCAAAGAAGCAAAAATTATATCTGTACTAAATGAAGAAAAGTTCCCCCTTCTTAAAAACAAAGCAAAAGTGAAATCATGCTAAATGAAAGCAAGTTAACCCCCCCCCTTTTAGCCAGCAGGTGGTTGATAGTTGGAACAAACTTCCATCTGTTGTAGTGGAGGTCAGCAACTTAAATAAGTTCAAGGCAGAACTAGACAAACATTTGGAGTGAATGGATGGATTGATTAAATGGGAAGGGTGTTTTTTTTTTTTTTTTTTGGCTGATGCTATATAAGCTTGCTTTCTTGCATCATATGCCATACTAATGCTAATGCTAAAACATGATATCTGTACAAATAAAAATGCATATTTTATAAATGAACTGAAATATTTGCATTTTTAGAATAATTAAATGCCTAATCACAATGTATAATTATAAAAAAAAAATTAAATTATATAATACTGTGAATAAAACATGGACACATATCCATATAATATGTATCACTGATATCCACAATTCATCAAATAGGGGAAAGGTGGCAGTATTTGAATAATAATTCTTTTGTGATGCCTGAAATGTGCTTACATATCTACAGACCAATGTTTCTCATCACTTTTGAAAATATCATTCGGATATGCTGTTGAATTATTCAACATACCTGAAACAAAATAACACACCCCTGGTGGCAAAAAAAAAACTTAATTTCAAGAATTTCATGAAAAATTTGTATAATCTGATTGCTTCTCTAAATGCATATAAGTTTAATTTGGGTCTATATACATATATATCTAACTTATTCACAATCCCCTATAAAACAGCCCAGACTAGAATGATTATAAATGACAGATATTAAGTGTCTCACAATGAGCACAGAAAGATTTAATCATACAGATAAAATAACATTACAGATTAAACACACAATTAATATTATTCATGTGTTCTTTTAACATTATTTTCAGGCTTATTTGTCTCACAAGTTAAAACTGTGTTCTATTTTAAAGAGCAATGTCTAGCTTCAAGGACAGAGCACAATAGAGTAGAGTAGAATAGGCAAGACACCATTTACTTTTTTTTCTTTTTGATAGAAGGCAAGAAACAGCTAAAAATGGCACACTTTAAAATTCTATTTTTTATTCTGACACTAAATTGGATAATATCAAAATTTTAGTAACAATGTTCTATAACACTCCTTGTTATCCAAAAAATAAAATAAAATAATGATAATTTCTTGATTACCTCATTTACAAAGCCAAAATCAAAACTTTATCAAAAGTAGAAAACATGGCACACTTTGTACACAAATTCGGAACTATAACTTTTTACAATTACTTTTCCAATTAAAATAAATTAATGATGCATAATCAAAAGTGATACTAAATTTATACTAAAATATACACTGACTTGTGGACTTAAATATCCAAAGAGTTAGAGAAATACAACATAGCCCATATATTTATGGCGTAGGAAGTTCCTAATGTACAAGGTGGTCTAAAAGTCTTGCTGTTCCCACAATTTTCTTTTTAGAGCATGTTTAGATTTTGTTAATGGGAAGTGTGAATAGTAACAGATGCTTTGTTTAAATAACACTAATGGCAACTCCTAGAGTATAAGAGAATGGCTTTTTATTGTTTCAGCTGAAACAATCATCCCTGGGTGTATACAATTTTGACAAAGGTCTACTCTTGCACACACTGTCAAAACGGTGCGTATCTCCAGGGAAGATTATCAAGTGCTCAATGAAGGACAACAAATCTCTGCACAGTCTAGGCATTACCTATGAAAGGTAGTGACTAGGTGGAAAGTAGAACACACACAAAAAAAAAGTTACTGGGTCACTCCCCAAGTTATGACCACTGGACTTCAAAACCTTTGATCATGCACATGATCAGCACTCCATAAGATAAACAATATATTTTCAAGAATGAACAATCTCTGAATATTTATTTACTCTGGCAAAGATAAAATACAAATGAATAATCTAAAAAATATTTCTTGGCTAAATTGCCAAAGAGTATGAAAATTTTTATGCATGGATAATGCACACGTATCAATTTCTATTACCAAGGTAGTTTTAATTATATTTCATATTGTGAATACCTTCACAATGAGTTGCCATGGTATTGCACTACCTCGAATAAGTAATGCTTCACTTATGGAGAAGACTAACGCTACTTATTTTCAGATACCACCACCACCACCCAGATGGTACCGTTTCAAGACTGAATGGATTCTCATCGGTGGGTGGGCAGGTACCTTGTTGTTGTAATAGTGACAACCCAGTTATGAAGTATAACTCCACAATATGAGAGATGACTGATGGTGTGCGTGGTTTAATCTAAAAAACATTTCTTGGATTTCTAAGAGAAGATTGTTTATGTATGGGTAATGCACACACTTCATTTCTTGGTTTTATATAGGAGGATGAGCTACATTTTTCTAGCCTGGTGTCGTTTCTGAATGGTCTGGCCATTTTTTTACCCTGTAGTGCCAATCCTTTGCTTGGCTGTCCCAGTCGCATAAAAAGCAGCAGTATTTAGCATATCCATCTTGCAACCCAATCAGCAAAGCTACCACTTTTATAGGTTGGCACAGATATTTTATTTTTATTATTGATAGCATATTTTTTTGCAAAAGAACCTCTAAGTTCTCGTACAGTTCCTCATGTGAACTGTATGGACCAACGGTATAGATCAGTGGTTCCCAACTACTGAGATGTATGGACCCCTTCAAAAATGAAAAGAAATTTGCAGACCCCACTATATATATATTTCTGTGTGTGTATGAATACATGTATGAATACTGGATTTTCTGAAAAGAAAATTCAAGGTTTTATGTTTAAAACAACTCAACTTTATTCTTATTTTTACATAAATATATAATAATAACCTTATTTATCATCAATTTGCTATACATAGAACGAATAAGTTGACCAGTTCCAGAGGGTCATTTTTGCGGAACCCCTGGAACTGGTCTGCAGACCCCCAGTTTGGGAACCACTGGTATAGATGAATACTTATTTCCATTATGGAATAAAACTGATCTTGGATGAATCAATGAAAAGCCTCCACTGATCAGGGACATGCTCCAGATGCAACTCTTTCATTAATTCCTGGACACTGTTACAATAAACCAAAACATCATCCATAGAGTAATAGGTCGTTATGTTAGATTGTCTCTTCCTACAAAAAGACAGCTTGATATCCTTTTCAAGAATATTCCACTGCTGAAGCAATGATCCTAGTAATTCAGCCTTGGTTTTGGAGAGGTCCAAATCTCTGACAAAATCATTAAATTCTGCCTGAGTGATTAAATGCAGCTTTGCAGTATCAAGAGTTTTATAAAAGTCTGTATCTGTAGTTGTTCTGGGTTCTGTATCTTCTGGAGCCTCCTCTTCTGATCCTGAATCAAAGTCAAGTCCTTAAGTTTCTGGTGGCTATGGCATTGTATCATTGTGAGGAATCGGCCTTAGAGCAGAAGGTATGTTGGGATACTCTACTCTTTATGCTTGGATTTCCCAGAAAAACCAGAAATATTGGTCATGCAAAAGTAACAATCATTTGTGTGGTCTCAAGGTTCCCGCCATATCACCAGAACAGCAAAAGGCATTGATTTATGACTACCTCTAAGCCAGCCTGTTCTTAATCTCCGAACTTACATCCAAAATAGAGTTTATAGGCTTTTCTCACAAGTTGTGATAGTGGCTTCTGCTGTGATTTTAATACCACTTCTCCACAAATTGACAGACGCACACAAACTTTAAATTCCGTTCTTCTGTCAATGATGATGTATTTAGAATTATTTCTAAATTTGTTATATTTTGTAATCTTAAACTCTCATCTTCTTTGAGCTTTATGAGTTTTTATTTTCTTTTTTTTTACATGGGGAGGGAACCAGCCTCCCAAACAACCCCCAACCTGGAGGACCAGTATGCTACTCCCATACAATAAAAACTTTGTTTTAATTGGCTATGTTTTTTTATTCATATTGAATATCTTGTCATCAGGCCTAATCAGGGAAGAATTGGCAGGTGTTACTTACCATATAGGTAGCAACAACTCTCAAAGTTTTCCTGATTAAGCCTGATGACAGGATTCAATGTGGAATCCAAAAAATGTCAATTATTAAGTAGGTGTATTGTGTGCAAGTTCAACTTAATATAAGTTGAATTGTGTAAAAAGTATAATACATTTTACACAATAAAATTCAATTTGTAACGTTGTTAATTATTTTTTTGATTGGAGAGAATTAGGCACAGAAAACATACTGCCAATGTGAAAAGGATTTGCTCAAGAAAACATACAGATTAATATGTATTATAGAGGATCATGTCTCTTGTTAAATTTTACTTTATATACACACATCATTTAAGACTGAGCTGGACATGCATTTTAAATGAATGGAGGGGTGAAATGGGAGGGTTTTTTTTTTTTTTTTGTCTGATGTTGCATAAGCTTGCTTCCTTGCATCGTATGCCTCTACTAATGCTAATGTAGGTTAACAAGCATACAAGATAATTGTTATAATATAAAAGAGACTTATATTATAACAATTACCTGGTTAATCAAGTTTATTCAGAACATTTGGTTCTAATTTAAATCTGTCTACATTCTTTATTTCAAAAAAAAAAAAATGCATGCTATGATACTTAAAACCAGTCCTCATTTAGAACATGTGCACTTAAATTATCTGACCATACAGCTATTCAGAATATTTTATTGAATTATACCTTTCATTTAGCACAATTGGCATTTAATGTCACATATGTACATCTTCAAATTTTATTGGTTAATAACAATTATTCTGTAAAATATGAACTGCGATGAAATAATAAATGAAGTTGAAAAATTGTTATGGAAGAAAATGAAGTTGTGTAACTATTCAAGAAGGTCCACCTCTGCCAGTACATGTGAAGTGCAGAGTACATGCATTTCACATGCATGTATGCATACAACTTCCCCACTTTCCCATCCATAAGTTCACCCAACATTATTATTATTAGCCTTATGGTGCAAGAAAGCTTATGAGGCTTATGCTGCACCAGGCAAAAAAAAAAAAAAAAAAAAAAAATTCTGAATTACCCTGAGAGAGAGAGGTAATCACCAAGAAAGATGATATCTAGCTCAGGACCCTGATTGTGCCCAGCCCATACTCACCGGATGTGAGCCCATCAGCGAGCCCAGTAGCATTTGAAATGATTGGCAAAAGCTTCAACATCTGTTGCATTGTTCACAGTGCTAATATTAATTTTCAAAATGCTTTATTCAACTACTGCATACCCATATTAATTATTAATTAATTATCAAGGGCCAGGAATATTCCATTTGTGTAGTAGTAGTAGTAGGAGTCACATCATAGCATGAGATTGAAATTCATGGTCTTATGCATTACTGTGTACACATATGGCTATACACAAGTGATTTGCATTATAAAAATATGCAAATAGATGAACCAACATCTATATTAAAATAAAAAATAAAAAACCTGTACATATCCAAGAAAATTGTATTCAATGTTATTGAACATTTTGATGAAGAACCATTATATGATAAACTGAGTATACCAATTAAACAACAAACAAAGCATGCTAGTATAACAACAGAAGTTTCAGTACAATTTATAAAAAGGATTCAGTCAAGTAAAAGGTAAACATTCTCCAAGTTTCTGATTGCCCAAGAAAGAATGTAAAAAAAACTTATACAATATTCTCTGGACCACTTTCATCATGGTCATAAGATGAACAATCCATGATTTTTTATATTTATGATAAAAAGTACCAACTATGCTTAAATTAAGCCCATATTAAAACAAATTAAATTTTAATTATCAGAGAGGAACTTAAATTCTTATGAAATGGGATTTTGTAAGAAAAAAAATTCTCAAAACAGAAGAAATATTTTAGTGGAAAAAATTGTCATACTTAAGGGAAATGAAATAAATAAGAATAAAATATTTAAAAATATTCTTAAAATGAAATAAGGTTTATGTTTCATAAGACTCGTAATTAAAGTGTAATAACTATTTTATGGAGACACGCTCTTGCAATACGGTACCAGCATTAAAAAAAAAAAAAAAAAAAAGCGTTTCAATTCTCTTAAGGTATCAATTCAGCTGAGATTTGAATTTTCCAAACTCAATAACTGTTCTGCAACAGAATGCTCTTGACAGTTTAGCTCTGTACTATGCCTTAAAGGTCACTATACAGTACAGTGGTACCTTGGATTGCGAGTAACTTGGTCTGCGAGTGTTTCGCAAGACGAGCAAAAATTTTTAATAAATTTTAACTTGATAAACGAGCGAGGTCTTGCAATACGAGTACAGTCAGTCCTCGTATAACACGTGTTTACACTACACGAATTCGATCATACACGATTTATAAATAGGGGAACGATATCTTATATAACACAAACCGAATTCGCTTATACACGATTCGCCTTTGTGTTTACAAGAAATGGCAGTGGAACGCAGAATCACCCCAACTGAACGCAACACGATAGGAATGAAGAGAAGATTCTGAAAATGTATTTATGTTTTTATATCAGTGAAGGGGAAACACATTTCACCATAATAACGTAAAAAGCAACACAATTCCAGCTATCGGTATGCAATTAGATCGAGTTTACTACCAGTTTATAACAGATTCCATTAGCAGAAACGCAACTGGAAACTGTTTTTATTGTTTTATGGTAGTAACCCCTAGAAATGTGGTTTAGGAAAATGTGAGGTGTTAATAGCGTATCTCTGCCTTTATGGTGTTGTTTATTCAGTTGCTACACTCGCGCAGCTTTGTTTATGTGTATCAAGGGTGCCTCCTCATTTTGTAATTGTGCTTTATTCCCTAAAAATTGTCTGCCGAGCGTCACGTGATCACGTGCTGCTCGGGATTGTGTTTAATCGTCTCACATGCTCGGTCTCAGTCGGCATACCCCATTCGTATACAGTCAACATTGTAGTGAACATTCGTGCTAACGTTGTGACCACGTGTATGTGCGTAAAGCATTTTTTTTTTTGTGTTCAAATTTGGTGACTTATTTATTAACTGTGCACTACAAAAATGGCCCCAATGAAGAAACGCGTTGAAAAGGAAGGCGGTAAGAAGAAGGAGATGATTACGGTAGAAGTTAAGAAGGAAATCATCGAGAAGCACGAACAAGGTATGAAAGTGGCCGCCATCGCAAGATTTTATAAGTCTACGTCAACAATTTGCACAATATTAAAGAAGAAAGAAGAACTAAGGGGACTAGATGTAGCAAAAGGAGTCACGAGAATATCAAAGCAACGGCCACGTATTCTGGAAGATGTAGAAAAGTTGCTTTTGGTGTGGATAAATGAGAAGCAACTAGCAGGTGATACTGTGACCGAGAACTTGATCTGTGAGAAGGGAAAGGCCTTGTACGCCGACCTCGTAAGTAAACTGCCTGGTACGTCTACAGAAAACGAAGAGCGCTTCAAGGCGAGCAGGGGATGGTTTGATAACTTTAAGAGGAGAAGTGGCATCCATAGTGTTGTGAGGCACGGAGAGGCTGCGAGTTCGGACGCTAAGGCAGCTGAGGCGTTCATTGCCGAGTTCCAGAAGCTCATGGTTTCCGAGTGTTACCTGCCGCAGCAAGTTTTTAATTGCGATGAGACAGGGCTTTTTTGGAAAAAGATGCCAAAGAGGACCTACATTACAGCAAAAGAGAATGCCATGCTCGGTCACAAGCCCATGAAAGACCGTCTCACCCTCTTGCTGTGTGCTAATGCAAGCGGTGATTTCAAAGTGAAGCCCCTGCTCGTGTATCATTCTGAGAATCCACGAGCCTTCAAGAAATGCAAGGTGCAGAAGAGCCAGTTAACCGTTATGTGGAGGTCCAACAGCAAGGCTTGGGTCACTCGTATCTTGTTCGTTGAGTGGATCAACGAGGTCTTCGGTCCTGCAGTGAAGAAATACCTTTTAGAAAAAAAACTGCCACTCAAAGTCTTGCTGGTTATGGATAATGCTCCTGCTCATCCTCCAGAACGACTTACTGGAAGAATTCGAATTCATTAAGGTCCAGTTCCTTCCTCCCAACACTACTCCATTACTCCAGCCCATGGATCAGCAGGTCATTTCGAACTTTAAAAAGCTTTACATCAAGGCACTATTTCAGCGATGCTTCGAGGTGACCGAAGGAACTAACCTTACCCTCCGAGAGTTTTGGAAAAATCATTTCCACATCGTAAACTGCCTCAAAATCAGCGATAAAGCCTGGGATGGGGTCACCAAGAGAACCCTCAATTCTGCTTGGAGAAAACTGTGGTCTGATTGCGTTGAGGGGTTTGCTCATGAACAGGAGCTGCCAGTTGTCGATGAAATTGTGTCCTTGGGGACGACCATGGGACTGGAGGTGAACAAGGACGACATTCAAGAGCTGGTGGAGGAACATGGCCAGGAGTTTACCACCGACGAACTGATGGATCTGCAACGCGAGCAACAGCAAGAGGTTATGGAGGAGATCTCGTCTGAGGAGGAGGAGAAAAAAATGGAGACATCCTTCTCTTCAAATGAGATTAGGGAGGTGTGTAAAATGTGGGAAACAGTGCAAAATTTTGTAGAAAAGCACCACCCGAGTAAGGGTGTGGCAGTGCGAGCGATGAATCTGTTTAACGACAATGCAATGTCATATTTCCGTGAAATCCTCAAAAGGAGGCAAAAGCAAGTGTCATTGGATAGGTTTCTTGTTAAAGTCGCACAAAAAGAAAAAGTCAACAGATAGTAGTGATTCCGTTAGTGACAGTGAAAGTCGTCCTACCCAATAATTAATAAATTCGATTGCTTTTAAAAATATAAAAAAGGTATGTATGTATTTTGTATTAATCATTTTTACAGTATATGAATATTTTTGAGTTTTGGAACAAATCATCTGGGTTTCCATTATTTCTTATGGGGAAATTCGCTTTGATATACGAGTGCTTTGGATTACGAGCACGTTTCCGGAACGAATTATGCTCGCAAACCAAGGTACCACTGTACCATTATTTAAAGTCATTTCAGTCTTTTGCACAATACAGATCACAGCAACGTAGAATTCAGTTCTTTATTTTATACAACAACCTCACAGCAGTTAGGTTGTAAAATACAACAGTTAGCAGAGCAATTTTCTTAGTCACCATCACAACATTATGGTGCCTCCGTAGCCAGGTGGGCAGGAGCGGCAGTGCACAGCACACGCTTCTTGATTAGACCGGGGTTCGAGCCTGTGACCACAAAATACGGAGGATGCGGAAATGTCAGGGAATGACCACCGCATATCCTTGGAGCAATATGGCCTTAGTTGCTAATGCTCCTAAAAACCAAATAACAAAACATAACAACATTATGGATGTAATATAGGATAATCTGTACAGAAATGAAATCATAGCATGGCTTTGTCCAGAAGAGAATCTGAGAAGAGCTCTGATTAACCTAATTAGCTACTGTGAGGTCATTACTCATGCAAAGAGTAATTCTGACCATTTATATAGATTTCAATATAGCTTTTAATACAGTCCTACATGAACAACTGTTGTATAAATTGGAACATTATAGGATTGGAGATCAGCTATTGCCCCACGTGGACTAATGTTATGAGTGTAGTTCCACACAGCTTAGTGCTGGTCATCTCACTTGTATAATATTGTTGGCGATAATGATGTAGGTATTTAATGTTTACATCCACCTGCTGATGATACAAAGGTCAGGATATGCTAATTCAACAAAAACTAGGTAAATTAATTGAATAGCTATAAAATAGTAAAATGTAATGTAGCTATAAAATAGTAAAATAGTAAAATAGTAAAAGTAAAATAAAACAGTAATCCTACATTAATACTAATCTAGAAGTAGTATTAACCTAACAGTAATCCTAGTTAATACTAATCTATAATTAGTATTAACTAATACTAGGAATAGTTAATACTAAAAAGGACTTGGTAGTAAATTCTCTGAAAAGGGGGCAGACATACTGCTAGGCCAGCTGATGGGATTTTTGCCAATGGTACACTGGAACTCTGTCAGCAAAGACAAAGAGATGATTATTCCATCATATAAAGCAGTGATATCCAACCTACAGCCCATGGGCCGGATATGGCCTGTGAGTAATTGTTATATGGCCCATGCAGAAAGTAAACTGAAACAGCATTTTAAATTTTCTTAATTATCAACCAAAATTTTTCACTAAATGTTTAGTTCAGAAAATGGTATTGTGTATAGTACTTAGTATATAATAATTAAAATAAAATATTCAAATATTTTCAATTTTAGGTATATCATTATATTTATTAATTCACCTTAATATTGAAAAGCAGTGATCCTTTTCAGGTTGTAAATTTTCTAAATGAAGCATTTAAAGGCAAAAGTAAGGTATTTTTTTAAAAAAACAAAAGTCAGTCATATTTTTATAATTTTAACAAAATCTAAAAAATAAATCACTGACATAGATTTGTTGCACATAAGTGTTGGGAATTTGCATTTTTTATATATAGCCTGAAAATAAAAAAAAACAGTAATATGACAAACTTCCTTTTACATGTAATACACTAATTATTTCTCAAATCACTCAGTGTGACCTGTGAAACAAAATCTAACGGTGAATATGGCCCCTGTACGGGAAAGGTTGTACACAACTGATATAAAGCAATATATATCCAACACCTCAAATAAGATTTGTAAATGCCATTTTAGGAAAGATGTGGACCTGTTCTTAAAGGAGAAATGGTAATTGAGGTTTAACATTGACAAATGCAAGTTATTGAACATGGGCAGCAGTAACCCCAGAATAGCATACTGATTCGGTGGTGCAACACTGAAGGTGGTAGGGAATCAAAGAGACCCAGGGTAACTGTGCAGTTATTCACACATGAAGTTATCTGAGCAGTACAGACAGGTTGCTAGGATAGGTCTCGGGGTTTTATCACTGATATACAAGAATTGTG
The DNA here is from genome assembly GCF_048544385.1 of Mastigoproctus giganteus. Classification (NCBI taxonomy): domain Eukaryota; kingdom Metazoa; phylum Arthropoda; class Arachnida; order Uropygi; family Thelyphonidae; genus Mastigoproctus; species Mastigoproctus giganteus. Next base: position 559,258 of record NC_143588.1, read on the forward strand.
CGAGCACAGATAAAGAGGTAATTATTCTGCTGTATAATGAAATGGTTAGACCACATATTGAGTACTGCATACAGACCTGGAAGTCTCATTGCTGTTAAAAGAAGCTATTAGCATTAGCAAAGGCACATAATGCAAGAAAGCAAGCTTATATAGCATCAGCAAAAAAAAAAAAATTTCACCTGTCCACTCGCTCCATATGTTTGTCAAGTTCTGCCTTGAATCTATTTAAGCTATCAACTTCTACGACAGATGGAAGTTTGTTCCAACAATCAATCACCCGCTGGCTAAAGGCAAACCTCCAACACATCTATCCTACAACCGTCTTTCCTCAATTTGAATTTATGCCCTCTCAGGCGATTATTCTGAGCAAGAGGAAGAAGCTCAGAGGAAGAAGCATGCTTCTTCCTCTTGCTCAGAATAATCCTTGAATGGTTTGAGCATTGAGCATGCTCAAACCATTCAAGGCTTTATACACCTCAATCAGATCAACCTGATAATCACCTCCTTATCCCTGCTAGAAAAATTCCTGTATATCATTGACAAGACATCATGAGCTACTCTTGCAGACCATCTGTACTGCTCAGAAAACTTCATATCTGCCTGCACAATTACCCCCAGGTCCTTTTCATTCTCTACCACTGTCAGTGTGGTACCACAGAGTTGATACATTACTCTGGGATTACTGCTTCCCATATGTAGTACTTTACATTTGTCAATGTTAAACTTCATTTGCCACCTCTGAGCCCATCTGCTCAACTTTTCTAGATCCTGTTACAGCAGTGAACTGTCATTAGTGTCATTAACAACCCTGCCAACCTTTATATAGTCTGCTATGATTGCTCTTAAAAGCTTTCTAGGGAGCAACAAAAGAAAAACTGAAAAAGTGATATTGACTGAACTTTTTCTAATTACGTAATGTCTAAACACATCTGATAACATACTTAAGTACTTTTCTTTTTCTATGATTAACTGAAGTGAAAAGTAAATATATCTTCTAACAGGGCCATTTCTGGTTCCTTGGCCACCTGTGTGCGGCAAGTATTTGGCACGCTTTTAAATTATATTTTTAAAAGGAAAAAACTTTTAGTTTTTACTAATAATATGAATGCAACGACAAATTTAAATTAAATTTTTACTGAAATTGATACACACAAAACTACATAATAATCCTCACTGTCATATCCAGGTATCATCATAAGGAGGCATGACGAACAGATGTCCATGTGATCAAATGAGTGCCTTTTTAGATAGACCTAGGATCACTTATACACATGGTTAATGGGGACATATGCACCCATCCGAATATTCCTCTGATAATCCTATCCTACACTTCAAGAATTATGTACACATAATTCTTGAAGTGTCCTGCTCATCTGTCCCCCATTCTATTTTAAAAATCGTTTGACTTAGAGAAATAGGGTAAACTTTGTTTCTATTCACTAGGCGGTGCTAGGAAAATTATTCTCATTTTTTACCCCAAAAGAAAATTACATGTTTCCAAAATAATAAATGTAAAATTCAATTTTTCAACTTGGAGCATCATTTTCTTTTGCAGAATTAAATTACTATTTATTAACTAACTGCAATGGGATATGCACATGCATAATTTTAAACAAAAATCAATAAATTTCTATTTTTGTCTTCAAATTTTTAGTTTAAGTTCCAATTTCTTCACATTATGCAAAAGAAGTTGCACGTTAGAAGAAAAAAAAGATTTTGGGTCAGCACTGCCTTGCTGACCAATAACCATATTGGTTAACAAGGCCAATTAATTGAGCCAATTAATTAGAGATCTTTAATGAAAAAGACCATAAAAATTGGCTTGAAGATTAGAAATAGAATAAGATTTTTGGAATTTTGAGATGTTTATTCAGATTAGAACAACTTTTATAGTTACAAATGTATTTAATAATATCTTTAAGCAATGCCATTGTATTGACTCTCTATAAGCTAATGCTCTAGAAGCTTGCTTTCTTGCATCACATGCCTCAAATAATGCTAATTTGAATCTATGCTCTCTCAGGTTCTTAATCTGAACAAGCAGAAGTATCCCATCAGCATTCAGCCTGCATAAACCATTCACGGCCTTATATACCTCAATCAGATCACCTCACAAGTGCCTAGTCTCCAGATGCTGTAACTTGCAGCATTTAATACTAATGTACATAAGCCCTTACCAGTTGTGTTGTGTCATTAATTTGATGAAATCCCAAAAAACATTTCCTTATTTCTACCTCATTGCCAGAATATAACAAAATGTATGATAAATGTTAATTGTTCAACATGGCTACTTTCAGGGGTGCAATCTAGAATAATTGAGAAATACTTGCTATTTTTGACTTACCTAACATTTCTTTCCTTATTTTGTTAGCAATTAAAGAAATAATTTCATTCTGAAATTTACTTTCCAGATAATGTGGCATACGGCTAATATATTCTTTTTAATACTGGAAAGTGATCCATTACATATGGATCAAATTCAGCTAACATTACAAATGCTTTCAAAAAATTACCATTGTTGGGAACGTAAAATTTACTTGAGAAACTGCGAAATGCAAGAGACTGGCCAGCTAAATATTGAACAACAGCAAAAATTTGTTTCAAAATTTCAGTCCACTGATCTTTCTCTAGCTCATACAAGTGACATTGCTTTTAATCTACAGTTGTTTGTTTTGTTAACATGGACTTTATTGTAAAGCATTTATAGTAACCAGAAATATGAGAAGAAGATACTTCATGTTGTTGCAAACTGATACTAGCGTGTGTCCAATCGGAAAAGCCAGTTGAACATAACTGAATATTTCCAGTTCCAAATATTTTACAACAAAAACAATACAGACAACCCCCATATAACCAGCTGATAAATTGCGGCAATCCTCGCACAACACGGTACTTACATAACACGGTTTTATATTTTCGGTAAAACTTGCATAACAGAGTACTTTTGAGCTTTTGTGTGGGGGAAACCTTGCTATTACGTTGGATGTAATTTTTCAACATTTTCACTCTTTTTGACTCCCTGCTGTTGACTCGCTAGTCAAAAAAAAAAAAAATATTGAAAAATTGTTGGGAAATTCCCATGTTACGTTGTGTGCTATTGAACTTGTACTTGTTGAACTTGTGGAAAAATCTAGATTACAAAGTTTTATTACTATTGGATAGCACACCAGGCCATCCAAATGTTGAAGCTATGTTCCTACTGCCACAGTTGTACTGGGTTAGTACAACTTCTTTCATTCAGCCATTAGAGCAAGGCGTTATATCCACCTTTAAAACTCATTCCATCAGAAAATCATTACGATGGATTTTGGAAAAAATTGATTCCGAATATATTGAAGTAATGGAGGCATGGAAACATTTCTCAATTGTGGACTGTATCAGAATCATAGCTTTATCGCTGAAAGAAGTAAAACCGACAATGTTAAATGCGTGTGGAAAAATGTATGGCCAGAGTTAGTTCATTCAGGAAATATGATCAAACGAGCAGAAAACAGAATCGGTGCAATAAGTAGAACTTGCTACGTCGGTAGAATGGGAAAGTTTTGATGATATGACTACTGAAGTCCTCGTGGGTAGCACAGTTGATAGAATTGCCCGCCTCCACATGTTTGTTTGTTTGTTGTTTGGTTTTTAGGAGCATTAGCAACTAAGGCCATATTGCTCCGGGCATATGCAGTGGTCATTCTCTGACCTTTCCGCATCCTCTGTATTTGGTGGTCACGGGCTCGAACCCCTGTCTAATCAAGAAGCGTGTGCTATGCACTGCTGCTCCTGCCCACCTGGCTACGGATGCGCTCCGCCTCCACATACCAGCTGGAAAAGACCTCAGTTCGAATCCCGTTGATGAAGGGAGGAATTTTTATGGGTCTTTTTCACAAAATAGCTGAGTTATTCGGGTTCAGGAGAGGGTAGCATGTTTTTTTCTCACGAAAACTTGGGTTTTTCGTCCAGCAAAACAGAAAATCTACCTCAGGACACAAGCAATTTATAGGCAATATACATAGAGTAACATGGCCTTAGTCGTCAATGCTCCTAAAAAAATCAAAAAAAGATATGATTACTGAATACGTTCAAGAATTACTGGTAGAAAAAAAAAGCCGGCATAGCAGATTTGGTGCAAATGGCATCGGAGGTAAAATCAAATCAATTTGGAGGATGATAGTCCAGATGAAAATTCTAAACTTCCAAATTTTACACAAAAAAAAAAGCATAGTTAGAAAAGCAATTATAATCTTATTTTTTGAATGCAGATTCTTGAATGAGCCTAAAAAATAAAAAATCATACACTAGAATGAAAGGAGCCCAAAATTCAAAAGGGAGCTTCAAAAATGGTTAGTTCTATACGATGAAATTCACAGAGATTTATCAAGTAAAAGCAAACAAACCCAGATTACTGATTTTTTTAAAGTGGGCAGAAGGTACACGAAATCTAGAATGGTGTATTTTTGTTAGTTTTGTGAATGAAAGTGTATTTTTATTAGCTTTTGGAATGTAACCCTCCCTTTTGTACTTTTTCTTAGTCCCGGTTTTGCACAACACAACATTTTACAGGAACCTAATAACCTATATACTAATTGTTGAAAGTGAATATATTAACCAGGCATGATTTACCTTTTCATTGTTTGCTAATATCCTGGTATAATATACACTTGAAAATTGTCCTTTTTTATTTGAAGAATATGAAACATTATTCACTTATTTAAGTCCAATTTCCACCAACATGTCTATCCACTTTCTTGATAAAATTTTGGGCCAACGACTACAATCCTTGATGGCTTCTATGGAAATGTTTTCATCCACTGCTTCTAATTTTTCACCTCCAACAGAAGCATAATTTTCTTGCCCCACTTCAGGTTGCCCTATTACTTTATCATCATCAGAAATTTTCTCCAATTCATCACCTTTTTCTACATGTGCAATAGTCATAGTACTTTTGTAATACTTTAACATACTTCCTTCGTGTGTTTTTTTTATATTCTGCTCCACTTAATATTTAAGTCAGAAACATCTTACCTGGTTAATTAATCCAATAATTTTTTTAATGATTTTAAAAATTAATATTTAATATATTTTGCTCTAAGATATTTGAGTAATTTTAACTGACTTTTTTTATTTAATGAGTCAAACACTTACCTTTATTTATTATTTGTGTTAATCTTATAATTTTACTACTATTAAATTATAAAGGTTAGTGATAGAAATGCTTTTTCTAAATGATAATATTCTGTCTTCTCATGTGCTGTGTCTATGCATCTCTTACTTCTTGCACAAACACATGAGTACATTGTCTGCGAATTGGCACAACAATCATTTAATACAAATTCTGCACAAAGTATACACGTAACAATTGACATCATACACAACATGAAAAACAAAGTAGTTAGTGCTCCTATTGATATAACATATATTCACAGAGGCTAGTACTGGTTTTCAATTTTTAAAGTATTTTCCACCATTTTGATTTGTCACCTATGTATTGATCACACATTCCCTGCACTTTTGAGCGACCCTGTCTTCTAATCAATTAATTACTAAGATTATAACTTTATAGAAAACCTAATAAAACTCTATAGTTTTAGTCTCAAAACTTAGCTGTTCGGTTTAATCTTCTTTCCCCATACACTTTTAAGTCTCTTTCTCTCTGTATATAAGTATCTATTCGGGATCAACACCAAATTCGCAAGTATTACATAACAAATACATTACAATACATGTGACACGTGCATGGACTCTAAAGCTAAATCATTAAAACAACATTTAATCTGGACTGTTCATGTTAATTACACTGCATAATATCTTTTCTCTCTGTATATAAGTATCTATTCACGAGCAACACCACATTTACAAGCCTTACATAACAATACATTTGACACATGTACAGACTCAAGCTAACAATATTGCATTAAAACTACATTTTATCTAATAATTTTTTTCCATACAATTTTTACAGAAAAAAAATTAATAATAATTGATGGATTTCTATTTGTCTTATTTTAATAAAATTTGGGATGGCTTGTCAAATCTTTCTGTATAAACCAAATATAAAATTTAAAGAAAATCGATAAACTGAAAGTCCTTCATACATGCAGATGGATGGATGGACAGACAAATAGATGGACAAACAGATAGACGGAAGAACACAACGAAGATAATAGCTGGACATGCATATATGCTAACAAGCCTAAAAAATAAAACAACAATAACAACAAATATTAATATAAAATAAATAGTTTACAACAGAAAAGCCCTTGTATTTATACCCTTGTAATTTATATGTTCTTCCTCCCTTTTTGCTATTATCTCCTAACAAGTTTAACAAAAACAGAACAAATAAATGTTAACTTATTTATTATTAATAGTATAAATAATATATTATGATATAAAAATAAATGTACTAAACTTTATAACAGTAATAGTACTTAAATTTTTTTTTCTGTAAATTAATTATTTTTATTAAAATTAAATCAAATTTTCGGCATTGGTTAATGAAAACTGTCCATTAATTTTGTGCAGGTTAAGGACATTGTATATTTCACATTCTGCAGATATGGTTGTTAAATTTGATGACCTATTCTGAAACATTGAAGACAGAAAATGATTTTTTTATTTTAATTTAAGAAAAGAATGTTCTCCAACAGCAAATAGTCAAAGGAAGAGTTAAAATAATTTGCAAATAAACTGCAATATCTGAAAAAGCAAGAGAAGTTCATTTGAAATCTCATTAATTAATATCAATGAGTTTCAAGTCAAATAATATGCAGTTGTTAACACATTTTCTTTCTTTTCTTTTTTTTTTTAATTGTTTATTTTAAAAGCCTGACAGTTTCATTTAATTACACTGCATATTATCTTTTCTCTCTGTATATAAAATTATATACAGAGAGAAAAGATTATATTGATAAGAGCTCTCTTATCAATAAAATTATTTAATAGGTAATAGGATGAAAATGATAATAAAATGGCTTTATAATTTAAAAAAATTAGAGAATACTACTTACTGTTGTAATAAAGCTTGGATGGTTATCTCAACAAAGAAGAAACAAGGATTTCAAACAACAATTTTAATAAGTGTATTAAAATAAAAATAAGACACCAGCTACTCTACTAATATTAATTATAGCCACTCCCTGGATTACATAATAATCGACTTTATGTAAGTTTTTTCAGGCCAGTGCGAACTTAAAATTGTGGAAATGTATTTTGCATCCCATAGGAATAAATAAAGGTATTGTGAAAATATCGTAATGTGAACCCAATAAACAGTTTTTTTTTTTTGCTAATTCATTACAAGAGCCTGAAAGTTGAAATTTTCGCTATATAACTATTTATCTCTCTAAAACGTCATTTTTATAATGGAAAGTGCACTACACTTTCATCGTTATATATTCCATTATAAGAATCAATTCTGAATGCCTTTGTGATATTTTTCTAAAACACATTTCTGGAGGTCACTACCAAAAAACAATAATCTATTACAGGTAGTAAACTCGATCCTTTGCATTTGCGATAATACCGATACCTGGAAATCTGAGGGTTTTTACGTTACTGTATTTGGGGTGAAATGAGTTACCCTTCAATGAAATCTTCAATCATATAAAAAACAAATATATTTTCAGAATCTTCTCTTCATACCTATTTACTTATGAAGGGAAAGGGACCAACGGAAAGTGCTGGCAGTGCTAAGAAACAAAACAAAATTGATTTAAAAATGAAGATGAAAATGATTAAGAAGAATGAAGCAGGAAAAAGTTTGTCATCTATTGGACGGAATTAGGTCTCGCTGCTTCAACAGTAAATACTATTTTAAAGGACAGGGTGCATATAAAAGAACATTAGTATTAGTATTAGCAAAGGCACATGATGCAAAGAAAGCAAGCTTATATAGTATCAGACAAAAAAAAAAAAAAAAAAAAAAAAAAGCCTCATTTCACCCATCCACTCGCTCCAAATGTTTCTCTAGTTCTATCAACTTTTACAACGACAGATGGAAGTTTATTCCAACAATCCTGAAGCGGGATTTACTCAAAGAGGTAACTACCATCAGGGGTAAACGGAAGGGTTTCAGCTTTCGTAAAGGTAACTATGGTGGTCTGAGACAGTATTTAAATTCTATACGGTGGGACCAACTGATGACGTTACCAACAGCAAATTCAAAATGGGAAGCATTCAAAGAAATAATCTTGGAAGCTACTAGGCTTTTCATACCAACTAAGAAATATTGTTCAAGATTTAGGCCTAAATGGATGTCAGATGAACTAATTAGACATGTTGTTGTTGTTTGGTTTTTAGGAGCATTAGCAACTAAGGCAATATTGCTCCAGGGATGTGCGGTGGTCATTCTCTAACCTTTCTGCATCCTCCATATTTGGTGGTCACGGGCTCGAACCCCAGTCTGATCAAGAAGCGTGTGCTATGCACTGCTGCTCCTGCCCACCTGGCTACGGAGGCACCTAATTAATTAGACATGTGGCTGAGAAGAAATATGCATGGGATACATATAAATTAACAGGTGACACAGAAGCCTATGATAGATATAAGCTGCTCTGTAACGAAGTCAGAAAGGAGGTTAGGCAGACAAAGGCAGATTACGAGAAATCTTTGCCAAAGGATGCAAAGAAAAATAGCAAAGAGTTCTTTACTTATGTAAACTCTAGAAGGAAGGAGATGAATCAGATTGGTCCACTTGATAGTCCAACTGTTGATAATCTTGCTCAGGTAGCTAACAAACTAAATGAATATTTTGCTTCTACATTCGCACATGAGAAGTTATTCAGGGAGGAGAATGCCAGAGGTGTATTAAACTCTGGCAGTAAGCTAGATAATCTTGTTAGTTAGTTAATTAGTTATTCGGTTTTTAGGAGCATTAGCAACTAAGGCCATATTGCTCCGGGATATGCGGTGGTCATTCCCTGACTTTCCGCATCCTCCGTATTTGGTGGTGATAGGATCAAACCCCGGTCTAATCAAGAAGCGTGTGATACGCACTGCTGCTGCTCCTTCCCACCTGGGTACGGAGGCGCCTAGATAATCTTGTAATAACTGAGAGTAAAGTGGAGGAGAAATTGTTGAAGATAAACATAAGAAAGGCACCTGGGGGTGGATGGAATCTATCCAGTTATATTAAAGGAGGCAGCAAAGGAAGTAAGCAAACCGTTAGCCATAATTATGAGAGCTTCCTTGGACTCAGGGGAGGTATAAATAGACTGGAGATGTGCAAATGTGACCCCAATTCACAAAGGAGGGTTAAAGGCTGACACAAGTAATTATAGACCTGAGAGTTTAACTTCTGTTCCAGGAAAATTAATGGAGGCACTGGTTAAAGAAGCACTGCAGGATCATCTAGACAAGATTTCAATTATGGCTCAAACACAGCATAGGTTTATTAAGGGGAAGTCTTGCCTGACCAATTTGATTGGATACTATGATGCAATCACAAAAGAACTGGATGCAGGGAATTACTTTGATATTATATATTTGGATATTAGAAAGGCTTTTGATACTGTTGCACATGGAAGACTGCTGCACAAATTGGAGCAGTGTGGCATTGGAGGCAAATTGCTGCTATGTATAAAGGGATGGTTCAGTGGGAGAAGACAGAGTGGTAATCAATGGACACTGCTCTTTGTGGACTAATGTTATCAGTATAATCCACCAGGATTCAGTGTTGGGTCCTGTATTCATTAATGCTATTATTGATGGTATATCAGGCTTGATATCCAAGTTTGCAGATGACATGAAGGTCGGCAGGGATGTTAATGACACTAATGACATTACGCTGCTGCTCCTGTCCACCTGGTTACGAAGGCACTATTGACAAATGCAAAGTGCTGTAACCAAATGCTTCCCCATATGAGCAACAGAACATATCAGTTGTGTGGTAATACACTGACAGTGGTAGAGTTAAAAGGACCCGGAGGGTAACTGTGCAGGCAGATATGAAGTTTTCTGAGCAGTGCAGGCGGTCTGCAAGAGTAGCTCATGGTGTCTTGTCAAAGATATACAGGAATTTTTCTAACAGGGATAAGGAGGTGATTATCCCCTTGTATAAGGCAATGGTCAGGCCACACCTTGAGTACTGTATACAGGTCTGGAGGCCTCATTTTAAGAAGGATTCAGAGCTGTTGGAACGAGTACAGAGAATGGCAACAAGATTAGTGAATGGAACAAAGGGTTGTTCTTACGAAGAAAGGCTTAAGTTTTGCAAATTACAGTGTCCGGAGACTAGGCACCTGCGGGGTGATTTGATTGAGGTGTATAGAGCCTTGAATAGTTTGAGCATTCTCAATGCTGATAGGATTCTTTCTCTTGCTCAGAATAATTGCTTGAGAGGGCATGAATTCAAATTGAGGAAAGACAGTTGTAGGATAGATGTGCGGAAGTTTGCCTTTAGCCAGCAGGTGGTTGATTGCTGCAACAAACATTTGGAGTGAGTGAATGGGTGAAATGAGATGGGGGTGTGGCTGCTTTTTTTTTTTTTTTTTTTTTTATTCTTTTGGCTGATGCTATATAAGTTTGCTTTCTTACATCATGTGCCCTTGCTAATGCTAATCAACCACCCGCTGTCTAAAGGCAAGCTTCCATACATCTATCCTACAATTGTCTTTCCTCAATTTGAAGTTATGCTTTCTCAGGCATTTATTCTGAGCAAGAGGAAGAATCCCATCAGCACTGAACATGCTTAAACCATTCAAGGCTTTATACACCTCACTCAGATCACCTAGCAGGTGCTGTCTGCAGACACTGTAAATTGCAAAATTTAAGTCTTTCTTTATAAGAGCAACACTTTGTTTCATTCACTAATCTTGTTGCCCTTCTCTGTACTTGTTCCAACAGCTCTACATCCTTCTTAAAAATTTGGCCTCCAGACTGGTATACAGTCGTTAAAGTGTGGCCTGACCATTGCCTTATACAAAGGGGATAATCACTTCCTTAGCCCTGGTAGAAAAATTCATATATATCATTCACAAGACATGAGGTACTCTTGCAGACCATCTGCACTGCTCAGAAAACTTCACATCTGCCTGCACAATTATCCCAAGGTCCTTTTCATTCTCTTTCACTGTTAGTGTGGTACGACATAGTTGATATGTTACTCTGGGGTGACTGCTTCCCATATGTAGTTCGTTACATTTGTCAATATTAAACTTCAGTTGCCACCTCTTTGCACATCTGTGCAACTTTTCTAGATCCTGTTGCAGCAGTGTATGGTCATTAGTGTCATTAACAACCTTGCCGACCTTTGTATTGTCTGCAAACTTGGACATTAAGCCTAATCTACCATCATCAATAAATACAGAAAACAACAATGGACCCAACACTGAACCCTGGGGGACTCCACTAACATTAGTCCACAAAGAGCAGTGTCCATTGATTATCACTCTGTCTTCTCCCACTCAACCATCCCTTATCCATAGCAGCAATTTGCCTCCAATGCCACTCTGCTTCAATTTATCCAGCAGTGTTCCATGTGCAACAGTATCAAAAGCCTTTCTAAGATCCAAATTTATGATATCAAAATTATTCTTGGCATCTAGTTCCTTTGTAACCACATCATAGTATCCAATCAAACTGGTCTAACAAAACTTCCCCTTAACAAACCCATGCTGTTTCTGAGCTATAAGTGAAGTCTTATCTAGATGATCCTGCAGTGCATCTTTAACCAGTGCCTCCATTAATTCCCCTGGAACAGAAATTAAACTAACAGGTGTGTAATTACTTTTGTCGCCCTTTGATCTTCCTTTATGAATTGGGTTCACATTTGCACATCTCCAGTCCATCGGTACCTCCCCTCAGTGCAAGGAAACTCTCATAATTATGGCTAAGGGTTTGCTTACTTCCTTTGCTGCAACTGGATAAATCCCATCCACTCCAGGTGCCTTTCTTATGTTTATCTTCAACAATTTCTCCTCCGCTTTGCTCTAAATTATTAAAATATCATCTAGCTCCCTGACAGTGTTTAATTGACACAGGGAAGGAAAATCGTTTTGCAATTTTTTCATTAATTTAACTTTTTACTTAATTTTTAATTGCGTTAAATTAATTTTTGACTTAATTTGATTTTTAATTATTTCTTACTGTAATGTAAAATTTTAGAATTTTTAATTCTTTTCGTTTTAATTTCTGGAGGGTATCATGGAAGTGTTCTACGTATCACATTCAGGTAAACTTCTCTTATTCTTTTACAAATATGTATCCCATGCATTTTTCTTCTTTTTCACATGTCTCATTAGTCCATTTAGGCCTAAACTTGAACATTATTTCTTAGTTGGTATGAAAAGCCTAGTAGCTTCCAAGATTAATTCTTTGATGCTTCCCATTTTGAATTTGCTGAATTAATGTTATCAGTTGGCTCACCGTATAGAATTTAAATACTGTCTTAGACCACCATAGTCACCTTTACAAAAGCAAAAACCCTTCTCTTTACCCCTGATGGTAGTTACCTTTTTGAGTAAATTCCATTTTAGCACACTGTGAGCACTGCCATCTAGTGGTTCCTTTATCTGCAGTTTCTTAATGCATGAAGAATCACTACTGATAATGAGATCAAGAGTATTACTCCCTCTAGCTACCTGCCGAATATGCTGCTGTGGAAAACAATCATCCAATAAATCCACAAAAGCCTTGCTAGTGTGTGAGTGACCAGCCCCCAAATTCCAGTCAATATCTGTGAAATTAAAATCCCCCAATTATAAGACACACAGATTTACTGGCCAAGTCTATTTCTCTGTACAGTTGTTTATTATACTCATCAGAATCATTAGGCCTATAACACACCAAACTGACTAGACTGTTCTGTCCACCCATATCGACTGGCTGTACTTGCTTGGATTTTATGCATTTCTTAACTAATAGCATAACCCCTTGTCCCTTCCTCTCCTGTCTATCCTTGCTGTACACATTGTACTCCCCAAATTCGAGTTCTGCATTTCTTATATCTGTGTGACACCACAACTCATATCCCAACGATATCTGATTTTGATGTTTTGACCAACACCAGAAATTCATCAAATTTATTTACCAAACTCCTAGCATTAGTGCACACACAAGTATATATGCACCTGTTACTATTCTTAGCTACCCTAACACCGCCCATGTATGTACTTGTTCCGCAATGACTCCCAGCAGTCTCTGGAATCCCCTACACCTTGTTTTCCAGGATGCAGCTCATTCCAATAGAAGCAGCTCAAGAATCACTTTCACCTCTGCCAGCAGCTACTGTTAATCTATTAGTCCGTTAACTCCCACCAATCTAGCAGTTTTCCAACTCACCTAACACTGCCTCGATAGCATCATTAAATATTCTTGCACCCTTTCTATTTAAGTGTATCCCATCTCTGTAGAAACAGTCCCTCCTGTTAATAACCACAGACCAGGCTGAGAAAAATTCTACACCTTGAGCCTTGCACAATCTCTACACAGCGTATTGATTGACAAGGCATTCATCATATACTGCCTCCTATCGTGTCTGGGCAGAATTACAGACACTTTCAAATTCAACCCTAACTCAGCTTTTTTTCAACATTGACCTGTACTTGTTAAGTAATTTTGCCGGTCTCCTACTCTTAATATCATTAGTACCTACGTGTACAAAATTATCACCTTTTGTGCCCTTAAAAGATGATATCTGCTTTACAACGTCATCAACCTTTGCCCCTGGCAGATTTCCCCTGGCCCTGTTCCACCTATCCTTTTTGCACACTATGTTTTCCCTCTTCCCTGACAATAGAGTCACCGACAACTACTAGTTCCTGTGGGACCAGCACATTCTGCCTTGGGGGTTGCTGCTGTGTTGCGTGATGTTCAAGTGTAAGTTCTTGCATTGATGTGGGCAGCTGAGAGCTTGATGGGCCTCTCAATTTAAATCCTTTGAGGGCATCCACCCTCCCTCTCAAGCTGTCATATAGGCCCATAACAACGCTGAGTTGAAGTCTGAATTCCTCACACTCCTTAATTGCGTGCGCGCGCGCGCGCGCGCACACACACACACACACACACACACACACACACACACACACACACACACACACACACACACACACACACACACAAAGACATTCGCCTTGGCAATACGTCCCATTCCTGATTGCTCCACGAACAGCAAGCAAGCAAGTAGTACATTTAAAAAGACTGATTCAGTGGACAACTCCCCCCCCCCCCAAGTTTTCCCTTGAGCCACAGCACTCCCATTAGCTTGAGCCTTTTGCATTGCTGCTCTGGTCTGAGTCATGATTTCGATTCAATTTCAATTTAAAAATATAACCCTAAACTTATCCCAATGCAGTTATTACACTATATATGTATATAACCTTATTTTTTTATTTTTTAAATTAATACCAACTGGATCAATTGGAGAAATTGAATACAACTGGAATGATTTAATAAGAATTTAGAATATAAGTATTAGGGGTGAAAACTATACCAATGAGGCCAAAGGGCCAAATATTTTGGTAACCGAAGTTGGACTTCTTTGTTGTACCCTATAAATAAATACATAGATTATAATAAAATAGTAAAATTAAAATGATAATGTAGCTAATTATTGATATTTGGATACATTGAATGGAACGTTAAGGGCTAGCTTCACTCAATATATCTCATCAATAAATTAGTTGAGGCTATCAGTTTCTGTTTATATGTTAAAATCTAACAAGATTAGCATTAAGCATAAGTAATACTATGATAATATCCAACATGATTAACTTTTTATGTTCTTCATGTCATATTGCTTATAGAGTGTTTTGTAATCAGTTGACAGTTAATAGATTTCTTTCCAAACTCAAGAATACTGGTTCTGCTGATAGGAAAAAAAGGAACTGGATGCAAACGAGTCTCTAGGCCGAAACAGGACCACGTTTTGAAGCGCTTATGCCTTAAAAACTGTAAAGTCTTCATCTGAGCTGAAAAGAGAATGGGAAAAACATACAGGAGTGGCAGCAAGTGCAGTAACAGTCAGAAGATGCTCTTCAAAAATGGACTTGTCGTCCTAAGAAGAAGCCAATCTCACACAAAAAAATGAAAAAGGCCCAATTAATTTGGTGTAAGGAGCATGCCAAATGGACACCCGAGCAGTGGAAGTCAGTTATTTTATCGTTTGAGAAGAAATTTAACCTGCATGGCTCTGATGGGAGACAAATGATTCACCATAGACTTGAAGAATATCTTCCAGACTGTATGGTATCTACGGTGAAATTCCCTACCAGACCAGCCAAATGATATTGGGGTGCATTTTGTATCATCTGCAGTTTATAAAAATGTTCTGTAAATGCCAATGGATACCTGGCTATATTGGAAGGCAAAGTGCTTCCAATCATCAGAGACAATTTCAACCTGCCAAGCAACTGCATCTTTCAAGATGACTCTGCTCCTTGTCATCGGGCGAAAAGTGTAAGTAGGCACTTCTGTACTTACTTCGGTTTCATTTCTGCATTAAAGGTTCAACAGTGATGTGTTTACATTTGTTCCAGGTGAAAAAAATGGTTGGAAGAACGGTCCATTATAACTCTTAACTGGCCATTTCTCAATAGGATTCAGATCTGAATCCTATAGAGAAATGTTTGCATCGTGTGGAATCTGCAGTTGCCAGAAAGAAACCAAAGATCCTTTGTGAACTTCAGGAAGGCATAATTCGTGTTTGGAACCACGGACCAGTAGTAGTAGTGGCATGTGATGCAAGAAAGCAAGTGTATGAGCTTATGCAGCATCAACCAAAAAAAAAAAAAATCACACCATTCCCTCCAAATGCCTGTCCAGTTCCTCCTTAAATTTATTTAACCTATCAACTTCCACAACGACAGATGGAAGTTTGTTCCAGCAATTAGCATTAGCAGAGGCATTTGATGCAAGAAAGCAAGCTTATGCAGCATCAGCCAAAAAAAAAAAAAAAAAAAAAACCCACTTCCACTTCACCCCTCTGTTCGTTCAAAATACCTGTCCAGCTGAGCCTTAAACTTATTTAGGCTATCAACCTCCACCACAAGGGATGGCAGTCTGTTCCAGCAACCTACCACCCGCTGGCTAAAGGCAAATTTCCGCACGTCTATCCTACATCTGTCTTTCCTCAATTTGAATTTATGCCCTCTCAGGTGATTTTTCTGAGCTAGAGGAAGAATCCCATCAGCATTGAGCATGCTTAAACCATTCAAGGCTTTATACACCTCTATCAGATCACCTCGCTGGTGCCTAGTCTCCAGACACTGTAATTTGCAAAACTTAAGCCTTTCTTCGTAAGAGCACCCCTTACTTTACATTTGTCAATGTTAAACTTCATTTTCCACCTCTCAGCCCATCTGCTCAACCTTTCCAGATCCTGTTGCAGCAGCATAGTGTCAGTAGTGTCCTTGACAACCCTGCCAACCTTTGTATCATCTGCAAACTTGGACATTAAGCTTGATATACCATCATCAATATCATTTATAAATACAGAAAACAATAATGGACCCAACACTGAGCCCTGAGGGACTCCACTAATAACGTTAGTCCACGATGAGCAGTGTCCATTGATTACCACTCTCTGTCTTCTCCCCCTCAACCACCCCTTTATCCATAGCAGCAATTTGCCTCCAATGTCACACTGCTCCAATTTGTGTAGCAGTCTTCCATGTGCAACAGTATCAAAAGCCTTTCTAAGATCCAAGTATATAATATCAAAGTTATTCCCTGCATCCAGTTCTTTTGTGACTGCATCATAGTATCCAATCAAGTTGGTCAGGCAAGACTTCCCCTTAACAAAACCATGCTGTGTCTGAGCTATAACTGAAGTCTTGTCTAAATGATCCTGCAGTGCTTCTTTAACCAGTGCCTCCATTAATTTTCCTGGAACAGAAGTTAAGCTCACAGGTCTATAATTACTTGTGTCAGCCTTTGATCCTCCTTTGTGAATTGGGGTCACATTTGCACATTTCCAGTCTATGGGTACCTCCCCTGAGTCCAAGGAAGCTCTCATAATTATGGCTAAGGGTTTGCTTACTTCCTTTGCTGCCTCCTTTAATATAACTGGATAGATCCCATCCACCCCGGGTGCCTTTCTTGTGTTTATCTTCAACAGTTTCTCCTCCACTTTACTCCCAGTTATTTCAAGATTCTGTAGCTTACTGCTAGAGTTGAATACACCTCTGGCATTCCCCTCGCTGAATAACTCCTCATGTGTGAATGTCGATGCAAAATATTCATTTAGTTTGTTAGCTACCTGAGCAGGATCATCAACAGTTGACCCATCAAGATCAATATCAATTAACCACCCGCTGGCTAAAGGCAAATTTCTGCCCATCTATTCTACATCTGTCTTTTCTTAATTTGAATTTATGCCCCCTTAGGTTCGTAATCTGAACAAGTGGAAGGATCCCATCAGAATTCAGGTTGCTCAACCCATTCAAGGCCTTATACACCTCAATCAGATCACCGCACAGGTGCCTAGTCTCCAGCCACTGCAATTTGCAGAACTTAAGCCTCTCTTGGTAAGAGGATCCCTTCATTCCCCTCACCAATCTTGTTGCCCTTCTCTGTACACGCTCAAGTAAATCTACATCCTTCCTAAAATGAGGCCTCCAGATCTGTACGCAATACTCAAGGCGTGGCCTGACCATTGCCTTATACAGAGGGACAATCACCTCCTTCTCCCTGCTAGCAAAATTCCTATATATCATTGACAAAACCCCATGGCCTGCCCTGGCAGCCTGTCTGCATTGCTCAGAAAACTTCATATCTGACTGCACAATTACTCCCAGGTCTTTTTCATTTTCTACCACCTTAAGTGTAGTACCACACAGTTGGTAAGTTTCTCTGGGGTTACTTCTACCCATATGCAGTACTTTGCATTTGTCAAGGTTAAACTTCAGTTGCCACTTCTTAGCCCATCTGCCCAAATTATCTAGATCCTGTTGCAGTAGCACACTGCCATTACTGTCATTAACAACCCTGCCAACCTTTGTATCATCTGCAAACTTCGACATTAAGCCTGATATACCTTCATCAATATCATAAATATACAAAATATACAAAATAACAGTGGACCTAACACCGAACCCTGTGGAACTCCACTAATAACATTAGTCCACGAGGAGCAGCACCCATTGATTACCACCCTCTGTCTTCTCCCACTTAACCATCCTTTTATCCATTGTAGCAACTTACCCTTAATACCATTCTGCTCCAATTTGTACAATAGTCTTCCATGCACAACAGTGTCAAAAGCTTTCCTGAAATCCAAATATATGACATGAAAATTATTTTTTGCATCCAGTTCCTTTGTAACCACATCATAATATCCTATCAAATTTGTCAGACAAGACTTTCCCTTAACAAACCCATGCTGTGTCTGAATTATTGCTGCAGTCTTGTCTAGATGATCCTGCAATGCATCTTTAACCAGTGACTCCATTATTTTACCCGGAACAGAAGTTAAACTAACTGGTCCGTAATTACTCGTGTCACCCTTCGATCCCCCTTTATGAATTGGGGATACATTTGCACAGTTGATTATCTTCAAAAATTGATCTTGTCAATACCTCGATGGTGTGCTGCTGTCTTCAGGGCCAGAGACAGTTCAACTAAATATTAGTTTGCACCTGGTGAACTTTTCATTTTTTGTTTTCCATTTGAAATGATAAACTGAAGCAAATTGAAGGCTTCTGATAACATTTCAGCCATAATTTTCGTGTTTCCCAAATCTGTTGTATAAAGGTTGCAAATGCAAATTTTGGAATATTTTGAAAGCACCTGTCAAATATTAGCTTTACCTTAACCATTAATAAATATCTTTTGTTTATATTTCTATTTGTGATGCTAGTCGTTAATGTAACATACCATCGCGAAAAAGGGTTAGAAATGTGAAATTCCTAGGTGATGCACTGTCTTTGAACACCAGCATATATATCAGTATTGAGTAT
Source organism: Mastigoproctus giganteus (assembly GCF_048544385.1). Lineage (NCBI taxonomy): Eukaryota > Metazoa > Arthropoda > Arachnida > Uropygi > Thelyphonidae > Mastigoproctus > Mastigoproctus giganteus. The sequence goes on from NC_143588.1 coordinate 578,142, forward strand.
TATCTCAGAGTTACATTATATGACTTTTGTATCTCCTATAAAGTTATATGTATATATTAATTGATTAATATATTTATATATATTTTTTTAATAATATATATTAATTAATATATATATTAATTGATAATAGTATATTAAACTAACAGATTTCGAATACAGTGCTACGTGTTATGCTATCTAGTGATATGAAGTAATATCATATGAAAAAAAAAAAAAAAAAAAGGAAACAAAACCATGTCACAGATACAGTTATTTGCTATATTTGTAAAGTGGTTTTTGACATAAAACAGAAACAGCAATCTAGTTTTACATTAAACCTTACGCTATATAGTTCGGGATATATGTTGTATCGTATAACAATGCAGCAAGTTACGAATGGTAAATCTAAGGACACTTAAGTATTAATTAACTTTCAAATTAAAGCAGGGAGCATGACTAGGTCTAAAAGATACTTATAAAAAATAATTTAATATAACAATTACATCAATAAAACAGCTAAATATAATTAAAATCTTAGCATTCGCTGGAACTGCAAAATCTTGTCCAACATGTGGATTCGATACCCTTACCGATACTAAGTAATTATGTTAAAGCTAAGTAATTATTTTATGCTAAGTAATTAAGTTAAAAAAATGCAACCATGTTAAAGGATCAATGCATTTCAGATCAACAGTGATCACAAATCAGCATTCAGGTGCTATATCAAAGATGGAAAAGCTATTAATAATATGGAAGGAAAATCAGATTCAGAAGAATGAGAAATGCTCGAAATGTAAAACTTTCTGACGTTATACCCGTCTCCTTTCTCTTTTTGTAATTTTATAATTTTTTACACTTTTCTAATTTTTCCTGCACATAAGATAAAAAAAATTGAATAAATAATTCTATTTACATGTTCGTTGAACATTCCATTTTTGCTTTAAATTTGTGAGTGCTGCATAAGCATTTAGAGAAATTACAACTTATGTAAAGTTCTGTGGAATACAACCCTTACGTAAGTCGAGGAGTGGCTGTACTTGGTATTTCTTTGCTCACATCTCAAATCCAGTTTACTCATTTTCAACTAAATTTACAAAAAATATACTTATTCACCCTCCACAATCCAAATTCATTTTAGAATTTATTTATTCTGAAAATTCTCAAATTCAATATTTTCTCTTAGTAAATTTGTAAATGTAGCAATGAATTCAATTATACCAAGAACAGCTAAGACACAGTGGCATTCCCAGACAATAAAAAATAACAAAAAAGCTGTCAGTTTTGGTTCTCCCCTTCTTTCAATTGTAAACACATTGTGTAACATTGATTGTGATTATCAATGAAACTTTGCTGCAAATTACAATTCCCCAGTAAATGTAACCAGAGCAGTTGCCATTTAAAACAAAGAATACTGAAACCAAATAAATTGCCACTATTCACACTGCTGGTGCAGTGTGTAGGAATAGTGCTGCGGGGCCATCCCAAAGAGGATGTGATGTGTGCACAGCACACATTGCATCCTCTTTGGCATGGGCCTGAGCCCATGCACTGCCATGGATTCAGAGCCTGGTTTATGGTTGTCTATGAGGGCATGTTGCCTATTTTTATTTGTTATATACAGGCAGTTCCTGCTTTGAGTTTTTGCTTTTAAGAGTTTTTTTTTTTCCAAGTATCAAGAAAATCGAAAATATGAACATTAATTGCAAAAAAAAAAAAAAAAAAAAAAAAAAAAGTTAAATATTCATAAATCCCGCATTTAAACTGCGTGTGTAGCTATACAATACAGTACAGTGCAGTGCAGTGCGCCTCACTTTACCACATTAATAAATTAAATAAATAAATTTTCTGTTTATACACTGGGATGACCAAACGGTCAGAGGAATTCACAAGATAGACAGAATACAAGAAACACACACAGACTTGAACCCCAGTCACTCAGGGCATGTGTAGTTATGCACCCACGTGCCTGACCACTTGTTCCGGAGACACCATCGTATCGTGAAAATAAGCTTTTCACGATACGATGTCTTGTAAACTTGTTACTCCACGCGAATCATGTTAGTTAGTTTCAATTTGTGCATGCCGTTAAAAAATGCTTATGCATACTATCGTGAAATTTATAAAGAAAAGAGATTATTTTGGAAACAAAAACCTCTTGAAGCATTTCTGAAGAAGACAACTCCTTGTGCAACAAACTAACAATGAGTGCCGACCCAACAATGAGTACACATTTAGTCAATGATGATTAAGAATAAACAATCTTTAATATTTGTAAATCATAAATAATTTCTTTATTATTATAATCTGCTTCATTTTAAAGGCTATGTTTTCATTTCTTTGGATAAATCAATCATTGTTTAAACATAAACTAATTAGCTAACTAATTTCATTGTTTACAATGTAACCCATGTTTTTAACATTATGTCTACAGAAAATAAATTTCTGCTATACGAGTTTTCGCTTTATGAGCACAGACTAGGAACGAATTAACTCGTAAAGTCAGGAACTACCTGTATTTTGTGTGCAAAAATTTATATATACAGTTCCTCCATATATATATATATATATATATATATATACTCTTATTTAGCCATATTATAAATAAAGAGTACAAAAAAGAACAGTGTATAAAAAAAATGGAAAGCATTAAATATTGAATTAAAAAAAAAAAAAAGTTTTAAAATTTTGGAGAAAATAGTTTCTGACATGAATCTGAAAATCAAAAGAAAACTGGAAGATGTGATGAGCAGTTAGACTTATTTCAGGAGAGAGAGAGAGAGAAAAAGAAAAGAAAAGAAAGTTGACAACTAATTATTTTATTCATTGTTTACAAAGCTAGCATTTTCTGATTGAAAAATTACCAAACAAAAAATGAAATAATATTGCCCATGTATATGTTATTTAAATAAATGTTTATTTCATAATGTTTTAATGTTATTTATCAATCACAGCATAATGTATTGATAAAAATAAGTTTTGAAAATGGGATGAAGTAATATGAAAAAAAAAAAAAAAAAAGGAAACAAAACCATGTCACAGATACAGTTATTTGCTATATTTGTAAAGTGGTTTTTGACATAAAACAGAAACAGCAATCTATTATTCTCTTCCATTTTCAAATTTAAAAGGCCGTTAAGTGCAAAAAACACCTGTTGTGCATGCATATATATTTCTGCTTATTATGTATATAAATATAATTAAAAAATTAAAAACTATATATATTTGATACTACTGTATTAGTTACTTCCATTTTTCAGGTTTATTTCAAAATTTATTTCAAATTTAACATGCTTCACAGCACACAAAATTTGAAATTACCTATATTGCTTCCCACAGGGTGGTGGCCATCTGGAGAGAATATCAGATTTCATATAATGGTCTTTACTCTCTGAAAACAACAACAAATCCTCCAAAATTCCTAGGATAAGAATGTAGATGTTTTTTGTACTAATGGGAGAAGAACAACATGTAACCTAAAACTTTAAAGAAACAATGCTGGCAAGTGTCTATTATCACACTACTCTTCAAGCAAAAAGCCAAATAGTTGCAAAGATGGTGGTAGTGGTGGTGGGTTCTTGCATGCAATTTCTGAATGAAAACCATAAAAATAAATCACTTCAAAAACTATTGTAGTAAAAGTATGAGTATATTTAAATGCCATTTAGCATTAGCATTAGTAGAGGCATATGATGCAAGAAAGCAAGCTTATGCAGCATCAGCAAAAAAAAAAAAAAAAACACCACTCCCATTTCACCCCTACGTTCAATCGAAATACTTGTCCAGCTGAACCTTAAATTTATTTAGGCTATCAACTTCCACAACAAGGGATGGAAGTCTGTTCCACCAACCAACTACCTGCTGGCTAAAGGCAAATTTCCGCACATCTATCCTACATCTGTCTTTCCTCAATTTGAATTTGACTTCTCAGGTAATTGTTCTGAGCAAGAGGAGAAATCCCATCGGCATTGAGCACGCTCAAACCATTCAAGGCTTTATATACTATCAGATCACCTCGCTGGTGCCTAGTCTCCAGACATTGTAATTTGCAAAACTTAAGCCTTTCTTCGTAAAAGCAACCCTTTGTTTTATTCACTAATCTTGTTGTCCTTCTCTGTACTTGTTCCAGCAGCTCTACATCCTCTGTGAAATGAGGCCTCCAGACCTGAATACAGTACTCAAGGTGTGGCCTGACCATTGCCTTATACAAGGGAATAATCACCTCCTTATCCCTGCTAGAAAAATTCCTGTATATCATTGACAAGACACCATGAGCTACTCTTGCAGCCCGTCTGCACTGCTCAGAGAACTTCGTATCTGCCTGCACAATTACCTCCAGGTCCTTTTCATTCTCTACCACTGTCAGTGTAGTACCACAGAGTTGATACGTTGCTCTCAGGTTACTGTTTTATATATATATAGTACTTTACATTTGTCAATGTTAGACTTTATTTGCCACCTCTCAGCCCATCTGTTTAACCTTTCCAGATCCTGTATGCAGCAGCATAGCGTCAGTAACCATAATGGACCCAACACTGAACTCTGAGGGACTCCACTAATAACATTAGTCCACGATGGGCAGTGTCCATTGATTACCACTGTCTTCTCCCCTCAACCATCCCTTTATCCATAGCAGCAATTTGCCTCCAATGCCACACTGCTCTAATTTGTGCAGCAGTCTTCCATATGCAGCAGTATCAAAAGCCTTTCTAAGATCAAATATATAATACCAAAGTTATTCCCTGCATCCAGTTATTTTGTGATTGCATGATAGTATCCAATCAAATTGGTCAGGCAAGACTTTCCCTTAACAAAACCATGCTGTGTCTGAGCTATAACTGAAGTCTTGTCTAGATGATCCTGCAGTGCTTCTTTAACCAGTGCCTCCAATGGTTAAAGACCTGTGAGTTTAACAGAAGTTAAACTCACAGGTCTATAATTACTTGTGTCAGCCTTTGATTCTCCTTTGTGAATTGGAGTCACATTTGCACATCTCCAGTCTATGGGTACCTCCCCTGAGTCCAAAGAAGCTCTCACAATTATGGCTAAGGGTTTGCTTACTTCCTTTGCTGCTTCCTTTAATATAACTGGATAGATCCCACCACCCTGGGTGCCTTTTTTATGTTTATCCTCAACAATTTCTCCTCCACTTTCTCTCAGTTATTACAAAATCATCTAGCTCACTGCCAGAGTTTACTTCACCTCTGGCATTCCCCTTTCTGAATAACTCCTCATGTGTGAATGTAGATGCAAAATACTCATTTACTTTGTTAGCCACCTGAGCAGGATCCTCCACTGATGAACCATCAATGTCCAGTGGACCAATCTGATTCCTCCCTTTCCTTCTAGAGTTTACATAGGTAAAGAACTGTTTGTTGTTTTTCTTTGCATCCTTTGCCAAGAATTTCTCATAATTTGCCTTTCCCTGCCTAATCTTCTTTGTGATTTGGTTACAGACCAGCTTATATCTATCATAGGCTTCAATGTCACCCATTAATTTATATGTATCCCATGCATTTTTTTTTTCTCTGCTATATGTCTCATTAGTTCATCTGACATCCATTTAGGCCTAAACCATGAACAATATTTCTTAGTTGGTATGTAAAGCTTAGTAGCTTCCAAGGTAAGTTCTTTGAATGCTTCCCATTTTGAATTTGCTGTTGGTAACATCATCAGTTGGTCCCACTGTATAGAATTTAAATACTGTCTCAGACCATCGTAGTCGCCTTTATGAAAGCAAAAACCCTTCCCTTTACCCCTGATGGTGGTTACCTCTTTGAGTAAATCCCACTTCAGCACAATGTGATCACTGCCACCTAGTGGTTCCTTTATCTGCAGATTCTTAATACATGAAGAATCACTACTGATAATCAGATCAAGAGCATTACTCCCTCTAGTTGCCTCCCAAACATGCTGATGTAGAAAACAATCATCCAATGAATCCACAAAAGCCTTGCTAGTGTGTGAGTGACCAACCCACAAATTCTAGTGAATATCTGGGAAATTAAAATCTGCCATTATAAGACTCTCTGATTTACTGGCCTACTATTTCTCTGTACAGTTTCTTATTATATTTATCAGAATCATTAGGCCTATAGAACACTCCCTACCAATTTTGTTCTCCCAATGCTTATATCACACCAAACTGACTCAACATTACACTGTCCAGCGATGTCGACTGGCTTCACTTCCTTGGATTTTATGCATTTCTTAACTAATAGCATAACCCCCTCCTCCATTCCTATCCTGTCTATCCTTCCTGGACACATTGTACTCCCTAAATTCCAGTTCTGCATTCCTTATATCTGTGTGACACCACGTCTCTGATATCCCAACAATATCTGCCTTTGATGTTTTGAGAAATACCTCAAATTTATCAAATTAGCATTAGTAGAGGCATTTGATGCAAGAAAGCAAGCTTATGCAGCATCAGCCAAAAAAAAAAAAAAAAAACACTTCCACTTCACCCCTCTGTTCATTCGAAATACCTGTCCAGCTGAGCCTTATTTAGGCTATCAACTTCCACGACAAGGGATGGAAGTCTGTTCCACCAACCAACCACCGCTGGCTAAAGGCAAATTTCTGCACGTCTATCCTACATCTGTCTTTCCTCAATATGAATTTATGCCCTCTCAGGTCATTATTCTGAGCAAGAGGAAGAATCCCATCAGTATTGAGCATGCTCAAACCATTCAAGGCTTTATACATCTCTATCAGATCACCTCGCTGGTGCCTAGTCTCCAGACACTGTAATTTGCAAAAATTTATTTACCAAACTCCTAGCATTGGTGTACACGCAAGTATACATGCTCCTGTTCCTATCTACCCTAATGCAACCCATGTGTTTACTTGTACTGCGATGACTCCCAGCAGCCTCTGAAATATCCTGCATCTTGTTTTCCAGGCTGCTGCTGCTCATTCCAATAGAAGCAGTGCAAGATTCACTTTCACCTCTGCCAGTGGCTACTGTTAATCTTTTAGTCTTTGTATCCCCCCAAGCTAGCAGTTTTCCGACCCATTTCAAAGGGAACCTGTCAGGTTACCTTCCACTACTGCTGGGTTTATAACATTACCACACTGGTCTCTATAGTAAGGTATAAGTAATGAAAATTTATAGTGTTTATGGAACTTGCTCCTGACTGTGTGTGTGTGTGTGTGTGTGTGTGTGTGTGTGTGTGTGTGTGTGTGTGTGTGTGTGTGTGAATATAAACTAAATATTCGTGATGCTTATATATGCAATAAGCACAAAAATGTAATACATATCACAATTTTGAAATTTTGCACAATTAACAGTTTAAAAACTGGAACATCAACAAAGCTAAGAGTTTAATGATTTTATGTTTACATTTTGTTTTTTTTAGATGTTTTTCAGCAGAATTAATAAAAATGTTCTGTTTTACAGAAAATAAGATTAAAATGACATTTTTAAATATTCACTGTTTTCATTAAAATAATAAAAAATTTACATTAAAAGTGCATTGTAATACATTAGTAAAAAGTCAGATAGTCATCAAATTGAGGTTTTTTTTTTCCTTCTCTTTTCTTTCAGAAATAAAAAAATGTTGAGCATCTATCAGGTGTAGCACAAAGAATTTTGTTTCAATAAAAGGCAAGGGCGCTGTTGGGTTAAAAGAGCTGAGCAAACTGAATGCTGAGGATACTTAGTCACAGAGACAGACTATACTGAGAAGAGAAATGTAGAACAGACATCTGAATATTTTCCTTTAGCAAAAGAGTGGCCAACTGCTGGGATAAACTGCCACCCTCTCAGAGAAAGCTGTACACTTATTTAGATATAAAGATGTATTGGATTAAAATAGGCAAAGAAATAGGCAAATGAACGAGCAAAAATAACACCGATTACTTTTTTTTTTTTTTTTTTTGATGCTACATAATCTTACCAATACAAATACAGATGACAATTAAACGCCAGTGTCAATTAATACAAAATAACTTCCTATATCAATGATTTAATGTTAAATGCATAGCCACAAATAATAAATAATATATCACTGTAGGCAAGAAATTATCAAGGTTATGTATCAATTCACTCCATTTACTTAATAAAATGGAATGCACATTATTATGAAATATAGTCTTCAAAAATACCAATAAAAGGAGCCAAGAAGGCAGATGTAAAATGCCATTTCAGTGAACATTAAGCTGTTTTTCCTGTGCTCATACTGAGTTGAGAAGCAGTGATAAGGGGCTGAGAGGTGGGTTGTTGTTGTTGTTGTTATTTGGTTTTTAGGAGCATTAGCAATTAAGGCCATATTGTTCCATGGATATGCGGTGGTCATTCCCTGACTTTTCCGCATCTTCCGTATTTGGTGGTCACGGGCTCTAAACCCGGTCTAATCAAGGAGCATGTGTTACGTACTGCTGCTCCTGCCCAGCTGGCTATGGAGGCGCCACTGAGAGGTGGGATCGGTGAATATTCTAGCAAATCCCATATGTATTTGATGGGCAGTAGATGTGGATTCAGAATATGCAAACCAAGGCGGCATCGTCCACTTCATATAGGCACTATTAGGCTATGGGAGTCACGTGTGACTGGACACCATCCTGCTGCAAAAGAACTTTATTAGCAATGGAGAATAGAAAAAGCAGAAGCACTGGTTTTAGAAATGTTTCAACATAATGCCAATATGTCACAATAACCACCAGGTGGGGGGGGGGGAACAGCTATATACTTGGTGCTGGCCTAGAATACTACCATTCCTAAAGCATCTCCAGACATATGTAGGGTCAGCATTGAACCCCAAGGGTAACTTATAACTAGGTTATTTCAACCTAGTTATAAGTACTTACTTATAACAGATATTTCATGGAAATAGAGGATTGGGTAGGAGACATTATTTTTATATCTCCAAATAGGCCTACAAGGCTGGGACAATTCATATTGATCAATTAGACTTTACGCCAGCCGGTATTCAAATAAACAAATTTCAATCCTGCAATCCAATGTTGCAGGATTGAAATTTGTTTATTTGAATACCAGCTGGCGTAAAGTCTAATTGTTCAACATTATTTTTATCTTTATTCCATAGAAGTGAGGTCCTAGCTTTCAGCCTGAGGAGCGGGGGCACAAGAGCTGTTGATGGAGACTGTGATGTAACATTCTTTATTTAAAGAAATAACTTATTGAATACTTTATAAATTAATTTCATGTGAATTTAAATTAAAATATCTAAAATTAAGCACACTGTAAAAATTTATGTAAACATTAAAATAGTTCGGTTTTCGGAACAATGCAGTAAAAATATAGTACTTAATACTGTGCTTGAGTTGGAGGTGAGCAGACGAAAGAAGATATTTGTTGACATTAGACTTGAATTTCTGTAGACTGTAATTTTCAGGAAATACGTATGAAGGAACGTTGTTCCAGAAAACAGCAGTTGAATGAATAAACGAGGAAGATGAAAAGTTGGTTCTGTGAGATTGAAGTTGGAAAGTAAATGGATGTTGGCTGGTGGCAAATTGTGTTTGGACTGTTTTGAAAGAGAGAGCGGGAATTATAGAAACAAATTCAGAAGAACAGTGCCCATGGAAATATCTGTAGAAAAGGCATGCAGCAGAAACAGTATGTCTATGAGACAGAGAGTGGAGAGACTCTTTTAAAGAGGAGTCATTAATTAACCTAACTGCCGTCTTCTGAATAGAATCTAGAAGCCTGAGAGAGGTTTTGGGGACACCACCCCAGTTGTGGGAACAATATTCCATGATAGGGCAGATTTGCGATTTGTACAGAGTGAACAGCTGTTTGGAAGAAAAGTAATGCTGAGCGCGAAAGAGAAAACCAAACCAAATACCAAGTTTTTTAGATGCAGAGGAAGCAATATTTGTAATGTGGTTGTGCCAAGAGAGATTAGAAGTCAGGGTAATCCACAAAAGAGATATTTCATTTTGCCTAGAATTCAGAGTGTCACCAAAGATAAGCATAGGAGCAGAAGAATCCTTTTTGCAAGATATAAGACAAGACTGAGTTTTAGAAGGATTGAAATCAACTAAGTTGTCTTTGCCCCACTGGAGAATTACTTGGAGATCAGCATTTGAAGAATTGACAGTGGATATTTGAGAAGTTGAAGCTGATTGAGCAGGGCAAGGTTTCTCAAAATGGAAAGTGGAATGCAATGTGCTTCATTAGCAAAACTATGGATAGGCTTTCCAGTCAATGGAAGGTCATTAATAAACAAGTGGAAAAGAGTGGGAGAAAGAACTGAACTGAAAGAAAAGAACTGAAATTGGTGGGCCTCCAGCATTAGTAGAAAAGTTAGAAGACAGAGGGCCAACTACCATCACCTTCAGTGAGCGATCAGAGAGAAAACTGGATAATCAATTACAAAAAACAGTTGGCAAAGTTCTGTTTCACCGAACTTTTCCATTGAATTTGTCCATAAATGTTAACATAAGCCAAAATATCGCAAGTGGATCGACACTGATGGAATCCATACTGGCGATCATTGATCAGACAGAACATTTCTAGGTAGTTTAAGAGTTGTCAGTTAAATGATTTCTCCATTACTTTAGAAAGAGTAGAAGTAATTAAATGGGACGATAATTGGATGGGAGGGATCTGTCACCCTCTTTAGGAACTGGCTGGATATGAGCAAATTTCTGAGGAGAAGAAAAAACACCTTTGGAAAAAGAAAGTGAAAAAAGGCGGCAAAGAACAGGAGTAAGTTCAGGAGCAAAAGTTTTGAGAACAAGTGTAGAAATACCACCAGGACCTAGAGCTTTCTTAGCATCAAGATTCGTAAAAAATCCTTCTGACATCTTTTTCATGGAAGACCACAGGAGGCATTGAATGGAGCATGTTGGGAGGTGATTTACGTGTTTATCAAGATCGTTAATACATGAGTTGGAAGAATATTGCTCAAAATATCAAAGGCAGATATTGTTGGGATATCAGAGACGTGGTGTCACACAGATATAAGGGATGCAGAACTGCAATTTGGGGACAACGTCTACAGAAAGGATAGACAGGATAGGAAGGGGGGGGAGGGGTTATGCTATTAGTTAAGAAACACATAAAAACCAAGGAAGTGAAGCCAGTTGACATCGCTGGACAGTGCAGTGTTGAGTCAGTTTGGTGTGACATAAGCATTGGGAGATCAAAATTGAGAGTAGGAGTGTGCTATAGGCCTAATGACTCTGATGAGTATAATAAGGAACTGTACAGGGAAATAGAGTGGGCCAGTAAATCAGAGAGTCTTATAATGGGAGATTTTAATTTCCCAGATATTGACTGGAATTTGGGGGCTGGTTACTCACGCACTAGCAGGGCTTTTGTGGATTTATTGGATGATTGTTTTCTACATCAGCATGTTCGGGAGGCAACTAGAGGGAGTAATACTCTTGATTTGATTATCAGCAGTGATTCTTCATGCATTAAGAATCTGCAGATAAATGAACCACTAGGTGGCAGTGATCACAGTGTGCTGAAGTGGGATTTACTCAAAGAGGTAACTACCATTAGGGGTAAAGGGAAGGGTTATTGCTTCTGTAAAGGCGACTACGATGGACTGAGACAGTATTTAAATTCTATACAGTGGGACCAACTGATGATGTTACCAACAGCAAATTCAAAATGGGAAGCATTCAAAGAACTTATCTTGGAAGCTACTAGGCTTTAAATACCAACTAAGAAATATTGTTCAAGGTTTAGGCCAAAATGGATGTCGGATGAACTAATAAGGCATATGGCAGAGAAGAAAAATGCATGGGATACTTACAAATTAACACATGACACAGAAGCCTATGATAGATACAAGTTGATATGCAACCAAGTTACAAAGGAGGTTAGGCAGGCGAAGGCAGATTACGAGAAATCCTTGGCAAGGGATGCAAAGAAAAACAGCAAAGAGTTCTTTACTTATGTAAACTCTAGAAGGAAGGGGATGAATCAGATTGGTCCACTTGATATTGATGGGTCAACTGTTGATGATGCTGCTCAGGTAGCTAACAAACTAAATGAATATTTTGCATCGACATTCACACATGAGGAGTTATTCAGCAAGGAGAATACCAGAGGTGTATTCAACTCTAGCAGTAAGCTACAGAATCTTGAAATAACTGGGAGTAAAGTGGAGGAGAAACTGTTGAAGATAAACACAAGAAAGGCACCCGGGGTGGATGGGATCTATCCAGTTATATTAAAGGAGGCAGCAAAGGAAGTAAGCAAACCCTTAGCCATAATTATGAGAGCTTCCTTGGACTCAGGGGAGGCACCCATAGACTGGAAATGTGCAAATGTGACCCCAATTCACAAAGGAGGATCAAAGGCTGACAAGTAATTATAGACCTGTGAGCTTAACTTCTGTTCCAGGAAAATTAATGGAGGCACTGGTTAAAGAAGCACTGCAGGATCATTTAGACAAGACTTCAGTTATAGCTCAGACACAGCATGGTTTTGTTAAGGGGAAGTCTTGCCTGACCAACTTGATTGGATACTATGATGCAGTCACAAAAGAACTGGATGCAGGGAATAACTTTGATATTATATACTTGGATCTTAGAAAGGCTTTTGATACTGTTGCACATGGAAGACTGCTACACAAATTGGAGCAGTGTGACATTGGAGGCAAATTGCTGCTATGGATAAAGGGGTGGTTGAGGGGGAGAAGACAGAGAGTGGTAATCAATGGACACTGCTCATCGTGGACTAATGTTATTAGTGGAGTCTCTCAGGGCTCAGTGTTGGGTCCATTATTGTTTTCTGTATTTATAAATGATATTGATGATGGTATATCAAGCTTAATGTCCAAGTTTGCAGACGATACAAAGGTTGGCAGGGTTGTCAAGGACACTACTGACACTATGCTGCTGCAACAGGATCTGGAAAGGTTGAGCAGATGGGCTGAAAGGTGGCAAATGAAGTTTAACATTGACAAATGTAAAGTACTACACACGGGAAACAGCAACCCCAGAGCAACGTATCAACTCTGTGGTACTACACTAACAGTGGTAGAGAATGAAAGGGACTTGGGGGTGGTTGTGCAGGCAGATATGAAGTTCTCTGAGCAGTGCAGACGGGCTGCAAGAGTAGCTCATGGAGTATTGTCAATGATATACAGGAATTTTTCCAGCAGGGATAAGGAGGTGATTATTCCATTGTATAAGGCAATGGTCAGGCCACACCTAGAGTACTGTATACAGGTCTGGAGGCCTCATTTCAAGAAGGATGTAGAGCTGCTGGAACGAGTACAGAGAAGGGCAACAAGATTAGTGAATGGAACAAAGGGGTGCTCTTACGAAGAAAGGCTTAAGTTTTGCAAATTACAGTGTCTGGAGACTAGGCACCAGCGAGGTGATCTGATAGAGGTGTATAAAGCCTTGAATGGTTTAAACATGCTCAATGCTGATGGGATTCTTCCTCTAGCTCAGAAAAATCACCTGAGAGGGCATAAATTCAAATCGAGGAAAGACAGATGTAGGATAGACGTGCGGAAATTTGCCTTTAGCCAGCGGGTGGTTGGTTGGTGGAACAGACTTCCATCCCTTGTGGTGGAGGTTGATAGCCTAAATAAGTTTAAGGCTCAGCTGGACAGGTATTTTGAACGAACAGAGGGGTGAAGTGGAAGTCGGTTTTTTTTTTTTTTTTTTTTGGCTGATGCTGCATAAGCTTGCTTTCTTGCATCAAATGCCTCTACTAATGCTAATGCTAATGCTAAAAAATGGGATGCTAGCAGGTCAGCTTTATCCTTGGGTGAAATGAAAACAGAACCATCTGGTTTTGATAGAGGTGGGAGCAGAGATGGGCAAAAGTTGGGGCCAATAGTTTTGGCAAGAGACCAGAATGCTTAGCTACCATTAGGGCAAGAAGCAAGTTTTCTACTCATAGTCTGTTCAAAATCTAGTATAGACTGATTAATAACTGCTTTACAATTGTTGCGAGCTTTGGTGTAGGCATAAATTTAAACCGAAGAATTAGAAACAAGCCAATTATGATATGCAACGTTCCTCTCTTGAAGAGTCTTAGCACATTTATTGGAAAACCAAGGTTTAGATAAAGTTCGAGATTTTAAAGTGGAGTGTGGAATAAAGGATTCCATTTCTACAAGAATAATTTCATTAACATGATCTGAGCAAATGCTGACATCAGAAGTTTTGAAACAGTAATCCGACCAAGGAAAAGAAATCTTTCAGGTCGTCCCATTTTGCATTCTTGTAATGCCAAACAATATGAGGTTATTCCCAACCCTATGAGATTATTCCCTATGAGATAAAGGCTCCATTGGAGAAGAGATAATGAACCCCAGGGGCTCACATTTGGTGAGTATGGGCTTGGCACACCCACGGTCCCCAGCTGGATATCATCATTCTTCTGTTTCTTGGTGAGTCCCTTCTTTTTCTCTCTCTATTGGGGTAATTCAGAAAAAAAAATTTTTTTTTTTTTTTTTTGGCTGGTGCAGCATAAGCCTCAGGCTTCCTTGCACCTCATGGCTAATAATAATAATAATCACCAAGTTGTGACCTGAAGTGCCTAAAGGACCTCTCACTTCGACTGTGTACTTAGAAGGGTTGTTTGTGAGAAAAAGATCAAGCGTGTTGGCTGTATGATTAGGATTGTCTGGTATTCTTGTAGGTAAATGAACAATCTGTGCAAAGTCATTAGTAATTGCAAAAGCCTCAGCATTTCGACCAGCTGGGTCGGTGTGATTAGAAAACGGAATCCAGCTGGAGTTTTGAACATTAAAATCACCAAGGAAAATTACCTCATAGTTAGGAAAGTTGGACTGGAGAAAGTCAAGTTGCAAAGAGAGGAAGTCAGAGCTCCAAGTGATTAGTGGAGTTGGGAGACAACAGATGAATCTGATTCAATGAGGTAGAGAGATTTTAAGCCAGAGGAGATACCAAATCTCTGACAGGGAATAACGGAACGGAATAACACAATTCATGGTGTATTCAATAATAGGAAAAATTGGTGGGGGGGCATGCCATATGAAGTAATGAAATTTTTGTATATGGCATACACATGGTAAGAATATACCCAGATCCTTGACATATTTTGGCCTTGACAATGCCCCTCCTCCACATACACACCACTCGGTCTCCCTCCAGTCACTATCTGGCAGAGTAGAGGTAGCAAGATTATACACTAGCTGATCCTGAAGCCTCTTAAAGAGTTACCAATAAGTTCGGTCCGGTGTACTAACTAGCAGCCGACCTGTGAACACAGTTTTAGAGCTGTACCCTCGAAATGTTAGGAAGATTGGATCTCGCCATGCTGTTCATCATAACCTCAAAAGTCATCAGTCATACTGCATGATGGAAGAGATTGGGAAGGGTTGAACAGAACTTACCTCTCGAGACTAAACATGGGTTCCACCACTTCAAACGTCCAATAGGCAAAGTGGTGGTATTGAACAGGTTGATGACAGTCATCTACCACCTAGTAATGTCTGGAAACAGAGTGGTGGAATTCCTCCATGTGGTGTGGACATGGAGGAATACCTCAACCCCTGCTTACGTTGGTTCACACTTGGGTGGTCACCCACAGTGTGCTTGTGCGTGGAGGTTATACCCAGGATTACTAATAGTCCCACCATCGTGAAGGTGCAAGCAGAGGATTTGGTTGTCATAGACCATCTGGACTTCGGCAAAATTGGGTCTACTTGACTTGAATGTCAACTGAATATCAGTTCCATCAGCATTTTAGATTCCCAGGTAGCAAGTACAGCTTGTCTGGCATATCTGAGAGAATGTCTGTGACAACCTCAAGGACCAAATATGGATATGCTCCTCACATGTGCTTCAAGACTCCAGTGGATAGCAAAATAACATCTCCTTCATATCACAGATAAAAAGATAACCTTGAGGTACATAAGAACAGTTATCTTTCCACCTTTACTCTATGCTGCTGAAATTTGGGCGTCAGCAGCACCGTCAATAAAGAAACCACTCTTTGCCACAGAATTCTGGCTCCTAAAGTGGGCCAACAGGAAGCACAACTTTCCAGCTCTGATTCGTACCACACAGCTTGCCAACTCTCTCGGAATTCCACAGCTTCCCACCTTAGTTGATGACCAACGCCTCCTAGCAACAGTTAAGATGATAACAGACATAATCGCAACACCTTGATTCTGGGATACCTGTGGCTGGAGGATCCCCCTGCTGCCCTTAGGGCCAATCTCGAGCTCTACTCGCATTCAGCACGACTCCATCTCTCGGACAGGTTCCTTCCTCAGCCGTCACCACCAAATACGGAGGATGCGGAAAGGTCATTCAGGGAATGACCACCGCATATCCCGGAGCAATATGGCCTTAGTTGCTAATGCTCCTAAAAAAAACCAAAAATAAAAAATAAAAAAATAACCAAACCTTCCTCAGCAGATGCTCAAGCAAACCCAGGCACTGGACGCCGACCTGAACAAATTCGCTGCTGACCGGACTTACCGGAAAAAAATTATGACGAGTAGGACTAATCAGCAATGACTGATGTATACCTTGCATCTGTTCCTGTCTGATTGAGCTGGTGCTCTTATCTCGATGTTAAGCCAGCTCAATCAGATTTAACTCTCATAAGGAGTTCTCTCCTTTGTATTATGATGTTTTCTTTGTAAAATTACCTTTTTGTAAATAATTGTTCAATTTTCCCGGAAGTATGGGAAACTGTAAGCTTTATGGCCGTGAAGGGTAATAAAGATTCTCTCTCTCTCTCTCTCTCTCTGAAATATATGACTGGAGACCATGAATAAAAAATTTAAATGAAAAGGGGTGTTCGGACTACTGAAGTTTAAGCACGGCTTCCTACCATACAACTTAATTCCAGATTGAACTAAGAAAATTTTATTCTTAAATTTTTATTTTTATGTCGAGAAATTTTATCAAATTTTTAGTTCTCTTCAAAGGGCTTAACCAGTGTGACATGGCCCAGTCTTTGGTGGAGAGCGCCCTTTTGGCTTGAAGTTCTGTACAAAATTAATTCTTCGCTTGGTATGGACTACAGATAACCATGTGCAATTGTGCATAAAACTTTTTATGAAGGTTGGTACAGGAAGAAATGCAAAGAGCAAGATCACAGCAAGAAGCACTTCTTATCCCTGTGCAATGTGTATATAGTATGTATTAAGATTCTTAGCAAAGTTTATTATCTAGTAAAGCAAAGCTTATTCACTATATCAGTATATAGTATGTTTCAGGTAAGCTAGCAGCCTGAATTGTTTATGCATTTTATGGACAAACAACAACTTGTAACATCAGCAATGAAAATAATTTCTGCAGACGAGAGTAGCAAAGGAAAACTGAGTGGAAAACGTCCACTGAGTGGACGTTTTCCACTTTCCCAAAAAAGGAAAACGTCCACTGAGTGGACGTTTTCCACTTTCCCAAAAAAGGAAAACGTCCTCTGAATCACAGCCTTTTGAAATGTACTGCTTGTTTGATGTTTGTGGACTATCAGGAATGAGACATGATATTTCTAATGAGGGTGGATGCCTTTGTGTGTGTGTGTGTGTGTGTGCGTGCGTGCGTGCGTGCTTGATGTAAGCAGTGTGAGGATATCAGCTGCCTACTCAGTATTGTTAAGAGACTGAGTAATTAAGAACAGGATAGATGCCCTTGAAGGTTTTAAATTGGGGACCCATCAAGCTCTCAGCAACCACACATCAACAGCAGAGCTTTATCAGGCAACACAGCAGCAATCCCTGAGGCTTATCCCACAGGAGCTAGTTGTCGTCAGTGGCTCAAGGAGAGGGAAATATATTGTGCAAAAAGGATATGGGGAAAAGGACCAGGGTATGTCTGCAGGGACAAAGGTTGATGATGTTGCACGGCAGATATCATCTTTTAAGGGCACAAAAGGGCACATTGGCACTAATACCATTAAGAGTAGGAGATTTGTGGACTTACTTAACAAGTACGGGTCGACGTTGAAAAAAAAAAAAAAAAAAAAAAACACGAGTTAGCATTAGCATTAGTAGAGGCATATGATGCAAGAAAGCAAGCTTATTCAGCATCAGCCAAAAAAAAAAACCACTACTCCCAATTTCACCCCTCCGTTCATTTGAAATACCTGTCCAGATGAGCCTTAAATTTGTTTAGGCTATCAACTTCAACAACAAGCGATGGAAGTCTATTCCACAAACCAACTGCCCGCTGGCTAAAGGCAAATTTCCGCACATCTATCCGACATCCGTCCTTCCTCGATTTGAATTTATGCCCTCTCAGGTGATTATTCTGAGCAAGAGGAAGAATCCCATCGGCATTGAGCATGCTCAAGCCATTCAAAGCCTTATACACCTCCATCAGATCACCTTGCCGATGCCTAGTCTCCAGGCTCTGTAATTTGCAAAACTTAAGCCTTTCTTCGTAAGAGCAACCCTTTGTTCCTTTCACTAATCTTGTTGCCCTTCTCTGTACTCGTTCCAGCAGCTCTACATCCTTCTTGAAATGAGGCCTCCAAACCTGTATACAGTACTCAAGGTGTGGCCTGACCAATGCCTTATACAAGGGAATGATCACATCCCTGTCCCTGCTAGAAAAATTCCTGTATATCATTGACAAGACACCATGAGCTACTCTTGCAGCTCGTCTGCACTGCTCAGAGAACTTCATATCTGCCTGCACAATTACCCCCAGGTCCTTTTCATTCTCTACCACTGTCAGCGTAGTACCACAGAGTTGATACGTTGATCTGGGGTTACTGTTTCCCATATGTAGTACTTTACATTTGTCAATGTTAAACTTCATTTGCCACCTCTCAGCCCATCTGCTCAACCTTTCCAGATCCTGTTGCAGCAGCATAGCATCAGTAGTGTCCTTAACAACCCTGCCAACCTTTGTATCATCTGCAAACTTGGACATTAAGCCTGATACACCATCATCAATATCATTTATAAATACAGAAAACAATAATGGACCCAACACTGAACACTGAGGAACTCCACTAATAACATTAGTCCACGTTGAGCAGTGTCCATTGATTACCACTCTGTCTTCTGCCACTCAACCATCCCTTTATCCATAGCAGCAATTTGCCTCCAATGCCACACTTCTCCAATTTGTGCAGCAGTCTTCCATGCGCAACAGTATCAAAATATATCTGTGTGACACCACGTCTCTGATATCCCAACAATATCTGCCTTTGATGTTTCGAGCAATACCTCAAATTCATCAAATTTATTCACTAAACTCCTAGCATTGGTGTACACGCAAGTATACATGCACCTGTTTCTATTCTTAGCTACCCTAACACAACCCATGTGTTTACTTGTACCGCAATGACTTCCAGCAGTCTCTGAAATATCCTGCATCTTGTTTTTCAGGCTTCTGCTCATTCCAATAGAAGCAGTGCAAGAATCTCTTTCACCTCTGCCAGTGGCTACTGTTAATCTATTAGTCTTTGTCTCCCCCCCAAGCTAGCAGTTTTCCGACCCGAGTTAGGGATGAATTTGAAAGTGTCTGAAATTCTGCCCAGACACAATAAGAGGAAGTATATGATGAGAGCCTTGTCAATTAATTCAGCCCATTTGAGATTGTGCAAGGCTCATGGGGTAGAATTTTTCTCAGTATGGTGGGTGTTTGTTAACAAGAGAGACTGCTTCAACAGGAATGGGATACACTTAAATAAAAATGATGCAAAAATATTTGCTGATGATATCAAGGCAGTGTTAAGTGGGTCGGAAAATTGCTAGATTGAGAGGGGGGGGAGGATACACAGACTGATAGATTAACAATGGCTGCAGGCAGAGGTGAAAGTAATTATTGCAATTCTTTATTGGAATGACTCCCCCCAGTAGTTCTAGAAATTCCAAGCCTGGAAAGCAAGGTGCTAGGAATTTCTAGAACTACTGGGAGTCATCATGGAACAAGTAAATGCAGCAGCATGTTCGAGAGGCAACAACCAGAGGAAGTAATACTCTTGATCTGTTTATCAGTAGTGATTATTCGTGCATTAAGAATTTGCAGATAAAGGAACCACTGGGTGACAGTGATCACAATGTACTGATGTGGGAATTATTATTTATTTTTATATATATATTTTTTTTTTTACGTGAACCCCAAACACGAGAGGTATTAGAACCTATAGTACTTAGTACCGTAATTGGGTTAAAGATTGTAACTACCATTATGGCTAAAGGGAAGAACTTTTGCTTTTGTAAAAATGACTACAGAGGTCTCAGACAGTTTTTAAATTCTATACAGCGCAATCAACTGATGATGTTACCAATGTTAAATTTTAAATGGAAAGCATTCAAGGAATTAATCTTGGAAGCCACTAGAATTTTCACACCAACTAAGAAATGCTACTCAAGGTTTAGGCCTAAATGGTGTTAGATGACTCTCATCAACCAACGCAATACCACAACTCTGCTTATTGGAGGCTTGAAGTGGTGGAAACCATGTTTAGTGTACAGAGCTAAGTTCCGGTCAACCTTGCCCATCTCTTCTATCATGCAGTATGACTGATAACTTTTGAGGTTATGATGAACATCATGGCAAGATCCAATCTTCCTTACATTTCAAGGGTAAAGTTCTAAAACGGTGTTTGCAGGCCGAACACTAATTAGTACACCGGATCGAACCTATTGGTAACTCTTCTGGAGGCTTACGGATCAGCTAGTGTATAATTTTGCTTCTCTACTGCAAAAAGATCTAAACCTCCCAAAACACTTCCTAGTTCATTTCACAAATATATGTGGTCTCAATTCTAATCTCAACGATGTCCATTTCCACTTGTAGTCTGTCAAACCCCATGTACTTTTTCTGACAGAATCTCAGTTATCGGTTGATCCAACTACTGTTCATCTCAGATGCCCAAATTATTTGCTGTATGATTCCTTTCGCCTCAAAGGTGGTACTTGTGCATATGTCCGTTCTGATATTCCCTGTCAGAGACTTCGCAATTTGGAATCTCCTCTCTTTGATCTTCTCTGGCTTAAAATCTCTCTACCTCATTGTGTAAAATTCATTTGTTGTCTCTACCGTTCTCCCAACTCCACTAATCACTTGGACTTCTTTGACTTCCTCTCTTTGCAACTTGACTTTCTCCAGTCCAACTTTCCTAACAGTCAGGTAATTTTCCTTGGTGATTTTAATGTTCACAACTCCAGCTGGCTTCTCTTTTCTAGTCATACCGACCCAGCTAGTCAAGATGCTGAGGCTTTTGAAATTACTAACAACCTTGCACAGATTGTTCATTTACCTATAAGAATACCGGACAATCCTAACCATACAGCCAACACGCTTGATATTTTTCTCACGAACAACTGTTCTAAGTATACCTTCGAAGTGAATGGTCCTATAGGCACCTCAGATCACAACTTGGTGATTGTCTCTTCTCCAATGGAGCCTTTATGTCATGGCTATTCCCAACCTCGTATTGCATGGCATTACAACAATGCAAAATGGGACGACCTGCGAAATTTCTTTTCTTCTTTTCATTGGTCAGAATACTGTTTCAAAACTTCTGATGTCAACATTTGCTCAGATCGTATCAGTGAAATTATTCTTGTATGAATGGAATCCTTTATTGCACACTCCACTTTAAAATCTCGTCCTTTATCTAAACCTTGGTTTTCCAATAAATGTGTTAAGGCTGTTAAATAGAAGAACGTTGCATATTGTAATTGGCTTTCCAATTCTTCAGTTTCATTTTCTGCCTACGCCAAAGCTTGCAACAATTGTAAAGCAGTTATTAATCAGTCCAAACTGGCTTTTGAGCAGGCTAAGAGTAGAAAACTGGCTTCTTGCCCTAATTGTAGCCGAGCATTCTGGTCTTATGCCAAAGCTATTTGGCCGCAACTTTTGCCCGTCTCTGCTCCCAACTCTGTGAGAACCAGATGGTTCTGTTGTCACTTCAGCCAAGGATAAAGCTGACCCGCTAGCATCCCATTTTTCTTCCACCTCATGTATTAATCATCTTGGAAAAACACCTCCCACTATTCCCAACATGCTCCATTAAATGCTTCCTGTGGTCTTCCTTCAAAAGGATGTCAGAAGGATTTTGACGAATCTTGATGCTAAGAAAGCTCCAGGTCCTGATGGTATTTCTCCACTTGCTCTTAAAACCTGTGCTCCTGAATTTACTCCTGTTCTTTGCTGCCTTTTTTTACTCTCTTATTCCAAATCTGTTTTTCCTTCCGCTTGGAAATCAGTTCTTATCCAGCCAGTTCCTAAAAATAGTGACAAATCCCTCCCATCCAATTATCATCCTACTGCAATTAACTGCCAACTCTTATACTACCTAGAAACCTTCCATCTGATCAACGATCTGCCGGTATGGATTCCATCAGTGTCGATCCACTCGTGTTATTCTGGCTTATGTTACCCATTTATGGACAAATTCAATGGAAGATTTCGGTGAAACACAAGCAGTTGCTCTTGACATCTCAAAGGCTTTCGATCATGTTTGGCATAAAGATCTTCTAAACAAGCTTCCATCTTATGGTTTGCCAACTGTTTTTTTGTAATTGGTTATCCAGTTTCCTCTCTGATCATTCACTGAGAGTGATGGTAGTTGGCTCTGTCTTCTAACTCCTTCACTAATGCTGGTTCCCACGAAGGTTCAGTTCTTTCCTCAACTCTTTACCTCTTGTATATTAATGACCTTCTTCCATTGACTGGAAATTCTATCCATAGTTTTGCCGATGATAGAACATTGCATTCTACTTTCCATTTTGAGAAACCTTGCCCTGCTCAATCAGCTTCAAGTTCTCGAATATCCGCTACCAATTCCTTAAATGCCGATCTCCAGATAATTCTCCAGTGGGGAAAAGACAGCTTAGTTGATTTCAATACTTCTAAAACTCAGTCTTGTCTTATATTTTGCAAAACGGATTCTTCTGCTCCTATGCTTTTCTTTGGTGACACTCAGATTTCTAGGAAAAATGATATATCTCTTTTGGGGATTACCCTGACTTCTAATCTCTCTTGGCACAACCACATTACAAATATTGCTTCCTCTGCATCAAAAAAACTTGGTTTTCTCTTTCGCTGCCGGGGTTACTTTTCTTCCAAACAGCTGCTCACTCTGTATAAATCGCAAATCAGCCCAGCCATGGAATATTGTTCCCACATCTGGGGTGATGCCCCCAAAACCTCTCTCAGGCTTCTTGATTCCATTCAGAAGAGGACAGTTAGGTTAATTAATGATTCATCTCTAACAGAGTCTCTCCACTCGCTGTCTCATAGACCTACTGTTTCTGCGGCATGGCTCTTCTACAGATACTTCCACAGGCACTGTTCTTCTGAATTGGCTTATATAATTCCCGCTCTCTCTTTCAAAACATTCCAAACTCGTGCCGCCACCAGCCACCATTCATTTATTGTCCAACTTCAAACTCACAGAACCAACTTTTCATCTACCTTGTTTATTCATTCTACTGCAGTTTTCTGGAACAGCCTTCCTTCATACTCATTTCCTGAAAATTACAATCTACAGAAGTTCAAGTCCAATGTCAACAATTATCTTCTTTCATCTTGTTAACCTGCAATCCAAGCACGGTACTAAGTACTATAGGTTCTAATACCTCTCATGTTTGGGGTTTACATTAAAAAAAAAAAAAAAAAAAAAAAAAAAAAAAGACGTTTGCCTTCGGCCAGTAAGTGGTTGATTGTTGGAACAGGCTTCAATCTGTTGTTGTGGAAAACTGCTGGCTTGGGGAGATACATGGACTAATAGATTAACAGTAGCAGATGGCAGAGGTAAAAGTGATTCTTGCACTACTTCTATTGAAATGCATTTGAGCAGCAGCCTTTAAAGCAAGGCAATGGGGATTTCCAGGACTGCTGGGAGTCACAGTGGAACAAGTAAACATATGGGCTGTGTTAGGGTAACTAAGAGTAGAAACAGGTGCATGTATACTTGCATGTACCAATCAGAAGATTCCAATTCCAATCAGAAAAGGGCAGTTAGGTTAATTAATGACTCCTCTCTAACAGAGTTTCTCCACTCTGTCTCATAGACATACTGTTTCTGCTGCATGCCTTTTGTACAGATACTTCCATGGGCATTATTTTTCTGAAATGGCCTCTATAATTCCCATTCTCTCTTTTAAAACAGTCCGAACACATGCTGCCACCAGCCAACATCCATTTACTGTTCAACTTCAAACTCACAGAACCAACTTTTCTTCTTCCTTGTTTATTTATTCTACTGCAGTTTTCTGGAACAGCCTTCCTTCATATGTATTTCCTGAAAAATGAAAGTCTACAGAAGTTCAAGTCTAATGTCAACAAATATCTTCTTTCGTCTTCTTAACCTGCAATCCAAGCACGGTACTAAGTACTATAGGTTCTAATACCGCTCGTATTTGAGGTTTTCATAAAAAAAAAAAAAAAAAAAAAAAAAATGGAAGTCAGATGAACTAATGAGAATCATAGCAGAGAATAAAAATGCATGGTATGCATATAAGTTATCAAACGACACAGAAGGCTGTGCTACTATAAGGTAGTCTGCAGTTAAGTCACAAAGGAGGTTAGGCAAGCGAAGGCAGCAATGTTTGGCAAAGGATGGAAAGAAAACAGTAAAGACTTCCATAGTTAAGTAACTGCTAGAAGGAAGGGGATGAATAAGATTGCTGCACTCGATAATGGTGGTTCGACTGTTGATGATTCTGCTCAGGTAGCTGATAAACTGAATGAGTATTTTGCAGCTAGATTCACACACGAGGAATTCTATAGGGAAGGGGAGGCCAGAAGTTTATCAAACTCTAGCAGGCAGCTAAATGATTATGTAATAATGGAGAGCAAAGAGGAGGAGAAATGGTTGAAGTTAAACATAAAAAACATATCTGAGGTGGATGCGTTCTATCCATTTATATTAAGGGAGGAAGCAAAGGAAGTAAGCAGACCCTTAGTTATAATTAACACAGCACCCTTTGATTCAGCGGAGGTCTCCAGACAGGAGATGGGTTAATGTATCCTCAATTCACAATGGACAATCAAAGAGTGACATAAGTAATTACAATCTTGTTAGTTAACTTCTGTTCTGAGGAAAATAATGGAGTCACTGGCTAAAGTAGCACTGCAGGATCATCTAGACAAAACTGCAGTTATAAGTGAGCCACAGCATAGGTTTGTCAACGGTTTGCTAAATCTTGCCTGATCAATTTGATTAGATACTACTATATTGTCACAAAGCAAGTGGATGCAAAAAATAATGGAAAGCTGTTGCACATAAAAGGCTGTAGTACAAATTGAAGCAGAATGGTATTAAGGCAAAGTTGCTGCTATACATAAAAGGATGGCTCAGTGGAAGAAGACAGAGAGTAGTAATGTATGGATAATGCTCTTCGTGGACTAATGTTATTAGTGTAGTCGCACAGGGTTCAGTGTTGGAACCATTGTTGTTTTCTATGTTATTGATGAAGGTATAACTGGCTTAAAATCTAAGTTTGCAGATGATAAAAAGATTTTTAGGATTGTTAATGACAGTGATGATGGCATGCTACTGCAACAGGATCTGGAAAAGATGGGCAGATGGGCTGAGAGGTGGCAACTAAAGTTTAACATTGACAAAATACTGCATATTAGTAGCAGTAATCCTAGAGTAGAGGGGAACAAGTATCCTGTGTGTTATCAGACACTCAGTCTAAAACACTGATGGATCCAATATCTTTCTATTACAGAAGATTTAGGAGAAGTCCAGTTGGCCTGCCTCCCTAAAATCCACTCATGTACACCTTCTCGATGGTAAGCCCTGTTACGTCACTTACGTGGCAACGAACGTGTAGAGTGGTTCTCTTCAAGACACCTGGTCAGCGTGAAGAGGAAAAGACCAAACCCTCCAGCATATGACAGCACGACAAAACAAATGGCCCTCAGTCCCCAGAGGCTTACACTCTCCCTCTTACGGCAGCGAGAGGATCAGAGTGGAATTAGAGGGTGCTAAGAATCTCTGGGTACGACCAGGCTGCCATGCACGGAAACTGAACTTGGCCTGTTACAACGTAAGACACTCATCTGTGAAGACAGGATATTAGAGCTGGAAAAGGAATTAGAAAATGTGAATTGGAATATCATCCGTTTGTCTGAAACAAGAAGAAGAAATGAATCACTTATAAGTTTATCAAGTGGAAATCTGCTGTACACCAATGGAAACAGTGAAAGGAGTGAAGGGGGAGTTGGGTTTCTGGTCCATAAAGATTTAAAAAACAACATTTTGGAATTCAAAATTACATCACCAAGGGTGTCAAGACTAATACTCAGGATTTCTAAGAGGTACAAACTAAAGGTTATAATGATTTATGCACCAACATCGAGCCATGATGATGAAGAGGTTGAAGAAATGTATACCGAAATTGAGAGTCTTCTAGATGAGCAGAAAACCCACTACACTATTATTATGGGGGACTTCAATGCTAAGGTTGGAAAAGACTAAACAGCACAGAAAGGTGAACTATAGGAAATTGTGGAATTGGTGAAAGAAATGAAAGAGGCGAAAGACTTGTGGAATTTGCAGAATCTCAAGGATTATCAGTAATGAACACTTTTTTTCAAGAAAAGGGTGAACAAAAGTGGACATGGAAGAGTCCAAATGGATTAACAACTAATGAAATCGACTTCGTCCTCACAAACAGAAGATATATTGTGAATGATGTTACCGTCCTGAATAAAGTAAATGTTGGAAGTGATCACAGAATGGCAAGATGTACACTTGATATAGATGTAGGAAAGGAAAGAAAAAAACTGACTCGAATAAATAATACAAAGGTCTTTGAGATAACAGAAGAGGAGAAAAAGCAGTACATACTGGAACTTAAGAACAAGTTTGAGCTTCTGCAGACTGCTCAAGACCAAGATATCGATGAGGAATATTACAACTTTCTGAAAGTGATAAAGCCCAAGAAACCTATAGGGAAAAAGAAATCCAAAGAAGAAAAAATTAGTCAAGAAACACTTGTTATGATGAATTGAAGGCAAAAAATGAAGAGCAAGATAAACATTGAGAAGGAGAAAATTGGGTATACTGAGTTATGCAAAGCCATTAGAAGATTTAACACAAGAAAAGTAGAACAAGCATTAAGGGAAAATGAGTCTAGGAAAATTGATCGCCAGCAATTCACCGCCAGCAACTGATCGCCAGCAATTTACCGCCGCGTCAGTTTATAGCATAAACAATTTACCGCCAGCAATTTACCACCGCATCAGTTTATTGCGTTTTACCGTCTAGAAGCAACGAGATGAGTTTGGTCAAATCATAAAAAGTTATTTTTTATTTAAGTTTCTGCCTTAAGCTATGATTTGCAAATTTTTGGAATTTTATGAACTGTTAGGGAATAGTACGGCAATAAAAAAAAAAAAAAAAAAAAAACACATGTATGGAAATATGTAATTTAATAGGTAGATTATGTATTTTAATAGTTATATGTATCACAAAAATAGTCAAAAAATCCATTATTTGAACAATATAACAATTGGTTAATTTTAAACTAAACTAATTATAACATTAGGTATGTCGTGGTACATTGCAAAAATTCAAAATGAATGTTTATGCAATCTTCAGAATCAGTCACGTTGGGATAATTAATTACTAAGAAACTATAATATTTTAACAAATAGATATTTATTTAAAGTATACCCAGTATAAAATAAAATAAAATAAAATATTTCAGTAGCTTTCGGAACTCGTGTCCCTTCGTCAACTGACAAATTTGAATACATTACAAGCAAAGTGTGGCACGTTACTCATTCGTCATTGTTGTAGCACGGACGTGTGCTGCCTTGCGCCAGTGATCATCCATCAATAAAACGGTTGTCTCCAGGATTGGATGTATACGCATGCCTTTCTGGCGATTTAATGCCTTAGGGTTGTTCATTATGTTTAGTGACTCTAATATTTACAACACAGTATGTAAATTATTCATAAGAAATATTATGCGCTAAGATAATCAACAATAGCACCCCGTTCATCGTATACACTAACAAGCCTTTTAATTCATAAATCACAATCGCGATACTTCTTTTTTTTGTCGCCCGGATCACTTCCACTTAAGTTAAAGGAATTAAGTAGGTACCTACCTAATTCCAATTTTGGAAAATAACAGGCAATTAAATTAAAGCACCTGCAATGGTATGTATTTCTAGGAAATGTATACCTAGCATATAACTTCCATTTTTAACTGCCCTTAATTCTTAATTTGATTAATAAGATAATTAAGATAATTCTTAATTATCTTATTTTGAGTTTATTTTTCATCCTTTTGAGTTTGTGAATGCATCATGTCGGTGGAATTTTTGAAATAAGAAAAAGGAAAACCGAAATTGTGCTTTAGTGGGCATTTGTTTCATAAAGACAGGCAAAATGAAACAATAATTCATTGGAAGTGTCAAAATTACCAAAAAAACCAAATGTGCCGCTCGAGTTACTACAGTAAATAACACCATCGTTAAAACATGAAAGGAGGACAATCATTGTGGAGACGCAGCAGGAGTTGAGGCAGCACAACTTCTTGATACCATTCAAACTTATGCAGAAACAACAAATAATACGCCTCATAGTATTATTTCAAATGTTTCGAGAATCTGTAGCCAAGCAGCAGCCCCTAAGCTTCCAAGTGTAGATACAATGAAACGAACGATCCGAAATATAAGAAATCGAAATTTTGATGGCCCAGTTCTTCCAACGCATCGTAGAGACATAGTTTTTACAGAAGAATATAAAACATCATGCAATGGAGAATTGTTTCTATAATTTGATTCTGGACCTGAGGACAATCGTATGATAATTTTCAGTACGAACAGAAATTTGCAGTTGTTAGCGTGAAGTGAACACTGGTATGCTGATGGGACTTTCAAAACTGTTCCCTTACTTTTTTATCAGCTGTATACGATACATGGATTCAAGGACAAAATATTGCTTCCATTAGTTTATGCATTATTGCCTAAAAAGTCTGAGGAAATGTATGTATCTCTACTACAGCAGCTGAAAGTATTGGAACCAGCTATGTGCCTGCAATCAATAACTATAGATTTTGAGACAGCGATGATAAATGCTTGCAGAAGAATTTTTCCTGACGCTTCGCAACGGGGTTGTTTTATCCACTTTCATAATGTATTTTTTTGTTCCATTCAGAATAATTCAGAATAATGGAAACAATGTTATGAAACTGATGCTAATTTTGCTTTAAATATGC
Organism: Mastigoproctus giganteus; assembly: GCF_048544385.1. NCBI lineage: Eukaryota > Metazoa > Arthropoda > Arachnida > Uropygi > Thelyphonidae > Mastigoproctus > Mastigoproctus giganteus. Next base: position 607,199 of record NC_143588.1, read on the forward strand.
AAATTTTGGCAGCAATTGCATTTGTGCCTACTCCAATTGTGACGGTCGTTTTTGAACAATTGTGTGAAAATGGTGTTTTTCCTCCAGAATCACAAGAAGTTGTTGATTATTTTGAGGATACGTGGATTGGACGCCCAACCAGACAACATCTTCGTCGACCACCAAAGTATTCTCATGAAATGTGGAACGTACGCCAGCTTGTTCTAGAAGAATTACCAAGAACGAATAATTCTATTGAAGGGTGGAATAGAGGATTTGAGGAACAAGTTGCTGCTTATCATCCCAACATTTGGAAATTTATCGATGGCATTAAAAAAGAACAAAGTATTAACGAAATGCACATTTAACAATATTTAAGTGGAAGTGATACGGGCAACAAAAAAAAAAAGTATCGCAATTGTGATGAACTAATTAAAAGGCTTGTTAGTGCATATGATGAACAGGGTGATATTGATTATCTAAGAGGTATAGCGCATAATATTTCTTATTAATAATTTACATACTGTGTTGTAAATATTACAGTTTCTTAGTAATTAATTATCCCAATGTGACTGATTCTGAAAATTGCATAAACATTCATTTTGAATTTTTGCAGTGTACTATGACATACATAATGTTATAATTAGTTTAGTTTAAAATTAACCAATTGTTATATTGTTGATTGGATGATTATATTGGATGATTGTTTTCTACATCAGCATGTTTGGGAGGCAACTAGAGGGAGTAATACCCTTGATTTGATTATCAGTAGTGATTCTTCATGCATTAAGAATCTGCAGGTAAATGAACCACTAGGTGGCAGTGATCACAGTGTGCTGAAGTGGGATTTACTCAAAGAGGTAACTACCATTAGGGGTAAAGGGAAGGGTTATTGCTTTCGTAAAGGCGACTACGATGTACTGAGACAGTATTTAAATTCTATACAGTGGGACCAACTGATGATGTTACCAACAGCAAATTCAAAACGGGAAGCATTCAAAGAACTTATCTTGGAAGCTACTAGGCTTTACATACCAACTAAGAAATATTGTTCAAGGTTTAGGCCTAAGTGGATGTCAGATGAACTAATGAGACATATGGCAGAGAAGAAAAATGCATGGGATACACAAAAATTAACACGTGACACAGAAGCCTATGATAGATACAAGTTGATCTGTAACTAAGTTACAAAGGACGTTAGGCAGGCGAAGGCAGATTATGAGAAATCTTTGGCAAGGGATGCAAAGAAAAACAGCAAAGAGTTCTTCACTTATGTAAACTCTAGAAGGAAGGGGATGAATCAGATTGGTCCACTAGATATCGATGGGTCAACTGTTCATGATCCTGCTCAGGTAGCTAACAAACTGAATGAATATTTTGCATCGACATTCACACATGAGGAGTTATTCAGCAAGGGGAATGCCAGAGGTGTATTAAACTCTGGCAGTAAGCTAGAGAATCTTGTAATAACTGAGAGTAAAGTGGAGGAGAAATTGTTGAAGATAAATACAAGAAGGGCACCTGGGGTGGATGGGATCTATCCAGTTATATTAAAGGAGGCAGCAAAGGAAGTAAGCAAACCCTTAGCCATAATTATGAGAGCTTCCTTGGACTCAGGGGAAATACCCATGGACTGGAGATGTGCAAATGTGACCCGAATTCATAAAGGAGGATCAGAGGGCGACACAAGTAATTATAGACCTGTTAGTTTAACTTCTGTTCCAGGAAAATTAATGGAGGCACTGGTTAAAGAAGCACTCCGGGATCACCTAGACAAGACTTCAGTTATAGCTCAGACACAGCATGGTTTTGTTAAGGGGAAGTCTTGCCTGACAAATTTGATTGGATACTATGATGAAGTCACAAAAGAACTGGATGCAGGGAATAACTTTGATATTATATACTTGGATCTTAAAAAAGGCTTTTAATACTGTTGCACATGGAAGACTGTTGCACAAATTGGAGCAGTGTGGCATTGGAGGCAAATTGCTGCTATGGATAAAGGGGTGGTTGAGGGGGAGAAGACAGAGAGTGGTAATCAATGGACACTGCTCATCATGGACTAATGTTATTAGTGGAGTCCCTCAGGGTTCAGTATTGGGTCCATTATTGTTTTCTGTATTTATAAATGATATTGATGATGGTATATCAAGCTTAATGTCCAAGTTTGCAGACGATACAAAGGTTGGCAGGGTTGTCAAGGACACTACTGACACTATGCTACTGCAACAGGATCTGGAAAGGTTGAGCAGATGGGCTGAGAGGTGGCAAATGAAGTTTAACATTGACAAATGTAAAGTACTACATATGGGAAACAGAAACCCCAGAGCAATGTATCAACTCTGTGGTACTACACTGACGGTGGTAGAGAATGAAAGGGACCTGGGGGTGGTTGTGCAGGCAGATATGAAGTTTTCTGAGCAGTGCAGACGGGCTGCAAGAGTAGCTCATGGTGTATTATCGATGATATATAGGAATTTTTCTAGCAGGGATAAGGAGATGATTATTCCCTTGTATAAGGCAATGGTCAGACCACACCTAGAGTACTGTATACAGGTCTGGAGGCCTCATTTCAAGAAGAATGTAGAGATGCTGGAACGAGTACAGAGAAGGGCAACAAGATTAGTGAATGGAACAAAGAGGTGCTCTTACGAAGAAAGGCTTAAGTTTTGCAAATTACAGTGTCTGGAGACTAGGCACCAGCGAGGTGATCTGATAGAGGTGTATAAAGCCTTGAATGGTTTGAGCATGCTCAATGCTGATGGGATTCTTCCTCTTGCTCAGAATAATCACCTGAGAGGGCATAAATTCAAATTGAGAAAAGACTGATGTAGGATAGACGTAAGGAAATTTGCCTTTATCCAGCGGGTGGTGGAATAGACTTCCATCCCTTGTCGTGGAAGTTGATAGCCTAAATAAGTTTAAGGCTCAGCTGGACAGGTATTTCGAACGAACAGAGGGGTGAAGTGGAAGTGGTTATTTTTTATTTATTTATTTTTTTTTTTTTTTTGGGTTGATGCTGCATAAGCTTGCTTTCTTGCATCAAATGCCTCTACTAATGCTAATTGTTTAAATAATGGATTTTTTGACTATTTTTGTGATACATGTAACTATTAAAATACATAATCTACCTATTAAATTACATATATCCATACAAGTGTTTTTTTTTTTTTTTTTATTTCCATACTATTCCCTCACAGTTCATAGAATTCCAAAAATATGCTAATCATAGATTAAGGCACAAACTTAAATAAAAAATAACTTTTTATGATTTGACCAAACACATCTCATTGCTTCTAGACGGTAAAACGCAAAAAACGGACGCGGCGGTAAATTGTTTATGTGATAAACTGACGTGGCGGTAAATTGCTGGCGGTAAATTTTCTGGACCCCAGGGAAAACAAAGGATTTAAATCAGCAGCCATGAGCAGTAATACAGAAAGACAAATGATACTGAAACTGAAGAATAGCGATGGTTTACATATAAACAGCAGAGAAAGCATAATTCAAATAGCAGAAGACTACTATAGAGAATTATACAAGGAGCGAGGGAATGATGCCAGCAGTGGGGAAGATGGATTGCAAATTAGCAACACATATGACATATCCGATATTCTTTCTGATGAGGTAGAACATACATTGAAGAAAATGAAGAATCAGAAAACCCTGGGGGAAGATGAAGTTAATGTAGAGTTGTTAAAATTGGAAGGAAGAGACATAATACAAACTGGCAAGGCTCTTCACAAAGTGCATTCGAAAAGGTGTGACACCTAAGCAATGGAATAATGCAATCATAGTTTTGCTGCATAAGAAAGGAGATAAATCAGAAATTGGAAATTATAGACCAACTAGCTTGTTATCCCACATCTACAAGTTGTTCACAACATTACTAACAGATTAGAAAGAATACTTGATGAGAATCAACAGAAAGAGCAAGCTGGCTTTAGGACAGGATTCTCAACTATGGATCACCTTAACGTAATATCAAAGCTAATGGAGAAAGCAAATGAATATAAAACACCATTATGCCTGGCATTTGTGGATTATGAAAGGCATTTGACTCCATACAGCATAAGGCAATGTTTCAGGCACTGGAAAGACAAGGCATAGATACCCCACATATTATGATTTTGAAGAAAATATACGAGAATGCTACCTCCTTTATTAGACTAGACAAAGACAGTAGCAAATTTAAAATCGAGAAAGCAGTTCAACAAGGAGACACAATATCTTCGAAGCTGTTTACTGCTGGCCTTGAGGAAGCTTTCAGAAGATTAGACTGGTCACAGAAAGCAGTTAATGTGAACGGAGAGTACCTAAACCATTTACAATTTGCAGATGACATTGTGGTCATAAGCCACGATCCCAAAGAATTAGAGGAAAATATTAATCAGTTTTGCACAGTTAGTAAGGATTTTGGACTAAAGATGAATACGGCTAAAAAAAAAGTAATGATGAACAAGTATGCCACAGAAAGGGAAATAATGATAGAAGGAGCAGTAATTGAAAAGGTGGAGTCATACCTATCTGGGACAAGTTATTAGCTGTAATAATGATAAATGGCTGGAAGTCAAGAGAAGAATAAAATTTGGATGGATAGCATTCAGGAAATATAGTCCCATACTGAAGAGCAATATCCCAGTTTGTCTGAAATGTAAAATAATGAACCAATGTATACTCCCCACCATGACTTATGGAAGTGAAACTTGGGCACTCGCCAAAAGAATAGAAGAGAAGCTGAGAATTACACAGCGAACAATAGAACAAATTATATTGGGAATCAGACTGTTAGATAAGAAGAGAAACACATGGATTAGGCAGCAAACTCAAGTAAAGGACATTCTTATCAAATATCTTATCAGGACACATAACTCAAAGACATGATGACAGATGGACTAAGAAAATAACAGAATGGTACCCAAGAGGAGCTAGAAAAAAACCTGGAAGACAAAGGCGGAGATGGATAGATGAAATTCATGAGTTTGTGGGTAGTAAATGGATGGCCAGTGCTCAAAACAGAAGGAACTGGAAAGTTGCTGGAGAGGCCTTCATCCTGCAGTGGATTGAAAATGGCTGATAATGAATCCTAGAGTAATGTACCAATTGTGCAGTACTACACTCAGGGTAGTGGAGAACGAAAAAGACTTGGGGGTAATTGTGCAGTCTGATATGAAGTTCTCTGAGCAGTGCAGACAGGTGCCAGAGCAGCTCGTGGAGTCTTGTCAATGATATACAGGAACTTTGCTAGCAGGGATAATCACCTCCTTTGCTAGAAGGTGATTATCCCTTTGTATAAGGCATTGGTCAAGCTGCATATATGTTTGGAAGCCTCATTTTAGGAAGGATATAGAGCTGTTGGAAGGTGTACAGAGAAGAGCAATGAGTTGGTGAGGGGAACAAAGGATTGCTTTCTTGGTAAGCCAAGAAAGGCTTAAGTTCTGCAAATTGCAGCATCTAGGCACCCGAGAGGTAATCTGATTGTGGTGCATACGGCTTTGAGTGGGTTGATGGTTTGAGCAAGCTGAATGCTGAGGGATTCTTCTGCTTGCTCAGATTATGCACTCGAGGAGTCTTTCCTCTAATTGAGGAAAGACAGTTGCTGAATATATGTGCAGAAATTTGCCATTTAGTCAGCAAGTGGTTGATGCTAGAACAAATTTCCATGTGTAGTTGTGGAAGTTGATAGCTTAAATAAATTCAAGGAAGAACTGGACAAAATTTTGGAGCAAATGGATAGGTGAACTGGAAGTGGTTTTTTTTTTCTTTTTCTTGGCTGATGCTGTATAAGCTTGCTTTCTTGCATCAATATGCCACTACTAATGCTATTCCTAAGTGGAATCACTGCAAGCAAAATTTAAGTGCAAAGTCATTTTTTTAAAATTGTTACTATGAATACTATTATCCATTTATTCACTTATTTTATTTTATGTATTTATTATTATTTTTTTTTTTTGTGTGCGAAATTTTTTCAAACATCAATAAATTTGTAATAAAAAAGTTTAATGTGTGTATATGTCAGTTTATGTTAGGATAAAAATGATATTTTATTTCTTATATTTTTGTCTAACATAATTCCACAAGATAAGCAAAACAATACCATATTTCCAATGTAGGTGGTGTATTCATTTAATTAATTATAATGCCTATTTTTTTTCCTTCCTATGTCCCTCTACAGGAAGTGAAAGGGTGAAAAGTTTAAGTTTGTCGGTTTGTGTCAGTGCAAAGATCCATAAACATATTTTTTGTAGCAGTTTTTGTCATTCTAAAGCTAAAACAGGGTTATGTTTTGAGAATTAGCATTAGTAGAGGCATACGATGCAAGAAAGCAAGCTTATGCAAAAAAAAAAAAAAAAAACACCTTCCATTTCACCCCTCCATTCATTCCGTTTGCCTGTCCAGCTCAGCCTTAAATTATTTAGGCTATTAGCTTCCACAACAAAAGATGGAAGCCTGTTCCACCAATCAACCACGCGCTGGCTAAAGGCAAATTTCCGCACATCTATTTTACATCTTTCCACAATTTAAATCTCTGCCCCCTCAGTTTCTCAATCTGAGCAAGAAGAAGAATCCCATCAGCATTGAGCATGCACAAACCATTCAGGGCTTTATACACCTCAATCAGATCGCCTCGCAGGTGCCTATTCTCCAAGCAGTGCAATTTGCAGAACTTAAGCATTTCTTGGTAAGTCACCCCTTTGTTCCCCTCACCAATCTTGTTGCCTTCTTTGTACTCATTCTAGCAACTCTACATCCTTCCTAAAATAAGGCCTCCAGACCTGTCCACAGTACTCTAGGTGTGGCCTGACCATTGCCTTGTATAACAGGATAATCAACTCCGTGTCCCTGCTAGCAAAATTCCTATATGTATCATTGACAAGACTCCATGGCCTGCCCTGGCAGCCCATCTGCACTACTCAGCAAAGTTCATATTTGACTGTGCAATTACCCCCAGGTCTTTTTTTAATTTCCATTTCCCTGAGAGTAGTACCACACAGATGATACATTTCTCTTAGGTTATTGCTACCCATATGCAGTACTTTGCATTTTTCAATGTTAAAACTTCAACTTATCTAGATCCAGTTGGAGCATACTGTCTTTACTGTCGTTAACAACCCTGACAACCTTTGTATCATCTGAAAACTTGGACATTAAACCTGATATACCTTCATCAATATTATTGATAAATAAACAACAATGAGCCCAACACCGAACCTCGGGGAACTCCACTAATAACATTTGTCCATGAAGAGCAGTGTCCATTCATTACCACTCTCTGTTATCTCCCACTCAACCATCCTTTTATCCATTGTAGCAACTTACCCTTAATGCCATACCTCTTTCCTGAAATCCAAGTATATGATATCAAAATTATTTTTGGCATTCAGTTCCTTTGTGACCACATCATAGTATCCAATCAAATTGGTTAGACAAGAATTCCCTTTAACAAATCAATGCTGTGTCTTAACTATTACTGTAGTCTTCTCTACATGATTCTGCAATGCTTCTTTAACCAGTGATTCCATTATTTTCCCCGGAACACAAGTTAAACTAACAGATCTGTAGTTACTTGTGTCATCTTTTGAACCCCCCTTTGTGAATTGGTGATACATTTGCACACCTCCAGCCCATGGGAACCTCTGAGTCTAAGGAAGCTCTCATAATTATGGCTAAGGGTTTGCTTACTTCCTTTGCTGTCTCCTTTAATACAACTGGATAGATCCGATCCACCCAATCTTCAACAATTTCTCCTCCACTTCAACAATTTCAACAATTTCTCCTCCACTTTGCTCTCAGTTATTACAAAATTACTTAGCTCCCTGTTAGCATTTGATAAACTTCTGGCACTCCCCTCATTGAATAACTCCTCATGTGTGAATGTAGATGCAAAATACTGATTCAGTTTATGAGCTATCTGAGCATGATCCTCAATAGTCAGCCTATCTATGTTAAGTGGTCCAATCTAATTCATCCCTTTCCTTCTAAAGTTTACACAAGTAAAGAACTCTTTGCTGTTTTTCTTTGCATCCTTTGGCAAAGATTTCTCGTAATCTGCCTTCGCCTGCCTAACATCCTTTGTGACTTAATTACAGACTAGTTTATACCTGCCATAGACTTTTGTGTCACCTGATACTTTATATGCATCCCATACAAGAGCTTCATTAATTCATCTGACCTCCATTCAGGCCTGAACAGTACTTCTTAGTTGGAATGAAAAGTCTAGTAGCCTCCAAGATCAAGTCCCTGAAGGCTGGCTTCCCATTTAGAATTCAAAGTTGGTAACATCATCAGTTGATCCCACTGTACAGAATTTAAAAACTGTCTGAGACCGCTGTAGTCACCTTTACGAAAGCAAAAGCCCTTCCCTTTAGCCTTGATGGTAGTTACATCTTTAATTAATTCCCACATCAGTAAATTGTGATCACTGTCACCCAGTGGTTCCTTTATCTACATATTCTTAATGCATGAATAATCATTGTTGATAATCAGATCAAGAGTATTATTCCCTCTGGTTGCCTCTCGAACATGTTGCTGTAGACAACGGTCATCCAATAAATCCACAAAAGTCTGGCTGGTGTGCGAGTTACCAACCCACATGTTCCAGTAGGTTGGATAGGGCATACACACAACAAGAATATTTCCAGCTCCTCGACCTTATTAGCATTGACATTTCCCCCCCCCATACAGAATCTGGAAAGTTAAAATCCCCCATTATAAGACATTCTAATTTACTGGCCCACTCTATTTCTCTGCATAACTGTGCATTACAGTCATCAGATTTATGAGGCCTATAACCCACACCTACTCTCATTTTTTCCTTTCTCAGTGCTTATGTCACACCAAACAGACTATACATTGCATTGTCCACCAACATCAATTGGATGCACTTCCGTAGATTTTATGTGTTTTTTAACTAACAGCATAACCCCTCCTCCCTTTCTGTCGTGTCTATCCTTTCTGTACATATTGTACTGCTTATCTGTGTGACACCACATCTCTGATGTGGTGTCACACAGATAAGTACTACAATGATTGAAGTGCATTGTAGACCTGTGAGTTTAACTTCTGTTCCAGGAAAGACCTGTTATAGACCTGTGAGTTTAACTTCTGTTCCAGGAAAATTAATGGAGGCACTGGTTAAAGAAGCACTGCAGGATCATCTAGACAAGACTTCAGTTATAGCTCGGACACAGCATGGTTTTGTTAAGGGGAAGTCTTGCCTGAACAATTTGATTGGATACTATGATGCAGTCACAAAAGAACTGGATGCAGGGAATAACTCTGATATTATGTACTTGGATCTTAGAAAGGCTTTTGATACTGTCGCACATGAAAGACTGCTGCACAAATTGGAGCAGTGTGGCATTGGAGGCAAATTGCTGCTATGGATAAAGGGGTGGTTGAGGGGGAGAAGACAGAGAGTGGTAATCAATGGACACTGCTCATTGTGGACTAATGTTATTAGTGGAGTCCCTCAGGGTTCTGTGTTGGGTCCATTATTGTTTTCTGTATTTATAAATGATATTGATGATGGTATATCAAGCTTAATGTCCAAGTTTGGAGACGATACAAAGGTTGGCAGGGTTGTCAAGGACACTACTGACACTATGCTGCTGCAACAGGATCTGGAAAGGTTGAGCAGATGGGCTGATGGGTGGCAAATGAAGTTTAGCATTGACAAATGTAAAGTACTACATATGGGAAACAGCAACCCCAGAGCAACGTATCAACTCTGTGGTACTACACTGACAGTGGTAGAGAATGAAAAGGACCTAGGGGTAATTGTGCAGGCAGATATGAAGTTCTCTGAGCAGTGATATTATATGGTGTCTTGTCAATGATATACAGGAATTTTTCTAGCAGGGATAAGGAGGTGATTATTCCCTTGTATAAGGCAATGGTCTGGCCACACCTTCAGTACTGTATACAGGTCTGGAGGCCTCATTTCAAGAAGGATGTAGAGCTGCTGGAATGAGTACAGAGAAGGGCAACAAGATTAGTGAATGGAACAAAGGGGTACTCTTACGAAGAAAGGCTTAAGTTTTGCAAATTACAGTGTCTGGAGACTAGGCACCAGTGAGGTGATCTGATAGAGGTGTATAAATCCTTGAATGGTTTGAGCATGCTCAATGCTGATGGGATTCTTCCTCTTGCTCAGAATAATCACCTGACAGGGCATAAATTCAAATTGAGGAAAGACAGATGTAGGATAGACATGCGGAAATTTGCCTTTAGCCAGTGGGTAGTTGGTTGGTGGAACAAACGTCCATCCCTTGTCGTGGAAGTTGATAGCCTAAATAAATTTAAGGCTCAGCTGGACAGGTATTTCGAACGAACGGAGGGGTGAAGTGGAAGTGGGGTTTTTTTTTTGGCTGATGCTGCATAAGCTTGCTTTCTTGCATCATATGCCTCTACTAATGCTAGTCTTGAAGCACTTCAAGCTCATCAAATTTGTTAACTATACTCCTAGCATTGGTTTGTTATTTGGTTTTTAGGAGCATTAGCAGCTAAGGCCATATTGCTCTGGGATATGCGGTGGTCATTCCCTGACCTTTCCGCATCCTCCGTATTTGGTAGTCATGGGCTTGAAACCTGGTCTATCAAGAAGCGTGTGCTACACCCTGCTGCTCCTGTCCACCTGGGTACGGAGGTGCCTCCTAGCATTAGTATACATGCACCTGTTCCTACTCTTAGTTACCCTAACACAGCCCATGTATTTACTTGTTCCACTGACTCCCAACTGTCTTGGAAGGCTCCATTACCTTGCTTTCCAGGCTGCTGCTCATTCTAATAAAAGCAGTACAAGAATTAATTTTGCTTCTTCCTGTGGCCACTGTTAACCTTTTAGTCTGTGTATCCCCCCAAGCTAGCAGTTTTCCAATCCACCTAACACTGCCTCGATAGCATCAGCAAATATTCTTGCACCCTTTCTATTTAAGTTTACCCCATCCCTGTAGAAGCTGTCTCTCCTGCCAAGAAGCACAGACCAGGCTGAAAAAAATTCTACCCCCACGAGCCTTGCACAACCTCTCCATGGCCAAATTGATTAACAAAGTTGTCATCGTATACTCCCTCCTATCGTCTCTGGGCAGAATTGCAGACACTGAAATTTTACCAACATTAACCTGTACTTGTTAAAGTAAATCTGAAGATCTTCCAAATGAGACTCTGCTACAGTAAAATCTCGTTAATACAAACTTGGTTTATACAAAGTACTCATTTATATGAAGCACATACCATTCCCCTGCAAAAGGATAGGCGTTTCTATGTGAATATATTCGTTTATTTCAAAATTTGGTTAATATGTATTACAAAGTTTTTTTCATCCCGTGAGAAATAAATATTGTAATTTTGTATGTTTAATACAAATCTTGGCACAGCGATCTGATTATTGTCCCCAGTCACCTGGCTCCCTACTTCCCAAAGGATGGCACTGACTTGTTAGAATTTAGTTTTGTGTAAACAAAAGCAGTTTATGGTAGCTACAACGTCAAGTGCACTCTGAAAAACATCTTTCTGAAGGATGAGGTTTAAAATTAACAAAATAATACAAAGTTTTTCTAAGTAGTTTACATGCATTCCCTCGCTCTCCACAGGAATAAGGTCAGTTGCAATTGTTACCCCAGTACAAAGAGTCTTTTGCTATTGTATACAGCAATCTATTTTTTGTGCCATTTTATCTGAGCTGATGTCTTTTTCGGAACTTGTGTATTTAAATTTGTTTATATTAAATCTTATCTAGCAGTGTTATGGCGACAAAATGTAGACGGACAGAATTAAGCCTGGAAATTAAACTAAAAATTATACAAGAGGATGATAGGATGGAAAGAAGCAAAATGGACATTGAAAAGGAATACAATATCCCTTTACCTACTTTATCTACAATACTGAAAAACCGAAAAAGACTTCAAGTGTGTGACACCGGAGCAGCGATGAAAAACAGAAAATGAATTCATGGTGCAAAACAAGAGTTAATTAATTACATTAATTACAGTCCATTAATTACATAATTGTAATTAATGGACACTTTTTAATGAATAAAAATAAAATCTAAGTGTACAATTAATTATATTTATATATTTTTGTAAAATTATGACAGATGATTTTGCAATATTTAATTAATTTAATACAATTTAGTAGAAGCAATAAATTCATACAAGTACTAAATCAGTTTAGTACAAGCAAGTTTGATAGCTGCAAAAATCAAGAAATGTAATAATGTTTGACTACTGTATAAGTACTAGTCTAAATGAAATATGTATTAGTTACTTCTAGAAAAGATATTCAGGCAAAAGACAATGACCACAACAATTGATGGTCCATTCACAATATTAATAGTCAAGGATTAATAACAGTAGTGGGAATGGCATTAATATAATAATAGTAGCACTAAAGATAACAAAGTTGTCAGAAGAGAATTCACAGCAATTAACAGCACTAGGGATGGTGAGAGGGGGCAACAGATACAAATTTAAAGATTAAAAAAAGAAAAAAAAATCTAAAAATATTAATTTTTAGCATCAGTAACTGAAACAATAACAATACTTTAAAAATAGTGTATAGTGATATTATAATACAGACATTGACATATGTTTGTATTGTAATATTTTTTACAATTATTCACAGAAACATACCTTCAGTGTTGGTCGGACTACCTCCTACAAGACAGAACAATCATGCACAAAAGAGAAGGCAAGACATTAGACAAGATTCACATAACATTCCAAAATGCAACAAGAAATCAAATTTTATACAGTAATTATTGTTCAGCAGACAGCTATAATGTAATCAAACTATGGTCATTATGAGAATTAGAAATCGGTATTAGTATTTTAGGCATCCAATCTATATATTTTGTAAAGTTATTATTTTATATATGTACTGATGTTATTTTTACTAAAACATTAAAATGAAATATAATTTCTAAAAGAGTTACACTTCGCGAGAATATTTAAAAAATTAGCTCACCCGCTGCACACTGTGAATGATGAGTGTACTTTTATTAGGTGCTCCTGCTTTGTCCAGACTTCCAAGCTGTTCAAGTGCAGCATTTGTTAAGTCATCTCGATCGGGTACTAAATATATTTCAGATAAAATACTTATACTTATAAACAGATATTTAATTTCTATTCCAATCAATAAAGAAAATTCATTATTAAATCTTAATTCCAACAAATGCAACAGCCACATTAATAATAATGTAAAAGAGAAGTTTGAAATGGAATTAATAAGTATAAGAAAATCTTATCTTTTCATTCTTTCACTTAAATTTGTTCATCACTGCCATTCCTTTTAAATTAAATTATTAAAGACAAATATCTACTAGAATTAATATTAAATTTCAAGTAATGTTATTAATCAAAATGGCAACATACATAACTAGACACCTACATGTTTCAAAGAGTCTTTATGGAGAGAACACTTAATTATATTACCTTAACTACACACTGCATCCTCACTGAACAGATTCCAAACCTATTTTTGATAACAGAAAGCTGGTATTTTGGTATATTTTCTCTTTCAATGTTAGTAATCAATTTAGCTACTCTTTCTGGGGCATGCTGGCTTTGCCTGAAGCTAGCATTAGCAGAGGCATCCGATGCAAGAAAGCAAGCTTATGCAGCATCAGACAAAAAAAAAAAAAAAAAAAAAAACCCCTCCCACGTCACCCTTCCATTCGTTTCAAATGCCTGTCCAGCTCAGCCTTAAATTTATTTAGGCTATCAACTTCCACAACAAAAGATGGAAGTCTGTTCCACCAATCAACCACCCACTGACTAAAGGCAAATTTCTGTACATCTATTCTACAACTGACATTCCTCAATTTGAATCCATGCCCCCTCAGGTTCTTAATCTGAGCAAGAAGAATCCCATCAGCATTCAGCTTGCTCAACCCATTGAAGGCCTTATACAACTCAATCAGATCACCTCGCAGGTGCCTACTTTCCAGGCATTGCAATTTGCAGAATTTAAGCCTTTCTTGGTAAGGGCAGCCCTTTGTTCTCCCTCACCAACCTTGTTGCCCTTCTCTGTTCTCGTTCTAACAACTCGACATCCTTCCTAAAATAAGGCCTACAGTACTCTAGGTGTGGCCTGACTATTGCCAGGTACAACAGGTTTAACCCCAGGGGCTCATATCTGGTGAGTATGGGCTTGGCACACCCAGGGTCCTGAGCTGGATATCATCATTCTTCTCGTTCTTGGTGATTCCTTTCTACCTCTCTCTCTCACTCTCTCTCTCTCAGGGTACTCGGGAATGTTTTTTGTTTTTTTTTTTCTGGTGCAGCATAAGCCTCAGGCTTCCTTGCACCATATGGCTAATAATAATAAAAATAATCACCTTCCTGTCCATGCTAGCAAAATTCCAATATATCATTGACAAAAACTCCATGACATTCCAGTTCATCCTCCCAAAGGTGTTCAAAATGTTGTTAATATAAAACAAACATTAAACTATTAATCTCTGCCAAATTTAAATTCATAGAGGCATTTATTGCAAGAGAGAATTTTTATTTTCCTGTTGAGGGTTAAGGATGGGTCTTGGGCCCAATGAAGCTTCTATGTATCCAGGTCTTAAAAACTAAATGAAAAAGGCTGTGCAATATGAGGGTGGCCCTTTTCTGTCTCTGCATTACCATGCTGAAAGAGAAAAGGGTCTCCTCTATACTGCTGCAACAATTGTAGGAAAAATGTTGAGAATGTCAATACACTGCATGGCATTCAATGGCATCCATTAACTATGACCAACTATCCATGCCCAAACTACAAGAAAACAACACAAGTAATTTGGTTTAGTGTTTAATGGTGTATGGACAAGGTCCATATTGTGCCAGTTCAGATAGAAAAACAGGAGTCAATTCCGGTTATTTGGGACACATTGTGACTAGTGCATTTTGGCCTGCTTAATCGGCTGACCCAATTATATGAAGTTTCACATAAATAGTTAAAAATACAGTGGATTACTGTATTAAAGATACAGCTTTAATAAAAAAGTACAATTGATTTTCTTTAAAAAAGAAAAAAAAAAAAAAAAGAAAAACGAAAATGTATGATCATATCACGTTACAATGGACTCACCATAGGAAAGTATCATTTACTATACGATATATAGTAAGTGCCAGTCATTGTGATCACATTTGTGAATTGACCTTTAATACGGTTAAACAGCGATTCTAATAAGCAAAAATAGGAGGAATATTATCCACAGGCTATAAAAGTACAGATATATTAAGTAGTACAAATTTACACTTTATTACCTTACGAATTAAAAAATATGATACGTGAAAATTGGAAGAATAAATTTATGCTTACGTGCATAGCTTAATTAATATGTATGTAATATGTACATACTAACTAGTTGATATTTTTGTTCACTGACATTTGTGGGAGGAGGTTAAAATTTAAAACAGTAAAAAAGATAAGCAATCAACAACAAAGAACATGGCACACACAAATTGCAAGTAACACAATACACGTAAGTGAGAATGGAGTAACAAGTTACGAAGCTTAAAAAATAGGAATGAAGAGAAGATTCTAAAAATTTATTTTTTTATATGACTGAAGATTTCATGGAAGTGTAAATACATTTCACCATAATAACCCACAGAATTTCAGCTGCCGGTATTATCGCAAATTCAATAAGATCAAGTTTACTATCTGTTTAAAATAGATTGCACTAACAGAAAAGTCCAATAAACAGGGGACTGCTAATTGTTTTTATTTTTTTATGATTGTGACTTCCAGAAATCTGACCAAACCACATGTTATGGTCTGAGACAATCGCAGGATAATCTCGAGTGCTGCTGTCTCCTGCCCTGATTAAACGGCAATTGCAATTAAGCGAAGTAAACCCTGGCTATTTTCCCGATTGGGTTCTGTTCTTTAAGATCTGTCCCAAATAAACGGTTGCCCAGATTAACTAGTGGCCCAAATAACCAGAATCGACTGTATTAGGCGTATATTAGACACAAAGGCAGCAATACAATTAGATGGGATGATTGTGTTTTTGTAACAAGCAAAAAATGTTATTCACTGTTTCTTCTTCACTGAAGTTATGGTGTGTTATTAAGTTATGTTAAAGCTTAATCTAAAAAGTATGATATAAGTTAATTTTCTGCAAAAAGGTGAAGTATTTGACTGCATTTTTGATGGGCCCCTGACTAAAGGTAATGATGTCAAAATCTGATAGATGTTGAAAAGCATTCCAGTCAGCCTGATTGGTCTTCACACCATGATAAGCAAAAAGGAAGACATGGTCTTCTGGAAGTGATTGCTTCCATAGGAGCTCTCTTCCACCACCTAAGTAACAGAAGGGGAGAAGATTAAAAGACAGAAGAAGGTGCTAGTTCTCACATTTAGAAGGGAGAAGTCATTGTCAGTTAGCATATGCTGTATGACACACCCCCTTTCATTAGCCTCAGCACTACTCCACAGGATATTATGTCTATTGAAATCCTAAAGAAGCAAGACAGGAGAAGGCAACTGCATAATAAGATCATTAAGATCTGGCTGGGGAAGTCAGTCCCAGGTTAGTATTAGTATTATTATTAGTAATGGCCGCATGGTGCAAGAAAGCCTATGGCTTATGCTGCACCAGCCAAAAAAAAAAAAAAAAAAAAAATCCGAACAAAACAATGATAAAGACAAAAAACAAAAAAAATAAATAATAATAATTACTAAAAAAAAGGAAATTAAACCTATCATCCTATGTGCTTCCCTTACCCGAAAGTACTATCCAGATGACCTTTGAATTTCCCCAAACTGTCAGCCTCTACCACCCATGAAAGCAACTTATTCCAGTATTTTATAACTTGCTGGCTAAAATAAAACTTCCTGCAGTCCAATCTAAACATTTCCCCCTGTAACTTGAATTTATGTCCCCTAGTTCTAGCATCATTTATAATCTTGAAAATTTCGTCTTCATTCATTTTACTGATGCCTCTCAGAGCCTTAAACACCTCAATCAAATCTCCTCTAAGGTGTCTAGTTTCCAAACTCTGCAACCCACATATTCGAAGTCTTTCTTCATAAGGATGCCCTTTTGCCGATCTCACCAGGCGAGTTACCCGTCTTTGCACCCTTTCAAGAAGCTCGATGTATTTCTTTAGGTGTGGTCTCCATACTTGAACACAGTATTCCAAGTGTGGTCTAACATAAGCCTTATATAATGGGATTATCACGTCCCTATCTCTACTTGCAAAAGTTCGATAGATCATCGATAGGACACCATGGGCCTTCCTTGCAACCTGTTTAGAATGCTCAGAGAATTTCATGTCTGACCGTATCGTAACACCCAAGTCCCTTTCCTCCAGTACTGGGTTTAGTTGAACTCCACCAAGTGAATAAGTTATTTTGGGATTACTGTTTACCAGGTGTAATACCTTACACTTTGTTGGATTAAAGCATAGCTGCCATTTTTCTGACCATTCCTGAAGTCTATCTAGGTCTCTCTCTCTCTGGAGAAGCTCAGCTTGACAGTGATCATTAACTACTACCAATTTTAACATCATCTGCAAATTTAGACATCACGCCCTCTATCCCTTCATCAATGTCGTTTATGAAAATTAAAAACAACAGTGGTCCTAATACTGATCCTTGGGGAACCCCACTTCTTACATCAACCCAATCTCAGGAATAGCCATTTATCACAACCCTCTGCCTCCTGCCCTGAAGCCATCCTTCTATCCATCTAAGGATTTTCCCAGTGATTCGAACCTGTTCCAGCTTATAAAGCAACCGCTCATGTGGGACTGAGTCAAAAACTTTGCTGAAATCTAAATAAACAATGTCGAAATTATTCCCTAAATCCAGCTCGTGAGTGACCCTTTCGAAATAGCGAACCAGATTTGTTAAACATGATTTTCCCTTTACAAAACCATGCTGAGTATCCTTGAGAATTTCAATTCGATCCTGAATTCCACCCTTGATCATTGCCTTCATGATTTTCCCTACTACTGAAGTCAGACTGACAGGTCAATGATTTCCAACTTCACTTTTAGAGCCACCCTTATGTATGGGAGATACATTGGCACTTTTCCAATCCAAGGGAATCTCTCCAGAGTCTAGTGATGCTCGCATAATTAGCCTCAATGGTTCAATGCACTCGCTTGCTGCCTCCCTTAAGATTATAGGGTATATTCCATCAACTCCAGAAGCCGTACTGGCCTGTAGGCTCGAAAGTTTTTTTTCATTAAATAATCTTTCGAAATTTCAATATCATTAATTACATATTTTTTAACTTCGCTCCCACAATTTCCCATTGCCACAAAAGGTTTTTCATTTGTAAATATCGATGCAAAATAACTGTTGAGTTCATCTGCAACAGCAGCTGGTGTATTTAATACTATCCCCTTTCCCTTACGTAAAGGTCCGATCTGGTTTGTCCTGCTCTTCTTGGCATTTATATATGTGAAGAATTCTTTATCCCAGCCCCTCTTTGCTCTGTTTGCTAGTGATTTCTCATAAACTGACTTTGCCTGTCGAACCTTTTCTGTGGCTCTATTACACATCAAATTGTAGCTGTTATAGGCTTCAGTACTTTTTATTGCTCTGTAACTTTTCCATGCCACCTTTTCTCTCGTCATCATCCACCGTAGAACTCCGTGATCACTTCCTGCTATTGGTTCCTCTACTGTCAGCCCTGTTATGTCATCTGATTCATGTGTGATGATGAGGTCTAGGATATTCTTTTCTCTAGTACTTTCCCTGACATGTTGATACAAATAACAGTCATCTAGTTGATTTAAAAATTTTTTCCCCATGTCGAGTTTCCTTCCCATTTACTCCAATCAATTAGAGGCAAATTGAAATCACCCATAATAAGGCATTGACGCTTACTTGCCCATTCCATTTGCATGTAGAGACTTTTGTCATAATCTTCACAATCACCTGGTCTGTAGATTACTCCTACTTGCATTATACCTTTGTTTCCAACTATCTCACACTATACAGACTCTATACTAGCATGTGAAATGTCTGAATCTGGGAAAGCTATCGTCACACTCAGGCTGCTTCTGATAAGAAACATTACCCCACCACCCCTTCTATCTACCCTATCCTTCCTAAGTACATTAAGCAAGCCGTACTTAAACTCATCATCCCCAATTTCCAGGTGGCACCACGTCTCTGTAAGCCCTATTATGTCCGCGTTACTTGTTTTAACCAACAGTTCAAATTCGCTCATTTTATTGACGACACTTCTAACATTACTGTATAAACAATTAAGATTTACTGTTCTTGTATATTTAACAACCCTTGAAGTTTTTGAGGCTCTCTTCCCTGATATTAGCTACCCGCTCACGTGAAACGTTTCTGCCCCCAGAACATCTAGATAATACATCGAGTTGGGGTAACAAAAGAACTCTTAAGGTATGTGCAAGAGTTACTTTGACCAATATAATCAGATAAACACGTGTCAGTATTACCCACATCCCCCCCTAACTAGCAGTTTCCCTGAACCTTTAAGGTATCCTCAATAATACTGGCAAAAACGTTTGCACCACCTTTGTTTAAGTGTATCCCGTCTCTACAAAACAAATTCCTTCTACCTACAAGTGTGGGCCATGCTGATAGAAATTTCCCCCCTAAAGCCTTGCAGATTCCTTCAAGTCTTGAGTTAATCCACAAGGCGCTTAACATATAATCCCTCCTATCGTGTCTGGGCAGAATTGCAGACACATAGACATTATGGCCTAGCTCGCGACATTTCCTCAGCATGGTCCTGTATTTTTGCAACAAATCATCAGATCGTGTACGTTTAATATCATTAGTCCCCACATGAATAATAATATTCTCTTTACCCCTTTTAAAATCTGACAATCTGTTGGTGACATCATCAATAGTTGCTCCCGGCAGACATACCCTGGTTCTACTCCACCTCTCCTTATTACAAAAAATATTCCCCGTTTCCCTGAAAATGGAGTCTCCTAATAAAACAATGTCCTTTTTAACCAGAGTAGTTTGTACTTGGTTTTTCTGTTTTGAGGCTCGAATCGGGTGTGCATCACTTGGTAGATTGCTGGAGTACTGAGTCCCTGATGAGCTCCCAGATGCATTATTCGAGGGCAAGCAAGCACCCGTTTTTTCAGGGACTCAAATTGTTCCATCAGTGCACCAAATTGTAATTTAAGATCGGTGCACTGCTTACATCGATCACAAAGAAAAGAATCCCCAGGTGAGGTAGGATTAGTCACCAGGTCAACCTTGGAAAACATTCCACAGGTTCCACAATGGATTAAATCATTACCCACCCGTAAATCGCCATCGGCTATTTCCGTGTGAGTCACGATACCCTCTGACGTGTTTAAGGCAGATCTCGAATTTTGAAGATCTAGAATTTTATAACTACCATTATAAAATTAAATAAATATCAATGAAAGTTAACTTTAAAAAATTATATCTATAATATTATTAAAATCAAACTGTTACAGGAAAACCTATAACAAAATAATCCAACAATATCTAAATAAATCAAATATTTAAAAGCACTATCCAAAAGTAAACCACTTAACTGAGGAGCCCTGACTAAGCACGTCCGCTCACCTCGAATGCCAACACTCGAATCTTGTAAACAGATAAAACAGATTGTTAACAAAACCCAACTGCAATTCTGATTGCCACTGTCTCTAAGTTGGCCATAAGTAACAAAGACTGAAATGGAATCTGTTTGCTACTAAGACGGCAAATCGTCTGGGCAAGACTAGTCCCACTTTCAAACTTTCAGATAACACAGGGTTGCATCATCTTTAAATATGTCTCCTTTATACAAAATCAAACTAGCACATGCTTCTGTGGACGTGTTATTTAAATTTTGCCAGAATCCATGGCAACTTCAATATAGGAATTTAGACATTATTTGGATTTGGCAGATCCATCAGTTGGCTTTCAAAGTGCTGAGGGTTTACTTTTCTTAGCTTAGAATCAAAGGAACAGCTTAGAATCAAAGTGGATGAGGAGAATGTAGATATCCTCATTCTCCAGGAGCCCTATACCTATACAAAGCAAGTCCAAGGCTACCCCATGACATACAAGGTGATCCAAGTGGAAAGGGATATCCCTTGAGTGGCTGTCGTGGTGTATAATCCTAATATTACAGCAACAAGAATCACTCAGCTGTGTACTCACTGTGCAGCATGCACCCACATTATAACTTCACTTGGAACCCTCTACATTGTCTCACTTTACTGCAGACCAGAGGAAGCAATTTCCTTTGCCACCCAGTACCTGCAAACACTTCTGGATACACTTCGTAACCAGCAAATCATCATCAGGGCTAACGTGAACTGCCAGTCCCCAGCCTGACAAAGTACAACACCAGACTGACAAGGAAAAGGGAATGGGCAGCTGCTTGAGGAGTTCCTGGCAAATTCTATTTTTGTCACCCTCAGTAGACCTCACCAACTCCCAACCTTCTGTAACACCCTGTGGGAGGCAACAACAAACATCGCAGGACACGCCATCGACTGGGAGGTCCAGGATTTCTGGATGACATCCGAACACAGGGTGATTACCTAGCAAATCTGCTGAATCCTAACCAGAGCACCAGTCATTAAACAAGCCTTGAATAGATTTGCAATCAATAAAGCAAACTGGGAGCTCTTTGGGGAGCTGCTGAGGAGCACCTGTGACACAAAGCCAACAGCACTAAACCACTGGAAACACGAATCCCTGAGGAGTGGTGTATAAAATCACCACGAATAATCTCCCCAGAGGGGAAGGCATAACATCTACTCTCATGCCGCAGAGTACTCTGGCTACAATGTGGGATGAGTCAACAAACAATATCCTAAATGCAATCTTTCATAGGTGCCTCCGTAGCCAGGTGAGAAGGAGCAGCAGTGCGTAGCACACACTTCTTGATTAGACCGGAGTTCAAGCCCGTCACCACCAAATATGGAGGATGCGGAAAGGTCAGGAAATGACCACCGCATATCCCGGAGCAATATGGCCTTATTTGCTAATGCTCCTAAAAACCAAATAACAAAGAGCAATCTTTCATGAGCCGGCTACACCAAACCAAGCCAAGGCAGCAACAACTATTCCAAGACTGACACCTACACTATGGACCAGATTGAACCACACTTCACTGAAGAGGAACTGCATGTGGCTGCTGCCCGAATCAGGAATAAAAAATGTCCTGGAACCTGAAATCATTAGAAGACGGTGGAAATTGCTCCATAGCTCCTCCTGATATTCTTTAACAACTGCATCCAAACAGGGCTTCCCTTCAGGATGACCTTTCCCGATGACTAGAAAACAGTCAATGTAAAATTAATATTAAAAGATCCAACTAAGCTGCCAGAATGACTTGAGTCCTACTGGTCCATTGCCCTGTAAATTATTTGATAGGATGTTACACTGAAGGATACAATCCTACTATGATGCAGCTGCCTTGCAAGACCAAACCAGTACTGCTTTAAACCGGGCCTCTCAACTACTGATGCACTAAAAAACCCACTAGACCTAGCCAACTAATGTGGAAAAATGTACTTCTTAGTCATCTCTGGTGAGTATGCTTGGCCATTTGGTGGCCAAGCATCCTCGCCAGACTCAGGCAAGCAAACATACCGGCAAACCGACATAATAAAATAAAATCCTATCTCTCTGGAAGAAAAATTGAAGTAAATGTGCCCTTCGGAAAGCTGACCAGACCTGTCCACAGGGTATGCCCTCCAGAGTTGTTCTGGGGCTGCTATTATGGAACATAATCCTCAATGAACTCCTTGCTCTGAACCTGGGTGAGGCCTACTCCCAGACAACTAATGCGGAAAAATGTACTTCTTAGTCATCTCTGGTGAGTATGCTTGGCCATTTGGTGGCCAAGCATCCTCGCCAGACTCAGGCAAGCAAACATACCAGCAAACCGACATAATAAAATAAAATCCTATCTCTCTGGAAGAAAAATTGAAGTAAATGTGCCCTTCGGAAAGCTGACCAGACCTGTCCACAGGGTATGCCCTCCAGAGTTGTTCTGGGGCTGCTATTATGGAACATAATCCTCAATGAACTCCTTGCTCTGAACCTGGGTGAGGCCTACTCGCAGACAACTAATGCGGAAAAATGTACTTCTTAGTCATCTCTGGTGAGTATGCTTGGCCATTTGGTGGCCAAGCATCCTCGCCAGACTCAGGCAAGCAAACATACCGGCAAACCGACATAATAAAATAAAATCCTATCTCTCTGGAAGAAAAATTGAAGTAAATGTGCCCTTCGGAAAGCTGACCAGACCTGTCCACAGGGTATGCCCTCCAGAGTTCTGTTCTGGGGGTTGCTATTATGGAACATAATCCTCAATGAACTCCTTGCTCTGAACCTGGGTGAGGCCTACTCCCAGACAACTAATGCGGAAAAATGTACTTCTTAGTCATCTCTGGTGAGTATGCTTGGCCATTTGGTGGCCAAGCATCCTCGCCAGACTCAGGCAAGCAAACATACCGGCAAACCGACATAATAAAATAAAATCCTATCTCTCTGGAAGAAAAATTGAAGTAATTGTGCCCTTCGGAAAGCTGACCAGACCTGTCCACAGGGCATGCCCTCCAGAGTTCTGTTCTGGGGCTGCTATTATGGAACATAATCCTCAATGAACTCCTTGCTCTGAACCTGGGTGAGGCCTACTCCCAGGCTTTCGCGGATGACTTAATTCTCACAGTTGCTGCCAACTCAAGAGAATAGCTGGAAGCCATCGCAAACTCTGCCTTGACGACTCACCAGGAATGGGCCAGGACCCACTTCTTACAGATATCCCCTACAAAGATTTGCTCAGTGCTCCTGAAGGGAAGTCTAAACCTTAGAAGACCATCCCAAATAAAGATCGGAAACAAAACCCTTAAACTGAACACAGCTCAAGTACTTAGGTATTATATTGGATACCAACCTTTCCTTTCAGCCTCATGAAGTATATCTGGACCAAAATAAGAAATTACACTGCCTTAGTCACTAGGGTCTCGAGGAGGGACTGGGGACTCAACAAGTGCACCCTGTCCCTATATTATAAAAGAACTTTCATCCCTGCAATCACGTATGCTTCTCCCGTATGGTATTATTAAGTCAACAGACAAACCCTGGACACCATTCAAAGAGCTATACTTCTTGTCATTACCCATGCCTGCCATACAGTGAGTACGCATGCTCTATAGGTCCTTGCAAGAGTCCTCCTGCTGGACCTCAATATCATCAGATGTGCAATGCAGTACCACTTAGCCAAGGGATTCCCTATCACCTTCGCTGGACACCATAGACCCGACAAACAATCCGAAGGCAGAAAAAACTAGGCTGTACTACACCTGCAGCAGGCATGGCAAAACAGATGGACGCAATCCACCAAGGGAGAGATTACAAGAAAATTCTTCCCGGACAGACAGGGTGTATCCCAAATCCCCTCGCTGGTTCCATCCAGACTTAAATATGACATACTTGTTAATGGGACATGGCTCATTCAACGCTAAGTTGGCAACATTTAGGCTAGTCAACAGTCCACTATGCATCTGTGGGAAGGCTGAGACCTGGCAACATCTAACTCTACGAGCATCTCTGCTGCTTATTAATAACCAGAATAAATTACCTCCCGTGAGACCTGGAATCACACCTCGTGGACATAGAGGCTGAATATAAGGCATTCACAAGTTTTGCCCAGGACTTGTTTAAAAGAAGGAGGACTCTACTCACCATCCATAAAGATGCATGAACCCTAATATATCTATAGAGACAAGGAACTTTAATGCACCACAAGGTTGTGACATGAAAAACTGTCACTGGAATACAAGAATGATAGTATAAGGACAAGGAACTCAACTATGATGTTGAAGTCTACATCAACTAGACAAACTGATTTGGATAATTCACAAGCCAAAACATAGCAAAGTGTGACCTAGAAATCAAAGAGGTAGCATATAAGACTGGTGTAAAGCAGCATCAAATGGACATTCTGAAGTAGACATCACCACCAAAAGCGACCTTACCAAATTGTGAGGCACCTCCTTAGCCAGGTGGGAAGGAGCAGCAGTGCATAGCACACGCTTCTTGATTAGACCGGGGTTCGAGCCCATCACCACCAAATATGGAGGATGCGGAAAGGTCAGGAAATGACCACCGCATATTCACGGAGCAATATGGCCTTAGTTGCTAATGCTCCTAAAAACCAAATAACAACAACCAACTTCTGACAGAGACACGGACTCATCTCTTACATATGTGGATTCACCAGCATGGACATCACGAGACCAGACTCTACCATTAATTACAACAGTGAGCAGCTCTGCTGCCAACACGGCATTTGGCGATCTGCACCGGATGCTCTCACCTGGCCTTCTTTATCCCCCTTTCCTCTGGTGAGGCACATCCCCACTGATATTTCTGGGGTCACTATCTATTGTCCCCATATTTCTATCTATTCCCCCCAGTCTTCGGTCTTTTTCCTCTATTCTAACTAAACCCAACTTAGTGTCAAAATTTAACTTTATACCCAAATTTGACCTTAACCTAACTTCCAGTGCCTAAAATAAATATTTTTTATATAGACACTAGCCACTGAAATCTTAGGAAATTAGGTGGCAGGGTCTGCAGAGTACTACTTCTACTGCGATTCCTCTATGCCTGACCTGACTCCTCGGGATGAAGTGTGGGCAATGGAGGGTGTCCCATTAGGGGTCCAACAGCTAAAAGGTCAGAGGAACAACATAAGACACTATACTACACAACCACACAATTACATGTTTTTGTAAAAATCTCTGGCCTGATAGAGTTCTGTGCTACTCAAACAGAGTGTACAATGCGGAGATGGGGGGGAAACTAGTGCAGTTAGACCCAAAACACTTTTCACTTTATCAGCCACTTGTTTGGAGGGAGGAAGGACTGAGTTTAATTCCCATCGAAGACTGGACGAAATTTCTAGTCCTCTTCAGCCAAGGACATAGGACATAGTCAATTTCAGGCATAGGAAGTAGACTTATTCCAGAAGTTTTTTGTCCAGCTTGCAAAGCATAAATTGGCTCACAAATACATATTCCCACAAACGTAACACACAGACCACAGGAGTGTGTGTTGTGGTAATGGGTGGGAGGATAATGTAGCCTCCCCTCTATCCTGCAATCTCTAGCTGGACATGCAATTATTATTATTATTATCATCATCATCATTTACAGGAAAAACAATAACCTTATTTTTCCTACTTACAAAAGGTCCCATAAATCACAGACTGGAAAACCACATGCCTTCTTAGTTGCCTATTTTGAAAACATGATAAATTTCATATCAGATTGTATCATAACCTCTTAATTTTTTTTTTGTCCTGAACTACTTTTAACCCCACTACCAGCTTACAACTAACTAATGAATTTATTTTACCCCAAGCATAAAAACTTACATTTCTTACTCTTCTGGTTAAGTTAAATAAAGAGTATTTATTTACAAGCAATTAACTTGTAAATAAATGCTTAGTTGCATTCTCCAATTCCAACCAATCTAGGTCATTTTGAAGTTACATGCCTGGTTCCGGTCACTAACCACTCTTCCTACCTTCATATTAAGAGCAAAATTTGATAGCTTCTCTTCTACTCCCCTCATTAAGGTAGAATGTTCTTCATAGAATAATCTTCATATAAGGAAGCTCATTAGGGAAAATTAGAAACAGGGGCAAGATCCCTGAGGGGCTCCAGTGAATCATCCTGAATAATGTCCATTTATCTGTTTTATGGACTTTATTATAGAATTTACCAGATTAGTCAGGCAAGACCTCTTCATGAGTCTATGCTACATTTGATAAAGAATACCATTCTTATCAAGATGTTCCTGTATCATTTCTTTAACCACAATAGCCAAACTCGCCAGTCTCATCATCATATATTTTGCAAAAACCTATGATAATCCTACAGTATAATTGTGATCTCATATAACATTCTCAAAGCATTTACACAGTTACATGCAGATTTTTTAGTAAAACAAGATGTGATCCTACTCTGGAGTAGGATAGTATATACCTTGTATATATTGTTGAAAAGTATCTATTAAATTCACCTGCCAATTCTGTGGGCTTTCTATGATTCTTTTTACTTTGTTCAATTAAGGGCCCACCTAATTCACTTTATATATCTTACATCTTGTAAATAGGAACACACATATAAACAGCTCTTTGTTCTCATACTATGCTCTGTTTGCTAATGAATTCTTGCATTTCAGCTTTCACTTGTCTTATCCAATTAGTATTATTCCATACATAGTCAATCCTTATCTGCTAGACTTGCAATAAAAATTTTGAAAGTTTACTGCTGGTTAAAAATATAAGGAAAAGCACTCAACTCTGAATTACAAGAAACAATGTAATGTGATGAGAGTTGAGATGTGATGGGAAGACCACAGGCAACATCTTAGTTAACTGTATAACCTATGATACTGGAGGAGTTAAATGGAAGTGTCTTTTCTTTTTCATTGCAGATCTGGCCAATCTGGAAGATACACAGTATTTCTTATGTTGATTCCATAAAAATCCCCAATAGCAATTTTAGGCTATTTTACTTTCATCCATACCAAGAGGGAGGATTTGTGCTTGGTCAGAGGTAGTTAAGTACACTTTTACAGACCTAACAAACATGATTTAAGAGAAAAAGTGCTCCAGGTCAAATAAGAGCTAAAAATGTTGGAAGATAGTAATAGGATGGGCCAGGGCCAGCTCTCAGTCCATGTTGCTGGAGTATTTTTCCAATCTGAAGAAGGCCAGGTTCCCTGATTTTGGACCAAGTTGAGGACTATGTAGCCAGTTGAGAAGCAGAGGACTGGTGGCCACAGGCTGCCATTCCCAAATGACAGGTGCGGGGGGGAGTCTCTTAAGAATCCCAACTTTGAAGAAAGAAACTAATCAGATTTAACTGGATTGTGTATCTGCTTAAAAGTTGAAAAGGAGTGTAGTAGGAAACAGGGAATAAGGTATGCTTCTTAATAATCCCTTATGTGGTACTCAATGTATAATCATGGTGAGGATCAGGATGCTGGAGTATTGCAACAAATGACAATCAATTTTGCCTTTGCTCTTCTCAGGACAGGAAGAGAGGAGGGGTTATGCCGTTAGTTAAGAAACACAAAATCTAAGGAAGTACATTCAATTGATGTTGGTGGACAGTTTGCAATGTTGAGTTTGTTTGGTGTGACATAAGCACTGAGAAAGGAAAAATGAGTTGGTATGTGTTATAGGCCTAACGAATCTGATGAGTATAATGGGGAATTGTATAGAGAAATAGAGTGGGCCGGTAAATCAGAATGACTTATAATGGGGAATTTTAACTTTCTATATATTGACTGAAACTTGTGGATTGGTCACTTGCACACTATCAAGACTTTTGTGGATTTATTGGATGATTGTTTTCAACAGCAACATGTTCGAGAGGCAACCACAGGGAGTAATACTCTTGATCTGATTATCAGCAGTGATTATTCAAGCATTAAGAATTTGCAGATAAAAGAACCACTGGGTGACAGTAATCACAATGTACTGATGTGGGAATTACTTAAAAATGCAACTACAATCAAGGCTAAAGGGAAGGGCTTTTGCTTTCATAAAGGTGACTTCAGGGGTCTCACACAGTTTTTAAGATCTGTACAGTGGTATAAACTGATGATGCTACCAATGTTGAATTCTAAATGGCAAGCCAACAGAGACTAAATTTGGAGGCTACTAGGCTTTTCATTCAAACTAAGAAATACTGTTCAAGGTTTAGGTCTAAATGGATATCAGATGAACTAATGAGGCTTTTTTTTTTTTTTTTTTGTAGTTGTTTGGCGCATCGGCTTCTGTGGCCATAGTGCACCTCCCAAGGTTTTTGCAGTACTTTGATCCAAGCCCGAGGCGGGATTCGAACCTGCGACCTTTGGGTTGCCAGGCAGGCACTTTACCCACCCGGCTAGCCTGGTCGGCAATGAGGCTTGTGGCAGAGAAGAAAAATGTATGGGATACATATAAAGTATCAGGTGACACAGAAGCCTATGGCAGGTATAAACTAGTCTGCAATCAAGTCACAAAGGAGATTAGGCAGGCGAAGGTAGATTGCGAGAAATCCTTGGCAAAGGATGCAAAGAAAAACAGAAAAGAGTTTTTTACTTATGTAAACTCTAGAAGGAAGGGGATGAATCAGATTGGTCCACTTGATATTGATGGTTCAACTGTTGATGATCCTGCTCAGGTAGCTAACAAATTAAATGAATATTTTGCATCTACATTCACACATGAGGAGTTATTCAATGAGGGGAGTGCCAGAAGTTTATCAAACTCTAACAGACAGCTAAGTAATTTTGTAATAACTGAGAGCAAAGTTGAAGAGAAATTGTTGAAGTTAAACATGAAAAAGGCACCTGGGGTGGACAGGATCTATCCAGTTATATTAAAGGAGGCAGCAAAGGAAGTAAGCAAACACTTGGCCATAATTATGAGAGCTTCCTTGGACTTATGGGAGGTCCCCATGGACTGGAGGTGTGCAAACGTATCACCAATTCACAAAGGGGGTTCAATAGGTGACAGGTAACTATACACCTGTTAGTTTAATTTGTGTTCCAGGGAAAATAATGGAATCACTGGTTAAAGAGGCACTGCACGATCATCTAGACAAGTCTGCAGTAATAGTTAGGACACAGCATGAGTTTGTTAAAAGGTGGTCTTGTCTGACCAATTCGATTGGATACTATGATGTGGTCACAAAGGAACTGAATGCCAAACATAATTTTGATATCATATACTTGGATTTCAGGAAAGCTTTTGATACTGTTGCACATGGAAGACTGCTCTACAAATTGGAGAGGTATGGGTAATTTGCTACAATGGATAAAGGGATGGTTGATTATTGAAGGGTAATTTGCTACAATGGATAAAGGGATGGTTGAGTGAGTGGGAGACGACAGAGTGGTAATCAATGGACACTGCTCTTCGTGGACAAATGTTATTAGTTGAGTTCCCCAGGGTTTGGTGTTGGGCCCATTGTTGTTTTGTATTTATCAATGATATTGATGAAGGTATATTAGGATCAATGTCCAAGTTTGCAGATGATACAAAGGTTGGCAGGGTTGTTAATGACAGTAAAGAATTACGCTACTCTAATTGGATCTAGACAAGTTGGGCAAATGGGCTGAAAAGTGACAACTGAAGTTTAACATTGACAAATGCAAAAATACTGCATATAGGTAGCAATAACTGAAGAGAAGTGTACCAACTGTGTGGTACTACACTCAGGGAAGTGGAAAGTGAAAAAAGACCTGGGAGTAATTGTGCAGTCAAATAAAGTTTGCTGAGCAGAGCTGAGGGGATGCCAGGGCAGGTTGTGGAGTCTTCTCAATGATATATAGGAATTTTTCTAGCAGGGACAGGGAGGTGATTATCCCGTTACACACAGCAATAGTCAGGCCACACCTAGAATACTGTGTACAGGTCTGGAGACCTCATTTTAGGAAGGATGTAGAGTTGCTAGGACAAATACAAAGAAGGGCAACAAGATTGGTGAAGGGAACAAAGGAGTGCTTTTACCAATAAAGGCTTAAGTTCTGCAAATTGCAGCGCCTGGAGAGTAGGCACCGGCGAGGTGATCTGATTGAAGTGTATAAGGTCTTGAATGGGTTGAGCAAGCTGAATGCTGATGGGATTCTTCCTCTTCCTCAGATTAAGAACCTGAGGGGGCACAGATTCAAATTGAGGAAAGGTAGTTGTAGAATAGATCTGCGGAAATTTGCCTTTAGCCAGAGGGTGGTTGATTGGTAGAAGGGACTTCCATCTTTTGTTGTGTAAGTTGATAGCTTAAATAAATTTAAGGCTGAGGTGGACAGTTATTTGAAATGAATGGAGGGGTGTAATGGGAGGGTTGGGTTTTTTTTTTTTTTTTGGCTGATGCTGCATAAGCTTGCTTTCTTGCATTGTATTGCTCTACTAATGCTAATGTACGAGAAATTTGGTGGATGGGTTTGGGGAGTCCTAAAAGTTATTTTTTTGTTTCTTTTTAATGCCTAGACTATTTTTTATTTATATTTTTTTATTCTTGGACCATTGGCTGTCTCTGCTAGTTTGTTGTCAAAATGAAGAATGAAACTGAAGCAGATATGTTGTGGAAGGTCTAGGTTGCGAGAGAGAGAGAGAGAGAGAGAGAGATTATTTGGAACGTGGCCTTCATAATGGTTCTGCAGTTAGTGGTGGTCAGTTGTTTTTTGTTTTTTTTTTCCTTTTCTTGTTAGTTGTTGGTGCATCAGCTTCTATGGCCATAATGCACCTCCCAAAGTTTTTGCATTTTACTGTGATCCAAGCCCGAGGAAGGATTCAAACCCACGATCTTTAGGTTGCCAGGCAGGCACTTTACTCACCTGGCTAGCCTGGTCAGCAGTTGTTCTTGTCTAGCAGGACTCTTATTATTGATGCCTCATCAAAATATGAATTGATTAATTGCTTAATAAGAACTGAACAATTTCTTATGAACAGAATATATATATATTTTGGCTGATGATTATGATGATTATAAGTTTGCTTTCTTGCATCATGTGCCTCTACTAATGCTAAAGGAGTAATGTTCCTGATGATACCTATTATATATTTCATTTCATTACAGATCAGATTTTTATTTCCATTGCTCCCTCAACCTTGGGGATTGGGGGGATACAAGGACTAATAGATTAACAGTAGCCACTGGCAGAGGTGAAAGTGATTCTTGCACTGCTTCTATTGGAATGAGCCGCAGCCTGGAAAATAAGATGCAGGATAGTTCAGAGACTGCTGGGAATCATTGGGGTACAAGTAAACACATGGGTTGTGTTAGGGTAGCTAAGAAAAAGAACAGGTGCATGTATACTTGTGTGTACGCCAATGCTAGGAGTTTAGTAAATAAATTTGATGAATTTGAGGTATTGCTCAAAACATCAAAGGCAGATATTGTGGGGATTTCAGAGACGTGGTGTCACACAGATATAAGAAATGCAGAACTGGAATTTGGGGAGTACAATGTCTACAGAAAGGATAGACAGGATAGGAAGGGAGGAGGGGTTATGCTATTAGTTAAAAAACACATCAAATCCAAGGAAGTGAAGCCAGTCGACATCGCTGGACAGTGCAGTGTCGAGTCAGTTTGGTGTGACATAAGCATTGGGAGATCAAAATTGAGAGTAGGAGTGTGCTATAGGCCTAATGACTCTGATGAGTATAATAAGAAACTGTTCGGAGAAATAGAGTGGGCCAGTAAATCAGAGAGTCTTATAATGGGGGATTTTAATTTCCCAGATATTGACTGGAATTTGGGGGCTGGTCACTCACACAGTAGCAAGGCTTTTGTGGATTTATTGGATGATTGTTTTCTACATCAGCATGTTCGGGAGGCAACTAGAGGGAGTAACACTCTTGATTTGATTATCAGTAGTGATTCTTCATGCATTAAGAATCTGCAGATAAATGAACCACTTGGTGGCAGTGATCACAGTGTGCTGAAGTGGGAGTTACTCAAAGAGGTAACTACCATTAGGGGTAAAGGGAAGGGGTATTGCTTTCGTAAAGGCGACTACAATGGACTGAGACAGTATTTAAATTCTATACAGTGGGATCAACTGATGATATTGCCAACAGCAAATTCAAAATGGGAAGCATTCAAAGAACTTATCGTGGAAGCTACTAGGCTTTACATACCAACTAAGAAATATTGTTCAAGGTTTAGGCCTAAATGGTTGTCAGATGAACTAATGAGGCATATGGCAGAGAAGAAAAATGCATGGGAT
This sequence comes from Mastigoproctus giganteus, assembly GCF_048544385.1. Classification (NCBI taxonomy): domain Eukaryota; kingdom Metazoa; phylum Arthropoda; class Arachnida; order Uropygi; family Thelyphonidae; genus Mastigoproctus; species Mastigoproctus giganteus. The sequence continues at coordinate 639,893 of NC_143588.1, forward strand.
ACATACAAATTAACACGTGACACGGACGCCTATGATAGATACAAGTTGATCTGTAACCAAGTTACAAAGGAGGTTAGGCAGGCGAAGGCAGATTACGAGAGATCCTTGGCAAGGGATGCGAAGAAAAACAGCAAAGAGTTCTTTACTTATGTAAACTCTAGAAGGAAGGGGACGAATCAGATTGGTCCACTTGAGATCGATGGGTCAACTGTTGATGACCCTGCTCGGGTAGCTAACAAACTAAATGAATATTTTGCATCGACATTCACACATGAGGAGTTATTCAGCGAGGGGAATGCCAGAGGTGTATTCAACTCTAGCAGTAAGCTAGAGAATCTTGTAATAACTGAGAGCAAAGTGGAGGAGAAATTGTTGAAGATAAACACAAGAAAGGCACCTGGGGTGGATGGGATCTATCCAGTTATATTAAAGGAGGCAGCAAAGGAGGTAAGCAAACCCTTAGCCATAATTATGAGAGCTTCCTTGGACTCAGGGGAGGTACCCATTGACTGGAGATGTGCAAATGTGACCCCAATTCACAAAGGGGGATCAAAGGCTGACACAAGTAATTATAGACCTGTGAGTTTAACTTCTGTTCCCGGAAAATTAATGGAGGCACTGGTGAAAGAAGCACTGCAGGATCATCTAGACAAGACTTCAGTTATAGCTAGGACACAGCATGGTTTTGTTAAGGGGAAGTCTTGCCTGACCAATTTGATTGGATACTATGATGCAGTCACAAAAGAACTGGATGCAGGGAATAACTTTGATATTATATACTTGGATCTTAGAAAGGCTTTTGATACTGTTGCACATGGAAGACTGCTGCACAAATTGGAGCAGTGTGGCATTGGAGGCAAGTTGCTGCTATGGATAAAGGGGTGGTTTAGGGGGAGAAGACAGAGAGTGGTAATCAATGGACACTGCTCATCGTGGACTAATGTTATTAGTGGAGTCCCTCAGGGTTCAGTATTGGGGCCTTTATTGTTTTCTGTATTTATAAATGATATTGATGATGGTATATCAGGCTTAATGTCCAAGTTTGCAGACGATACGAAGGTTGGCAGGGTTGTCAAGGACACTACTGACACTATGCTGCTGCAACAGGATTTGGAAAGGTTGAGCAGATGGGCTTCGAGGTGGCAAATGAAGTTTAACATTGACAAATGTAAAGTACTACATATGGGAAACAGCAACCCCAGAGCAACGTATCAACTCTGTGGTACTACACTGACAGTGGTAGAGAATGAAAGGGACCTGGGGGTGGTTGTGCAGGCAGATATGAAGTTTTCTGAGCAGTGCAGACGGGCTGCAAGAGTAGCTCATGGTGTATTGTCAATGATATATAGGAATTTTTCTAGCAGGGATAAGGAGGTGATTATTCCCTTGTATAAGGCAATGGTCAGGCCACACCTAGAGTACTGTATACAGGCCTGGAGGCCTCATTTCAGGAAGGATGTAGAGCTGCTGGAACGAGTACAGAGAAGGGCAACTAGATTGGTGAATGGGACAAAGGGGTTCTCTTACGAAGAAAGGCTTAAGTTTTGCAAATTACAGTGTCTGGAAACTAGGCACCAGCGGGGTGATCTGATAGAGGTGTACAAAGCCTTGAATGGTTTGAGCATGCTCAATGCTGATGGGATTGTTCCTCTAGCTCAGAAAAATCACCTAAGAGGGCATAAATTCAAATTGAGGAAAGACAGATGTAGGATAGACGTGCGGAAATTTGCCTTTAGCCAGCGGGTGGTTGGTGGGTGGAACAGACTTCCATCCCTTGTCGTGGAAGTTGATAGCCTAAATAAGTTTAAGGCTCAGCTGGACAGGTATTTCGAACGAACAGAGGGGTGAAGTGGAAGTGGTTATTTTTATTTATTTATGTTACTTTTTTTTTTTTTTTTTGGCTGATGCTGCATAAGCTTGCTTTCTTGCATCAAATGCCTCTACTAATGCTAATGCTAATGCTAAACCTTTCTCCAATACCACAATACTAGCAGATCTGCAATTCTTAAGATTTGTGCTACCTCTTAAATAGGAATGAGAACCATGGCTAGCAATCACCTAATTCAACTTCTTGCACATCTTTTAATCTGGCTGAAAACAAACCTAATCACCTGACACATCACCTGCTACCTAATCACCTGACACAAGAGCCAGCCCTGGAACATCCATCCAATACTTTTCATCACCGCAGCCCCAGTTTTTTGACCTGGATATTGTTCCACTCAACAACAATATATCCTCATCAGATCTTTGCAAATAGGCTCAATTCCCTCTAACTATCTGAACAGACTATCTCTCTCTCTCGGCATGATCAACAGCAGCAATACCAGCTTCCAGTGGCAGACACCATTGAAGAAACCAGTAAGACCTGGGAGTATTTAATCTTTTAGGATCCTGGAAGAAGATATCACATTACCATAATAACAGTTTTTGTAAGAAACTTCCAATTAATACCTCTATTATTAGAAGGGCTGTTCAATGAAGAGTAATATTAATTTTTCACAGACACCCATACTGCATACTATTTCTGAGCTGCAGAATTTAAAACCAAACCAAGCTGAATCATATAGCAATTGCGTAGCTGACTTGTAAGCATGGTGTGACCTTGGTGATTGGTCAATTTTATGCCTGTTCAGTTTTTCTACATAACAATTGATGCAACACATGAGGAACAATATGCTGCTCTTAAATTTTGTTTCTGTCTCAAGAAAACATCAGCTGAAGCATATGAAATGGTGAAAAGAGGCTTATGGTGAATCTATGCTTCCATATAGCACAGCTCACAGGGAGTTCAGAATGTTCAAAGATGGACTAATTCAATTGCAAAAATCAGCAGTGCTGGAGCTCAAATGCTGTCGCCACAGAAACCATAAATAATGCTTCTGTGATCATGGGAGAAGATTGTTACATAACAGCAAGGCAACTGGCAGAGATGTTGAGAATACCAGTAGGAAGCATGCATGATATTCTCTACCATTTGCATATGACATATCTGTGCACACTAGGTCCCAACACTAAGTTCACATTTATCAGGAGGTGCAAGGGATAGTTACAGTAGATGGCAAGGGTCTGCACAAAAGGTGATAATGGTGGATGAAACATGGCTTCATCATTTTGACCCAAGGAGGAATAAGCAACAAAGCTCTGTGTGGAAGTGTATGTCATCACCAACACACAAAAAAAAAAAAAAAAAAAAAAAAAAAAAAGAATTGTGGCTTTTGCAGGAAAGGTCATGGTCATTTGTTTTTTTCAACATTCAAGATATGGTTTACCAGCATGTTATGTCACATCATAAGACTATTACAGGACTTGCTTACTATAGAACTGTACTGCACGCTTTGTGGAAAATCATTCATCAAAAATGACCACAACTGCACACAGGTGGGTGGATGCCACATCACCACAGTGCAAAAACCACATGCTCATAGTGTCATCTTGTAAATAGGAACACACATAGGAACTTAGCCATAGTGTCATCAAGTACTTCCTCAACCACCCTACAGCCCTGACCTTGCAACCTGTGATTTATTTTTTTCTTTATTTCCAAAGTTAAAGAAGGAGCTGTGAGGAAAACATTTCTGGTTGTCAAAAGTTGTATGGGCATTCACAAATGCATGTCAAAAAATGACTACCATCAGGTTTTTGAAGAATGGCAGAAAGAGTAAGTGCATTTCATCAAATTGGGAACTACTTTGAAAAAGACTTATTGAACAGCCCCTGTACATAGCATCACATCAATCCTCTAATTATTACTTCAGTAATTGATAGCCTTGCTAGTGTTTCCTCTCATTCCTAGTTATTGTTCCTTCAGTCTTGTATAAGTTCCACTGAGCATAGTTGGCAGGCTGTTCCAAAAGACACTACTTTGAATTTAGGTATGTCAGTAATGTGAGTAACCTTTTCTTTTTTTTTAGTACTCTCATCGTATTAAATTATCTTTCTTTAAATGTTAGACGTGTGCTTTTCCTTATTGCATTGTTGGCATTCGTGGCGAGCAGAAGTGCCTATTACAGCTCTTCAGCGACATTAAAGCATAGATAAGTGGGGATTAAAGCAGGATTACTGAAGTAGAGAAGGATTTCAAAAGGTTTTTTAGTATATTGTAAAGTTTATTTTAATAAGTTTTTTCCCCGTAATACCGTATTTCCCCATGTATAAGATTCACCTTAATTTTAGGGCCCAAAATTTGAAAAAAAATGTATTACATAAAGTTATTGAACTCAAGTTTAATTCATCATAAAATTCATACAACTCCTCATCACTGTCAAAACTCACATCCATTAGCTTGTCCTCATCTGTGTCTGATGACGAATCACTGCCTTCATATATTGCCTCATCCTCAGTTGAATCTATGGCATTTGAAATGCCACACTTCTTAAATGACTTGACAACGATCTCAATCTTGATATTATCCCAAGATCTTTTCACCCAGGTACAAACTTCTCCTATAGTTGGTTTCTTCACTCTTCCTGCTGGTCTCAAATTGTCCCCAGAAGACTTCATCCATTGGTTCCATTCATCTCTCATGGCAGCTTTGAAGGGTTTATTAATGCTGACATCAAATGGTTGGAGCTGGGATGTCAAGACTCCAGGTATGACGGCAAGTTTTGTTTTTTGCTCTGCAGCAATCTTCTTTGTATTTTTTGTTATGTTAAGCACCAATTAAGCACCTGTTAAGCAGGTTTGAGTAAGAGCCCACTTGGTCTCCTGCTCCAAATTCTCAACTCAAACTGATATGTCTTCCGACATTGAATGACAAAACAATGAAATTCAAAGACCTTCTGCTCATAGCTTTCCGGCATCTTTTGAGCAAATCTGGTGCGTGTACGCATGCTTAGTCCATTCCGTTTCATGAACCTGAAGCACCAATTGTGTCCTCCTTTGAAATCAGTAACTTCTTTTTCATCAGCAATTCTTCTTGCCTCATGCTGAACCATCTTTGTGGACACAGGAATTCCAATTGCCCTTTGCTCTTCAATGCATATCTTCAATTCCCTCTCTAAATCAGGCCATTTTGCTGACTTGCCTCTCATGGCCTTCTCTGCCGTGGAATTTTCAGTAGGGTTTCTTCTTCCCGTAGCCAGTCTCAGATTGTTTTTTCAGTTGGAGGAGGAGGAGGAGGAGGATCAAACTTACGTTCAGCAGCACGATTTCCAATCACTTTTGCAAACTGGATCACAAAACGAAAATCTTTTCTTTGCCATTTCTGGGCAGAACATGGCAAAACGTAACCTAAAATACTGGTAACAAGTGCGAAACAATGAGCGCAAAGACAACAAGTGCAAAAAAGCAGGAAATTAGCATTAGCATTAATAGAGGCATTTGATGCAAGAAAGCAAGCTTATGCAGCATCAGCCAAAAAAAAAATAAAAAAATAAAAAAATAAAAATAAAAAATAACCACTTCCACTTCACCCCTCTGTTCGTTCGAAATACCTGTCCAGCTGAGCCTTAAACTTATTTAGGCTATCAACTTTCACGACAAGGGTTGGAAGTCTATTCCACCAACCAACCACCCACTGGCTAAAGGCAAATTTCGTCACGTCTATCCTACATCTGTCTTTTCTCAATTTGAATTTATGCCCTCTCAGGTGATTATTCTGAGCAAGAGGAAGAATCCCATCAGCATTGAGCATGCTCAAACCATTCAAGGCTTTATACACCTCTATCAGATCACCTCGCCGGTGCCTAGTCTCCAGACACTGTAATTTGCAAAACTTAAGCCTTTCTTCGTAAGAGCGCCCCTTTGTTCCATTCACTAATCTTGTTGCTCTTCTCTGTACTCGTTCCAGCATCTCTACATCCTTCTTGAAATGAGGCCTCCAGACCTGTATACAGTACTCTAGGTGTGGTCTGACCATTGCCTTATACAAGGGAATAATCACCTCCTTATCCCTGCTAGAAAAATTCCTATATATCATCGACAATACACCATGAGCTACTCTTGCAGCCCGTCTGCACTGCTCAGAAAATTTCAAATCTGCCTGCACAACCACCCCCTTTCATTCTCTACCACTGTCAGTGTAGTACCACAGAGTTGATACGTAGCTCTGGGGTTGCTGTTTGCCATATGTAGTACTTTACATTTGTCAATGTTAAACTTCATTTGCCACCTCTCAAGCCCATCTGCTCAACCTTTCCAGATCCTGTTGCAGTAGCATAGTGTCAGTAGTGTCCTTGACAACCCTGCCAACCTTCGTATCGTCTGCAAACTTGGACATTAAGCTTGATATACCATCATCAATATCATTTATAAATACAGAAAACAATAATGGACCCAATACTGAACCCTGAGGGACTCCACTAATAACATTATTCCACGATGAGCAGTGTCCATTGATTACCACTCTGTCTTCTCCCCCTCAAACACCCCTCTATGCATTGCAGCAATTTGTCTCCAATGCCGCACTGCTCCAATTTGTGCAGCAGTCTTCCATGTGCAACAGTATCAAAAGCCTTTCTAAGATCCAAGTATATAATATCAAAGTTATTCCCTGCATCCAGTTCTTCTGTGACTGCATCATAGTATCCAATCAAATTGGTCAGGCAAGACTTCCCCTTAACAAAACCATGTTGTGTCTGAGCTATAACTGAAGTCTTGTCTAGATGATCCTGCAGTGCTTCTTTAACCAGTGCCTCCATTAATTTTCCAGGAACAGAAGTTAAACTAACAGGTCTATAATTACTTGTGTCGCCCTTTGATCCTCCTTTTAGAATTGGGGTCACATTTGCACATCTCCAGTCCATGGGTACTTTCCCCCGAGGCCAAGGAAGCTCTCATAATTATGGCTAAGGGTTTGCTTACTTCCTTTGCTGCCTCCTTTAATATGACTGGATAGATCCCATCCACCACGGGTGCCTTTCTTGTGTTTATCTTCAACAATTTCTCCTTCACTTTACTCTCAGTTATTACAAGATTCTCTAGCTCACTGCTAGAGTTGAATACACCTCTGGCTTTCCCCTCGCTAAATAACTCCTCATGTGTGAATGTCAATGCAAAATATTCATTTAGTTTGTTAGCTACCTGAGCAGGATCATCAACAGTTGACCCATCGATATCAAGTGGTCCAATCTGATTCATCCCCTCCCTTCTAAAGTTTACATAAGTAAAGAACTCTTTGCTTTTTTTCGTTGCATCCCTTGCCAAAGATTTCTCGTAATCTGCCTTCGCCTGCCTAACCTCCTTTGTAACTTGGTTACAGATCAACTTGTATCTATCATAGGCTTCTGTGTCACGTGTTAATTTGTATGTATCCCATGCATTTTTCTTCTCTGCCATATGTCTCATTAGTTCATCTGACATCCACTTAGGCCTAAACCTTGAACAATATTTCTTAGTTGGTATGTAAAGCCTAGTAGCTTCCAAGATAAGTTCTTTGAATGCTTCCCATTTTGAATTTGCTGTTGGTAACATCATCAGTTGGTCCCACTGTATAGAATTTAAATACTGTCTCAGTCCATCGTAGTCGCCTTTACGAAAGCAATAACCGTTCCCTCAACCCCTAATGGTAGTTACCTCTTTGAGTAAATCCCACTTCAGCACACTGTGATCACTGTCACCTAGTGGTTCATTTACCTGCAGGTTCTTAATGCATGAAGAATCACTGCTGATAATCAAATCAAGAGTATTACTCCCTCTAGTTGCCTCCCGAACATGCTGATGTAGAAAACAATCATCCAATAAATCCACAAAAGCCTTGCTAGTGTGTGAGTGACCAGCCTCCAAATTCCAGTCAATATTTGGGAAATTAAAATCTCCCATTATAAGACTCTCTGATTTACTGGCCAACTCTATTTCCCCATACAGTTTCTTATTATACTCATCAGAGTCATTAGGCCTATAGCACACTCCTACTCTCAATTTTGATCTCCCAATGCTTATGTCACACCAAACTGACTCGACACTGCACTGTCCAGCAGTATTGACTGGCTTCACTTCCTTGGATTTTATGTATTTCTTAATTAATAGCATAATCCCTCCTTCCTTCCTACCTGTCTATCCTTTCTGTAGACACTGTACTCCCCAAATTCCAGTTCTAGAAATGCAAATTCCAGAAATGCAAGTAAATAAATCTACAATCACTGTATATGATGCACTCAATTTTTAGACCCCAAATTTTTCGAAAAAGGGTGCGTCTTATACAAGGGGAAATTTGACAGTTTGATTTATTTATATTATAAATATAATTTTTCGAAAGTTTCTTTTATTAATAATTGGTAAATTTCATAATGGTTATTACAAGATCTTCCTTGAACACTTCATCACAGGGTACCATGACTCATATAGAAATAGCCGATGGTAATTTCCAGGTGAATCGTGATTTTATCCTTTGCAGAACCTGTGGCATGTATTCCAAGGTCGACCTAGTGGATAATCCTAGCTCTTTTCTTCGTCACCATTGTAAGGAGTGCACCAATCTTGTGTTACAATTTGGTGCATTGCTAGAACAATTTGAGTCACTGAAAAAACAGGTGCTTGCCCTCGAGAATAATGTAACTGGGAGCTTGTCAGGGACTAAGACTCTAGAAACATACCAAGTGATGCCCTACTGATTCGGGCCCCAGAACAGAATAACCAAGTGTGAACTACTCTGGTTCAAAAGGACTTAATACTATTAGGAGACTCCACTGTCAGGGAAATGGAAATATTTTTTGTAATAAGAAGAGGTGGACTAGAAGCAGGGTATGTCTGCCAGGCGCAACTATTAATGAAATCACCAACAGACTGTCAGATTTTAAGGGGGGGAAAAGAGAATATTATTATTCACGTGGGGACTAACAACATTAAGCATACACGATCTGACGATCTGTATGCTTTTATTGTATGTATTGTATTTTATTGTAGGCTATTGTATGCTAGACAAATACAGGTCATGGTGAAGAAATTCTTGAGTTAGGTCACAATGTCTATGTGTCCGCAATTCTGCCCAGGCACGATAGGAGGGATTATATACTGAAAGCCTTGTGGATTAACTCAAGACTTGAAAGACTCTGCAAGTCTTTTGGAGGAAAATTTCTATCAGCTTGGCCCACACTTGTAGGTAGAAGATATCTGTTTCGTAGAGACGGGATACATTTAAACAAAGGTGGTGCAAAGGTTTTTGCCAGTATTATTGAAGATACCTTAAAGGTTCAGGGAAACTGCTAGTGTGTGTGGGGGAGGGAACAAGGATAATATACATACGTTTATCTGATGTCAAATTAACTCTTGTGCATACCACAAAAGTATTGTTTGTTACCTCAACAGAACATAGTAGCAAGATGTTCTGAGGGCAAAAGCATTTTAAATGAACGGGTAGCAAATGCCAGGGAAGCGAGCTTAAATAACTTTAAGGGGTGTGTCTGGGTAGTTAACTTGTCATAACAATTATGACAAAAACACTATGTCACAATTGTTTATACAGTCATGTCAGAAGTGTTGTCAATAAAATGAGTGAATTCAAACTGCTGGTTAGGACAAGTAAAGCTGACATAATAGGGCTTACAGAAACGTAATACCACCCAGAGATAAGCATACGTTACATACCGTACTGATGAGTTTCAGTACGGTATTTTAATGTATTTAGGAAGGATAGGGAAGATAGAAGGGGCGGTGGAGTCATGCTTCTAATCAAAAGTAGCCTGAGCGCGACAAAAGCTTTCACGCATTCAGACATTTTGCATGCTAGTATAGAATCTGAATGGTGTGAGATAGTTGGAAGCAAAGGTATAATAAGATCGGGAATAATCTACAGGCCAGGTGATTGTGAAGAGTATGATGAGAGACTCTATATACAAATGGAATGGGCAAGTAGGCTTGAATGTCTTATTATTGGAGATTTCAATTTGCCTCTAAGTGATTGGACCAAATGGGAAGGAAACTCCACTTGGGGAACAAAATTTTTAAATCAACTAGATGATTGCTATTTGTATCAACATGGTTATTATAAGATGAGAGCTTGAAGGACAGGGTGGATGCCCTCGAAGGAACTAAACTGAGGGGCCCATCAAGCTCTCAGCTGCCCACATCAACAACAGAGCTTGCACTTGGTCATTGCGCAACACAGCGGCAACCCCCAAGGCAGAATGCGCTGGTCCCAAAGGAACTAGTAGTTGTTGGTGACTATATTGTCAGGGAAATGGGGAACATGCTTTGTAAAAAGGATAGGTGGACCACAGGACCAGGGTATGTCTGCCAGTGGCAAAGGTTGATGACGTTGTAGAGCAAATATCATCTTTTAAGGGCACAAAAAGTGATATAGTTGTACACATTGACACTAATGATATCAAGAGTAGGAGACCGGCAGAATTGCTTAACAAGTACAGGTCACTGTTGAAAAAAAGCGGTGAAATAGGGTTGAATTTGAAAGTGTCTGCAATTCTGCCCAAACACAATAGGGGGGAGTATATGATGAGAGGCTTATCGATCAATTCGGCCGTGGAAAGATTGTGCAAGGCTCAAGGGGTAGAATTTTTTTCAGCCTGCACTGTACTTGTTAACAGGAGAGATTGCTTCTACAGGGATGGGATACACTTAAATAGAAAGGGTGCAAGAATATTTGCTGATGCTATCGAGGCAGTGTTAGGTGGGTCGGAAAACTGCTAGCTTGGGGGAGACAAAGACGAATAGATTAACAGTAGCCACTGGCAGAGGTGAAAGAGATTCTTGCACTGCTTCTATTGGAATGAGCAGAAGCCTGAAAAACAAGATGCAGGATATTTCAGAGACTGCTGGAAGTCATTGCGGTACAAGTAAACACATGGGTTGTGTTAGGGTAGTTAAGAATAGAAATAGGTGCACGTATACTTGCGTGTACACCAATGCTAGGAGTTTAGTAAATAAATTTGATGAATTTGAGGTATTGCTCAAAACATCAAAGGCAGATATTGTTGGGATATCAGAGACGTGGTGTCACACAGATATAAGGAATGCAGAACTGGAATTTGGGGAGAACAACGTCTACAGAAAGGACAGACTGGATAGGAAGGGAGGAGGGATTATGCTATTAGTTAAGAAATCCAAGGAAATGAAGCCAGTGGACATCGCTGGACAGTGCAGTGTCGAGTCAGTTTGGTGTGACATAAGCATTGGGAGATCAAAATTGAGAGTAGGAGTGTGCTATAGGCCTAATGACTCTGATGGGTTAATAAGAAACTGTACGGGGAAATAGAGTGGGCCAGTAAATCAGAGAGTCTTATAATGGGAGATTTTAATTTCCCAGATATTGACTGGAATTTGGGGGCTGGTCACTCACACACTAGCAAGGCTTTTGTGGATTTATTGGATGATTGTTTTCTACATCAGCATGTTCGGGAGGCAACTAGAGGGAGGAATACTCTTGATTTGATTATCAGCAGTGATTCTTCATGCATTAAGAATCAGCAGATAAATGAACCACTAGGTGGCAGTGATCACAGTGTGCTGAAGTGGGATTTACTCAAAGAGGTAACTACCATTAGGGGTAAAGGGAAGAGTTATTGCTTTCGTAAAGGCGACTACGATGGACTGAGACAGTATTTAAATTCTATACAGTGGGACCAACTGATGATGTTACCAACAGCAAATTCAAAATGGGAAGCATTCAAAGAACTTATCTTGGAAGCTACTAGGCTTTACATACCAACCAAGAAATATTGTTCAAGGTTCAGGCCTAAATGGATGTCAGATGAACTGATGAGGCATATGGCAGAGAAGACACATGCATGGGATACATACAAATTAACACATGACACAGAAGCCTATGATAGATATAAGTTGATCTGTAACCAAGTTACAAAGGAGGTTAGGCAGGCGAAGGCAGATTACGAGAAATCTTTGGCAAGGGATGCAACGAAAAACAGCAAAGAGTTCTTTACTTATGTAAACTCTAGAAGGAAGGGGATGAATCAGATTGGACCACTTGATATCAATGGGTCAACTGTTGATGATCCTGCTCAGGTAGCTAACAAACTAAATGAATATTTTGCATCGACATTCACACATGAGGAGTTATTTAGCGAGGGGAAAGCCAGAGGTGTATTCAACTCTAGCAGTAAGCTAGAGAATCTTGTAATAACTGAGAGTAAAGTGGAGGAGAAATTGTTGAAGATAAACACAAGAAAGGCATGCGAGGTGGATGGGATCTATCCAGTTATATTAAAGGAGGCAGCAGAGGAAGTAAGCAAACCCTTAGCCCAATTATGAGAGCTCCCAATTATGAGAGCTTCCTTGGACTCAGGGGAGGTACCCACAGACTGGAGATGTGCAAATGTGACCCCAATTCACAAAGGAGGATCAAAGGCTGACACAGTAATTATAGAACTGTGAGTTTAACTTCTGTTCCGGGAAAATTAATGGAGGCACTAGTTAAAGAAGCACTGTAGGATCATTTAGACAAGACTTCAGTTATAGCTCGGACACAGCATGGTTTTTTAAGGGGAAGTCGTGCCTGACCAATTTGATTTGATACTATGATGCAGTCACAAAGGAACTGGATGCAGGGAATAACTTTGATGTTATATACTTGGATCTTAGAAAGGCTTTTGATACTGTTGCACATGGAAGACTGCTGCACAAATTGGAGCAGTGTGACATTGAAGGCAAATTGCTGCTGTGGATAAAGGGTTGGCTGAGGGGGAGAAGACAGAGAGTGGTAATCAATGGACACTGCTCGTAGTGGACTAATGTTATTAGCGGAGTCCCTCAGGGCTCAGTGTTGGATCCATTATTGTTTTCTGTATTCATAAATGATATTGATGATGGTATATCAAGCTTAATGTCAAAGTTTGCAGACGATACAAAGGTAGGCATGGTTGTCAAGGACACTACTGACACTATGCTGCTGCAACAGGATCTGGAAAGGTTGAGCAGATGGGCTGAGAGGTGGCAAATGAAGTTTAACATTGACAAATGTAAAGTACTACACATGGGAAACAGCAACCCCAGAGCAACGTATCAACTCTGTGGTACTACACTGACAGTGGTATATAATTAAAGGGACCTGGGGGTAGTGCAGGAAGATATGAAGTTCTCTGAGCAGTGCAGACAGGCTGCAAGAGTAGCTCATGGTGTATTGTCAATGATATATAGGAATTTTTCTAGCAGTGATAAGGAGGTGATTATTCCCTTGTATAAGGCAATGGTCAGGCCACACCTAGAGTACTGTATACAGGTCTGGAGGCCTCATTTCAAGAAAGATGTAGAGCTGCTGGAACGAGTGCAGAGAAGGGCAACAAGATTAGTGAATGGAACAAAGGGGTGCTCTTACGAAGAAAGGCTTAAGTTTTGCAAATTACAGTGTCTGGAGACTAGGCAGCGGCGAGGTGATCTGATAGAAGTCTATAAAGCCTTGAATGGTTTGAGCATGCTCAATTCTGATGGGATTCCTCCTCTCGCTCAGAATAATCACCTGAGAGTGCATAAATTCAAATTGAGGAAAGACAGATTGAGGAAAGACACCCTTTAGCCAGCGGGTGGTTGGTTGGTGGAACAGACTTCCATCCCTTGTCGTGGAAGTTGATAGCCTAAATAAGTTTAAGGCTCAGCTGGACAGGTATTTTGAACGAACAGAGGGGTGAAGTGGAAGTGGTTTCTTTTTTTTTTTTTTCTTTTTTTCTTTTTTTTTTTTTTCTTTTTTTTTTTTTTTTTTGGCTGATGCTGCATAAGCTTGCTTTCTTGCATCAAATGCCTCTACTAATTAGGGAAAAGAATAATAACCATGTTGAAGAATAATACTAGGGAAAAGAATTCTCTAGACCTCATCACCACCCATGAACCAGATGACATAATAGGGCTGACAGTACAGGACCAATAGCAGGAAGTGAAAGTTTGTTGTTGTTTGGGAGCATTAAGCAACTAAGGCCATATTGCTCCGGGAATATGCGGTGGTCATTCCCTGACCTTTCCGCATCCTCCGTATTTTGTGGTGACGGGCTCAAACCCCAGTCTAATCAAGAAGCGTGTGCTACGCACAGCTGCTCCTTCCCACCTGGCTACGGAGGCGACTAGCAGGAAGTGATCATAGAGTTCTACGGTGGATGATGAAGAGAGAGGTAGCAGTAGTTAAAGGAATGGATTGTAATTTCAGGAAAGGAAATTACAATGCCTTAAGGTGCTACATAGCCTCTATTAACTAGGTAGATATCTCAGAGAGAGCAAATACAAATGAATTATGTTATACCTTTGATCCTTGAGGTTGTCACAGACATTCTCTCAGATATGCCAGACAAGCTGCAATTGGTACCAGAGAGTCTAAAATGCTGATAGAACTGACACTTAAGAATTGACATGCTGATGATTAAAGTGACACTTAAGTCAAGTGGATCCAATTTCGTCGAAGTCCAGATGGTCTGTGACAGCCAAATCCTCTGCTTGCACCTTCACAATGGTGGGACTGTTAGTAATCCTAGGTATAACAACCATGCACATGCACAGTGGGTGACCACCCAGGTGTGAACCAACGTAAGCAAGGATCGAGGTTTGGCACCCACACCACATGGAGGAATGCTGCCCTTCTGTGTTACCAGGCAATACTAGATGGTAGATGGCTCTCATCAACCGGTTCAATAACACCACTTTGCTTATTGGAGGCTTGAAGTGATGGAATACATATTTAGTCTCCAGAGCCAAGTTCCGGTCAACCCTTCCCCATCTCTTCCATCATGCAGTATGATTGATGACTTTTTGAGATTACAATGAACATAGTGGCGAGATCCAATCGTCCTTACATTTCGAGGGTACAGCACCAAAACTGTGTTCGCAGGCCGGCCGCTAGTTAGTACACTGGACCAAACCTATTGGCAACTCTCTAGAAGGTTTTCGGATCAGCTAACTCTACTTAGCCAAATAGTGACTGGAGTGCGTCGAGTAGTGTGTATGCAGGGGGCATTGTCGAGGCCACATTATGTCAAGGATCTGGGTATATTCTTACCATGTGAATGCCATGTCCAAAAATTTCATTACTTCATACAGCATGTCCCTCCCACTTTTTCTTACTATTGAATACACCATGAATTGTCAAACTAATAGAGTAAGCTTATCTGCGAAAAGATCTAAATCTCCCAAACAATTCTTAAATAATTGCACATATATAAGTGGTCTCAATTCTAATCTCAACTATGTCTATTTCCACTTGCGTCTGTCAAACCCCATGTACTTTTTCTGACAGAATCTCAGTTATCGGTTGATTTTTTTTATTTTTATTTTTTTATGTGAACCCCAAACACGAGAGGTATTAGAACCTATAGTACTTAGTACCGTGCTTCGGTTGGAGGTTGAGAAGATGAAAGAAGATATTTGTTGACATTGGACTTGAACTTCTGTAGATTGTAATTTTCAGGAAATACGTATGAAGGAAGGTTGTTCCAGAAAACAGCAGTTGAATGAATAAATGAGGAAGATGAAAAGTTGGTTCTGTGGGTTTGAAGTTGGATGGTAAATGGATGTTGGCGGCACGTGTTCGGACTGTTTTGAAAGAGAGAGCGGGAATTATAGAAGCCAATTCAGAAGAACAGTGCCCATGAAAGTATCTGTAGAAGAGGCATGCAGCAGAAACAGTACATCTATGAGAAAGCAAGTGGAGAGACTGTTAGAGATGAATCATTAATTAACCTAACTGCCCTCTTCTGAATGGAATCAAGAAGCCTGAGAGAGGTTTTGGTGGCACCACCCCAGATGTGGGAACAATATTCCATGGCAGGGCGGATTTGCGATTTATACAGAGTGAGCAGCTGTTTGGAAGAAAAGTAACGCCGAGAGCGAAAGAGAAAACCAAGTTTTTTAGATGCAGAGGAAGCAATATTTGTAATGTGGTTGTGCCAAGAGAGATTAGAAGTCAGGGTAATCCCCAAAAGAGATATATCATTTTGTCTAGAAATCGGAGTGTCACTAAAGATAAGCAGATAAGCATAGGAGCAGAAGAATCCTTTTTGCGAGATATAAGACAAGACTGAGTTTTAGAAGGGTTGAAATCAACTAAGTTGTCTTTGCCCCACTGGAGAATTACCTGAAGATTGGCATTTAAAGAATTGGTAGCAGATTTTCGAGAAGTTCAAGCTGATTGAGCAGGACAAGGTTTCTCAAAACGGAAAGTTGAATGCAATGTGCTATCATCGGCAAAACTATGGATAGGATTTCCAGTCAATGGAAGGTCATTGATATACAAGAGGAAAAGAGTGGGGGAAAGAACTGAACCTTGGGGGACACCAGAATTAGTGGAGAAGTTAGAAGACAGAGAGCCATTTACCATCACCTTCAGTGAGCAATCAGAGAGAAAACTGGATAACCAATTACTAAAAACAGTTGACAAACCATAAGATAGAAGCTTGTTAAGAAGACCTTTATGCCAAATACAATCAAAAGCCTTTGAGATGTCAAGAGCAACTACTTGTGTTTCACCGAACCTTTCCATTGAATTAGTCCATAAATGGGTAACATAAGCCAGAATATCACCAGTGGATCGACACTGACGGAATCCATACTGGCGATCGTTGATCAGACGGAAGATATCTAGGTAGTTTACGAGTTGGCGGTTAATTGATTTCTCCATTACTTTAGAAAGAGTAGAAGTAATTGCAATGGGACAATAATTGGATGGGAGGGATTTGTCACCCTTTTTTAGGAACTGGCTGGATATGAGCAAATTTCCAAGCAGAAGGTAAAACACCTTTGGAATAAGAAAGTGAAAAAAGTCGACTAAGAATAGGAGTAAGTTCAGGAGCACAGGTTTTGAGAACAAGTGGAGAAATACCATCAGGACCTGGAGCTTTCTTAGCATCAAGATTCATCAAATTCCTTCTGATATCCTTTTGACGGAAGACCACAGGAGGCATTGAATGGAGCGTGTTGGGAATGGTGGGAGGTGTTTTACCAAGATCATTAATACATGAGCTGGAAGAAAAATGGGATGCTAGCAGGTCAGCTTTATCCTTGGCTGAAGTGACAACAGAACCATCTAGTTTGGAGAGAGGTGGGAGCAGTGATGGGCAAAAGCTGCGGCCAATGGCTTTTGCAAGAGACCAGAATGCTCGGCTACCATTAGGGCAAGAAGCAAGTTTTCTACTCTTAGCCTGTTCAAACTCTAGTTTGGACTGATTAATAACTGCTTTACAATTGTTGCGAGCTTTGGTGTAGGCAGAAAATGAAACTGATGAATTAGAAACAAGCCAATTACAATATGCAACTTTTTCTCTTGGACAGCCTTAGCACATTTATTGGAAAACCAAGGTTTAGATAAAGGACGAGATTTTAAAGTGGAGTGTGGGATAAAGGATTCCATTCCTGCAAGAATAATTTTACTGACACGATCTGAGCAAACGTTGACATCAGAAGCTTTGAAACAGTAATCCGACCAAGGAAAAGAAGAAAAGAAGTCTTGCAAATCATCCCATTTTGCATTCTTGTAATGCCAAACAACACGAGGTTCGGAATAGCCATGAGATAAAGGTTCCATTGGAGAAGAGACAATCACCAAGTTGTGATCTGAAGTGCCTAAAGGACCTCTCACTTCGACCGTGTACTTAGAAGGGTTTGTGAGAAAAATATCAAGCGTATCGGCTGTATGATTAGGATTGTCTGGTGTTCTTGTAGGTAACCGAACAATCTGTGCTAGTCATCAGTAATTGCAAAAGCCTCAGCATCTCGACCTGCTGGGTCGGTGTGACTAGAAAACGGAAGCCAGCTGGAGTTGTGAACATTAAAATCACCAAGAAAAATTACCTCACCGTTAGGAAAGTTGGACTGGAGAAAGTCAAGTTGCAAAGAGAGGAAGTCAGAGACCTCCAAGTGATTAGTGGAGTTGGGAGAACGGTAGAGACAACAGATGAATTTGACACAATGAGGTAGAGAGATTTTAAGCCAGAGAAGATCAAAGAGAGGAGATTCCAAATTGCCAAGTCTCTGACAGGGAATATCAGAACGGACATATGCACAAGTACCACCTTTGAGGTGAAAGGAATCATACAGCGAATAATTTGGGCATCTGAGATGAGCAGTAGTTGAATCAACCAATAACTGAGATTCTGACAGAAAAAGTACATGGGGTTTGGCAGACTCCAAATGGAAATGGACATCGTTGGGATTAGAATTGAGACCACGTATATTTGTGAAATGAATTGGAAGTCCTTGGGAGGTTTAGATCTTTTCGCAGATAAGCTTGCTCTATTAGTTTGACAATTCATGGTGTATTCAATATTAAGAAAAAGTGGATGGGACATGCTGTATGAAGTAATGAAATTTTTGGATATGGCGTACATGACATAACGTGGCCACGACAATACTCCCCACATACACACTACTCGGACTCCCTCCAGTCACTATCTGGCAGAGTAGAGGTAGCAAGATTATACACTAGCTGATCCGGAAGCCTCCTTGAGAGTTACCAATAGGTTCGGTCTGGTGTACTAACTAGTGGCCGGCCTGCGAACACCGTTTTAGAGCTGTACCTTCGAAATGTAAGGAATATTGGATCTCGCCACGAAGTTCATCATAACCTCAAAAGTCATCAATCATACTGCATTGAGAGATAGGGAAGGGATGACCGGAACTTAGCTCTAGAGACTAAACATGGGTTCCACCACTTCAAGCCTCCAATAAGCAAAGTGGTGGTATTTCACCGGTTGATGAGAGTCATCTACCACCTAGTACTGCCTGGTAACATAGAGGGGCGGTATTCCTCCATGTGGTGTGGGCGCCACACCTCGACCCCTGCATACGTTGGTTCACACCTGGGTGGTCACCCACCATGTACTTGTGCATGGAGGTTATACCCAGGATTACTAACAGTCCAACCATCGTGAAGGTGCAAGCAGAGGATTAGGCTGTCACAGACTCCAGACTTCGCCGAAATTGGGTCCACTTGACTTGAGTGTCACTCGAATATCAGTTCCATCAGCATTTTAGACTCCCAGGTAGCAAGTACAGCTTGTCTGGCATATCTGAGAGAATGTCTGTGTCAACCTCAAGGACCCCAAGGATTAAACTACTGCTCATTTCAGTTGCTCAAATTATTCACTGTACGATTCCTTTCACCTCAAAGGTGGTACTTATGCATATGTCCATTCCGATATTACCTGTTAGAGACTTGTTAATTTGGAATCTCCTCTTTTCAATCTTCTCTGGCTCAAAATCTCTCTACCTCACTGTATCAAATTCATATGTTGTCTCTACCGTTCTCCCAACTCCACTAATCACTTCGAGTTCTTTGACTTCCTCTCTTTGCAACTTGACTTTCTCTAGTCCAACTTTCCTAACTGTGAGGTAATTTTCCTTGGTGAATTTAATTCTTCACAACTCCAGCTGGCTTCCGTTTTCTAGTCACACTGACCCAGCTGGTAGAGATGCTGAGGTTTTTGCAATTACTAATGATCTTGCACAGATTGTTCATGTATCTAAAAGAATACCGGACAATCTTAACCATACAGCCAACACGCTTGATCTTTTTCCCACAAACAATCCTTTTAAGTACACGTCGAAGTGAGAGGTCCTATAGGCACCTCAGATCACAACTTAGTCACTGTCTCTTCTCCAATGGAGCCTTTATCTCATGGCTATTCTCAACCTTGTATTATTTGGCATTATAAGAATGCAAATTGGGATGACCTGCAAGATTTCTTTTCTTCTTTTCCTTGGTCGGATTACTGTTTCAAAACTTCTGATGTCAACGTTTGCTCAGATCGTGTCAGTGAAATTATTCTTGCAGGAATGGAATCCTTTATTCCACACTCGACTTTAAAATCTCAAACTTTATCTAAACCTTGGTTTTCCAATAAATGTGCTAAGGCTGTTCAAGAGAAGAACATTGTTTCTAATTCTTCGGTTTCATTTTCTGTCTACATCAAAGCTCGCAACAATGGTAAAGCAGTTATTAATCAGTCCAAACTAGATTTTGAACAGGCTAATAGTAAAAAACTTGCTTCTTGACCTAATGATAGCCAAGCATTCTGATCTCTTGCCAAAGCTATTGGCCGCAACATTTGCCCATCTCTGCTCCCACCTCTGTCCAAACTAGATGGTTCTGTTGTCACTTCAGCCAAGGATAAAGCTGACATGATAGCATCCCATTTTCCTTCCAACTCATGTATTAATGATCTCAGTAAAATACCTCCCACAATTCCCAACACACTCCGGTCAATGCCTCCTGTGGTCTTCCGTCAAAAGGATGTCACAAGGATTTTGTCAAATCTTGATGCTAAGAAAGCTCCAGGTCCGAATGGTATTTCTCCACTTGTTTTCAAAACCTGTGCTACAGAACTTACTCCTGTTCTTTGCCGCCTTTTTTCACTTTCTTATTCCTAATCTGTTTTTCATTCCGTTTAGAAATCAGTTCTTATCCAGCCAGTTCCTAAAAAGGGTGGCAAATTCCTCCCGTCCAATTATCGTCCCATTGCAATAACTTCTACTCTTTCTAAAGTAATGGAGAAATCAATTAACCTCCAAGCCTTAAACTACCTGGAAACCTTCTGTCTGATTAAAGATCGCCAGTATGGATTCTGTCAGTGTCAATCCACTGGTGATATTGTGGCTTATGTTACCCATTTATGGACTAATTCAATGGAAAAGTTCGGTGAAACACAATCAGTTGCTCTTGACATCTCAAAGGCTTTTGATCATGTCTGGCATAAAGGTCTTCTAAACAAGCTTCCATCTTATGGTTTGACAATTTTTTTTGTAATTTGTTATCCAGTTTTCTCTCTGATCACTCACTGAAGGTTATGGTAGATGTCTCTCTGTCTTCTAACTTCTCCACTAATGTCAGTGACCCCCAAGTTTCAGTTCTTTCCCCCACTCTTTTCCTCTTGTATATTAATGACCTTCTTCCATTGACTGGAAATCCTATCCATAGTTTTGCCGATGATAGCACATTGCATTCCACTTTACATTTTGAGAAACCTTGCGCTGCGCAATCAGCTTCAACTTCTTGAATATCCACTGCCAATTCCTCAACTTAGCATTAGCATTAGTAGAGGCATTTGATGCAAGAAAGCAAGCTTATGCAGCATCAGCCAAAAAAAAAAAAAAAAAAAAACCCACTTCCACTTCACCCCTCTGTTCGTTCAAAATACCTGTCCAGCTGAGCCTTAAACTTATTTAGGCTATCAACCTCCATTACAAGGGATGGAAGTCTGTCCCACCAACCAACCACCCGCTGGCTAAAGGCAAATTTCCGCACGTCTATCCTACATCTGTCTTTCCTCAATTTGAATTTATGCCCTCTCAGGTGATTTTTCTGAGCTAGAGGAAGAATCCCATCAGCATTGAGCATGCTTAAACCATTCAAGGCTTTATACACCTCTATCAGATCACCTCGCTGGTGCCTAGTCTCCAGACACTGTAATTTGCAAAACTTAAGCCTTTCTTCGTAAGAGCACCCCTTTGTTCCATTCACTAATCTTGTTGTCCTTCTCTGTACTCGTTCCAGCAGCTCTACATCCTTCTTGAAATGAGGCCTCCAGACCTGTATACAGTACTCTAGGTGTGGCCTGACCATTGCCTTATACAATGGAATAATCACCTCCTTATCCCTGCTGGAAAAATTCCTGTATATCATTGATAATACTCCATGAGCTACTCTTGCAGCCCGTCTGCACTGCTCAGAGAACTTCATATCTGCCTGCACAACCACCCCCAAGTCCCTTTCATTCTCTACCATTGTCAGTGTAGTACCACAGAGTTGATACGTTGCTCTGGGGTTGCTGTTTCCCATGTGTAGTACTTTACATTTGTCAATGTTAAACTTCATTTGCCACCTCTCAGCCCATCTGCTCAACCTTTCCAGATCCTGTTGCAGCAGCTTAGTGTCAGTAGTGTCCTTGACAACCCTGCCAACCTT
This sequence comes from Mastigoproctus giganteus, assembly GCF_048544385.1. Classification (NCBI taxonomy): domain Eukaryota; kingdom Metazoa; phylum Arthropoda; class Arachnida; order Uropygi; family Thelyphonidae; genus Mastigoproctus; species Mastigoproctus giganteus. Next base: position 661,677 of record NC_143588.1, read on the forward strand.
TGTATCATCTGCAAACTTGGACATTAAGCTTGATATACCATCATCAATATCATTTATAAATACAGAAAACAATAATGGACCCAACACTGAGCCCTGAGGGACTCCACTAATAACATTAGTCCACGATGAGCAGTGTCCATTGATTACCACTCTCTGTCTTCTCCCCCTCAACCACCCCTTTATCCATAGCAGCAATTTGCCTCCAATGTCACACTGCTCCAATTTGTGTAGCAGTCTTCCATGTGCAACAGTATGAAAAGCCTTTCTAAGATCCAAGTATATAATATCAAAGTTATTCCCTGCATCCAGTTCTTTTGTGACTGCATCATAGTATCCAATCAAGTTGGTCAGGCAAGACTTCCCCTTAACAAAACCATGCTGTGTCTGAGCTATAACTGAAGTCTTGTCTAAATGATCCTGCAGTGCTTCTTTAACCAGTGCCTCCATTAATTTTCCTGGAACAGAAGTTAAGCTCACAGGTCTATAATTACTTGTGTCAGCCTTTGATCCTCCTTTGTGAATTGGGGTCACATTTGCACATTTCCAGTCTATGGGTACCTCCCCTGAGTCCAAGGAAGCTCTCATAATTATGGCTAAGGGTTTGCTTACTTCCTTTGCTGCCTCCTTTAATATAACTGGATAGATCCCATCCACCCCGGGTGCCTTTCTTGTGTTTATCTTCAACAGTTTCTCCTCCACTTTACTCCCAGTTATTTCAAGATTCTGTAGCTTACTGCTAGAGTTGAATACACCTCTGGCATTCCCCTTGCTGAATAACTCCTCATGTGTGAATGTCGATGCAAAATATTCATTTAGTTTGTTAGCTACCTGAGCAGGATCATCAACAGTTGACCCATCAATATCAAGTGGACCAATCTGATTCATCCCCTGCCTTCTAGAGTTTACATAAGTAAAGAACTCTTTGCTGTTTTTCTTTGCATCCCTTGCCAAGGATTTCTCGTAATCTGCCTTCGCCTGCCTAACCTCCTTTGTAACTTGGTTGCATATCAACTTGTATCTATCATAGGCTTCTGTGTGATGTGTTAATTTGTAAGTATCCCATGCATTTTTCTTCTCTGCCATATGCCGATCTCAGGTAATTCTCCAGTGGGGCATAGACAACTTAGTTGATTGCAATCCTTCTAAAACTCAGTCTTGTCTTATATCTCACAAAAAAGGATTCTTCTTCTCCTATGCTTATCTTTGCTGACACTCCGATTTCTAGACAAAATGATATATCCCTTTTGTGGATTACCCTGACTTCTAATCTCTCTTGGCACAAGCCCATTACAAATATTGCTTCCTCTACAACTAAAAATCTTGGTTTTCTTTTTCGCTCTCGTTGTTATGCTTCTTCCAAACAGCTGTTTGAACAGCTGTTCAAACAGCTGTTTGGAAGAAACAGCTGATTGTTCCCACATCTGGGGTGGTACCCCCAAAACCTCTCTCAGGCTTCTTGATTCCGTTCAGAAGAGGCAGTTAGGTGAATTAATGATTCGTCTCTAACTGAGTCTCTCCACTCACTGTCTCATAGACGTACTGTTTCTGCTGCATGCCTCTTCTACTGATATTTCCATGGGCGCTGTTCTTCTGAATTGGCTTCTATAATGCCCGCTCTCTCTTTCAAAACAGTCTGAACACATGCCGCCACCAGCTTTCCTTCATACGTATTTCCTGAAAATTACAGTCTACAGAAGTTCAAGTCCAATGTCAACAAATATCTTCTTTCGTCTTCTCAACCTCCAACCCAAGCTTGGTACCAAGTACTATAAATTCTAATACCTGTCGTGTTTGGGGTTTACATTTAAAAAAAAAAAAAAAACATTAATCACAGAAGCCTTGAATGCTTATATACCATTAAAAAAATATATACTCCACGAGGAGGATTCCAAGTTGGATGAATAATGAAGTTGCCAAATTACTTGAGCAGAAAAAGATGGCATGGACATGTTACAGAGCAATAAAAAGTACTGAAGCCTGTAATAGGTACAAATTGATCTGTAATAATGCCACTGAAAAGGCTAGGTTGGCAATGGCAGATTATGAGAAATCGCTGGCAAACAGGGGGAATAAAGAATTCTTCACATATATAAATGCAAAGAAGGGAAGGACAAATCAGTTCGGACCCTTATGTAACGGAAATGGGATAGTATATTCTCCAGCTGAAGTTGCAGATGAATTCAACAGTTACTGTGCATTGATATTTACAGAAGAAAAACCCTTCATGTCAATGAGAAATTCTGGAAGTGAAACAGTAAAAAAAGTAATTAATGACGTTGAAATTTCATGTTTATTTAATGAAAAAAACGTTTGAGCCCAAAAGGCCAGTAAGGCTCCTGGGGTTGATAGCATTTACACTATAATCTTAAGGGAGGCGGCAAGTGAGTGCATTTGAGCCATTGAGGCTAATTATGAGAGCATCACTGGACTCAGGAGTGATTCAGTTGGATTGGAACTTGCTAATGTATCTCCGATACATAAGGGCGGTTCTATGGGTGAAGTGGGAAATTACTAGCCAGTTAGTCTAACTTTTTAGTATTAGGGAAAATCATGGTGACTATGATCAAGGCTGTAATTCAGGATCACTTAGATAGAAATGGAATTCTGAAGGATACTCAGCATGGTTTTGTAAAGGAAAAACCATGTTTATCTAATCTGGTTAGCTCTTTTGATAGGGTCACTGAAGAGCTGTACTTAGGGAATAATTTCGATGTTGTTTATTTGGATTCAGCAAAGCATTTGACTCAATCCCACATGAGTGGTTATTTTATAAGCTGAGATAGGTTGGAATCACAGGGAAAAATCCTTAGATGGATAGCAGGGTGGCTTCAGGGCAGGAGGCAGAGGGTTGTGATAAATGGTTATTCCTCAGATTGGTTTGATGTAAGAAGTGGGGTTCCCCAAGGATCAGTATTAGGACCATAGTTGTTTTTGATTTTCATAAATGACATCGATGAAGGGATAGAGGGCGTGACATCTAAATTTGCAGATGATATAAAGATTGGTACAGTAGTTAATGATTTCCACCAAGTAGAGCTTCAGAATGACCTATATTGGCTTCAGCGATGTTCGGAAAAATGGCAGCTCTGCTTTAATCCATCAAAGTGCAAGGTATTGCACCCAGGGAACAGTAACCCCAAAATAACTTATACACTTGGCAGAGTTGAACTAAAGCCGGTAATGGAGGAAAGGGACGTGGGTATTACGATATGGTCAGATATGAAGTTCTCTGAACACTGCAGACCGGTTTCAAGGAGGGCCCATGGTGTTCTATCGATGATTTATCGAACAATTGCTAGTAGAGATAAGAACGCCATAATCCCATTATATAAGGGTATTGTAAGGCCACACTTGGAATACTGTGTTCAAATATGGAGACCGCACCTAAAGAAAGATATTGTTCTTCTTGAAATTGTCCAAAGACGGGTAACTCGCCTGATGAGATCGGCAAAAGGGCGCCCATATGAGGAAAGACTTTGAATGTGGGTCGCAGATCTTGGAAACCAGGCACTTTAGAGGAGACTTGATTGAGGTGTTTAAGGTTCTGAGACGCATAAAAAAATGAATAAGGATGAAATTTTCACGGTTATAAATGATTCTAGAACTAGGGGCCATAATTTAAAGTTATGGGGGGAGTCGTTTAGACTGGATTGCAGGAAGTTTTATTTTAGCCAGTGAGTTATAAATTACTGGAATAAGTTACCTACATGGGTGGTAGAGGCTAACAGTCTGAGGAAATTCAAAGGTCAGCTGGATAATTACTTAAGGGAGGAGGGATGTGCATAAGTTGTCCATTTCCTTTTCTCTTATTAATTTTTATTTTTTTTATTTTATTATTATTTTTTAAAATTTTCTTCATATTATTATTTTGTTTTTATTATTTTATTTTATGTATTTTTTTTATTTTATTTTATTATTATTTTTTAAAATTTTCTTCATATTATTATTTTGTTTTTATTATTTTATTTTATGTATTTTTTTTTATTTTATTTTATTATTATTTATTTTATTTATTTTTTTTTTTGCCTGGTGCAGCATAAGCCATAGACTTCCTTGAACCATGTGGCTATTATTACTAATATCGGCTAGAAGAGAATAAAAGCACAGAATAACATTTGAAAGTCTTTAAAATATACCTAAGAATGTAAAACAAAATTAGCTAATTAATTATATTCCAATTTATAAAAAAAAGGGAAATTATATTAATAGAATAAAATAAGTCAGAAGAAAATAATCTGAGAGGGCTCACCATTAAAATACTGAAATATATCACTCATATGAGAAGAATGCATCTCAGTTATTTCAGATGAACTACTTTTTTTAACCATTTCCTCAAGCAAATTATTCTTTTGTTTATAATGTGCTACTTTAGGTCCAGAAATATCTGCATTAGACCCACTGATATGGTTTTCAGCTTCTGGTTTCATTAATTGTTTAAAATCTTCATCTGGAGTAGTTGCAAGAGGAAGAATTATGTCTTTGACCTCAACAGAATTAACAGGAGTTAATAAAAGATTATTTGTTAAATGATTTGCTTCAGTAAGGTCATTCTGACTTTCTTCTGGTATATCTTCTAATTCATCATACATGTAGAAGGGATGTTCACTACAAGAGGGAAACATTTGCTTAACCTCAAGCAACATTGGCGCTTCGTTTTCAGCATCATTGTAAGAAATATTAGTAGATAGAGGATCACCAGTTATTTCACTGCCTGGCTCTTCTTTTTCGGGATCAGTTATACTTTTCATCACTAAGCAAAAGAAAGAATGCATGCAAAAAAGCATGCAAAAACTAAAATACCAAAAACATGCAAATATCATGCAATTTAAAAAACCAAATAAAGCAGCCCACAATTAAATTTAGAGCAAAAATTAGAGGAAAAAATTAAATAGGTTGATATTGAAAAATTAATACACTACAGTTATTAACACATCAAAACAATAAATTTAGGTAAGGAAGCCATAACTTAATTATATTCATGCATCATGCAATTTCAAATTAAATTTACTATAAATTTATATAGATGATACTATTAACGTTTAGAAAATGTACTTTCACCAGAATTTACATATAATTTATTAATGGTTTTAGTCAGTTAAAGTAGAAATTAAAAATATGATAATGTTTTCACCAGTTGGGGAATGCAGAAATACAACTAAAATCTGCTTATAAGATTGCCACTTGCCCAGACATATTTTTTATTTCAAAATATATAAGAGCAATAAAGCTCAATCCTTCCTACTTTAATACTATTTGTAAAATATATGAGGATTAACTCACACCTTTTTATAGGAAATTCTTCGGCCCGACGCTCACATCAAATTAATACAATTAATACATTATATAAAACTAAATTTATGACATAATATTATGGTTTAAAATTGTTAATATATAGAGGTTTCTTAAAAATAATCCTGTATTCAATTTCCATAATCTACTCACTGCCAAAAGTAAGAGCATAGAGAAGCCGATGCACATCAACCCACTAAAAACTAAACCATCCAGCAATAATGGACTGGAAATTGAAGACAATTGTCAAATTTACTAAAATATTATAGGCTAATCTTCTTAATAAAGGACAAAGTTATTTCGGGGTGGTCCGTGCTCACAAGAAGTAAAGTGACACTTAACAATCTCCACTCTCTTTTATACTAAGAATAAGATTCAATTTAGCATACCGCGACGAGATTATTTTTATTAACCAATGCAAATAATGTTATTTACACATGCGCATAAAGGTCCATGAGTCCGAAATCGTGTACGGTCTACATACATTTATAGCATTAGGGTTTAACTTCATTTCAAGTGTTTCGGCAATTAGGAATTTTGTATATTCATATTGTGTATTAATTACTCTTGCCTCATTACATATGGTTTTCATGGATGGCATGAAAGGAAAGTTCAGATGCACCTGTCCTTTTTGTCCTTGCCTGGTGTTGTTGTATTCGTATTGAAAGATAATTTTCGGTAGAACCAATATAAAAAGAGTTACATTCTCCACACGCAATGTTATAGATGGTACGTTGTTGGTACATTCCGGATTAACAACTGTAGTTTTCTTCCTCATCTTCAATACTGCGTAGAGTTTACTTATGGGTTGCGCAACAATTTTAAATTCCATGTTTTTAAAAATACTAATGAATTGATTATACCATTGTTGTACATAAGGAACTTTAATAAAAAAATATTTTTGTGTAATGTTTTTATTATTAAGTGAAACCGATTCTTATTTTTGTTTCGCCTGTCACTGAATATTCTCAATTATACCTAATGTATATCCCCTGTAGAAAAATCTTGTAGAAAGTTCCCTAAGTTCATTATTAAGAGATTCCTGTGTAGAACTATATCTGTATACATTACAGAATTGGTTAAAAATGATACTTCTTTTATAAGTAAAAGGGTGATAACTTGAATAATGTAAAAATTTCCCTGTGTTTGTTGGTTGCAGTATATTTTAAAATGTATGCTATCGTTGACCGTAGTTAGGGTAAAATTAAGAAAATTTAGATTTTTCTCCTGGTTTTTCATCTTCTAAAGTGAATTGAAGTGTCATATGAATTTTGTTAAACAAATCCATGAGATTAATTACAATATCTTTATGAGAAATGACCAGGATATTGTCAAGGTACCTAGCATAAAACGTTAAACTTGGAATATATTAGCATTAGCAGAGGCATTTGATGCAAGAAAGCAAGCTTATGCAGCATCAGCCAAAAAAAAACAAAAAACAAACCCACTTCCACTTCGCCCCTCTGTTCGTTCAAAATACCTGTCCAGCTGAGCCTTAAACTTATTTAGGCTATCAACCTCCATTACAAGGGATGGAAGTCTGTTCCACCAACCAACCACCCACTGGCTAAAGGCAAATTTCCGCACGTCTATCCTACATCTGTCTTTCCTCAATTTGAATTTATGCCCTCTCAGGTGATTATTCTGGGCTAGAGGAAGAATCCCATCAGCATTGAGCATGCTCAAACCATTCAAGGCTTTATACACCTCTATCAGATCACCTCGCTGGTGCCTAGTCTCCAGACAGTGTAATTTGCAAAACTTAAGCCTTTCTTCGTAAGAGCATCCCTTTGTTCCATTCACTAATCTTGTTGCCCTTCTCTGTACTCGTTCCAGCAGCTCTACATCCTTCTTGAAATGAGGCCTCCAGACCTGTATACAGTACTCTAGGTGTGGCCTGACCATTGCCTTATACACGGGAATAATCACCTCCTTATCCCTGCTGGAAAAATTCCTGTATATCATTGACAATACTCCATGAGCTACCCTTTCAGCCCGTCTACACTGCTCAGAGAACTTCATATCTGCCTGCACAACCACCCCCAAGTCCCTTTCATTCTCTACCACTGTCAGTGTAGTACCACAGAGTTGATACGTTGCTCTGGGGTTGCTGTTTCCCCATGTGTAGTACTTTACATTTGTCAATGTTAAACTTCATTTGCCACCTCTCAGCCCATCTGCTCAACCTTTCCAGATCCTGTTGCAGCAGCATAGTGTCAGTAGTGTCCTTGACAACCCTGCCAACCTTTGTATTGTCTGCAAACTTGGACATTAAGCTTGATATACCATCATCAATATCATTTATAAATACAGAAAACAATAATGGACCCAACACTGAGCCCTGAGGGACTCCACTAATAACATTAGTCCACGATGAGCAGTGTCCATTGATTACCACTCTCTGTCTTCTCCCCCTCCATCACCCCTTTATCCATAGCAGCAATTTTCCTCCAATGTCACACTGCTCCAATTTGTGTAGCAGTCTTCCATGTGCAACAGTATCAAAAGCCTTTCTAAGATCCAAGTATATAATATCAAAGCTATTCCCTGCATCCAGTTCTTTTGTGACTGCATCATAGTATCCAATCAAATTGGTCAGGCAAGACTTCCCCTTAACAAAACCATGCTGTGTCCGAGCTATAACTGAAGTCTTGTCTAAATGATCCTGCAGTGCTTCTTTAACCAGTGCCTCCATTAATTTTCCTGGAAGAGAAGTTAAGCTCACAGGTCTATAATTACTTGTGTCAGCCTTTGATCCTCCTTTGTGAATTGGGGTCACATTTGAACATCTCCAGTCTATGGGTACCTCCCCTGAGTCCAAGGAAGCTCTCATAATTATGGCTAAGGGTTTGCTTACTTCCTTTGCTGCCTCCTTTAACATAACTGGATAGATCCCATCCACCCCGGGTGCCTTTCTTGTGTTTATCTTCAACAGTTTCTCCTCCACTTTACTCCCAGTTATATCAAGATTCTGTAGCTTACTGCTAGAGTTGAATACACCTCTGGCATTCCCCTCGCTGAATAACTCCTCATGTGTGAATGTCAATGCAAAATATTCATTTAGTTTGTTAGCTACCTGAGCAGGATCATCAACAGTTGACCCATCAATATGGATTTAAATGTAATTGTTCAATGTTGTTAAGGTAAATTTCTGCGACGAGGCCACTCAAGCTAAGTCCCATCGGGAGTCCAAAAATTTGTCTACAAATGTTCGATTGAAAATCAATATAATTAGGTTGAATAAGAAATCTGATTATTATCTTTTATAAAATTCAAGCTTCCTTGTAGTTTGGCAATTAGATTGATGATACAGTCTTTTTTTTAATATATATATACATATATATTAATTCTTAATTAAATTAGCATTAGCAGATGTATGTGAAGCAAGAAAGCAAGCTTATATAGCATCAGACAAAAAAAAAAAAAAAAAAACCTTTCCATTTCACCTATCCATTCACTCCAAATGTTTGTCTAGTTCTGCCTCAAACTTAAATAAGTTGTCGAACTCCACTACAAGAGATGGCAGTTTGTTCCAAATATCAACTCACCCACTGTTAAAAAACAAATTTACACACATTGATTCAACAATTGTCTTTCCTCAATTTGAATTTATGTCCCCTCAGGTGAGTAATCAGAGCAAGTGGAAGAATCCCATCAGCATTGAGCTTGCTCAAACCATTCAAAGCCTTATACACCTCAATTAGATCGCCCCGCAGGTGCCTAGTCTCCAGATGCTGCAATTTGCAGAAATTACACCTTTCTCATTGCCCTTCTCTATACTTGTACAGCTCTACATCCTTCCTAAAATGAGGCCTCCAGACTTGTATGTAGTACTCAAGGTGTGGCCTAATTACTGGCTTATACAAGTAGACAAACATCTCCTTATCCCTGCTAGCAAAATTCTTTATATCATTCACAAGAATGATGAGCTGCTTTTTCAGTCTATCTGCACTCTCCACTATTCTCCACTACCTGAGTGTAGTACCACCTACTTGGTTGGTTACTCTGGGGTTACTGCTGCTCATATGTAGTATTTTATATTTGTCAATCTTAAACTTCAGCTGCCACCTCTCATCCCATCTAATCAACATTTTTTAGATCCTGTTGCAGTAGTGTGCTATCATTACTGGTTTTTTTTTTAGGAGCATTAGCAACTAAGGCTATATTGCTCCGAGAATATGCGGTGGTCATTCCCTGACCTTTCTGCATCCTCCGTATTTGGTGGTCACGGGCTCGATCCCCGGTCTAATCAAGAAGTGTGTGCTACGCACTTCTGCTCCTGCCCACCTGGCTACGGAGGCACCTGCACAATCATCAAGTACCGCACCCAGCTTAAGCACCATGGTGTAATCCTGGACTCAAACTCTCCTTCCGCCCACACCTACAGTATATTGAAAAGAAGATAAGAAATTACACAGCATTGGTGGCAAGGGTTACCCACAAGGACTGGGGTCTAAACTGATGTACCCTAGCCCTATTTTACAAAGCAGTTTTTATTCCAGCCATCTCATATGCTGCAGGGGTCTGGTATCATCGGGCAACTATTGTCACGAATCAGAAGAAATTAGCCACTATTCAAAGAGCAATATACTACTTACCATAACCAGACCCTGCTGCATTGTGAGCACTCCTGCTCTCGAAGTCCTCGCTGGAGTCCTCCCTCTAGATCTTGAAATAATTAGATGTGGCATGTTGTATCATCTGTCCAAGTAATCTCCACTACCACTATTGGATTCACTACCAACCCAGAAATCAATTGCAAGACAGAGAAAAGGTGCCTTCTCGCTCACTTGCAGCAAGCCTGGCAAGATAGATGGACAACATCCACTAAGGGAGCAATTACAAAGAAACTAGTCCATGAAGTAATGTTCACGTTCCCAAAAGCCCCAAGCTGGTTTTCCCCTGGCCTGTACATAACGTACCTCCTCACAGGCCACTGGTCGATTCAAGAAAAATTAACATCTCTGGGCATCACAGATGATCATGCTGCCACTGTGGCACTGACGAATCTTGGCACCATATAATGTATGACTGTCCTGACTATGAAGACTTGAGATCTATTCTGATCACAAAGATTATTAATTTGCCAAAGGACCAAGAACATATACTAATTCATACCCATGACAATTATAAATACTTTACCACTTTTGCACAGGATGTCTTCTTCAACAGATGAAGAACATTAAGGAGCCTAAACCACCAAGAGCAATAGCTTGAGACAGATTCTGGGCACCCCTCTCCAGTAGCATCAACCGCCGACCTCATCAAAGCTCAATTGAACTGAAATTCACTTCCTTCATCCAAGTTCCATCGAGCTGATATCTGCAACTGAATCTCCAGGCAAAATTGACTAGTACCTGATCCCACTGAAGACTCCAAAACCCAGACACTGGAGACACCAGCAGCTTTTCTGCCACAAGCCACATTGGCAATCAAACCGAGCACTCTGGTTTTCTTTTACTCTCCTCCCAGGCTGGGGGAGGTGATTAGTTCCTGTAGCCTCCCCCCGTACTACCACCCTTTCTTCCACGTGGTGAGGCCTGGGACTGCCTCACTGACTTTCTGGGGTCACCTTCTCTATCATCCCATACCTCTGTCTTTTCCCCTCAGCCTTCAGCTCCCCCTACTCTGTCTATCTCGCAGGGTACGCCCCCACACAACTTATCAATTAATAACGCGCAAATTTAAACCATGCTTACATTACTCTTGGCCTTTTATATTCTAGTGTTAACCCTCTTTTTTATTTATTTATTTTATTTATTATTTTTTACATAGGCCCATGCCACTGAAATCTTTGGAAACTAGGTGGCAGGGCCTGCCAGAATACAAAAATCTACTGGGTACCTGACCTGTCTCCCCGGAGCCAAGTGCAGTAACGGTGGGTCCCAACAGGGGGGCCCAACTGCTAAATGGTCAGAAGAACAACGGTACACAACACTACACATCCGTTCACTCCCCACACACTTTTTAAATCTCTGGCCTTCCCAGAGTTCTGTGCTACACAAACAGAGTACACAACGCAGAGGATTTGTCCTAAATCCTTGCATGCATAAGGGGAGATGATGTCCTGAAACCTGATGGGGGCTTTTCGTTCCATTGCCGTATTTTGAAATATGGCAATGGAACGTGCCCAGGCTATAAAAGACGGCCTCGACATGCATTCTCCCTCCTTTGAAGATGGTATTAACAAAAAGCCCCCATAAGGCTACAGGACATCATCTCCCTTTATGCCTACAATTACTCCCCATGCAAGGATTTAGGACAAAAGCTGGATTTTTCTTTCGTCCTCCTTCCATATAATTGCAATTTCAACACCTTCTGATCACACCTTACCCAGACGCAGCCATTCCTGAAGAAAACCCCAGGTAAAAGTATTCTTCTGCCTTAAAATAAAATATACAATATTACTAAAATTTAATATTTCTTTAAAATTTCCAAAAATAGCATATATTATCCTTTTCAAAAAAAATCCACAAAGTTAATTTTAAATCCATAATGAGATCACAGCTCCTTGCAAGGAAAAATTACAATAAATTATTAGCATTTGTCCGATTTTACAAAAATTAGCGGGTCTCAACTACTCAAGTTGTCTGTTCAACTTTGGTATAATTTCTTGGGAGAAAGACATACATTAGAATTAACTAATTGTAATAAGAGATTAAACAATGCTGCATTCCACATAAATTTTAAAGGGAAAAATTATCAAGTTCATCCCTGATCCCTTGTTTACTTCTGGTATTCCCAACCCTAAATACTTGATTGTAGGTTAAATATTTATATAGAAATTTGAGCACCATTATCATCATCAATAATTATTCCATTCATATCTAGTGGGCCAATATGATTCATTCATTTCTTTTCTATAAAATACATATGCAAAGTAGCAAACTACTTGGCTTATGTTAAATATTTTGCTACTTTTCTTTGCATTCTCAGCCAAAGATTTCTCATATCCTTATCTTGCCTAATCCTTCCCCCCCCCCTTAGTTATTTGACTGCAGACTAGTTATATTCACTGTAAGTGTCTGTGTTCCCTGCTAATTTATAAAAATCATCCCATGTATTTTTCTTCTCTGGAATTAGTGTCATCAGTTCACCTGACATCCATTTAGGTCTAAACTGATGACTGAATGACATTATTTTGTTGGTATAAAAAGCTTAGCAACTTCTATGATTATTTCCCTGAATGCTTCCCATTTAGAATTCGCAGTTGGTAACATCGTCAGTTGGTCCCATTGAAAAGAATTTAAAATCTGTCAAAGGCCACTGTAGTCGTCTTACAAAAGTAATATCCTCTCCCTTTATCCTTGACAATAGTCACATATTTAGCTCCCATATAAATATATTATAATCGTTGTCACCTAGTAGTTCTATTACCTGGATACTCTTAATACATGAAGAGTCACTTCTGATAACTGGATCAAGAGTATTGCTTTCTCATGTTGCCTCTCTAGCATGCTGCTGCAAAAATCAGTCATCCAATGAATCCACAAAATTTTTGCTACTGTGCAGGTGACCAATCCACCAATTCCAGTCAATATCTGGAAGTTGAAGTCCCTTATTATATTACATTCTTATTTACTATTCTATTTGTCTGTGTAGTTCATTATATCAATCACAGTTATTTGGCCTGTAGCAGACTCCTACTTTCGTTGTGGTTTTCCCAGTGTTAACCTCACACCAAACTGACCCAACATTTCACTGCCCATTATTTTATGTCACCTGGGTACACTACCTCAGATTCTATGTGCTTCTTTTCCAAGAGTATAATTCCCCCCCCACCCCTTCCACTCCTGTCTCTTCTTCCTACACACATTGTACTGGTTATATTCAAATTAGACATCCCTTTTGTGGCACCATGTTTCTAATATTCCTACAATGTCCATTTGTGACATAACCAGTATTTGAAATTCATCAAATGTGTTTATTGTACCCCTAGTATTAGTGTATAAGTAAGTATATGTGCACCTATTTTTGCTCTTAGTATCCTTAACACAGCTCATGTATTTGTTTGTCCCATGAGAGTTCCACTCCCCAGCAGGTCGTCTTCTTAATTCCAATACCTTGCCTTCCAGGCTGCTGTATGTCTCAACATAAGCAGTGCAAGACTCACTTTCACCTCTTATTGTGGCTGCTGTTAATCTACTAGTCTATGTAACTCTACCCCTCCACAGCACTTCCCCAATAATATCAGCAAATCCAAAAAAAAAAAAAAAAAAATCAAGAGCCCATGATGCAAAAGAAACAAGATCTAAAGAAAGGAATCAAATGAGTAGCTAACTACTCATTTGATTCCAATAAAATTCATTTCTTTCTATGTAATGGCAGAATAGTACTATGTGGGCAGGTAGAAAATAGCGAATAGAATGAACAGAATAAGATCCAAATACATCAGCCATGTGCAAATGTTGGTGATATCTTAAAGGTACAAAAGTTGATTCCATTCTATACGTAGGTATTAAGAATATTAAAAATAGACAATCTAAAAAGCTTTCACCATAATTACAAGGTAATACTGAGGAAAATCCAAGTTAAGACTCAATTTGATAGCAGCTGAGCTACATGTGGTAATATGTGGCCTGAGAATTATCAACCTACAATAGTAGCACCTTCCTGACAACAATTGCTGCTCATGCTGCGAAAAATTCTACTTCAATGAGCCTTCCACAATTTATCCAGGCTTTGAATTTCCATGAATATTTGCTAATGGCATTGATGTAGTGATAACTGTTCTGTAAGTTAGGGGATGAGGGAAGGTGATAGGGCACAAAAATTACTTTGAATAGCCATATTCTGACATGCACTAATCTGCAAAGTAGCAGAAGAAATACAAGGCTTCTGCGGATACTTTTAACACCAAGAGTTGAAATTCTCTGTAAGAATATGGGGCCAAGAAACAGTAATGGAATTGACTGTTTAGGTGTTAATTGGCACATCAACTGCTACTGTCACAATGCACTATTTATTGTGATTGCTGATATAAAAAGAGATTTATACATTTGAAGGGCACTTTTTTTTTTTTTTTTTTTGTTTAACTGTACTTTAAGGATGTGTAGACATCATGCTACATATATTTGGATACATTAATATAATGTTATAATGGCACATTGCATAAGTCATTAGCATTAATAGAGGTATATGCAAGCTTATGTAGCATCAGCCAAAAAAATAAATAAATAAAATAAAAAACCTACTCCCATTTCACCTCTCCGTTCGTTCGAAATACCTGTCCAGCTGAGCCTAAAATTTATTTAGGCTATCAACTTATTTATCAATTTAGGCTATCAATTTATTTAGGCTATTTAGGTAGAACAGACTTCCAAGGGATGGAAGTCTGTTCTACCAACCAACTACCCGCTGGTTAAAGGCAAATTTCCACACATCAATCCTACACCTGTCTTTCCTCAATTTGAATTTATGTTCTCTCAGGTGATTATTCTGAGCAAGAGGAAGAATTCCATCAGCACTGAGCATGCTCAAACCATTCAAGGCTTTATGCATCTCTATCAGATCACCTTGCTGGTGCCTAGTCCCCAGACACTGTAATTTGCAAAACTTAAGCATTTCTTCGTAAGAGCAACCCTTTGTTCCATTCACCAAACTTGTTGCCCTCCTCTGTACTCATTCCAGTAGCTCTACATCCTTCTTGAAATGAGGCCTCCAGACCCGTATACAGTACTCAAGGTGTGGCCTGACCATTGCCTTATACAAGGGAATAATCACCTCCTTATCCCTGCTAGAAAAATTCCTGTATATCAATGACAAGACACCATGAGCTACTCTTGCAGCCCATCTGCACTGTTCAGAAAATTTCATATCTGCCTGCACAATTGCCCCCAGGTCCTTTTCATTCTCTACCACTGTCAGTGTAGTACCGATTGGTAAAGTGCGGTCGCGGAAGTGTACAGACGCATTTGCACGAAGCTCCAATTGATGTAAACGGCGGATGACGATATTGCGCGATCTTCGATTTAGGCAAATATTACAACACGGATTTTTCAGGTTTGAAAGGTATCACAGATGAAGGTAAGTAAATTATGTCGGGCAAGAATAGTTTTTGCGATTGTATTTGCCTATTTTTGCTTTTTTGAGAGTGTTTTTGTTCGGCGCGATCGCTACAGCTTCAGCGGTGGCGAGCCGACTGGCATAGCCACTGATTTGAGTACATCTCAAAAGTCCAAAAATTTGAATATATTATACTTCAAACTGCTTGTGATAAGGTTATTTTGTATGGGAAAATATAATACTACTGACAGAATTAACTTATACTTAGTTTATAAGATAGTTTTCTTTGTCTACAGGCGTTTCCCGCCAAAACTGGAAAATCGCGATTTCTGATTTCTAGTGGGCCTACACTGGAAATAAGTACCTCAAACCACTACGTCAGAAATTGACTTATTGCTATGAAAGTGAATTTAATGCAGAAATTATGGCTGAAAAATCAAATGATGACAAAATTCTGGACAATGACTTAAAAGATTCCTCTGAAAATGAAACTAAAGTGCTCAGGGAGAAAGCCCCTGTTAATGAGGAAAATGATAATGAACTGGATAGCTGGCCTCCTCAATATTAAGAAGGGCAGGAAAGAAAAAAAAATCAAGAAACTATAAAAATTGCAGAGATGCAACAAAAGACAGAAGAACTAAAACTAGACTACTTAACAAATTTGACTGACCCTATCAAACAGGCAAAGGAAACCAGAGTGTATCTAGAAGAATATATGCACAAGCAAACCAACAGGATTACTTCTGCAATTAGGCTGCAGATAGTGAACTGTTGGTCACTGCTTGAGCAGCACCTGATTGAATTAAACACAGAGAACCAAGTGTTAAAATCAAAATTAGAGGTTACAACTGAGAAGAAGAACAACTATAAAACAATGAACACATTAACCTATGCCCAATGTGCAAAGGTTAATGGCAAACAGGACATAACTAAAGCAAAACAAATAGCTACTAAGCAACCTAATATAAACAAGGAAAGCAACATTATTATTCTTAAAGCAAAAAAGTGACTCTACCCATAAAACCAGTGAGGCAGTTAAGGACACAGTGGTAATAAAGTTGAGGCCTCATCTGAGAGAAATAAAGATAAACAACATGCGGAAAATCAGGAATAATGGAGTCCTGATCGAGGTAGCAAGCAAAGGAGATCTAAGAAAACCACACTGAGATGGAAAAACTGAGCTTGCTCCCAGAAAAACCAAAAGGGAAAAAACATAATATTATAATCTTTGATGTACCTGTGTCAGTAATAGAAAAATAATTCATGATGGATATCTACTTCAAAAACTTTAACAATGAAATGACAATAGATGAATTTGCTGCTGAATTCCTGCTGAAAAGAGCAACAAAAAACAAAAGGAATGGACAACTCAACATAATTGCAGAAATTACACCAAAAATTTGGAAGGTATTGCAGGGACAACAGAGAATCTATGCTGGTTGGACCAGTCATAGATTTAGGGAACACTTCCCTATCCAAAGTTGCTTTAACTGCCATAAATATGGTCACATTGCCAGAGACTGCAGTCAGAAAGAACCTGTTTGTGGTCACTGTGCAGTAACTGGCCATGATTACAAAAATTGCAAAAATAAGTCTCAGCAGCCAAAATGTGCTACCTGCAAGGCAGCACGGCTGACTGACTATACACATAGTATCAGGGATGATAAATGCCCCAGTTATAAAAAAAATGGCAAATCTTATTCAATCTAGAACCAACTATGGGTCAGATTGAAAACGTAAATGTGACTAGTGCTCTAAATCTCGTCTAATTGAATGCTCAAAGAGCAAGAGCCATTGTAGATCAGATCAAACTAAAATTGGAAGAGTATAATATAGATATCTTGGTACTCCAGGAACCCCACACATATGGGTAGAGTTCAGGGATACCCAAGAGGCTATAAAATAATAGAATACACCTCAGGTGTCCCTTCTACAGCAATAGTAGTTAAAAATAATGACCTTTACAGTCACAAAGGTGGGTCACCTCTACTCCCCAGTGGGAGTGTGTGCCCATATCACCAGTGCTGTAGGACAGTTTTAGATTATTTCACAATATTCCAGACCAGGTGAAGATATAAATCCAACTATTGAATACCTACAAGTAGTCACAAACTTGCCACATACTGCAAATATCATAGTGTGTGCTGATGTCAACTGCCGGTCAGCCGTATGGAAGACAGAGCAGGCACACACAACAGCCAGATACTTTCAGACTATATAGCCTGAAAGTACCTCACCCTTTCAAGTGCTAAACCAACCAAATAACCTCCCAACTTTTAGCAGTACCATGTGGGAGAGTGACATTGATGTTACTTTTGCCACCAATTCAATAGCTTATAAAATCACAGACTGGTGTGTCCAGCCAGCCTGGCCCACATCAAATCACAGAGCCATTTCCTTCAAACTAAACAGGCAATTACAAACAACCCAACACTCCCTGTTGGATATCAAAAGGTATAACTTTAAAAGGCAAACTGGTATATTTTTGCAAAACATACAGCAGCTGAGCTGCAAAAACAGGAAAATGAGTGGTCTAGATCAGGCAACTGTAGCCTGGACGAGCAAACACTGACTATGACAAACATTTTAACAAAAACAGCAATCCTGTCTATCCCACGGAAAAAAACGAGGAAGCAGACAGTTCCCTGGTGGTGCCCTGAACTGACTATACTCAGAAGTAGGGTACACCAGGCGAGGATACATTTTCAAAGAGCCAGAACATCTTGGCCACAAATTGAGGTGGATGCACTGAGAGATTCTTATAGAACTCTCAGGAATCAGTATACAGCCCTCATAAGAGACAAGAAAAAGGAATGCTGGAGGCACTTGGTGGGAACTATTGGAAACAATAACCTTTGGGGAGTTGTCTACAGAATAGTGACCAATAAGCTGCCAAGAGGAGATGTCTTAGAAACTACTGTCAAACCAGATGGAACCCAACCCTTTGTTGGGTGGATTCTGTAAATAACATCCTAAACAGTATCATTCAGACTGAAACTGGGAATCATTCCCTCACCCAGCTAGACATTAAAAAAGAAAACATTGAATATGACAATGCCGATAATGAACCTCTGTTCACTATACTAACTTAGAAATAGCACTATCTAAAACCAAAAACAATAAATGCCCAGGTTTTAACCTCTTAGAGGTTGAGTTTATCAAAAAATTAGCGTAAATGCACCAGATAAATTAATAGCACTATATAATAACTGTATGACAGAAGGTATATTCCCAAAAATATGGAAACAAGCTGTGTTAAGATTAATTCTCAAAAACCCTGAAAAACTCCCTACTGATCCCAAATCATACAGACCAATAACCCTACTTCCTGTACTAGGGAAAATATATGAAAGACTAATATATAGCAGATTAGCTCAATATTACACAGAAGCAGGTTTGCATTCCAACAATCAGTACGGTTTTAAGTAGGGCAATTCTACGGAGGATGCCATGCACCACCTACTGACAACAGTTAAAAACAGAGAAGAAATATATGCTGGCAATCTCCATTGACTTTGCTGGGGCATTTGACTCACTCTGGTGGCCTAGTGTCCTTAGGAGACTTCGCCAGGCAAATGCCCCACAAAACCTCTATAAGGTAATACACAGCTACCTTACAGACAGAAGTGTCTCAGTACGCACAAGGTTCCAGAAATTAACACGCCCTGTGAATAAAGGCTGCCCCTCAGGGTTCAATCCTTGGCCCTTTATTTTGGAACATTGTTCTGGACGAATTTCTGGCCTTGGATGTGGGAAGCCTGGCCTTTGCAGATGACATGATTTTCTTGTAAAAGGTAACTCACGAGTGTTTTAGGGCAAAGATCAAATGCCGCCCTCTTGCAGCTACAAGAGTGGGCACAAAAGCACATGCTCAAAATATCACCTGAAAAAAACCAAACAAATGCTTCTAAAAGGCAATCTGGACATAAGAAGATGTCCACAAATCAAAATTAACACAACAACTATAAAAATGTTAACAGAACTAAAATATCTTGGAGTGGTCTTTGATTCAAAATTAACTTTTTACCCCAATTTGATCTACTTGGTGAAGAAAGTGAGAAATTATACATGTATGATTGCCAGGATCAGTCGAGCAGACTGGGGACTCAAAAGAAAGACCCTGGCAATCATATACCATGCAATGTTCCTACCTGTTATCACCTATTGAGCCAGTGCATGGTTCATCTGCTCGGCCATAGTAAGAAATAGGAATAAATTAGAATCAATACAAAGGACAATACTACTCACTATTACCAGAGCATGTCGCACAGTAAGCACACCTGCACTACAGTTGCTGGCCAGAACTCTCCCACTTTACCTGGAAGTAGCCAAAAGAGGCTTATATTATAGATTTAAAAAGGGCATACTCACAGAATTTCTGGGGATAGCCCTTGATACAACCAACACCTTCAATGATGAAAGAAAAAGAATAGCCACAAAGCTCCATGAACTACGGCAAACAAAGTGGGAGCAGGAAACCAGAGGCCTGGTTACCAAACGGTTTCTGCAACAGGTGTCAATGGTTAGCCCCAAAGCCACCTAAGTGGTATGCCCCTGGACTTTTTACAACATTTATATTGACAGGTCACGGCTCCCTAAAGGTTTGGTTTTTTTTTTTTTTTTAGGAGCATTAGCAACTAAGGCCATATTGCTCCGGGATATGCGGTGGTCATTTCCTGACCTTTCCGCATCCTCCGTATTTGGTGGTGACGGGCTCGAACCCCTGTCTAATCAAGAAACATGTGCTACGCACTGCTGCTCCTTCCCACCTGGCTACGGAGGCCCCGCTCCCTAAAGGCGAAACTAACCTCTTTAGGCCTGACCGATGACCCAAACTGCACCTGTGGCAAAAGTGAAGACTGGGCACACATTCTATATGAAAGTATAATATATGACATCCCCAGAACAGAGCTAATAGCACAGATTGGTCCCCTCCCAGGGGAGAAGAACATCTGTTCATCATAGAAGAGCAAAATTATAAAGCTTTTACATCTTTCACACAGAAAGTATTCGAAATGCGCAGAGCAATGCAAAGAATGGCAATTCAGCCCCCCCAGCGATTAAACAATAATCAATAGTAAAATTGCCCAAGTTTCCCACCACACCCAGACAATGACTTAAAAACTGTTAGGATAGCAGTATTCTGCATCCTGACATAACAAAACTCCCCAGGATTACCCTGCCATGTGTTGGAAACTGGGGCCCACACCAAATAAGTAACCATGTAGGGGAGGGAGATGTACAGGCAGCCAGGGAAGCAGATTAACTGAAAAATATCAGTAAGCTAGTAGCAAGGAGATGCAATGTAGAATGAAAGAAGAATGAATGAATGAAAATGAAAAATAGAATCAATAGGCTGGGCACTGAGTGAACTAGGAATTATGGTAAAAGGGAATAAATGGCATTTTTGGTGGAAAAAAAGAGTGACCTAAGCATGCGGGAAAGAGAGAGTGAATGGGAATGAGTGGAAGAGCAAATGTAATTGGCCGAAAGAATACAAAGTTAAAAATAACCTACATTACTTTATATATACTGTACCAACAAACATTTACTAACCACAAACACTATCACTGCATTCTCCCCTGCCTTGCAAAAAAAAAAAAACTTGCGGCTAGGCCTGCACCACAACTGAAGAATAACAGTAAGTTGAGGTGCCCAGAGAGTGCAGTGCAGAAAGTAACAGTCGAATAAATGAGATGAGAACTAAAAGAATGAATAAAAGTGTAAGGATGTGAGAAAAAGAACACAAATCATAAATGCTACAGTTAAGTACACACTAACCCTAGTTTTAATTAGTATTTAAATTTACACTACACATCATTGCATCCCCTCCTCCTGGTGTGTGAGAAAAAGATGAATGAGTTGAGTGAAAAAAAATAAAATAAATAAAAAAAAAAAAAAAATATATATATATATATATATATATATATATATATATATAAAAAACTTAGAAAATAAATTATAAAAAAGAAAAAAGTATTAAAAAAATAAATAATAAATAAAAAAATAATAATAATAAAAAAAAAAAATGCAAGTAGAGTGAGAATGCAGATTAGGAATGAAGTAAATGTGTCTCTCCCCTACCCCCCCTCGCCTGGTGGGTTCCCCACTGCCAGCTAACATATCCCACCCCCAGAGCGGGATGGGCAGCTTGACCTTCATTCTGGATTCGACACTGGATTCTACGGCTTTGCTACCAACATGCCATTGGCGACCTGAACTGGGTACTCTAACCTGGTTCTCTTTAAAACCCCAACCCCAGGCAGGGGAGGGAGAAGACGGATCTCTGTCTCCTCCCTGCCTATCCCCCATACTTCGCCTGGTGGGGCTCGTCTCCACTAACCTCTTTGGGGATGCCTACTCCATCGTCCCTATTCTTCTATCTGTTTCCCCCCGGTCTTCAGTCTCCCCCCTCTCTCACTAAGTCGACCGAGTATAGTAGCAATTTGCCTCCAATGCCACACTGCTCCAATTTTTGCAGCAGTCTTCCATGAGCAACAGTATCAAAAGCCTTTCTAAGATCCAAATATATAATATCAAAGTTACTCCCTGCATCCAGTTCTTTTGTAACTGCATCATGGTATCCAATCAAATTGGTCAGGCAAAACTTTCCCTTAACAAAACCATGCTGTATCCGAGCTATAACTGAAGTCTTGTCTAGATGATCCTGCAGTGCTTCTTTAACCAGTGCACTCCATTAATTTTCCTGGAAAAAAAGGTAAAGTGCAGCCATTATCAACCCACTGCAGGATGGAAGCCTCCTCAACAATTCATGCTGAGGGAAATGGACCATAATCTGCCACGCTGGTCCAGTGCGGGTTGGCAGATCGACCGTATTCAGCAGTCAGGGGCTTGAACCCCAGTCTACTCAAAGAGCTTGTGCTACTGCACTCCCGCTCCTGACCACTCGGCTACGGAGGCCGAGTGGTCAGGAGTGGGAGTGCCTTTGCCTGCCTAATTTTCCTGGAACAGAAGTTAAACTCACAGGTCTACAATTACTTGTGCAGCCTTTAATCCTCCTTTGTGAATTGGGGTCACATTTGCACATCTCCAGTCTATGGGTACCTCCCCTAAGTCCAAAGAAGCTCTCATAATTATGGCTAAGGGTTTGCTTACTAACTGGAGAGATCCCATCCACCCCGGGTGCCTTTTTTATGTTTATCCTCAACAATTTCTCCTCCACTTTCCTCTCAGTTATTACAAAATCATCTAGTTCACTGCTAGAGTTTACTTCACCTCTGGAATTCCCCTTCCCGAATAACTCCTCATGTGTGAATGTAGATGCAAGATACTCATTTAGTTTGTTAGCCACCTGAGCAGGATCATCAACAGTTGAACCATCAATATCCAGTGGACCAATCTGATTCATCCCTTTCCTTGTAGAGTTTACATAGGTAAAGAATTCTTTTCCGTTTTTCTTTGCATCCTTTGCCAAGAATTTCTCATAGTCTGCCTTTGCCTGCCTAATCTCCTTTGTGACTTGCTTACAAACCAGCTTATATCTATCATAAGCTTCCATGTCACCCATTAATTTATATGTATCCCATGCATTTTTCTTCTCTGCCATATGTCTCATTAGTTCATCTGACATCCATTTAGGCCTAAACTTTGTTTGTTTGTTTGTTTGGTTTTTAGGAGCATTAGCAACTAAGGTCATATTGCTCGGTGGATATGCGGTGGTCATTCCGCAACCTCCGTATTTGGTGGTCGAACCCCAGTCTAATCAGGAAGCATGTGCTATGCACTGCTGCTCCTGCCCACCTGGCTACGGAGGTGGCCGCCTAAACCTCGAACAATATTTCTTAGTTGTATGTAAAGCCTAGTAGCTTCCAAGATAAATTCTTTGAATGCTTCCCATTTTGAATTTGCCGTTAGTAACATCATCAGTTTGTCCCACTGTATAGAATTGTAAATACTGTCTCAGACCATCGTAGTCGCCTTTAAAAAAGCAAAAACCTTCCCTTTCCCCCTTATAGTAGTTACCTCTTTGAGTAAATCCCACTTCAGCACACTGTGATCACTGCCACCTAGTGGTTCATTTATCTGCAGATTCTTAATGCATGAATAATCACTATTGATAATTAGATCAAGAGTATTACTCCCTCCAGTTGCCTCCTGAACATGCTGATGTAGAAAAAAATCATCCAATAAATCCACAAAAGCCTTGCTAGTGTATGAGTGACCAACCTATAAATTCCAGTCAACATCTGGGAAATTAAAAACCCTCTGATTTACTGGTTTGTTGTTGTTGTTGTTTGTTATTTGGTTTTTAGGAGCATTAGCAACTAAGGCCATATTGCTCCGGGATATGCGGTGGTCATTCCCTGACCTTTCCGCATCCTCCGTATTTGGTGGTGACGGGCTCGAACCCCGGTCTAATCAAGAAGCGTGTTCTACGCACTGCTGCTCCTTCCCACCTGGCTACGGAGGCGCCCTGATTTACTGGCCCACTCTATTTCCCTGTACAGTTTCTTAATATACTCATCAGAGTCATTAGGCCTATAGCACATTCCTACTCTCGATTTTGATCTCCCAATGCTTATATCACACCAAACTGACTCAACATTGCACTGTCCAGCGATGTCGACTGGCTTCACTTCCTTGGATTTTGTGTGTTTCTTAACTAATAGCATAACCCCTCCTCCATTCATTCTGTCTATTCTTTCTGTACACATTGTACTCCCCAAATTCCAGTTCTGCATTCCTTATACATGTGTGACACCACGTCTCTGATATCCCAACAATATCTGCCTTTGATGTTTTGAACAATACCTCAAATTCATCAAATTTATTTACTAAACTCATAGCATTGGTGTAGACATGCAAGTATATATGCACCTGTTCCTATTCTTAGCTACCCTAACACAACCCATGTGTTTACTTGTACTGCAATGACTCCCAGCAGTCTCTGAAATTCCCTGCATCTTGTTTTCCAGGCTGCTGCTCATTCCAATAGAAACAGTGCAAGAATCACTTTCACCTCTGTTAATTTCGCTACTGTTAATCTATTAGTCCTTGTATCCCCCCAAGCTAGCAGTTTTTCGACCCACCTAACACTGCCTCGATAGCATCAGCAAATATTCTTGCATCCTTTCTATTTAAGTGTATCCCATCCCTGTTGTTGTTGTTTTTGGTTTTTAGGAGCATTAGCAACTAAGGCCATATTGCTCCGGGATATGCGGTGGTCATTTCCTGACCTTTCCGCATCCTCCGTATTTGGTGGTGACGGGCTCGAATCCCGGTCTAATCAAGAAACATGTGCTACGCACTGCTGCTCCTTCCCACCTGGCTACGGAGGCGCCTCCCATCCCTGTAGAAGCAGTCTCTCCTGTTAACAAGTACAAACCAGGCTGAAAAAAATTTTACCCCTTGAGCTTTTCAAAATCTTTCCAGGGCCAAATTGATCGACAAGGCTCTCATCATATACTCCCTCCTATCGTGCCTGGGCAGAATTGCAGACACTTTCAAATTCAACCCTAATTCACTCCTCTTTTTCAACAGTGACCTGTATACTTGTTAAGTAATTCTACCGGTATCCTATTCTTAATATCATTAGTGCCAATGTGTACAACAATATCACCTTTTGTGCCCTTAAAAGATGATATCCACTCTACAACGTCATCAACCTTTGCCTCTGGCAGACATACCCTGGTCCTGTTCCACCTATCCTTTTTACATACCATGTTCCCCGTTTCCCTGACAACAGAGTCACCAAAAACTACTAGTTCCTGTGGGACCAGCACATTCTGCCTTAGGGGTTGCCACTGTGTTGCATGATGATCAAGTGCAAGCTCTGGCGTTGATGTGGGCAGCTGAGATCTTGATGGGCCCCTCAATTTAGATTCTTCAAGGGCATCCACCCTGTCCTTGAAGCTCTCATATAGGCCCATAACAAAGCTGGGTTGTCGTCTGATTTCTTTACACTCCTTACATCGCATGCACACATAAAGTCATCCCCAATGGCAATATCATGTCCCGTACCCGACTGCTCCACAAACATCAAGCAAGCAGTGCATTTTAAAAGGCTGTGATTCAGAGGGCAACTGTCTCCCCTGAGCCACAGCACTCCCATTAGCTTCAGCCTTTTGTTTTGCTGCTCTGGTCTGAGTCATGATTTCAATAAAATTTCAATTTTAGTACAAAATTATAATCCTAAACTTGTATCCCAACACTCTTACAACACCATATATCTATACATATATTTTTCAGTATCGAGTATTATCTACGAGTTCTGTTTATATAGCTTCCGTATCAAGTTATGTATTAATTAATTATGTTACATTTTTAAAATCTAAGTCATATGTATTTAGTTGAAAAGTACAATTTAATTGACAATGAAGTTTAACAAGATTAATAGATTTTACTGGTTAATTGACAATATTATATAATATACTGTACTAAGCTAATGCTATCTAGTTCGGGATATAACGTTGTATCATATAACAATGGCGGCAAGTTACGAACGGTAAATATACGGACACTTGAGTATTAATTAACTTCCAAAATCTTGCTAACTCAATTCAGAATAAACCAAGGATCTTGACTAGATCTATAATCTACTTATAGAAAATAATTTAATATAACAATTGGTCAATAAAGCGGCTAAATATGACTAAAAAACCTTCTTGTTCAGTGGAGCTGCAAAACTTGTAACACGTGGATTGGATACCCTTACCGATACTAAGTTATCTTTATCTAAATACTTAAAATGAACTAACTTTGTCCATATATATTTAGAATTTATTTATTACTAATAGTCCAAAAATTATACCTGCTGTAGCTGTTTTGGTTTATTAGCTGGGCCCTTTGGTATTTTTTGTGAGCATAAAGCAGAATTACAATCACGGAAGAAGCAGAGGAAACAGGTCTGCAAATGTATGAATTTCAAACTAATAATAATAAATAAATTCTAAACTTTGCACACTGCTTTCATTTCAACTATTTATGTAAACTGTAAAGATATGAGTATGTGGTAATGGTTAATGGCATTTAAATATCTGGAGAAAGAGATATCCAGGAGATTTTTGAGGATGACTGTGTGTTCACTGCTACTTGTTACTTTAAAAGCACAATGTCTTCTAGGTTCAGATTCCTTGAATTCAGCAAGCAAATATTTGACAGTTAAAACTGTATGAAAGATCTGACACTGTAGGGATCTTCAGGCCTTCAAGAGAAAAGAAGGAGTTACAAGTGTGCCCTATCCACAGTCTGGCCAGAGCTACCCCCTCAATTTTTTCTCATGCTTGTGTATGCAAAGCTTATCTTAAGTTAGATTTACAAAAGTTTGTTTGCTCTTATTAGGATTGTTTTCACTGTGGTTGACAGAATTTACCACATATTTAATGGTAGTCTGTGCATGAGATATTAAAATCATCTAGTAGATTGTTAAAATGTTTAACTTTTCTACTCTGTTAAAATGTTTAACTTTTCTACTCTGTTGTACTTGTTTGTGGATGTTAGAATCAGTTTATTTAATATTATTTGAAAATCCCAAAAAAAACTCACAACCTACATGAAGATGCAGCTGAAGTGTAGTGCTGAAGGAGAATATCACTACAAACCTTCTAACTTATGAACTAAGAAAAAGGTATTTATTTTTAAAATTGCCCCTCACGACGAGTCTATGGTTCTCCAATATATTTTACACAAGTCCAGCTTCATAGAAACACTAATCTGACCTTTGCCTCCCAAATATAAATTATGCAGACAAGAAATAATATCTTCTTTTAAAAGAATAAAATACTGAATTATATTTGATTTTGCTGGTCGGGAAATCATGTACAGTTACAGTGAGTCGTGGGAAAAAGAACACACTTTCAACGAGGAAAATAATTTTTTTTATCTTCTAAGGTTATCAACTATATGTGTCCAAAACAAAGTGGGCCACATTAACTACAGATAAGTTAGTTTGTAATGGCTATAAACTTAAGGCACTTGAATAAATCAAACAATATTCAATTTTTCATCTTCGAGAAACATGATATATATATTTTTTTTTATTTACATTTAAAGTGTAAGAATCAGAAATTTGTTGATTTTTCTGTTCTTTTTTTCTAGATAAAAATTCTCCAGTAACAGCAAAAAATATTACAAAAGTTACTCCAACTTTAGTAGTACAATTATCCACAGAAAGGGAACTGGGAGTTATAACATGGGCAAATATGAAGTTCTGAGCAGTGTAAACAGGCAGCCAGAAAAGCCCATGGTGTCTTATCGATGTTTTATCAAACAATATCCAGTAGAGATGGGGGGGGTGTCATAATCCCACAGTATATGGAAATTGTAAGACAACATTTGGAACCATGTCCAGTTATAGAGACTGCACCTCAAAAAGACAAACTTTTTATTTACCTTTAGAATCAGAACTGGCTAATGTATTTGTTGATTTTTCTCTGTGTTTTTTTTTTTTGATAAAAATTCTCCAGTAGTAACAAAAAATATTACAAAAGTTACTCCTACCTTGGTAGTGTAATATTCTGCAGAAAGGAATATGGGAGTTATGATGGGCAAATATGAAATGTTTTATCAAACCATTGATAGGACTTGCTCACATTGATGGTGTCCTATCAATGTTTTATCAAACAATATCCAGTACAGATGGAGGGGGTGGGATCATAATCCCACTGTATATGGAAATTGTAATACTGCATTTGAAATACCTTGCCCAGTTATGGAGACTGCACCTGAAAAAGACATCAAGCTTCTTTCAAAGGCCAAAGACAGGCAACATGCTTGGCGAGACTGGCTTAAGGATGTCCATATGAGGAAACACTCCAAATGTGTGGGCTGCAGAGCTTAGATACCTTGGAGATCTGATAGAGTATAAGGCTCTGAGAGGTGAAAGTAAAATGAATGATGGTAAAATTTTCATTGTTATAAAGAATTCCAGAACTAGGGTTCATAAATTCAAGTTGGATGGGAAGAAGTTTAAACTAGGTTGTAGGAAGTTTTCTCTTAGCCAGAGAACTGTTGATTACTGGAACAATATGACTCTGCATTGGCAGTTTAAAGAAATTTGAAGGTCAACTGAATAGTTACCTATGTGAGGAGGAAAGCACATCATTTGCATTTTTTTTAGCCAGTGCAGCAAAAGCCTGCGGTTTCCTTGCATTATGTGGCTAATACTACTACACAACTACTTTTTACTTTTGTATTCTGGATAAAAATGGATATTACTTTTGGATACAATTTGAATACAACTACAAAAGTAGTTGTATTCTACCACTCTAGTTGGATGTAACTGCCAATATCTGTTTATATATGTTCTGCTCTTCTCTCCATTCCTCTCACTCACTAACTTTGCAATTTTGATATATGGAGGCAAATTTCTCAGACAGTTTGGTCAGGTGATCATTTATATCCTGGTTTTTGCATAATATCCAGGATTAGATCACACAAAGCAAAGGGAGTTCTAGCTCATGTGGACATGAGATAATATCTTTGAAAAGGACTTCTGCTGAACATCAGTCATTTTTGCTGCAATTGCCAAGAGAATTTCGAAGATCACTTGCTGATCTTTTCTAATCTCCTGAATCTCTTTCAAAAATTGCATTTTCCTTTGTTTAGTCTCTTTCTTGAACTTAAAATAGGATTCATGCTATAAAAGAGACAGTTTAAAAATCAGTCTATCCATTGATCCTACATCAATCCCAAATAAGTTCCCTGAATTTACTAGCATATTATAATAATGTTACAAAATTTCATTGTTCCTCTGGTTACAATAACACTCTATCAAGATGTGAAGTTTTAATTTTTTTGTAAACTGTTCAATCAATCGTTGTTTCAAAGTTTCACATAAGTTAGTTGTCTTGAATGAAGGAGAGGATTCCTCATTTAAGAAAGGTGGGTATTTTGTGCTCATTTCACAACAAAATAGAAAACAGACATCCATGCTACTGGGAATATTTAATAAAAAAAAAAAAAAAAAAAAAAAGAGGGAGAGAGAGAGAGAGAGAGAGAGAGATTTAACAACACGAGTACAATTTCATGATTCTGCACAAATCAGGAGGAAACTGTCTCCATCAATGAAGTAGAACCTAAACACCAGAAATTTCCACCCTAAAACAAACAAAAAAAAAATAGAAAAGGACCTGCATTTTGTTGTTAGAAGTTTGGTTGTTACTGAAAATGAGAACGGTAACAAGACTTGGTTTTCTTTTACGAGTTTTAGAACTGATGTTAACATCATTTTCATACATTAAACTCAGAATTATGAAAACAACAGGGATTACCTTTATTTTTGATATAGGATGCTTCTTTTCCAACCAACTCTCCTAGTCCAACGTGCTAACAATTCTTTGTGAAGGTGATATAAATTTTATGAAAAATGTGAAACATCTTCCTCACTGTCAGAACAGTAGTGTTCTGATAGTGAGGAAGATGTTTCACATTTTTTCCCCCTCTTTCTCAATATTGGGCACTCAACCAAACTTCTGTCTTCAAACACCATACCTCTGCCAGCAAGGAAACCATTATGTGGATTGACATTAAAATTAAATTTTGAAGGTCTAAAAAGCTTAATAAATATGGAGCATTAAGCTTTTTAGACCTTGAATTTAATTTTAATGTCAATCCACATAATGGTTTCCTTGCCAGCAAGAGGTATGGTGTTTGAAGACAGAAGTTGGGTTGAGCACTCAATATTGAGAACGAGGGGTCTGAACAGTGAGGAAAATGTTTCACATTTTTTGTAAAATTTATATCGCCTTTACAAAGAATTGTTAGCACGTTGGACTAGGAGAGTTGGTTGGAAAAGAAGCATCCTATATCAAAAATAATCCCTATTGTTTTCATAATATAACAGAATATAGGAATTATCGAGCACTTAATAGCTCTATTATCAAATCTATTAAATTCAGAATGTAAACACCTGTAAACAGGTTATTGACTTATATAAATAAACTTACAAGACTAAATTGAAAACATGCTATAGCACCAAGAAGAAAAGTTTTATTTAAAAAAGAAAAAATACTATTTGTGAATATCACTATTTTTATTAAACTTTAATAAACTTGCTCATCTGGAAGAAATAAATATGCAATTTCTTTTTAAATCCAACTCCCTTTAATATTTGCACTTGGTATAACAGCAAGAACTGACTGCAAAATAAAAACAATGAAAGAGACTTGCCTTCTTGTGGTATGCGTTTTATGGTAGTAGTGGTAATAATTGTTCCTCCAGGTGTGACTCTGCTGTTGGTTTCAATAATTTTGCCTATTTGTGATTCCTTTTCACCTGCCATATGAAATGGTGACAGATGTGTGCTCTCTGTCACAGAAGCATCTCTATCCAAAAACAGAAACTAAAAGGAAGAGAATCAGTTATTATACTATTAATCCAGCTACATAAACAAAACAAAACAAAAGTATATAAAGGACTAAACACAAAAACTGAGTAATTTTAAGAATTGTACTGCAAATCCAATTAACATAGTATTATTTGCTGAAATACTGAAAACACAAAATGTAAGTAAAGATATGATTACTTATTTGTTTATTTATTTAATATATAACAAAATCAGGCTGACATCTGACAAATCCATAATTTATTCTGGAAACATAAATGAGAATGATGAACAAAAGGAAGGGAGTAGCATTCATGCTAAGTACTGATGTAAACAAGGCAGAAACTGAAGAGATGTTTTCTATGAACAGCTACAAAGAATAAGAAATAAAATAAATTGCAGGGATATATACTAATGAATATACTAACCGTTATTGAAGATCTGGAACAGGAGAGGAAATTGAAAATGGAAAAACATTTAAAACTCTTGCATATTTAATGAACTGGTAATAAGAGGAATGATATTTGAAAATACATGAATGAAAATACACAAGAAAACATGGATAAAAACCAAACTGACCAAATAACAATGCATAGATAACGATGATCCTCCTTAACAGATATAAGAAGCTGGATAGGAACCCTGGTAGTGTGCAAATGGCCAATCGACAAGTTCCAGTCAATATCTCAGAAGTTAAAATCCCCCATTATAAGACAATCGGATTTACCGGCCCACTATTTCTCTGTACAGTTTTTCATTGTATTCATCAGTCATTAGGCCTACAACACACTCCTATTCTCAATTTTGCTTTTCCAGTGCTTATGTACACCAAACTGACTCAACATTATTGCACTGTCCACCCATGTCAGCTGGTTGTTGTTGTTTTGGTTTTTAGGAGCATTAGCAACTAAGGCCATATTGCTCGGGGATATGCGGTGGTCATTCCCTGACCTTTCCGTATTTGGTGGTGACGGGCTCGAACCCCGGTTGAATCAAGAAGCGTGTGCTACACACTACTGCTCCTTCCCACCTGGCTACGGAGGCGCCTCCATGTCAGCTGGATGAACTTCTTTAGATTTTGTGTTTCTTAACTAACAGCATAACCCCTCATCCCTTCCTGTATAAGTTGTACTCCCCAAACTCCAATTCTTCATTCCTTATATCTGTGCGAGACCAAGTCTGAAATCTCAACAATGTCTGCCTTTGATGTGTTGATTAGCACCTAAAATTCATCAAATTTATTTACTAAACTTCTAGCATTAGTGTACATGCAAGTATATATATATATACACTTGTTCTTACTCTTAGTTATCCTAACACAACCTTTATATTTACTCATTCCATGACTTCCAGCAGCCCTGGAAATCACCAGCCTACCCCTTGCTCTCCAGGCTGCTTCTATTGGAATGCTGCTCATTCCAACAGAAGTGCAAGAATCACTTTCACCTCTGCCTACTTCTAATCTATTAGTCTGTGAATTCCCCCCCCCTCAAAGAAAGCAGATTTCCGACCAACCTAACACTGACTCGATAGCATGAGCAAATATTCTTGCACCGTTTCTTTTTAAGTGTATCCCATCCCTGTAGAAGCAGTCTCTCCTGTTAACAAGCACAGACCACGCTGAGAAAAATTTTACCCCATGAGCCTTGTATAATCTCTCCAGGGCCAAATTGATTGACAAGGCTCTCATCATATACTTCGTCCTATCGTGTCTAGGCAGAATTGCAGACGCTTTCAAATTTAACCCTAACTTGTGACTTTTTTCAAAATTGACTTGTATTTGTTAAGTAAGTCTGCGGAGCTCTTACTTTTTATGTCATTAGTGCTGAAATGTACAACAATACTGCTCTTTGTGCCCTTAAAAGATGATATCTGCTCTACAACATCATCAATTTTTGCCCCTGGAAGACATACTCTTGTCTTATTCCACCTATTCTTTTTGATTAATATATTTCCCATCTCCTTGACAATAGCCAACAATAACTAGCTCCTCTGAGACAGCGTATTCTGCCCTAAAGATTGCCACTGTGTTGCTGATGATCAAATGCAAGCTCTGGAACTGATGTGGGCAGCTGAGAGCTTAATAGGTCGCCCAATTTAAGGGAATTTACCCTGTTCTTTAAGCTCTCATAAATGTCAAAAACAACGCTGAGCTGACGGCTAACTTCTTCATTGCTTACATTAAGCACAGACAACAACATCACCCTTGGCAATATCATATCCCGTTCCAGAAAACTCCACAAACATTTCACAAGTTGCACATTTTTTTAAGCTGTGATGTGTTGGAGAATCGCCCTCCTTGGTTCTCCAAGCCACAGCACTCCTGTTACTTTGTGCACGTTGTTTTGCTGCTCTGGTCTGGAGCCCGATTTCTGTTTAAATACGGTTTAATTAATTAACAATGAAAATTAATAAGGTTAATGAATTTAATTGATTAATTTACTATACCATACTTGACTAAACAATACTATACTAAGTTAATGCAGTAATACGTATTCAAGATATGTTATTAACTTACGCTATATCGTAAAAATCACAATGTTAAATTAGTTATATCCTTAACTAAATACAAAAGATATATGCCCAAAAAGTGATCAAAACCTTCAAAATTCTTATTTATTACAATTAAAAGCCCACTATTCTTCTGCGCTACTGTTTACACTATGATATTCCAGGCAAAACACATACGATAAGTGTGAGCAGCAAGTTGTAACTTACAAGGTCATTAGCTAAATTTAAAAAATACACTAACGTATCCTACTA
This sequence comes from Mastigoproctus giganteus, assembly GCF_048544385.1. Taxonomy (NCBI): domain Eukaryota; kingdom Metazoa; phylum Arthropoda; class Arachnida; order Uropygi; family Thelyphonidae; genus Mastigoproctus; species Mastigoproctus giganteus. Next base: position 695,017 of record NC_143588.1, read on the forward strand.
AGCCTATTTAATCTATTTGTTAAACACAAATTAATATGTTAACTAATCAAAAATATGAGAAAATACAAAAGATATGCCAAAACTGATTAAAATCTTCAAAATGCTTATTTATTACAATTTAAACCCTAATATTCTTCTGAGCTACTGGTCATGCTACGATCATCAGCCGTTTTAAATCCACTGCAGGATGAAGGCCTCTCCAGCAACTTTCTAGTTAGTTTCTTCTGTTTTGTGCAATGGCCATCCATTTACTAACCACGAACTTGTGAATTTCATCTGTCCATCTCTGTTGTTGTCTTCCAGGTTTTCTTTTATCTCCTCTTGAGTACCATTTTGTTATTTTCTTAGTCCATCTGTCATCATGTCTTCCAGCTATGTGTCCTGCCTAAATCCATTTTAGTTCTTTAGTTTTGATAAGAATGTCCTTTATTTGTGTTTTCTGACTAATCCATGTATTTCTCTTCTTATCCAACAGTCTGATTCCTAACATAATTTGTTCCATTCTTTGCTGAAGTTTTCAGTTTTCTTCCATTCTTTTGTTGAGTGCCCAAGTTTCACTTCCATAAATCATGGTAGTGAGAGTATAACATTGGTTCATTATTTTACGTTTCAGACAAATTGCAGTACACATCATGCAGTATGATTGATGACTTTTGAGGTTATGATGAACGTCGTGGCGAGATCCAATATTCCTTACATTTCGAGGGTACAGCTCTAAAACGGTGTTCGCAGGCCGGCCGCTAGTTAGTACACTGGACTGAACATATAGGTAACTCTCTAGGAGGCTTCTGGATCAGCTAGTGTATAATCTTGCTACCTTCTACTCTGCCAGATAGTGACTGGAGGGAGTCCGAGTAATGTGTATGCGGGGAGCATTGTCGAGGCCACATTATATCAAGCATCTGGGTATATTCTTACCACGTGTACGCCATATCCAAAAATTTCATTACTTCATACAGCATGTCCCACCCACTTTTTCTTACTATTGAATACACCATGAATTGTCAAACTAATAGAGCAAGCTTATCTGCAAAAAGATCTAAACCTCGCAAGCACTTCTTAATTCATTTCACAAATAAACGTGGTCTCAATTCTAATCTCAACGATGTCCATTTCCACTTGCAGTCTGCCAAACCCCATGTACTTTTTCTGACAGAATCTCAGTTATCGGTCGATTCAGCTACTGCTCATCCCAGATGCCCAAATTATTCGCTGTATGATTCCTTTCGCCTCAAAGGTGGTACTTGTGCATATGTCCGTTCTGATATTCCTTGTCAGAGACTTGGCAATTTGGAATCTCCTCTCTTTGATCTTCTCTGGCTTAAAATCTCTCTACCTCATTGTGTCAAATTCATCTGTTGTCTCTACCGTTCTCCCAACTCCACTAATCACTTGGAGCTCTTTGATGACTTCCTCTCTTTGCGAATTGACTTTCTCCAGTCCAACTTTCCTAACAGTGAGGTAATTTTCCTTGGTGATTTTAATGTTCACAACTCCAGCTGGCTTCCGTTTTCTAGTCACCGACACAGCAGGTCGATATGCTGAGGCTTTTGCAATTACTAATGACCTAGCACAGATTGTTCATTTACCTACAAGAATATAGGACAATCCTAATCATACAGTCAATACGCTTGATCTTTTTCTCAAAAACAACCCTTCTAAGCACACGGTTGAAGTGAGAGGTCCTTTAGGCACTTCAGATCACAACTTGGTGATTGTCTCTTCTCCAATGGAACCTTTATCTCATGGCTATTCTCAACCTCGTGTTGTTTAGCATTACAAGAATGCAAAATGGAATGATCTGTGAGACTTCTTTTCTTCTTTTCCTTGGTCGGATTACTGTTTCAAAACTTCTGATGTCAACGTTTGCTCAGATTGTGTCAGTGAAATTATTCTTGCAGGAATGGAATCCTTTATCCCACACTCCACTTTAAAATCTCGTCCTTTATCTAAACCTTTGTTTTCCAATAAATGTGCTAAGGCTGTTCAAGAGAAGAATGTTGCATATTGTAATTGGCTTGTTTCTAATTCTTCAGTTTCATTTTCAGTCTACACCAAAGCTCACAACAATTGTAAAGCAGTTATTAATCAGTCCAAACTAGAGTTTGAACAGGCTAAGAGTAGAAAACTTGCTTCTTGCCCTAATGGTAGCCGAGCATTCTGGTCGGCTACCATTAGCCGAGCATTCTGGTCTCTTGCCAAAGCTATTGGCCGCAACTTTTGCCCACCTCTGCTCCCACCTCTGTCAAACCAGATGGTTCTATTGTCACTTCAGCCAAGGATAAAGCTGACCTGCTAGCATCCCATTTTTCTTCCAGCTCATGTATTAATATGACCTTGGTAAAACCTCCCACCATTCCCAACACGCTCCATTCAATGCCTCCTGTGTCTTCCATCAAAAGGATATCAGAAGGATTTTGATGAATCTTGATGCTAAGAAAGCTCCAGGTCCTGATGGTATTTCTCCACTTGTTCTCAAAACCTGTGCTCCTGAACTTACTCCTATTCTTAGTCGACTTTTTTCACTTTCTTATTCCAAAGGTGTTTTTCCTTCTGCTTGGAAATTTGCTCATATCCAGCCAGTTCCTAAAATGGAGGACAAATCCCTCCCATCCAATTATCGTTCCATTGCAATTATTTCTACTCTTTCTAATGTAATGGAAAAATCAATTAACTGCCAACTCTTAAACTACCTAGAAACCTTCCGTCTGATCAACATCGCCAGTATGGATTCCGTCAGTGTCGCTCCACTGGTGATATTCTGGCTTATGTTCCCCATTTATGGACTAATTCAATGGAAAGGTTAGGGGAAACACAAGTAGTTGCTCTTGACATCTCAAAGGCTTTCGATCGTGTTTGGCATAAAGGTCTTCTAAACAAGTTTCCATCTTATGGTTTGCCAACTGTTTTTAGTAATTGGTCATCCAGTTTTCTCTCTGATCGCTCACTGAGGGTGATGGTAGATGGCTCTCTGTCTTCTAACTTCTTCACTAATGCCGGTGTCCCCCAAGGTTCAGTTCTTTCCCCCACTCTTTTCCTCTTGTATATCAATGACCTTCTTCCATTGACTGGAAATCCTATCCATAGTTTTGCCGATGATAGCACATTGCATTCAACTTTCCATTTTGAGAAACCTTGTCCTGCTCAATCAGCTTCAACTTCTCGAAAATCTGCTGCCAATTCCTTAAATGCCGATCTTCAGGTAATTCTCCAGTGGGGCAAAGACAACTTAGTTGATTTCAACCCTTCTAAAACTCAGTCTTGTCTTATATCTCGCAAAAAGGATTCTTCTGCTCCTATGCTTATCTTTAGTGACACTCTGATTTCTAGGCAAAATGATATATCTCTTTTGGGGATTACCCTGACTTCTAATCTCTCTTGGCATAAGCACATTACAAATATTGCTTCCTCTGGCGTTACTTGCTCTTGGCGTTACTTTTCTTCCAAACAGCTGCTCACTCTGTATAAATCGCAAATTCGCCCTGCCATGGAATATTGTTCCCACATCTGGGGTGGTGCCCCCAAAACCTCTCTCAGGCTTCTTGATTCCATTCAGAAGAGGGCAGTTAGATTAATTAATGATTCATCTCTAACAGGGTCTCTCCACTCGCTTTCTCATAGACGTACTGTTTCTGCTGCATGCCTCTTCTACAGATACTTCCATTGGCACTGTTCTTCTGAATTGGCTTCTTTAATTCCCACTCCAGCAACTTTCCAGGAACTGGAAAGTTGCTGGAGAGGCCTTCATCCTGCAGTGGATTGAAAATGGCTGATGATGATGACGAATTCCCTCTCTCTCTTTCAAAACAGTCCGAACACGTGCTGCCACCAGCCAACATCCATTTACTGTCCAACTTCAAAACCCACAGAACCAACTTTTCATCTTCCTCGTTTATTCATTCAACTGCCGTTTTCTTGAACAACCTTCCTTCATACGTGTTTCCTGAAAATTACAATCTACAGAAGTTCAAGTCCAATGTCAACAAATATCTTCTTTCATCTTCTCAACCTCCAACCCAAGCACGGTACTAAGTACTATTGGTTCTAATACCTCTCGTGTTTGGGGGTTCACATAAAAAAAAAATTGGGTATGTGACTTGGGTATGCTATCCAATCCGATATTCATCCCTCTCTTAACTTCCAGCCATTTATCATTATTACAGCTAATGACCTGTCACAGATAAGTATATGAATCCAACTTTTACTGCTCCTTCAATGACTATATCCCTTTCTGTGGCATACCTTTTCATCATTACTTTTGTTTTAGCCATATTCATCTTTAGTCCAGAATCCTTACTAACTCTGCATAACTGATTAAGATTTCCCTCTAATTCTTTGGGATTGTGGATTATGATCATAATGTCATCTGCAAATCGTAAATGGTTTAGACACTTTCCATTCACACTGACTCTTTTCTGCAACCAGTCTAATCTCCTGAAAGTTTCCACGAGGGCAGCAATAAACAACTTCAGAGATATTGTGTCTCCTTGTCGAACTCGTTTCACAATTTTAAATTTGCATTATCTTTGTCTAATCTAATAAAGAAGGTAACATTCTCATATATTTTCTTCAATATCATAATTTTTAGGGCATCTATGCCTTGTCTTTCCAGTTCCCAAAACATTGCCTTATGCTGTATGGAGTCAAATGCCAGGCATAATGGTGTTTTATATTTATTTGCTTTCTCCATTAGCTGCAATATTATGTGAAGGTGACCCATAGTTGAGAATCGTGTCCTAAAGCCAGCTTGCTCTTTCGGTTGATTCTCGTCAAATATTCTTTCCAATCTGTTGTGAACAATTTGTAGATGTGGAATAACAAGCTAATTGGTCTCTAATTTCCAATTTCACTTACCTCCGTTCTTATGCAGCAAAATTATGATAGCATTATTCCACTCCTTAGGCCTAATGTATTTTGTGAAGAGTCTTGCCAGTTTGTGTCATGTCTCTTCCTCCCAATTTTAACAACTGTGTAGTAACTTCATATTCACCCAGGGCTTTTTGATTCTTAATTTTCTTCAATGCATGTTCTACCTCATCAGGAAGGATATCAGGTATGATGTATGTGTTGATAATTTGTGATTATCTTCCCCACTGCTGGCATTCTTCCCTTGCTCCTGATATAATTCTTTATAGTAGTCTTCTACTATTTGAATTATGCCTTCTCTGCTATTTATAAGTACACCATCGCTATTCTTCAGTTTCGGTATCATTTGTCTTTCTGTATTACTGCTCATGGCTGCTGATTTAGGTCCTTTGTTTTAACTTAATGCTTGTTCTATTTTTCTTGTGTTAAATCTATTCTGTAGAGTAGTATCAACTCTGTGGTACTACACTGACAGCGGTAGAGAACGAAAAGGACCTGGGGTAATTGTGCAGGCAGATATGAAGTTCTCTGAACAGTGCAGATGGGCTGCAAGAGTAGCTCATGGTGTCGATATGCAGGAATGTTTCTAGCAGGGATAAGGAGGTAATTGTTCCCTTGTATAGGGCAATGGTCAGACCACACCTTGAGTACTGTATACAGGTCTGGAGGCCTCATTTCAAGAAGGATGTAGAGCTGCTGGAACGAGTACAGAGAAGGGCAACAAGATTAGTGAATTGAACAAAGTGTTGCTCTTACAAAGAAAGGCTTAAGTTTTGCAAATTACAGTGTCTGGAGACTAGGCACCGGCGAGGTGATCTGATAGAGGTGTATAAAGCCTTGAATAGTTTGAGCATGCTCAATGCCGATGGGATTCTGCCTCTTGCTCAGAATAATCACCTGAGACGGCATAAATTCAATTTGAGGAAAGACAGTTGTAGGATAGATGTGTGGAAATTTGCCTTTAGCTAGCTTGTAGTTGGTTGGTGGAACAGACTTCCATCCCTTGTTTTGGAAGTTGATAGCCTAAATAAATTTAAGGCTCAGCTGGACAGGTATTTCGAACGAAGGGAGGGGTGAAGTTTTTTTTTTTTTCTTTTTGGCTGATGCTGCATAAGCTTGCTTTCTTGCATCATATGCCTTTACTAATGCTAATCTTCTTATATCCTCTCTGTCACTTTCTAATGGCTTTGCATAACTCAGTATACTCAATTTTGTCCTTGTCAGTGTTTATCTTGCTCTTCATTTGTCATCTTCGGTTCATCATGAGAAGTGTTTCTTGATAAAATATTTTCTTCTTTAGATTTCTTTTTACCATAGGTTTCTCAGGCTTTATTACTTTCAGAAAGTTGTATTCCTTGTGGATATCTTGGTCCTGAAAAGTCTAAAGAAGTTCAAACTTGTTCTTAAGTTCCAGTACATACTGCATTTTCTCCTCTTCTGTTATCTCAAAGACCTTCGTATTACTTACTCAAGTCAGTTTTCTTCTTTTTTTTCTTACATCTATATCAAGTGGGAACAAGATTAGCTCTGTGCAGTCAAAGTTTTTATGGCTCCAACCAGAGGTTTCTATGGAGCTGGAACCAGTAAAAAAAAAACTGGCTCCTTGGCTCCAACTAACGTGGTCAGTCATAATCATGAGGTTGGTACGTATGTTATATGCTTTGATGCTCTATTGTGTAGTTTCATTTTCCTCTTTTTTTTGTTTACTATATATATATATATATTTTTTTTTTTTTTAATGTCTAAACCAGTGAGTGGTTTTCGAATAATGCTCATTTTATTTTTTCAGAAATGTCAAATGTGTGGAAGCTCTCTACAATGAACAAAGGATCTAGAACAAAGTCTAATGAATTTGAATACTTTATGGTCACTGAAGATGATAAATAATATATTTGCACATGCCAAGATTTTGACTTGTGGAGCAAAAATTAATAAAACTATGACCAATAAAATCAGTGTTTTAACATATGCCCAACATACAAGTGAGTACCTTCATCAACTAGTGAAACGCATTCTGCAAGAGTTAGAAATAAGAAAATAGCATGTATTGAGCATTGTGATTGATAATGCCTCCATGTCAAGTACCAATGAGAAGTTAAATAAAGACCAAGAGAGAGAGAGAGAGAGAGGTGATTCAATAAAGTTGATAAAAGTGTAAGAGATGAATCAAGTGGAGAGACTCCAGAATTAGAACAGGATGATGACGTAGAAGCAGAACTGGATTTATGTGACATCATGGATGAAACTTCAAGTCTCTCGAGAGTCCAGCACATGCGTTGTGGTGTTCATACTTTATAGCTGGCAATTCATGATGGCTTAGAAAATAAACATGCAACTGCTCTTGTAAGTAAGGTGAGACAGGTTGTACTAGCTGCTAGAAAGACAAAAATAGAAGCAATAATTAAACGGCATGGTGGAAAAGTAGCACATATGATGATGGACCGCTTACTGGAATTGAAATTTGTGGCATGGACAAGTACTGGGAAGCAGCCTTCCTGTTGATTGCTGCTTCTTGGTAGCTAAATAGCCAGAAACAACTAAACACACACACACACACACACACACACACACACACACACACACACACACACACACACTATGCAAACACAGCACTACACTCATTTCTGGCCATTGTACAGAGTTTTGTATATCATTGCAGAGAACAATGGCTGAGATGAACTAATGTTTATGGGCTGCCTTACATAAGACACAGCGCATCCACTTATCCTTATACTGTACATACATATCCTTATTAACATTAGCCAAATTTTTTTTAACATCAGCCAAAAAAAAAAAAAAAAAACACGCTCCCATTTCACCCCTCTGTTCGTTCCAAGTATCTGTCCAGCTCAACCTTAAATTTGTTTAGGCTATCAACTTCCACAACAAAGGATGGAAGTCTGTTCCACCATCCAACTACCTGCTGGCTAAAGGCAAACTTCCTCACATCTATCCTACATCTGTCTTTCCTCAATTTGAATTTATGCCCTCTCAAATGATTATTCTGAGCAAGAGGAAGAATTTCATCAGCATTAAGCATGCTCAAATCATTCAAGGCTTTATACACCTAAATCAGATCACCTCGCAGGTGCCTAGTCTCCAGACACTGTAATTTGCAAAAATTAAGCCTTTCTTCATAAGAGCAACTCTTTGTTCCATTCACTAATCTTGTTGCCCTTCTCTGTACTCGTTCCGACAGCTCTACATCCTTTCTAAAATGAGCCCTGTGGACCTGTGTACAGTACTCAAGGTGTGGCCTGACCATTGCCTTATATAAGGGGATAATCACCTCCTTTTCCTTGCTAGAAAAATTCCTGTATATCATTGACAAGACACTATGAGCTATTCTTGCAGACCGTCTGCACTGCTCAGAAAACTTCATATCTGCTTGCACAATTACCCCCAGGTCCTTTTCGTTCTCTACCACTATCAGTGTAGTACCACAGAGTTGCTACATCACTCTGGGGTTGCTGCTTCCCATATGCAGTACTTTACATTTGTCAATGTTAAACTTCATTTGCCATCTCTCAGCCCATCTGCTCAACTTTTCTAGATCCTTTTGCAGCAGCGTTTTGTCATTAGTGTCCTTAACAACCCTGCCAACCTTTGTATTGACATGGCCAACCCTGAAGTAACATTAACAGCACTGTGGAACCAGGTGCAGAAACACAAAAACTTTCTTTACCAACCACATACTACTACTACAAAGAAAATTCAAGGTGAAGACTTGACTCCTGGTCAGTTCCTAAAGGAATGAAAGCCTCTGATCTACTGCCTCTCCAAGATATATGGTCCCATAGCTGAAGGTGTCATGACCTCCATGGAAATTAAGGAAAAATCTTTATTGGAAAATGATGTAATATTAGCTAGCATTTATGTTGATCTCAAGCACAGATATTTTTATTAACAGACGGATGATAAAGCAAATTAAAGGAAGCTTTATGTGATATAACGCTCAGAATAAGAAACCCTCAAGAATGCCCAGCCCCACGAAATGAAATACAAAGCAATCCACCATCATGATCATCTAATACTAATTCTGAAAAGATTTGAAAAGACTAATTCTGAAAAGATTTGAAAAGACTAATTCTGAAGAGAGTTTGACTTCAAAAAGATTATTGACAAACAGCATAGCTCAAAAGGCTGTCGGCTGGAATTAGAAAAAGGCATACCACATGTTACTGCTATTAGTACATTGAATAAATTCAAGGTTAGAAGTATGTGTCCCTCACTGAAGTTGAAAAAAATTGATCGTCAATCAAAGATGTCAGTAAAAGATACAATATTAAAGTACCCTAAAATCATACGAGATGTTGCACAACTGGTGTTTGCACTGCCCCCAACTCAAGCCAGTGTAGAAAGTTTATTTTCAGCTCTAAAAATCATTAAATCAGATTTTAAAGCATCAATGAAAGAGGACTTGCTTGAGGCAATTTTGTCTTAAGAACAAATTGCTATAAATAATTAAAAATTTTAAAATTCGGTTTTTAAGGGAATTAAAGTTAATTTGCATGTTTTTATGTGGCAAATATAAATCAATGTTTTTTCCCTAAAATGCAACAAGGTTGTTTTCAATTCATAATTCATTCATTTTTGTTCCTTTTGTTCATTAACTTAAAGTGACCTTTAAGTTAATGAACGAACAACAGCATTTTCCAACAGCACATAATGTTCCAACAGCATTTTCACTTGTCAGTTGGGCATGATCATTGCTCATGTCAACAGTTCAAAACCAAATCAAGATTTTGATCAACTAAAGTAGCCGGAGCTGGGGCCAAACATTTGATAAATTAAAAGAGCCGGAGATCGAGCCACAAAATTTTCTTCCAACTCCACACTGGGTCCAGCTAATAGAGAAGCTTTTCTTAAATTTTTACCATTTTTTTGACTTAATTGGCATATTAATTTATTTGCTATAAGTAGTTTTATATTCCTAGTTATGATACTTAGTTTATTTTTAACTTAGACAGAGATTTTGTAGATTATTACTTAATATCAGTAAAACTTGTACCATTCAAAACTTGGCACCATTGTTGTAGTATTGATATGGAATAGAGTAACGTATATCTCGAACTTGATAGTGTAAGGTATAACGCAAAAGTAGACAGAGTAATATGTAGCACTGTAGTAGGAATCTGTTAGCTTAGTATAGTATTGACAATTAAATTTATAAATCCTTTTAATTTTTATTGTTAATTGAATTGCATTTAAATGGAAATCACGCCCCAAACTAGAGCAGCAAAGCAACATGCGCAAAGTAGCAAAAGTGCTATTGTTCAGGGATGAACCGAAGGGGGGCGATTCTTCAATGCATCACAGTCTAAAAAAAAATGTGCAAAATGCAGCATGTTTGCAGATCTCTCTCAAACAAGATATGATCTAGCCATGGAGGATGATTTTGTGTGCTAGGTGCAGAGAATGTGAACAAATTAGGTGCCAACTCAGAGTTCCAATGGTTGGGTGTCTATAAGAGCTTGTAGACGCCCTCAAAGGAATTAAAATGGGGGACCCCATCAAGCTCTCAGCTGCCTAACTCAATGCCAGAGCATCCTCTTGTGCAAGAGGCAATACAGCGGCAATCTTCAGGGCAGAATGTGCTGGTCTCACAGGAGCTAGTTATTGTCGGTGACTCATATTATGGGAAATATATTGTAAAAAAAGGATAGGTGGAATAGAACCAGAATGGAAGTCTGCCAGGGGCAAAAGTTGATGATGTTGTAGAGCAGATATAATCTTTTAAGGGCACTGATTACATTAAGTGTAGGAGATCTGTGGATCTACTTAGCAAATACAGGTCAAGGGATAGAATTTTTCTCAGCATGGACTGTGCTTGTTAACAGGAGAGATTGCTTCTAGAGGATGAGATACACTTAAATAGAAAGGGTGCAAGAATATTTGCTGATGATATCGAGGCAATGTTAGGTGGGTCGGCAAACTGCTAGCTTGGGGGGGGGGATTCACACACTAATAGATTAACAGTAGCCACAGACAGAGGTGGAAATGATTCTTGTACTGCTTCCACTGGAATGAGCAGCAGCCCGGAAAGAAAGTTGCTGTGAATTTCAGGAACTGTTGGGAGTCATGAAGCACGTAAATACGCGGGGTGTGTGTCAGAGTAACTAAGAGTAAGAACAGCTGCATGTATACTTTCATGTACACCAATGCCAGGAGTATAGTAAATAAATCTGATGAATTTGAAGTGATGGTTAAAGACAACCAAGGTGGATTGTGTTGGGATATCAGAGACGTGGTGTCGCTCAGATATAAGGGATGCAGAATTGGAATTTGGGGAATACAGTTTGTATAGAAAGGATAGACAGGATAAAAAAGGAGGAGGGATTAAGCTGTAAGTTAAGAAACACACAACATCAAAGGAAGTGCATCCAGTTGACACTGATGGATAGTGTAATGTTGAGTCAGTTTGGTGTGACATAAGCACTGGGAAAGCAGAAATGAGTGTAGGAGTTTGTTATAGGACTCCTGACTCTGATGAATACAATGAACAATTACACAGGGCAATAGAGTGGGCCAATAAATCAGAGTATCTTATAATGGGGGATTTTAACTTCCCAGAACTTGTGGATTGTCACTTGCACGTTAGCAAGGCTTTTGTGGATTTATTGGATGAGTGTTTTCTACAGCAGAATGTTAGAGAGGCAAAAAGAGAGAGTAACAGACTTGATCTGATTATCAGCAGTGATCATTCATGCATTAAGAATTTACAGATAAAGGAACCACTAGGTGACCATACACTGTGTAGGATTTAAGTAAATCCTACACAGTGTACTGATGTAGGATTTACTTAAATACGTAATTACCAACAGGGGTAAAGGGAAGGGTTTTTGCTTTCGTAAAGTTGACTACAGTGGTTTCAGAGATTTTTTATGTTCTACACAGTGGGACCAACAGCAAATTCTAAATGGCATTCAAGGAAGTAATTTTGGAAGCTACTAGGCTTTTTGTTACAACTATTGAATATTGTTCTAGGTTTATGGCAAAATGTATGTCAGATTAACTAATGAGACTTGTAGCAGAGAAGAAAAATGTATGGGATACACAAATTGTCGGGTGACACAGAAACCTATAGTTGATACAAGCTAGTCAGTAATCAAATTAAAAAAAGGAGGTTAGGCAAGCGAAGGCAGATTATGAGAAATCTTTGACAAAGGATGCAAAGAAAACCTCCTCTGTGACTGACTTGAAGGAAGGGGATGAAACAGATTGGTCTGCTTGATATCAATGGTTTGACTGTAGATGATCATTCTCAGAAAGCTGTTAATCAAAATGGGTATTTTGCATCTACATTCACACATGGGGATTATTCAAGGAGGAGAAGGCCAGATGTTTATCAAAGAGGAGAAATTGTCGAAGTTAAACATAAGAAAGGCAACTGGGGTAGTGGGATCTATCAGTTATATTAAGAGAGGTTGCAAAGGAAGTAAGCAAACTCTTAGCCATAATTATTATGAGAGAATCGTTGGACTCAGGGGAGGTCCTCATGGACTGGAGGTGTGCAAATGTATCAGCAATTCACAAAGCGATTTCAAAAGGTAACACAAGTAACTATAGACCTGTTAGTTTAATTCGCAGGATCGTCTAGACAAGACTGCAGTAATAATTCAGACACAGCATGTGTTTGTTAAGGGGAAGTCTTGTGTGACCAATTTAATTGGATACTATAACGTGGCCAGAAAGGAACTGGATGCAAAAAATAATTTTGATATCATATACTTGGATTTTAGGAAACTTTTGATACTGTTGCACATGGAAGACTACTGTACAAATTTTAGCAGTATGGCATTACAGGAAATTTGCTACAATGGATAAAATGATGGTTGAATGGGAGAAGACAGCGTGGTAATCAATGAGTACTGCTCTATGTGGACTAATGTTATTAGTGGTGTCCCTCAAGGTTCAGTGTTGGGCCCATTGTTGTTTTGTATATTTATCAATGATATTGATGAAGGTATATCAAGCTTAATGTCAGTTTGTAGATGATACAAAGGTTGGCATGGTTGTTAATAATAGTAATAACAGGATGTGGCTGCAACAGGATCTGGAAAAGTTGGGAAGATGAGCTGAGAGGTGGCAACTGAAGTTTAACATTGACAAATACAAGGTATTGCATATGGGTAGCAGTAACTCCACAGTACAGTAATGTATCAACTGTATGGTACTACACTCTGAGTGATAGAGAATGAAACAGGACCTGGGGTAATTGTGCAGTCAGATATGAAATTTTCTGAGCAGTGCAGGTGGTCTGAAAGAGTAGCTCATGGTGTCTTGTCAATGATATACAGGAATTTTTCTAGTAGGGATAAGGAGGTGATTATCCCCTTGTATAAGGCAATGGTCAGGCCACACCTTGAGTACTGTACACAGGTCCACAGGGCTCATTTTAGAAAGGATGTAGAGCTGCAGGAATGAGTACAGAGAAGGGCAACAAGATTAGTGAATGGAACAAAGGGGTGCCCTTATGAAGAAAGGCTTAAGTTCTGCAATTTACAGCTTCTGGAGACTAAGCACCTGTAAGGCGATCTCTGATTGAGGTGTATAAGGCCTTGAATGGATTGAGCAGTCTCAATGCTAATGGGATTCTTCCTCTTGTTCAGATTACAAACCTGAGGGGGCATAGATTCAACCTGAGGAAAGACAGTTGTAGAACAGATGTGTGGAAATTTGCCTTTTGATTGATGGAAGAAACTTCCATCTCTTGTTGTGGAAGTTGATAGCTTAAATAAATTCAAGTCAGAACTAGACAAGAACCTTAGCATCTAGACAGAACTAGACATTTGGAACAAATGGATCAATGAAATGGGAAGGGTTTTTTTTTTTTTTTTTTTGACTGATGCTATATAAGCTTGCTTTCTTGTATGATATGGCTCTACTAATGCTAAGTGTGCACCTTAGCATTCTGTGATTACTTCCAACATTTACCTTGTTCAGGATGGTAACATCATTCACAATATATCTTCTATTAGTGAAGATGAAGTCTATTTCACTAGCTGTTAATCCATTTGGGCTCATCCATGTCCACTTTCTGTTCACCCTTTTCTTGAAAAAAGTTTCATTACTGACATTCAAGATTCTGCAAATTCCACAAGTCTTTCACCTCTTTTGTTTCTTTCACCAATTCCAGAATTTTCTATATTTTCCCTTTATGCGGTTTTGTCTCTTTCCAACCTTAGAATCAAAGTCCTCCATAACAATGATATAGGGAGTTTTCTGTTCATCTAGATATCCCTCTATTTCAGTGTACATTGGTTCGATCTCTTCATCATCATGACTCGATGTTGATGCAGAAATCATTATTACCTTTAGTTTGTACCTCTTAGAGATCCTAAGAAGCAGTCTTTATACCCTTGGTGATGTACTTTTGAATTCCAAAATGTTGTTTTTGTATATCTTTATGGACCCTAAAGCTAACTCCACTTTCGCTCTTTTCACTGTCTCCATTGGTATACAGCAGACTTCCACTTAATAAACGTATAAATGATTCATTTCTGCTTCTTTTCTTGTTTCAGCCAAACAGATGATATTCCAATTCGCATTTTCTAATTCTTTTCCAGCTCTAATATCCCTAAAAGCAGTATGTACTGGAACTTAAGAACAAGTTTGAGCTTCTGCAGACTGCTCATGACCAAGATATCGACGAGGAATATTACAACTTTCTGAAAGTGATAAAGCCCAAGAAACCTATAGGAAAAAAGAAACCCAAAGAAGAAAAAATTAGTCAAGAAACACTTGTTATGATGAACCGAAGGCGACAAATGAAGAGCAAGATAAACACTGACAAGGAGAAAATTGAGTATACTGAGTTATGCAAAGCCATTAGAAAGAGACTCGGAGAGGACATAAGAAGATTTAATACAAGAAAAGTAGAACAAGCATTAAGGGAAAACAAAGGACTTAAATCAGCAGCCATGAGCAATAATACAGAAAGAAAAATGATACTGAAACTGAAGAATAGCGATGGTTTACATATAAACAGCAGAGAAAGCATAATTCAAATAACATAAGACTACTGTAGAGAATTATACAAGGAGCGAGGGAATGATGGCAGCAGAGGGAAAGATGGATCGCAAATTAGCAACACATATGACATACCCGATATTCTTCCTGATGAGGCAGAACATGCATTGATGAAAATGAAGAATCAAAAAGCCCCGGGGGAAGATGAAGTTACTGTAGAGTTGTTAAAATTGGGAGGAAGAGACATAACAAAAACTGGCAAGGCTCTTTGCAAAGTGTCATTAGAAAAGGTATGATGCCTAAGAAGTGGAATAATGCAATCATAGTTTTGCTGCATAAGAAAGGAGATAAATCAGAAATTGGAAATTATAGACCAATTACCTTGATATCCCACATCTACAAGTTGTTCACAAGGGTCATTACTAACAGATTAGAAATAATACGTGATGAGAATCAACTGAAAGAGCAAGCTGGCTTTAGGACAGGATTCTCAACTATGGATCACCTTCACATAATATTACAGCTAATGGAGAAAGCAAATGAATATAAAACACCATTATGCATGGCATTTATGAAAAGGACTCAATACAGCATAAGGCAATGTTTTGGGCACTGGAAAGACAAGGCATAGATACCCCATATATTATGATTTTGAAGAAAATCATATGAGAATGCTACCTCCTTTATTAGACTAGACAAAGACAGTAGGAAATTTAAAATCGAGAAAGGAGTTCGACAAGGAGACACAATATCTCCGAAGGTGTTTACTGCTGCCCTTGATGAAGCTTTCAGTAGACTGGTCGCAGAAAGGAGTCAATGTGAATGGAGAGTACCTAAACCATTTACAATTTGCAGATGACATTGTGGTCATAAGCCATGATCCCAAAGAATTAGAGGAAAATCTTAATCAGTTATGCACTGTTAGTAAGGATTTTGGACTAAAGATGAATATGGCTAAAACAAAAGTAATGATGAACAAGTATACCACAGAAAGGGACAATGATTGAAGGAGCAGTAATTGAAAGGGTGGAGTCATATAATTATTTGGGACAAGTTATTAGCTGTAATAATGATAAATGGCTGAAGTCAAGAGAAGAATAAATTTTTGGATGGATAGCATTCAGGAAATATAGTCACATACTGAAGAGCAATATCCTAGTTTGTCTGAAACGTAAAATAATGAATCAATGTATACTTCCCCACCATGACTTATGGAAGTGAAACTTGGGCACTCGCCAAAAGAATGGAAGAGAAGCTGAGAACTGCACAGCGAAGAATGGAACAAATTATATTGGGAATCAGACTGTTATATAAGAAGAGAAACACTTGGATTAGGCAGCAAACTCAAGTAATGGACATCTTATCAAAACTAAAGAACTAAAATGGTCTTTTGCAGGACACAACTCAAAGATATGATGACAGATGGACTAAGAAAATAACAAAATGGTACCCAAGAGGAGCCAGAAGAAGACCTATAAGACAACGACGGAGACAGACAGATGAAATTCATGAGTTCATGGGTACTAAGTGGATGGCCACTACACAAAACAGCAGGAACTGGAAAGTTGCTGGAGAGGCCTTCATCCTGCAGTGGATTGAAAATGGTGATGATGATAATGAATATCCTATCTTCGCTGATAAGTGATATACACTAAGATATTTCCACCAAAACATCGACACTATAGCAGTATGAGTTGAGAGTCGTAACTTACAAAATCACTAGCTAAATTTAAAAAATAAGCTAATGAATGCTGCTAAGCCTATTTGTAAAACACAAATTAATAAATTAACTAATCAAAAATACAATAAAATTATATGATGTGTTGGAGAATCAGGCACTTCGGTTTCTACCCTGACGCACAGCACTGCTGCTCCTTTGTGCTTGTTGCTTTGCTGCTCTAGTCTGTGGCATGATTTTCATTTAAATACTATTTAATTGATTAACAATGAAAATTAATAAGGTTAATAAATTTAATTGACAATACTATACTCAGCTAATGCACCGAAACATATTATGCTATCTATTCGTTACGTTATACCCAGTGGTTCTCCCCAGAGTCACGACACCCTGGAGAAGCACCATAATTTACCAGGGCGATTCAGTTCCTATTTCTACAAGGGAAAACACTCAAAACAATCCATGAAGACACAGTTGCTGTTTATGGAGAAGACTGCGCAGTTTAAAACATTGTTGCACCTTGGTATAAACGATTCAAATGTGATAGAAATCTCAGTGTCTGATGAAGATATCCCAGGATGCCTAACACTTGCTGTTACAGAAAAGAATGTCACAAAAATTAGGCATTAATCCTGGAAGATTGCCATATTACCCACAAAGAACTAGCTGTAGAGCACCAAATTAGTGTAGAGTGTGTGTAAAAAACATCATCCATCAACAGTTGAATATGAGTAAAGTGTCTGCTGAATGTGTTCCCAGACTTCTGACTCCTTATCAGAAAAATAAAAGAGCACAAAGTGCACACGAAATGTTTTCAATGTGCTAGGAAAAGCAAGAGGAGTTTTTGTTGTGAAAACATCTTTGGAAGCTCCTACTAAATATCAGACTGAAGTAAAATCAATTTGTCACGATTTTGCAAGAGAAAATATTGTAAAATCGTAACAGTATAGTGAATTCTAAGGGGATGAGAGAGGTGTCAATGACGGAAATGACACCATTTCCGGTTTGGCTATCAAATCGGCAAACTGGAAATAACGATTTTCCAACACATCACTGCGTGTTGAAAAAACGCATGTCGACACGATTTTGTCTATTTGAAGCCCCATTCGTGAGACAGTAATGAATAGTGTTTTCAAATCAACATGTCTGTCATCTAACCAGTGTTATTTTCTTGTAACATGTGAATGTATGTTTCTGAGTTTTAAGCTTGATACTCCCTGAAGCCTCACTAATGGAGACAGACACTAGCTTGCTGATTGTTGCGATGGCATCTTCTTTGTTCTTGCCTGAATAATCTTTGGGAGTGTTATTAACCACAGCGAAATGTTCACACACGATGTTGAAATTCTATGCACTTGAAAAAGTTGACTATGTAAAACTGACCAAACGGACTATAACATTTCAACTACAACATGTTCATAATTACATCCACAATCTTGAAGTATGTCACACAAGTTACAGCATCTTCATTCACCAGCGTTGTCTTTTGCATGAAGTCAATGTTGCTTGCATCATCCTCACTAATATCATGCCCCTTATTCTGTAACTTGTACACTAGATGAAGCAAGTGCTGCTAATCAATTTCATTGGCACTCAGAGTCAAGAACATGATAGGTTTACTGTGCTTTCTATCATGGCAAATAGATCACGCTTACGTTGAGCCCAGTAGTAGGTCGAGTTTGGAATGAAGGCCAAATTATTTTCGATACATTTTCTAATGTATTCTTTGGATTGAACTTGCTCGTGGGTCAGTTTTGTATCTTTACCTTATATATTTGAAAGCCACCATCAGAGTCTGTCATTCTCAATTTCATTACCTTCATTGCTACATAAAGGATATGATATGGAGTAATACCGCTTTGGTCAGATCATCTAAACTCACTCATTGCCATCATGAATGGAGTCACATGTAAATAATCTCTGAACATTCTGAATTGTCCAAGATAAAAGCTGGGAAAGGACACTACCTGTTTCTCTGCGTGCTTGTCAAACAGTAAACTCTGTGGTATGTTAGCTTCTCCTGGGGCAATTCTAAGATATGTATCGTTGCTCCACAAAATCTGCTGTTGGAAGATCAGACTTTCCCCGATCAGAACCACTTTACTTATGTCATCTTTAGCCAAATTAATTTCCATGTGACTGTCATCAAAGAATGACTGATCAATCATGATTTGATACAATCAATAGAGGCATGTCAACCAAATAATGAAGCCATGCTTTAACCACTCGCTTTCATACTAACTCATTCAAATAGCTGGACATGTGTATTTTCTTGTGTTTTATATGCACAAATAAGGTTCCTGAGGTTTTATATGCACAAATAAGGTACATATGACATTCTGGACCAAGGAATCAATGTGCCCGTTTCGGTCAATCTCCTTTGATAAGCGATGCACCATCATGTTGACTGAAAAAGGCACATGGATCACTTGGCCCAGAATGCCATATTGTTCATATGCGTGTCTCTGTCACCTTATTTGCATAAATAGTAAATGAGGAGATATAAGACTCACTAAATCCAACTTCAGTAATGCAATGGAATTTCTGGATAGGCAAAGCCTATCCAGAAATATGACTTAGATAGTGCTGGAATGGCATTATTCTTAAGTGATCCTCTGCAGCTATTACACACAAGGATCCCGTCGTCAACGTCAGGATATGCAGTGCGTATCAATGGTGCATGATCAGCTTCTGGTTTCTTTGTAGTTTTCAAACCATAGAAGAACGCAAATGTAGCATATAGAACAGAAATCATTTTTCATAACTATTCTTAAAAACTCTCGATGAGCAATCTTATGTAAATAGTAGTCTGCGTAATGAAAAGGAGCTTGTCAAAAAGTCATCTACTCAGCAATTGGAGAAATGTTCCATTGTACATAATAAATAGTCACTTTGGGTACATCATTGTTAGATGGAATGGCATTGCTGGTTGAAGGAACTGCTAAATCCAACGCTTGACTTTCTGTTCATCTTTTACGCAATCTTGGTAGCCTTGACATTCTCATACACTCATTGCTACCTCCATCTTTATTTTCTTAGGTTGGCTTGCTTGATACTTTCGACAATCTCTGCATTTGACTTCGGCATCGTTGAACACTCAGCTATAGCAGTGTGGCATTCAGTCCCTTTAACTAACCAGAAAATTATTGATGTAAAAACATCTATAGTGGCACCTAACAATGGAATGTGACAAAAATGTAGATTGCAACAATACAAATACTTCAATTGCAATCATACTATTCAACAAATGGCTACAATCAAATGAGTAATTAGGATATTGGCTTAGATTTTGCTAACATCTTCCAAATGTTTATTTGGTAGAGTAAGTAGCAGGCGTGTGCATAAAACATTAAATAAAACCAAATATTTCAGACTGAAGTATGATGCTAATGTCACTAACATTGATTCAACGGAGTAAGTAGCAGGCATGAGCATAAAACGTTATGTTGTTCATAACTTCAGTTCTAGCTGTTCGATTTTAAAACAGATATGATTATCGTCAAAGATGTTTTCACATAAAACATCTTTTGTGCGTACAGGGTACACGTCATTTTTTTTTTTCACAGTTTTTTACCATGGATGAGAGGCGCCTCCGTAGCCAGGTGGGAAGGAGCAGCAGTGCGTAGCACACGCTTCTTGATTAGACCGGGGTTCGAGCCCGTCACCACCAAATACGGATGATGCGGAAAGGTCAGGGAATGACCACCGCATATCCCGGAGCAATATGGCCTTAGTTGCTAATGCTCCTAAAAAAAAAAATCAAATAAATCAAAAATAACCATGGATGAAACTTGAATCCATGACTATAATCCCAAAACTAAACAAATCACCCCACCCCCAAAATGCAAAAGTGTAACATAGTGCTTGAAAGTGAGGCTGTCAGCTTTTAGGATCAGTATGGTGTAATACTAACAGTACCTTCAAAATAGGCATACTGTGAGGGCAAAGTATTATTCCAAACTCCTCATAAAGCTACATGCTGCTATAAAAGAAAAAACTGTGTGTGTCCCCAGTACACATGAAAGATGTTTTATGTGAAAGCATCTTTGACGAAAATCAGAACCGTTTTAAAATTGACCAGCTAGAACCAAAGTTATGAAAGATGTAACGTTTTATGCTCACACTGCTACTTACTCTACCAAATCAGTGTTAGCAACATTAGTGTTATATTTCAGTCTGAAATATTTAGTATGTAGACATGTATAGTATCTTATGTAAGGCAGCTCCCAAATGCTAGTTCAACACTGCCGTGGTACACTATGATGTTACAAAAACTCTGCAGAAAGGCCAGAAATGTGTGTAATGCTATGTTTGTTATGCTGTTTAGTTGTTTCTGGCCACTTTGCTATCAGGAAGCAACAAGCACAGATGATACCCATGTACACCATGAGGAGGTGGGCCACAACTGAGCGCGAACCGCAGCAAACCTCGAGTGTCATGTACTGAATATCCAAATCATTCAAAATATGAACAAATAAAATTAAATTTAAACAGTAAATTATAAAAGCAATTAAAAGTTAAAGGAATAAAAAATTTTAAGTAAAATAAATTTTTGAAAAAAATAAATAAATAAAAAATAAGCAAATAAAATGGGGAGAGGGAATCCCACAGTGTAAGGTGGTGCCAGCAGATGATCCCACCTCAGGACCAGCCTGAGGCCAGAAGGAGATAGAAGTCAAGAAGACACAGTGATATCATTCTGCGTCGTACAAGTTTGAGAACCAACTGTCCAAGTCGAAGAGGGTACTTGAGTTAAAGAACAGTGGTAGTGACGATGGTGGTATCACGAGATGGCGACAATAGAGATGCTGGTCTGGACTGGAGGTAGAGTTGAAATAGGAGTAGTTCCAGAAATTGGGGCACTACTGTTGAGTTGTCCACGTCTGGCAAAGGCTTTATGTGCAAAATCTTGCAGAAGATGAAATTGTTCTTTGGAGTCCAAGAGAAACGACTCATTGCCTGGGATGAATGGTTGACACAGAGCAGACAGAGGCTGACGAAGATCCAAGTTTTTTTTTTTTTTTTTTTATGTAAACCCCAAACACAAGAGGTATTAGAACCTATAGTACTTAGTACCGTGCTTGGGTTGGAGGTTGAGAAGACGAAAGAAGATATTTGTTGACATTGGACTTGAACTTCGGTAGACTTTAATTTTCAGGAAATACGTATGAAGGAAGGTTGTTCCAGAAAACGGCAGTTGAATGAATAAACGAGGAAGATGAAAAGTTGGTTCTGTGAGTTTGAAGTTGAACAGTAAATGGATGTTGGCTGGTGGCGGCACGTGTTTGGACTGTTTTGAAAGAGAGAGCGGGAATTATAGAAGACAATTCAGAAGAACAGTGCCCATGGAAGTATCTGTAGAAGAGGCATGCAGCAGAACCAGTACGTCTATGAGAGAGCGAGTGGAGAGACTCTGTTAGAGATGAATCATTAATTAACCTAACTGCCCTCTTCTGAATGGAATCAAGAAGCCTGAGAGAGGTTTTGGGGGCACCACCCCAGTTGTGGGAACAATATTCCATGGCAGGGCGGATTTGTGATTTATACAGAGTGAGCAGCTGTTTGGAAGAAAAGTAACGCCGAGAACGAAAGAGAAAACCAAGTTTTTTAGATGCAGAGGAAGCAATATTTGTAATGTGCTTGTGCCAAGAGAGATTAGAAGTCAGGGTAATCCCCAAAAGAGATATATCATTTTGCCTAGAAATCGGAGTGCCACTAAAGATAAGCATAGGAGCAGAAGAATCCTTTTTGCGAGATATAAGACAAGACTGAGTTTTAGAAGGGTTGAAATTAACCAAGTTGTCTTTGACCCACTGGAGAATTACCTGAAGATCGACATTTAAGGAATTGGTAGCAGATTTTCGAGAAATTGATGCTGATTGAGCAGGAGAAGGTTTCTCAAAATGGAAAGTGGAATGCAATGTGCTATCATCAGCAAAACTATGGATGGGATTTCCAGTCAATGGAAGAAGGTCATTAATATACAAGAGGAAAAGAGTGGGGGGAAGAACTGAACCTAGGGGGACACCGGCATTAGTGGAGAAGTTAGAAGACAGTGAGCCCTCTACCATCACCCTCAGTGAGCGATCAGAGAGAAAACTGGATAACCAATTACTAAAAAGAGTTGGCAAACCATAAGATGGAAGCTTGTTTAGAAGACCTTTTTATGCCAAACATGATCAAAAGCCTTTGAGATGCCAAGAGCAACTACTTGTGCTTCACCGAACCTTTCCATTGAATTTGTCCATAAATGGGTAACATAAGCCAGAATATCACCAGTGGATCGACACTGACGGAATCCATACTGGCGATCGTTGATCAGACGGAAGGTTTCTAGGTAGTTTAAGAGTTGGCGGTTAATTGATTTCTCCATTACTTTAGAAAGAGTAGAAGTAATTGCAATGGGACGATAATTGGATGGGAGGGATTTGTCACCCTTTTTAGGAACTGGCTGGATATGAGCAAATTTCCAAGCAGAAGGAAAAACACCTTTGGAATAAGAAAGTGAAAAAAGGCGGCAAAGAATAGGAGTAAGTTCAGGAGCTCAAGTTTTGAGAACAAGTGGAGAAATACCATCGAGACCTGGAGCTTTCTTAGCATCAAAATTCTTCAAAATCCTTCTGACATCCTTTTGACGGAAGACCACAGGAGGTATTGAATGGAGCGTGTTGGGAATGGTGGGAGGTGTTTTACCAAGATCATTAATACGTGAGTTGGAAGAGAAATGGGATGCTAGCAGGTCAGCTTTATCCTTGGCTGAAGTGACAATAGAACCATCTGGTTTGGACAGAGGTGGGAGCAGAGATGGGCAAAAGTTGCGGCCAATAGCTTTGGCAAGAGACAAGAATTCTCGGCTACCATTAGGGCAAGAAGCAAGTTTTCTACTCTTAGCCTGTTCAAACTCTAGTTTGGACTGATTAATAACTGCTTTACAATTGTTGCAAACTTTGGTGTAGGCAGAAAATGAAACTGGAGAATTAGAAATAAGCCAATTACGATATGCAACATTCTTCTCTTGAACAGCCTTAGCACATTTATTGGAAAACCAAGGTTTAGATAAGGGACAAGATTTTAAAGTGGAGTGTGGGATAAAGGAATCCATTCCTGCAAGAATAATTTCACTGACACGATCTGAGCAAACGTTGACATCAGAAGTTTTGAAACAGTAATCCGACCAAGGAAAAGAAGAAAAGAAGTCTCGCAGGTCATCCCATTTTGCATTCTTGTAATGCCAAACAACATGAGGTTGGGAATAGCCATGAGATAAAGGTTCCATTGGAGAAGAGACAATCACCAAGTTGTGATCTGAAGTGCCTAAAGGGGCTCTCACTTCAACCGTGTACTTAAAAGGGTTGTTTGTGAGAAAAAGATCAAGCGTATTGGCTGTATGATTAGGACTGTCTGGTATTCTTGTAGGTAAATTAACAATCTGTGCAAGGTCATTAGTAATTGCAAAAGCCTCAGCATCTCAACCAGCTTGGTCGGTGTGACTAGAAAACGGAAGCCAGCTGGAGTTGTGAACATTAAAATCACCAAGGAAAATTATCTCACTGTTAGGAAAGTGGGACTGGAGAAAGTCAAGTTGAAAAGAGAGGAAGTCAAAGAGCTCCAAGTGACTAGTGGAATTGGGAGAACAGTAGAGACAACAGATGAATTTGACACAATGAGGTAGAGAGATTTTAAGCCAGAGAAGATCAAAGAGAGGAGATTCCAAATTGCGAAGTCTCTGACAGGGAATATCAGAATGGACATATGCACAAGTACAACCTTTGAGGCGAAAGGAATCATACAGTGAATAATTTGGGCATCTGAGATGAGCAGTAGCTGAATCAACCGATAACTGAGATTCTGTCAGAAAAAGTACATGGGGTTTGGCAGACTGTAAGTGGAAATGGACATCGTTGAGATTAGAATTGAGACCAGGTATATTTGTGAAATGAATTAGGAAGTGCTTGGGAGGTTTAGATCTTTTCGCAGATAAGCTTGCTCTATTAGTTTGACAATTCATGGTGTATTCAATAGTAAGTAAAAGTGGGTGGGACATGCTGTATGAAGTAATGAAATTTTTGGATATGGCATATATATGGTAAGAATATACCCAGATCCTTGTGCATGACGTGGCCTCGACAATGGTCCCCGCATACACAGTACTCGGACTGGCAGAATAGAGGTAGCAAGATTATACACTCGCTGATCCGGAAGCCTCCTAGAGAGTTATCAATAGGTTGGGTCCGGTGTACTAACTAGCAGCCGGCCTGCGAACACCGTTTTAGAGCTGTACCCTCGAAATGTAAGGAATAATGGATCTCGCCACGATGTTCATCATGACCTCAAAAGTCATCAATCATACTGCATGATGGAAGAGATAGGGAAAGGTTGACCGGTACTTAGCTCTAGAGACTAAACATGGGTTCCACCACTTCAAGCTTCCAAAAAATAATGAAATATTTAGTATAAATGATGTAATCTTTTATGCATGAGTGCACTACTTACTCAACCGAATCAACGTTTGGAAGAGGTTAGCAAAATTCAAGCCAACAGCCAAATTAGCCATTTGTTGAATAGTATGATTGCAAAAATACAAGCATTTGTATCCCAATGGACTCTTTGATGATGGCTTTCAAATATATAGGTAAAGATACAAAACTGACCCATGAGAAAGTTCAATTCAAAGAATACATTAGCAGCAGTATCGAAAACAATTTGGCCTTTCTAAGGACAATTCCAAGTAGTAGTGGCATGTGATGCAAGAAAGCAAGTGTATGAGCTTATGCAGCATCAGCCAAAAAAAAAAAAAAAAAAAAAAAAATCACACCATTGCCTCCAAATGCCTGTCCAGTTCCTCAAATTTATTCAACCTATCAATTTCCACAACGACAGATGGAAGTTTGTTCCAGCAATTAACCACCCGCTGGCTAAAGGCAAATTTCCGCACATCTATTCTACATCTGTCTTTTCTTAATTTGAATTTATGCCCCCTTAGGTTCGTAATCTGAACAAGTGGAAGGATCCCATCAGAATTTAGCGTGCTCAACCCATTCAAGGCATTATATACCTCAATCAGATCACCACGCAGGTGCCTAGTGTCCAGCCACTGCAATTTGCAGAACTTAAGCCTCTCTTGGTAAGAGGATCCCTTCATTCCCCTCACCAATCTTGTTGCCCTTCTCTGTACACGCTCAAGTAAATCTACATCCTTCCTAAAATGAGGCCTCCAGACCTGTGTGCAGTACTCAAGGCATGGCCTGACCATTGTCTTATACAGAGGGATAATCACCTTTTCCCTGCTAGCAAAATTCCTATATATCATTGAAAAAACCCCATGACCTGCCCTGGCAGCCTGTCTGTATTGCTCAGAAAACTTCATATCTGACTGCACAATTACTCCCAGGTCTTTTTCAGTTTCTACCACCTTAAGTGTAGTACCACACAGTTGGTACGTTTCTCTGGGGTTACTTCTACCCATAGGGCTCAACGTAAGCACGATCTATTCGCCATGATTAGAAATCTCGGTAAACCTGCAATGTTCTTGACTCTAAGTGCCAATGAAATCGGTTCGCCGCAATTGCTTCAGCTGTTGTACAAGTTAGAAAATAAGGGGCGCGATATTAGCGAGGATGATGCGAGTGACACTGACTTCATGCAGAAGGTGACACTATTGTACAAAAACTGGGCTCAACGTAAGCACAATCTATTTGCAATGATTATACAACTGGGTAAAGTTACAATGTTTTTGACTCTGTGCCGATGGAATTGATTGCGCACACTTGATGCACGATATAAGTCAGGACGATGCATGTGACATTGACTTCATGCAGAAGGAAATGCTAGTGAATGAAGGCTCTGCAAATTGTGCAATATACTTCAAGGAGATTGTGGATGTAATTATGAACATATTGCAGTCAAAACATTATGGGCCCATTTGGTCAATTTAACATGGTCAACTTTTTCAAGCACAGAATTTAAACATTGCGGTAGTTCACATGCTCATATTTTGTTGTGGTTAAATAACACTCCCAAAGATCCTTTGGGCGAGGAAAAAAAAAAGAAGATGCCATCACAATGATCAACAAGTTTGTGTGTCTCCACTGGCGAGGGAGCAAGGAGCATCAAGCTTCAAACTCACAAACATACATTCACATGTCACAAGATAATAATGCCAGTTAAACAACAAATGTGTTGATTCGAAGCACCTTTATGCCGTGTCGCATGAATGGTTCTTCAAATTGACAAAATCCTGTTGACACGTGATTTTGTGACACAGATAATAAGTGTCGCAAAATTGTCATTTCCATGCAAAATCGTGATTTTCGGTTTGTTGACCAAATCACAGAACCGGAAATGACATGATTGGATGTCATTTATGTTATTAACACCTCTTTCATCCCCTTGGAATTGACATTTTTGTTACGATTTTACAACACATTTTCATGTCTCAAAAAAAAAAAAAAAAAACTCAACCTAAATGCCGTTATATGACTTAATTTCTGTGTCATAAAATTGTGACAATTTGTTTTACTTCAGTCTGAAATTGAGTAGGTGCCAGCAAATATGTTTTCACATCAAAAAATACGAGGAAAACTGTCCAGAGGGACAGCTTTCCTGTGCCTCCTCCAAAATAATGCCCCTGCACATTCCTCGCATGCCGTGATGAGGTGGGCCCAAACATGGGTTTGAAATATTGCCAAATCTTGCTTATTCCACCAATCTTGCACCCTTGGATTTCTTCCTCTTTCCTGTCCTGAAGTCCTTTCTTCATGGAAAACACTTTGCTGCTGATGATGAGATGATTTTTGCTGCGGAATCATTGTTCGAAGGACAGCCAGAGGATTTCTACAAAACTGGCTTATGGAAGTGCATTGAGAGGTGGAAAAAAATGTTATTTTGTCTGGTGACTACGTTGAAAAATTGCAATACATGGTGTTTGTTTCAAACTTCTATCACAACTACTTCTGGTGAATACAAAAATTTTTTTTGTATTCCCTATCCCCTGTACAAACTCAAAAAATTCTGGGAAAGAAGCAAAAGCAGCATACAAAGAATGGATTTTGAATCAAACAATTCAACTAGTAGAAGAAACTGTTACAAAATAAAGTAGCAGATAACTCAGGAAAGCGTACAAAAATAGAAATAAACGGATCAAGAAAAGTATATGAAAAGACAGATAGGACTTCCTATCTGTATGTAGAAAAGCAAAAGAGGGAGCAGATAGACAGGATATATATAAGAATATTATATGGATTACTATCTTCCAGATTATATTATATTATCTGGAAGATAATTATCATTAGCATTAATAGAAGCACATGATGCAAGAAAGCAAACTTATATAGCACCAGCCAAAAAAAAACTCTTCCCGTTTCACCCATCCATTCACTCCAAACGTTTGTCAACCTGAACTTATTTAAGCTGTCAACTTCCACAATGACAGATGGAAGCTTGTTCCAGCAATCAACCACCTGCTGGCTGAAGGCAAATTTCAGCATATATATTCTACAACTGTCTTTCCTCATTTTAATTTATGCCCACTCAGGTGCAGAATACAAGCAAGAGGAAGAATTCCATTGGCATTGAACTTCCTCAAACCATTCAAGTCCCTATACACCTCAATCAGATCACATTGCAGGTGCCTGGTCTCCAGATGCTGCAATTTACAGAACTTAAGCCTCTCTTGGTAAGAGCAACTATTCCATTCACTAATCTCACTGCCCTTCTCTGTACTTGTTCTAGTAGCTCAACATCTTTCCTAAGATGAGGCCTCCAGACCTGTATGGGGTACTTAAGGTATGGCCAAACCATTGCCTTATACAGGGGGATAATCACTTCCTTATCTCTACTAGCAAAATTCATATATATCATTGACAAGATCCCATGAGTTACTCTTGCAGCCTGTGTCACTACTCAACTTCATATCTGACTGCACAATTAGCCCAAGGTCTTTTTCATTCTCCAGTACCCTGAGTGTAGTACTGCACAGTTGGCAGGTTACTCTGGGGTTATATATATGCAGTACTTTGCATTTGTCAAACGCTTTATAGCGTTTGCATGCTCCCCCAGCCGGTCTTTCAATCGCCGCCCCATCTCACCCACATAACACACCTCACAATCCGGGCATTTAATTTCGTACACTACCCCACTGCTGGCTTCTTTGGATATGGAGTCTTTGACTCGAGATATTGCTGTGTGCAACCTCCGCCCTGGAAGTTGCACACAGCGTATCTGACACCCCCGAATTATACGTGCAATGTGGTCTGACAGGCCCGGATAGTAAGGAATGTATGTGGTGCTCACAGGCACGAACTGCTCATTACGGGTGGTCTCTCCTCTAATGGCTCTGTCCAACACCATCTGGGGGGGTAGCCGCACTTCTTGAGGTCTGCCGTGACCCGAACAATTTCATTATTTTTATCCTCGGAAGTGCTGCAGTGGGACCCCACCCTGTCTATTAGAGCCTTGACCACACTGTTTTTGTGTTGGCTGGCCTGTGCCGAAGTATAATGGGTATATTGACCCCGGCACATCGGCTTTCTAAATACCTTGGACTTAAGCCTGTCACTTTCCCTAATTATCAACACGTCAAGGAATGGCAAGGTTCCCTCTGCTTCCACCTCCAAAGTAAATTTGATAAAGGGGGAGAAACTATTAAGTACATTAAATACCTGATCCTCCCTCCTCCTTTGTATAATGGAGAATGTGTCATCAACATATCTCCTCCAACTGTGCATGGGAAATTCCAAATCCCCAAAAATCCTGGCTTCTAACTCTTCCATAGCTAAATTGGCCACTATGGCACTAATGGGGAAACCCATGGCTGTGCCATGGACCTGCCTGTACATGACATCTTGGAATACCATAATGGTACTAGATAAGCAAAACTCCACTCCTTCACAAATGTCATCAATACTTAGAGGTGACCTGGTACTTAGCAATACATCCTTTTCTAAGGCCATTCTAACACACTGCAAGCCAACATAGCATGGATAGAAAGGCATCTGTGTCTCCTGATAATTTATACGCATCCCATGCATGTTTCTTCTCTGCCATGAGTCTCATTAGTTCATCTGACATCCATTTAGGCCTAAACCCTGAAAGTATAATAATATTATCTTCCAGCTATATCTGGATTACTGTCTTCCAGACTATATTCTTAACATGAAAAGGTAAATTCTGAAAAACAAGAAATAGATGCAAGATAGATGGACCAAGCATTTTACAGAAAGATTCAATAAGAATAACTTTAAAACACCAGATATACCAGAAAAACCCTGCAGGCAAAAACTGAAGATAAAATGGATATAAGCAAAATGGAAATTTAAGGGTACTAAAGAAGTAAAAATATAATAAAGCAGCAAGGATTAATAATATACCAGCATTAACTGTTGAAGGCAAATATAAAATTAACGACCTTTATTGAATGATATTTGGAGGAAGGCAAGATGGTCACAGGATTGGATAACTGCTTCTAAGCATTGTAGGAAAGTTTTATCAAGGATAAATACTTGAATGAATGAAGCAAGAAATAAATATAATACTAAGACCCGAGCAAGCAGGTTTCGGAAACAGCAAGTCTTGCATTGATCACATTGCAATACTACAAATAATAACTGAACAGTCGACTGAGTGTCAAACGTACATAAAATAAATAAAGTTTCTGTTTATACTCTGGGACGAACACATGGTCAGAGGAGTTCACAAGATATAGAAAACACAAAAAACAGCACCATATTTAGCAGGTTGTGGGAGAACTCAAAGCACAAGTACTAAATAACCCTAAAAACATAGACGAGTACCTGACCACTTGGCTATGTTTTGACTTTGAAAGGCATGTGATAGCATGGATAGAAAGGCAATTTAGAAATTAATGAAATATAATTGGCATAAAAAAATTTTTGCAGAATATAAAGTAAAGATTCTCTGTAATGGCCAATTGTCTAAAGATGTTACTACTAATAGCATATGTTAAATTGCAAAGAAAGGGATGTATACTATCCCCTACTTTTTTTTTTTTTATCATAATGGAATAGATAATGAAAATATCAAACAAAGAAAATGCAGGAGTACAGTGAGGATTTATAAAGATGAAATAATTTAGATTTTGCTGATAACATAAGTATATTAGCCCAAAAGCATTAATATATGCAACAATAAATAATTAATTTAAGAATAAATCTGAATCGTTTCATTTAAGAATAAATATAAATTAACCGAACTTCTGGAAACTAGGCATATGCATGAAGATATGACCCAGGTGTTTAAGTCTTTGAATGGATTAGGTAAGTAAAATGTTCGTGGCATTCTTACATTGTGTAGAAATTTGCTTTCAGTCAGTGGCTAGTTGATTGTTGGAACAAGCTTCCATCCAGTGTTGTGGAAGTGAGCAATCATAATAAATTTTATGAAGAAGTAGACAAATTATTAGAAGAGATAGACATGTGATAGGTTTTTATTATTATTATATATATATATATATATATATATATATTTTTTTTTTTTTTTTTTTTGTCTGATGCTAAAAAAAAAAAAAAAAAAAAAAATTCATGTTTATACTCCTTCAAGACCACCAGGTCAGTGGAGTTTACAATAAAATCAACCAATACACATGTTAATTGTGTTTAGCAGTCACAGGCTTGAACCCTGGTCCACTCAAAGAGTGTATGCTACTGCACTTGTGCCCCTCACCACTCTACTACATCAGGCCTAAATTCAAGTTTGCTTTCTTGCATCATTGGACAATACTAATAAATAGATTGTATGTAATATCCTATCAGATATGCAGGAATTTGAGTCTGAATCTGAATTCTATACACAGTACACAAATCAACCGATGGCTTGAGGTAATTTCTGGACCTTAAAAAGTTGACACATGCTGGAACATGCAATCTCATTTCATTTCTGCTGTTGGGAGAAAAAATTCTAGTAATTTACAAAGTTTTAGTTTGTTTTTTTCATCACTGTATCTAATGATTAAGACAGAACCCAAAAATAAGGTGCATTTTGTTGATAGTTGTTGATTAACTTGCAAATTAAAAATGCTAAGCTATCAACAAAATCTAAGCTATCAACAACTATCAACAAAATCCCATTTTATAAAAACAAAAAAATAAAATAAAATAAAATAATATAAATGATGTACAACTAAATTAGACACTAACCTCAACTGTTAAGGTTCCCGTGATATCATCGTTTTCTAAAGGGCGTGACTGCAAGGATATAATTTGCCTTTGACTAGGATTCTTTAATAACTCTTCAACACTTACAATACCAAGACCTAAGAAATTTTCTTTAGGGGGGGAGGGAAAAAAAACACTTCCATTTGATGAATTTATTTCCATTTTATCAAGAGTTAAGTTCATATTCATAATTACATAATGAAAATAAGAATGCATACCTCCAACTTTTACAGCTTCCTGGCAAGTTGCTTTTCTTCAAGAATCTATAGTCGAGCTGATTTTTATTATTTTCAATTTAGATTTTCAAATATGCATATATGTTATGTTTATTTATCAACATGAATTTCAAAGACTGATATTTAGATACTCTTTCCTGATCACATTTACTGTGGAAAATCAGGTGCTCGATATACAGTGGTGCACTTTCCGTTTCTTTGTTTGGCATAGTATCAGTGTCTACAGCATTTTTTTTTTTTTATGATATGCTCAGTTGTAAATGGTTTTCTCTTGATAACATGTTTCAGAAATGTGCAGCTTGCCTGAGGACTGATTTCTTTGCAGAGTATTATTTTCTCAAAAGGCATCTAGTTTAGGAAAATACAACAGCAAACAAGAGAATATCTTTTCACTTCATAGTTGGAGAATGTTATTTTCATTATTCAAAGCATTCTTTACTACTTAAGGCCCTAAAAATTATTCACCAAATTACATATTATTTGACAGTACTCTGTTTTTGCACTACTTCAAATATAAACAATGCCAGGTTTTCCCCAACAGTTTCAGGATGCAAATACTAGCATATTCCCCTAACATTTTTAATATCAAAGAAAGGAAGCATGCTTGTATTTTACAGTGTCATCTGATATTAATAAATCATAACAGTACATAAATATTATTGGACCATTTGAAGTGAATAAAACCACACAAGGCACCATGCCAAGAAGAAAACAAAAAATTGCAATTTATGGGCAAAAGTAGAAATGTTGATTTGAGCAAGTAGTATGCATGTGTGTGTGTGTGTGTGTGTGTGTGTGTGTGTGTCTTTTAAGTTCATTTTAAGTTAAATGCAATCTCTGTGGGTGAGGCAGATCATTTCTATGATCTGCCTCACCACTTCTCCACTAATGCAGGTGTCCCCCAAGGTTCAGTTCTTTCCCCAACTCTTTTCCTCTTGTATATTAATGACCTTCTTCCATTGACTGGAAATCCTATCCATAGTTTTGCCGATGATAGCACATTGCATTCCACTTTCCATTTTGAGAAACCTTCTCCTGCTCAATCAGCTTCAACTTCTCAAAAATCTGCTACCAATTCCTTAAATGCCGATCTTCACGTAGTTCTCCAGTGGGGCAAAGACAACTTAGTTGATTTCAATACTTCTAAAACTCAGTCTTGTCTTATATCTCGCAAAAATGGATTCTTGTGTTCCTATGCTTATCTTTAGTGACACTCTGATTTCTAGGCAAAATGATATATCTATTTTGGGGATTACCCTGACTTCTAATCTCGCTTGGCACAAGCACATTACAAATATTGCTTCCTCTGCATCTAAAAAACTTGGTTTTCTCTTTCGTTGTCGGCGTTACTTTTCTTCCAAACAGCTGCTCACTCTGTATAAATCGCAAATCTGCCCTGCCATGGAATATTGTTCCCACATCTGGAGTGGTGCCCCCAAAACCTCTCTCAGGCTTCTTGATTCCATTCAGAAGAGGGCAGTTAGGTTAATTAATGATTCATCTCTAACAGAGTCTCTCCACTCATTGTCTCATAGACGTACTGTTTCTGCGGCATACCTCTTCTACAGATACTTCCAATTGCACTTTTATTCTGAATTGGCTTCTATAATTCCCTCTCTCTCTCTCTCTCTCTCTCTCTCTCTCTCTTTCAAGACAGTACGAAGACGTGCCGCCACCAGCCAACATCCACTTTTCTGTCCAACTTCAAACTCACAGAACCAACTTTTCATCTTCCTCGTTTATTCATTCAACTGCTGTTTTCTGGAACAACCTTCCTTCATACGTATTTCCTGAAAATTACAGTCTACAGAAATTCAAGTTCAATATCAACAAATATCTTCTTTCTTCTTCTCAACCTCCAACCGAAGCACGGTACTAAGTACTATAGATTCTAATACCTCTCGTGTTTGGGGTTTACATAAAAAAAAAAAAAAAAAAAATGTATTTGATACCATTGGATCCCTGGTGGGATTCTTCCACTTGACCAGATTAATCGCCTGAGGCGACATAAAAATTTGAATTGAAGAAAGACAGTTGTAGAATAGACATGTAGAAACTTGCCTTTAGCCAGCAGGTTTGTTGGTTGGTTGGGGATTTATTTGGCGCATCAGCATCTATAGCCGTAGTGCATCATACATATGGTAAGTATGAATGTTATTTCTTGCAGGTAGAGATAATTTCCTAACTATGGCTATAAAATTATTCTTTTTTTTATTAGCTAAAGAAGGTGATATATATTAATCCTTTTGAGAAAAGTGATGATGTTTGAAGTGAGAAGGTTCTGGCATTCTCTTGCATGTTTTTTGCATTCGATAAAGACATGTTTCACGGAAAGTGTAGTGTTACAGTGATGATACTGAGGGGGAGTCTCTCCTCTTATGAGATAACTATGAGTAATGTTAGTATGTCCAATTCTCAAGCAAGCTAATATTACCTTCTGCTGTCTAACTAAACTGAAGCTTGAAGGCCATTGCTCATGATTTGGTTTAATACTTCAAAGTTTATTGTTAAGTTGTTGCTGTCATGATAACTGCCACTAGTATGTGCATTTTTCCTGAATTACTGGTATATAGTCTTCATAAGGGACTTTCCACTTGCTGTCGGGTGGTAGGTTAGCCAATTTTGCAGCATTGTCTGCTAGTTCATTTCCAGGAATTGCCATATGTCCTGGGACCCAGCAGAAGCATATGTTTCTCCCAAGTTCTGATAATGTATGCAAAGAGGTGATTACTTCGTTTACAACTGGGTGAGGGTGTTCATGGTGTTTTTCAGTGCTTGAAGTGCACTTAAAGAATCTGAGAAAATTATGCTGTTTTTAATATGGGAGGACTCAATGTAATTCAGTGCAACCTGAATTGCTATTAGTTCAGCTGAGAATATACTGAACTCACATGACAACTGATATGCTAATGTGGTGTTTGGGAAAACTGTGGCGATTCCAATGTGGGCATCGTTCTTTGATCCATCAGTATATACTACGACAAAGTTGGGAAACTGGTCCACTGTTGCATGGTATAGTTACAAGAAATTTTTCCTATGTAAAGTAGATTTATTCCATTCATGAATATGTAAATCACATGAAGGTGGAGTGATGTTCCAAGGAGCAAGAGAGAATGGGAGGGTACATGCCACATTCTCTAAGGTTAAATTTAGTTCTTCTAAGAGGTGTTTTATTCTCATATCCAAAGGATGATTTGCAGTATGGCAGTTTTGGTATAACCTGCTATGCTCTGATGTGAAAAGTATTTGCCAGTTTGGGTGTTCAGGCATAGATCTAATTTTATATGCATAGCATAATATCAGCTGTTGTCTTCTGGTGGAGAGAGGGGGGTTCACGTGCTTCGGCATGTAAACTATGTATTGGAGATGTGCGATAAGCTCCTAAAGCAGTGCGTACTGCACTATGATGGATAGGGTCAAGCCAGCGAAGGGCACTGGGTCTTGCTGAGCTATACACTGGTGCTCCGTAGTCAAACTTCGATCTGATTAAGGCTCTATATAATCGTAAAAAGTAAGGCAATCAGCTCCCCACTTAGTGGCTGAAAGGACCCATATGATATTTAGCTTTTTCTGACAGGATATTCTTTGTTTCTTAATATGGTCTAAAAAGGTAAGTTTGTGATCTAGTGTGATTCCTAAGAACCGTATGGTGGGATGAACTGCTATTGGTTGTCCATTTAATAGTAGTTCAGGATGTGGGTGGAGTTTATGTTGGCAGCAAAAATAGATGCACAACGTTTTTTGGGGACAGAGTTGGTAGATATTAGTTTGTGTCCATGAACTGATTTTATTTATTGCCCCTTGTAACTGTCTCTCAACAGTATTCATGTTCTTCACATGACACGAAATGCTAAGATCATCTACAAATAGTGTGGTATCAACAGTCTTCAGAAGTTGTTCAGCAATGGCGTTTATTGCAATTATAAAAAGTGTAGCGCTTATAACTGAGCCTTGGGGAACTCCATCTTGTGAGTATACTTGGGATAACGAAGTTTTAAATCCTGCCTGAAACGTGCGTTTGTACAGGAAGTTCTGTATGAAAATTGGTAGATGACCTCGAAGTCCATGTTGATGTAATTCGCAAAGAATTCCATACTTCCATGTGGAATCATATGCTTTACTGATATCAAAGCAAACTATTACATGATGTTGTGATCTGAGGAATGCATTCTGAATGGAGTTCTCTAGTCTTACTAGTATATCTAGGGTTGATCTGTTTTGGCGAATACTAAATTGTGCAGCATGCAAGAGATTAAAGTTTTCTAGGTACCATATCAGCCAACGGTTTATCATATTTTCGAGAATTTTGCAGAGGCAACTAGTCAAGGCAATGGGTCTATAACAAGTGGGGTTTGTTGGGTCTCTTCCTGGTTTAAGGAAAGCAAGGACTGTAGCATGATGCCATTTTTTAGGGAATGTATCTTCTAGGTAAAGTCTATTAAACAGATCAAGGAGCGACTGCAATGATTCGGCACTTAGTTCCTGTATCACTGAATAGTGGATACTGTCAAGTCCTACCGCGCTGCATCTAGATGTTGACAGAGCTCTATGCAGTTCGTGGATAGTGAATCGTGAATTGTTGTGGTTTCCATAGTGAATGGAAACCACAACAATTTCACTGAATTATTGTGTTCATTATTTGTTTCTTGTTAGGCTTTCAGAACGTTTTCGTGTTGTTGTAGTTCTCTGATTTTCACTTTTGTTTTTATCTTTCTTTCGAAAGTAAGGCTTTCCCGTGTCCATGTCTTCTTCAACAAAAATTTCTAGGAAGCCATCACATCTCCAGATTTTTCATTAATATTCATTTTCTCTTTTATGTCTGGTAGTTCTGATTTGTTTTTCTTTGCATTCTTGATCTGAGGGATGTAGTTTTTCACTTGGTATGGATACTGGCGTATTGACTGCCTGAGTTTGGGTTGTACTGTACACAGTTTTGACATAATTTGAGAAAGACCCTTTTGGGGGTACTGATAATTCAGTTTGCACTGCTGTTGACTGGTATGTTTTGGTGATTTGGGCGTATGTAGGTCTGTTTGGATGGGTTGGTGGTGAGATTATCCGCTTTGCTTTTTGATTGGAAACATTATGGTTTGTTTTGTATTTCTGAATAAGTTTTTAATTTTTCCAGCTCTCACATGTTTTAGCTTAGGCAGGGTGGTCTTTTTTACAGTTTGGGCATATTGGTTGAGGGACAGTACAGGCTTTGCACTCATGTTCTATTGAACCGCACTTTGCACAAATAGGAGTTCCCTGGCAAGCTGTAGTAGTAGTGGCACGTGATGCAAGAAATCAAGTGTAGGAGCTTATGCAGCATTAGCCAAAAAAAAAAAAAAAAAATATCACACCATTCCCTCCAAATGCTTGTCCAGTTCCTCCTTAAATTTATTTAACCTATCAACTTCCACAACAACAGATGGAAGTTTGTTCCAGCAATTAACCACCCGCTGGCTAAAGGCAAATTTCCGCACATCTATTCTACATCTGTCCTTTCTTAATTTGAACTTATGTCCCCGTAGGTTCGTAATCTGAACAAGTGGAAGGATCCCATCAGAATTCAGCGTGCTCAACCCATTCAAGGCCTTATAGACCTCAATCAGATCACCGCGCAGGTGCCTAGTCTCCAGCCATTGCAATTTGCAGAACTTAAGCCTCTCTTGGTAAGAGGATTCCTTCATTCCCCTCACCAATCGTGTTGCTCTTCTCTGTACACGCTCAAGCAAATCTACATCCTTCCTAAAATGAGGCCTCCAGACCTGTACGCAGTACTCAAGGCGTGGCCTGACCATTGCCTTATACAGAGGGACAATCACCTCCTTTTCCCTGCTAGCAAAATTCCTATATATCATTGACAAAACCCCATGACCTGCCCTAGCAGCCTGTCTGCATTGCTCAGAAAACTTCATATCTGACTGCACAATTACTCCCAGGTCTTTTTCATTTTCTACCACCTTAAGTGTAGTACCACACAGTTGGTACGTTTCTCTGGGGTTACTTCTACCCATATGCAGTACTTTGCATTTGTCAAGGTTAAACTTCAGTTGCCACTTCTTAGCCCATCTGCCCAAATTATCTAGATCCTGTTGCAGTAGCACACTGCCATGACTGTCATTAACAACCCTGCCAACCTTTGTGTCATCTGCAAACTTCGACATTAAGCCTGATATACCTTCATCAATATCATTGATAAATACACAAAACAACAGTGGACCCAACACCGAACCCTGTGGGACTCCACTAATAACATTAGTCCACGAAGAGCAGCACCCATTGATTACTTCCTTTTATCCATTGTAGCAACTTACCCTTAATACCATTCTGCTCCAATTTGTACAGTAGTCTTCCATGCGCAACAGTGTCAAAAGCTTTCCTGAAATCCAAGTATATGATATCAAAATTATTTTTTGCATCCAGTTCCTTTGTGACCACATCATAATAACCAATCAAATTTGTCAGACAAGACTTTCCCTTAACAAAACCCATGCTGTGTCTGAATTATTGCTGCAGTCTTGTCTAGATGATCCTGCAATGCATCTTTAACCAGTGACTCCATTATTTTACCCGGAACAGAAGTTAAACTAACTGGTCTGTAATTACTCGTGTCGCCCTTCGATCCACCTTTGTGAATTGGGGACACATTTGCACATCTCCAGTCAGTGGGAACCTCCCCTGAGTTCAAGGATGCTCTCATAATTATGGCTAAGGGTTTGCTTAGTTGCTTTTGACCATACTTTTGACATCGGAAGCACTGT
Source organism: Mastigoproctus giganteus (assembly GCF_048544385.1). Taxonomy (NCBI): domain Eukaryota; kingdom Metazoa; phylum Arthropoda; class Arachnida; order Uropygi; family Thelyphonidae; genus Mastigoproctus; species Mastigoproctus giganteus. Next base: position 733,688 of record NC_143588.1, read on the forward strand.
AGTGGGTTTGGAATATATGGCCTGACATTGCATACCAGATATCCAGCCTTAATGGATGTTGGACAATGCGGTGTGTTAAATGTCAAGATGAGATTTCGTGTAGGGATCAGATTGCCATCTTTTCTGGTGGAGATTCTTTTTACTTGAATTACTCCTTGATCTTTGAGTTCTTCTAGTATTTCCTCTTCAGATACATCTAATAAATCCCAGTCTGAGATCACTCCTTTAGAGGTGTTCAGTGATCTGTGGTGTGTCACAGTTACTGGAAAACCTACAAAGAGACTGATGCTCAAAAGTCGCTCAGAATGTTTGGTGTTGGAGGTCTCGATAAGAATATCTCCTGACCTGGTCTGGAGATATTCTGCATACAGGTCTCAAGGCCTCATTTTAGGAAGGATGTTGATTTGCTTGAGCGTGTACAGAGAAGGGCAACAAGTTTGGTGAGGGGAATGAAGGGATCGTCTTACCAAGAGAGGCTTAAGTTCTGCAAATTGCAGTGGTTGGAGACTAGGCACCTGCATGGTGATCTGATTGAGGTGTATAAGGCCTTGAATGGGTTGAGCACGCTGAATTCTGATGGGATCCTTCCACTTGTTCAAATTACGACCCTAAGGGGGCATAAATTCAAATTAAGAAAAGACAGATGTAGAATAGATGTGCAGAAATTTGCCTTTAGCCAACGGGTGGTTAATTGCTGGAACAAACTTCCATCTGTCGTTGTGGAAGTTGATAGGTTAAATAAATTTAAGAAGGAACTGGACAGGCATTTGGAGGGAATGGTGTGATTATTTTTTTTTTTTTGGCTGATGCTGCATAAGCTCATACACTTGCTTTCTTGCATCACATGCCACAACTACTAATACTACCTCAGTCTCTTTACGGACTTGGGAGATCCAGTTCTATTTTCTAGTTCCTTTTGGACTCTGAATGGTGAGAGTTTGCCAATTGCATTTTCACTAGTTGAGTGAATTATCAAGAAAGTTGAAACAGGATGTGTCTGTCTCAGTTTTCTGGCGTTTGGAAGTTCCTGCAATGGAACTATCTTTCTTTTTTAGATGTCTGGGGTGCGTCTGGCAGCTCAGATAAGTCAGTTTGCTTTACTCATGACGTGCTCTTTTTGGCCCTGGGAGATTGTCTTTTTCTCCCAGGTTACGAGCCCCGCCACATGGAAGCAAGAACTGTGCCACCTAGTGACCCAAGTGAAGAGAAGGTTAGTATGTACTAAAAAATAAAAAAGGGTTGAAGAAAGGTACTTTCCTTTCTAAGTTATATTATTTTAATAGATCTATTTAATTGTAATACGCAAGAGTTAACGGACTTATGAAACTCAGGAGAAACGTATATATAGGAAAGCGTATTAGATAATCACTATGAAAAGCGCTGCGGTCACAAATATCGCTTGGCACTCGGGGCTCTTTAGCCAGCAGGTGGTTGATTTCTGGAACAAACTTCCATCTGTCATTATAGAAGTAGACAGCTTAAATAAATTCAAGGCAGAACTAGATAAACATTTGAAGCGAATGGATGGGTGAAGTGGGAAGGCGTTTTTTTTTTTTTTTGGCTGATGCTGTATACGCTTGCTTTCATATGCTTCTACTAATGCTAATGGCTTAATTGAGCAAAAGAAAAAAGCATGGGTCAGTTAGAGGGTTATCACATTACCATTAGGCAGATATGCAATAAAATCAACGAATAAGTTGAAACATGCAAAAGCTGAATATGAAAAATGGGTTGCAAAAAAAAAAGCTAAAAATAGGGAAAACAAGCTCCTTGGATATGAATGCAAAGAAGCAGAATATAAGTAATTCAATTTACTTTGCATTATCAACCGATGGTACAGGCAACAATCCAGCTTAAGTGGCGAAACTTCAACAGGTATTTTTAAACTATCTTGACTACTGAAATCACATGAATACTGAGGGAAAACAGTGAACAGCCTAGTGAACTATTTTAAAATAAGTGACATTGTATCAGAGAGGTGCCTATCCAAAAAGCTACTGAGGATAAGAGCATGCAAAGGCCTAGGGGTGGATAGCCAGTTATATTAAAAAAGTGGCAGGAAAGTGTGTAGGAATGTTAATAATATCATCGATAAATCAGGGATTATTCCCTTAGGCTGAGAAATTCCAGTGTCTCCCAAACCATAAGGATGGTAGTGATGACCAGTTAAGACTAACAAGTGCAGTTTCAGTCATTCGCAAAATTGTGAAATATTTGGTTAAAATTGTTATACAGGACCATCTTAACGAGTATAATATCTAAGGGTTCTCAGGAAGGTTTCACGAAGGGAGGTCTTGTCTGACTAATCCAGTGATTTTGAATAACAATGTTATAAATCAGTAAGCTGATATTATCTCGGGGCTCACATCTGGTGAGTATGGGCTTGGCATGCCCAGGGTCCTGATCTCCTCTTTCTTGGTGATTCCCTTCTTTTCTTTTCTCTCTCTCTCTTTTTCTGCAACTAGGGAATTTTTTTTTATTTTTTTTTTTTGCTGTTGCAGCATAAGCCTCAGGCTTCCTTGCACCATATAGCTAATAATAATTATTATATATATGGATTTCAGTAAAGCTTTAGCTAGAGTTCCTCATGAGTGTTATTGTATAAATTAGAGCATATCAGGTTAACAGGGAAGATCCATAAGTGGATTAGGGGGTTAGTTAAAGGGAAAAAAGACAGGAAGAGTCACAAATGAGTAGTCTCCAAAGTGGACTGTTAGGCTATTCTGCTTCAAAAGGTTTTTGACTGACTGAAAGTACAGGTTGAAAAATGGCAGTTAAAGTTTAATGATATCAAATGCAAGGTAAATCACCTGTGAAACAGAAACCCAGAAGTTGTTTACAGGCTAGGCATGGAGAATTAAAGGATGTTCAGGATAAGAAAGATTAAAGAAAGACATGAAGGAATTAAAACATTATAGAAAGACATTAAGCTCAACATGCAATATAAACAGGTGGAAAGAAGGACATACAGTATTCTGTGATTTATCAGAATTTTATAAGAAAAGAGGAGGACCAAAAGATAATTATTCCTCACTATGTAACAAAGGTGAGAGTACACTTGAAATATTGTACCTAGGCTGAAAGCCACATCTAATGAAAGACAGAAAACTTCGAGAGGAACAAACAGAAGATATGGTCTGGGGAGCTTAGTAATTGGACAGCTTAGGAAAGACTTCATTGTGTTGTGTGTGTGTGTGTGTGTGTGTGTTGCCCTGAAGAGGGGGGATAGTAAAAAGGATGAGGGAGAAATATTCTCATTGGTGAATAAGATGAACTAGATGCACAACTATAAAACCTTAGAGATCTTATGAAGTTTACTATTAGACAGCATGTTCTGGAACATTAGAATAAGTTATCTTCAAGGATGGTTGCTGTTGTTGTTATTTGGTTTTTAGGAGCATTAGCAACTAAGGCCATATTGCTCCGGGGATATGCGGTGGTCATTCCCCGACCTTTCCGTATTTGGTGGTGACGGGCTCCAACCCCGGTCTAATCAAGAAGCGTGTGCTGCGCACTGCTGCTCCTGCCCACCTGGCTACGGAGGCGCCAGGATGGTTGCAGCAGAGAGTTTGGCAAAGCTCAAGGAAGAATTCTAGGGGCACTTTTTTTATGACAGGAATAATAAGAAATGGTTCCTCCCTCATAGATCTAGAATAATTTCCTGCTTTCTTTTTTTTTTTTTTTTTAATGAAAACCCCAAACACAAAAGGTATTTAGAACCTATACCATGCAATGAGCTGAAGGCCAAGAACACATAAGATACTTGCTGATACACACAAATTTAGATTGCAATATTCAGGAAGTTTATTCCAGAGAACAAAAATATTAATATACATAGTATAAAAAAAATTTATACTATGTATATTAATATATATGATAAAAAAAAGTATTATATCATGTGAAAATTCTTAACAAATAGGTTTTATTAAACTCATAAATAATACAAGCTCAATACTACACTAATTTGTTAGCAGGAGACATTTAAGGATTCTTGTCAAACCCCATCTTCAGACCATAAATGCTATGGCCTTCCGGTGTGGGAGTCTCTTAGAATTGGAGGACAACTGTCTTACTACAAATAAAAACTAAAAAAGAAGAACCTTCAAGGAAAACTTATTTTATTTTTTTATTGAACTCTTCAATGATTTTTCAATCAACAGGAAACAAATTTCAACAACCTATATTTCAGCATTTTCAAAACAACAATAGAAAAAGAAATGAAGAAATGATTTCATCCCATTCCCCCACACCATCCCATAACACATACCATGTAAATACCACAAACTCTTCCATAAGGAAGAGTTTTTGTGGTATTTGACTCTGCCCATCAGCATGTAATACCATCCAAATAGCTGGAACACCAACAGAAACCCTACTGAAGACTTTACCCTGGAACCACTTGATTTGTAATCTGACCTTTGCCCTAAGGCATCCATTTATCCTGGGAAACCTCGAAATGGATCTTACCCCATTTCTTCATAAGGCCCTGCATTAGGCAAGTTTTTGTAGTTTTGTATTGCCATGCAGGTAGCTAGAAGACCAGTTCCACCAAAGCATATATAGATATTATTGTTGTTTGTTTCTGTTTAATATTTATAGGGTTTTAACTTGAATATAGTTTTAAATTTCTATATTCCAAATGTACCGTAATGTATTTTAATGTATTCCAAATCTTCTGTATTCGCAAAATAATTTTTTTTAAATTTATAATAACTTAACAACAGTTGTAATTTCTTAATTCAATTTCCATGTAAGTAAAATGTTCTTATATCCCCCATGGCATTTATGGTTTGAAGACTGGGTTCGGCAAGTATCCTGAAATATCACATGCTAAAAACTTTGTGTAGTATTCAGCTTGTATTTATGAATTTAATAAAACCTATTTGTTAAACATTTTTACATGGTATAATAGTGTTTTTTATTATATACAGGTAGTTCTCGACTTTATGAGTTAATTCGTTCCTAGCAGGCACTCATAAAGCGAAAACTCGTAAAGTGGGAATTTATTTCCCATAGACAAAAGGTTAAAAATAGGGGTTACATTCTCAACAATGAAATTAGTTAGCTAATTAGTTTATGTTTAAACAATGATTGATTTATCAAAAGAAATGAAAACGTAGCCTGTAAAATCAAGCAAATTATAATAATAGAGAAACTATTTACAACTTACAAATGTTAAAGAATGTTTATTCTTCATCATCATCAACAAAATGTACGCTTGATGATCACTCATTATTGGCTCAGAACTCTTTGGTTTGTTGCACAAAGAGTCGTCTTCTTCAGAAATGTTTCAAGAGGCATTTGTTTCCAAGATAATCTTCTCTTTCAATTATAAATTTCATGATTGCATGCATAAGCATTTTTTAATGCCACACACAAATTGCTAACACAATTTGCGTGGAGTAATAAGTTTACGAAGCTTTAAAAAAAGAATGAAGAAAAGATTCTGAAAATTTGTTTTTTATATGATTGAAGATTTCAGTAAAGGGGAAACACATTTCACCATAATAACGTAAAAAACCACATAGTTCCAGCTATCAGTATTTTTACAAATGCAAGAAGACTTTACTATCTGTTTATAATTGCTTGCAGTAAGAGAAAAGACAAATAAACCGGAAAGTGCAAATTGTTTTTTATTGTTTTATGGTCGTGACCTCCAGAAATGCTTTAGAAAAATATCACAAAGGCGTTTAAATTTGATTCTTATAACGGAACATATGATAACGATGAAAGTGTAGTGCATTATGATTTGAATTGGTAACTAATACAATTTAGGAACCTGCTCACGATCTTTTATATGGCCTTAAGGTCACGAGCGTGACCTTAAAAATGACATTTTAGAGAGATAAATAGCTTAGTTATACAGCGAAAATTTCAACTTCTGAGATCTTGAAATGAATTACCAAAAAACAATGTGTTATTGGGTTCAACATTACGGTATTTTAACAATACGATGGTGTCTCTGCAACTGATTAATATCGTAAAACGGGGTACACTGTATTGTATAGCTACGCACATGGTTTGGAATGCGGTATTTATGAATGTTTAACATTCATTTTTTGCAATTAATGTTCATATTTTTGATTTTGTTAATACTTGGGAAAAAAACTCATAAACCAGGGAACTCGTAAAGCAAGAACTGCCTGTATATATTAATATATACAGGGTGATTCAGGAGGAACAGTAAATATTTTGGAAGGTTATAGTATCGATTATTCTGAATAAAAATGTTCATATAAACATATGTCCAATTCTCAATGGATACAGATACAGCTGTTTGAAGTTGGTGCGCACAAAGCCATTATGAGAGGTATTAAAGAACAATAAATAACATTGTATATACTGACTTTTTGAATGATACAAAACACAACTAATTGACAAATTTTTTACAGTTCACAAATGTTCAAAAATCCCACTGCCACCCTCAATGCACTTCGCAACTCTTGTGGTAATACGACTTGTTGTTCTTCTGAGGTTCTTTTGTCATTCCTTTATTCCTACATCTTTGTATACTGTGCTTTTCATCCATCCCCACAAACAAAAATCTAATGGGGTGAGGTATGGAGACTTTGGTGGTCAATCCATCTTTCAGGGAAAGTTCGATTTAGATATTGTATCACCAGATTGGTATAATGGGCAGGAGCTTTGTCATGCTGAAAGTACACACTAATCCTTCTAGCCAAAGAAACATAGTCCAATAGTAGTGGAAGTTTGTTTTGCAGAAAATCTGCGTAAATGGGCACTGTTAGATGATTTTGTAACACAACAGGCCCAATCAACTGATTGTCAATGATACTGCACCACACATTGCTTCTCTGTAAAGGTGTGATAGTGCACCACACGTTTACAGAGAAGCAACGTTAAAAATTTGTTACTACAGTGCCAAGTGGATTTGTCAGACCTATGAGAGTTATGGGTGATGCTGATACTGTCACAGGTGAAAATAGCTTCATCACTGAACAGTATTAATGGAATTAATTGGTGATTAGCATTAACCACAGACAAAATTCCAATTGCTGGCCATTATCTCCTGGTCGACGGTGTTGCACCCGCTGTATGTGAAATGGATACAAGCTGTGCTCATGTAACGTTCACCATACTCTTGTCTGGGGAACACAGATACGCATAGAAATTCTTTGTGTGCTAATAGTAGGACTACATTCACTAGTAAACGCTTTTGAATCCAGTATTCTGCAGTTAGCATACCATTGACAGTATTCTCTATAAGCAACAAGAGCACTTCCACCACAAAAACCATAGACAAACACCATATCGGCATATTCAGCATGTATGAAGGTGTGCGGCATTCTTAACAACACTTTTAACACCAAACAGCGTCAGGTTATAATTGCTTCTTGTTCACATACGATTCAGGGAGCTGTGGGTGCCAGTTTCAAACAGCTGTATCTCTGTATCCATTGAGAATTGGAAACAATTATATAAACTTTTTTTTTTTTATGAAAATCCCAAACACCAGAGGTATTAGAACCTACAGTACTTAGTACCATGCTTGGGTTGGAGAAGACGAAATAAGATATTTGTTGACATTAGACTTGAACTTCTGTAGACTGTAATTTTCAGGAAATACGTATGAAGGAAGGTTGTTCCAGAAAATGGCAGATGAATGAAAAAACAAGGAAGACAAAAAGTTGGTTCTGTGAGCTTGAAATTGGAACAGTAAATGGATGTTGGCTGGTGGCGGCAGTGTTTGGACTGTTTTGAAGGAGAGAGAGAGAGGGAATTACAGAAGCCAATTCAGAAGAACAGTGCCCATGGAAGTATCTGTACAAAAGGCATGCAGCAGAAACATTACATCTACAAGACAGCAAGAGACTCTGTTAGAAAGAAGTCATGATTAACCTAACTGCCCTCTCTGAGTGGAATCTAGAAGCCTGAGGAAGGTTTTGGGGGCACCACCCCAGATGTGGGAACAATATTCCATGGTAGGGAGGATATGCGATTTGTACAGAGTGAACAGTTGTTTGGAAGAAAAGTAACGCCGAGAGCGAAAGAGAAAACCAAGTTTTTTAGATGCAGAAGAAGCAATATTTGTAATGTGCTTGTGCCAAGAGAGATTAGAAGTCAGGGTAATCCCCAAAAGAATAAATCATTTTGCCTAGAAATCAGAGTGTCACCAAAGATAAGCATAGGAGCAGAAGAATCCTTTTTGCGAGATATAAGACAAGACTGAGTCTTAGAACGATTCAAATCAACTAAGTTGTCTTTGCCCCAATGGAGAATTACCTGGAGATCGGCATTTAAGGAATTGGGGCGGATATTTGAGAAGTTGAAGCTGATTGAGCAGGGCAAGGTTTCTCAAAATGGAAGAAGTTCATTAATATACAAGAGGAAAAGAACTGAACCTTGGGAGGACACCAGCATTAGTGGAGAAGTTAGAAGACAGAGCGTCATCTACCATCACCCTCAAGTGAGCAATCAGAGAGAAAACTGGATAACCAATTACAAAAATCAGTTACCAAACCATAAGATGGAAGCTTGCTTAGAAGACCTTTATGCCAAACACGACCGAAAGCCTTTGAGATGCCAAGAGCAACTACTTGTGTTTCACCACACTTTTCCATTGAATTTGTCCATAAATGAGTAAAATAAGGCAGAATATTGCCAGTGGATCGAAACTGATGGAATCCATACTGGCAATTGTTGATCAGATGGAAGGTTTCTATGTACTTTAAGAGTTGGCAGTTAATTTATTTCCCCATTATTTTAGAAAGAGTAGAAGTAATTGCAATGGGACGATAATTGGATGGGAGGGACTTGTCACCCTTTTTAGGAACTGGCAGGATATGAGCAAATTTCCAAGAAGGAAAAACACCTTTGGAATAAGAAAGTGTAAAAAGGCAGCAAAGAATAGGAGTAAGTTCAGGAGCACAGGTTTTGAGAACAAGTGGAGAAATACCATCAGGACCTGGAGCTTTCTTAGCATCAAGATTCGTCAAAATCCTTCTGACATCCTTTTGACAGAAGACCACAAGAGGCATTGAATGGAGCATGTTGGGAATGGTGGGAGGTGTTTTACCAAGATCATTAATACATGAGTTGGAAGGAAAATGGGATGCTAGCAGGTCAGCTTTATTCTTGGCTGAATTAACAACAGAACCATCTGGTTTTGATAGAGGTGGGAGCAGAGATGAGCAAAAGTTGCATTGTGTGTGTGTGTGTTTAATGTTGCAAAATCTGATGTGGTTATGGTGTGCCTATTCACAGGAATGTTATAAATAATAATTAATATGAAGCCAGCTCAATGTCATTTCAGCTCAGAAACTATTTATATTTGATCATAAATTCCAATTTCTTTCTTTCTTCCAATATTTACCTCCTCTCCAATAATGTGATTTAACGTCATCGATTCTCAGAGATTAGCCGGAGAAAGCAACATAGAAGTTCGATGTTGTTGATAATGTGCTCAGTCAATCAAATGATGTTTGACTGTTAGATGTTTCGAACAGTGTGAACACTGAGGAAAATCATCGCATGTGAGTAGATGGAGGTGAGTCAGATGAGTATGTCCTATTCTAATCTGTGCGAGTACCACTTCTTGCCGAACTGTCTGAATGCTTGAGTGCCAAAATTTTGGATGGCAAAAGCTGCGGCCAATAGCTTTGGCAAGAGATCAGAATGCTCATCTACCATTGGGGCAAGAAGCAAGTTTTCTATTCTTAGCCTGTTCAAAATCTAGTTTGGACTGATTAATGACTGCTTTACAATTGTTTCGATCTTTGGTGTAGGCAGAAAATGTCACTGAAGAATTGGAAACAAGCCAATTACGATATGCAACATTCTTCTCTTGAACAGCCTTAGCACAACAACAACAACAACAACAACAGCCTTTATTGGAAAACCAAGGTTTAAATAAAGGACGAGATTTTAAAGTTGAGTGTTGGATAAAGGATTCCATTCCTACAAGAATAATTTCACTGAAACAATCTGGCAAACGTTGACATCAGAAGTTTTGAAACAGTAGTTCTGACCAAGGAAAAGAAGAAAAGAAACCTAGCAGATCATTCCATTTTGCATTCTTGTAATGCCAAACAATACGAGGTTGGGAATAGCCAAGAGATAAAGGCTCCATTGGAGAAGAGACAATCACCAAGTTGTGAACTGAGGTACCTAAAGGACCACTCACTTTGACCGTGTACTTAGAAGGGTCGTTTGTGAGAAAAAGGTCAAGCATATATATCCTGCGTGTACACACACACACACGAGAGAGAGAGAGAGAGAGAGAGAGAGAGAGAGAGAGGACACAAATATGACAAAAATAAATAAAATTATGAAAATTTTTATGTTTAAATCAAAATGGAATACAAAGAATATAATTTAAGTATTAGATATTAATAATTATAAATTTAATCAGATATCATTAATGAAACTACAAATTCTGGGCACATCCCACTGATGAACAGCCTTCCCACGTGCTCTTTAACAACCAACCTAAAACAAACAGTCCAGGCACCTTACCATCCCAACAGTTGTGGTTGGCATGGTCTCATTCTACTGCTCTTTCATAATGTTGTTGTTCAACTTCTCCTAGAGTAGAAATATTTTTTGAATTTCTCATTAGAATTTGCAGATTTAGCATTAGTAGAGACATATGATGCAAGAAAGAAAGCTTATAACACCATCAGCCAAAAAAAAAAAAAAAAAAATTCCCATTTAACCCATCCATTCATGCCAAAAGTTTGTCCAGTCCTGTTCTTCCTCAAATTTATTTAAGCTATCAACTTCCACAATGACAGATGGAAGTTTGTTCCAGAAATCAACCACCCACTGGCTACAGGTAAATTTTCTGCACATCTATTCTACAACTGTCTTTCCTCAATTTGAATTTATGTCTCCTCAGCTGCGTAATCTGAGCAAGAGGAAGAATCCCATCAGCATTAAGCTTGCTGAAGTCATGCAGGGCCTTATACACTTAAATCAGATCACCTCAGAAGTGTCTAGTCTCTGGAAGCTGCAATTTTAAGAACTTAAGCCTTTCTCGGTAACAGTAATCCTTTGTTCCCCTCACCAATCTCATTACCCTTCTTTCTCTGGAAAGATACTCATTCCAGTATCTCTATATTCTTACTAAAATGAGGCTGCCAGACCTGTATGCAGTAAGTAAATAAATCTTTATTTGTTCTACCAAATATAAATAATGTAGTACATTAGTAAGAGACAAATTCAATTTATGGCAGAAAAGGCCAGGGGATAGATACTCGAAGTGTGGTCTGATGATTGCCTTATACTAAGGGATAATCACTTCCCTATCTTTACCAGAAAAATTCCTGAATATCATTGACAACACATAATGAGCTACTCTCACTGCCCATCTACACTGCTCAGAAAACCCAATATCCGACTGCACAATTACCCCCAGATCTTTTTTATTCTGCATTACATTGAGCGTAGTACTGCACAGTTGGTCAGTTATTCAAGGATTACTGCTACCCATATGCAGTACTTTGCATTTGTCAATGTTAAACTTCAGTTATCACCTGTCACCCCATCTACCCAACTTTGCTATTTCTGTTGCAGTAGCGTACTGATTACAGTCATTAGTAAGCCTGCAAACCTATGTAAAATCTTCAAACTTGAGCATTAAGCCTGATATAACTTCATTAATATCACTGATAAATACAGAAAATGGCCAAGCAACAAAACCTTGGAAACCTAGTGCATTAAACAACTGAGATATGATCTGATTGAGGTGTACAAGGCCTTGAATGGTTTGAGCAGGCTCAATGCTGATGGAATACTTCCACTTGCTCAGATTAAGAACCTGAGAGGGCATGGATTCAAGAGGAAAGATAGTTGTAGTTGTAGAATAGATGTGTGTAAGTTTGCCTTTAGCCAACAGGTAGTTGATTGCTGAAACAGACTTCCATCTGTTGTTGTGGAAGTTGATAGCTTAAATAAATATAAGGCTGAACAAGACACATTTGGAGTGACCGGATGGGTGAAATGGAAAGGACTTCTTTTTCTGGCTTATGCTCTATAACAGGGGTGGGCAACTTTTTTCGTCAGCAGGCCGAATGAAATTTTCGTATCATGATGCAGGCCGAATGAAATTTTCGTATCATGATGCGGGCCGGAATAGATTGAACGATTTAATAAAAAAAATCAGAACCTAAAAAATGTTATATTACTTGAATTACCAAATTATTAATGTATTTTTAAAAAAAATATCTGAATGTCCAATTATCACTGAAAATGCGGCATTCGGCATCAATTTTTCTTTTTTTTTTAATTGGCTCATTTTATGGGCTATAAATTATATTAAATTAAAAATTGTAATAATTAGAAAAGGCATAAAACATAAAATATCTCGCACCAATATTATTTTTTTCAATAAGAAGTCAAACCCAAAGGAACTTCGTTCGATCGATGCTACAATAATAATTAGGAAATAACTCTTTGACACTGCGTAGAATCACTTGGTTACTGTTGTACTGGCCGCGATTCCCGATTGAACCGAATTAAGCCGAACGTTTACGGCGAGTGTAGTCAGGTATGGATTTTCTATATTTATGCATTTACCAAGGGGGACGGATTCAACATTGTCGCGGGCCGGCTGTTGCCCACCCCTGCTCTATAAGCTTGCTTCCTTGCATCATATGCCTCAACTATGTTAATGCTAAATCTGCAAACTTGAGCATTAAGCCTGATATAACTTCATTAATATCACTGATAAATATAGAAAATGGGCCCAGTACTAAACCCTGGGGAACTCTACTAATAATATTAGTCCACAAAGAGTAGTGTCCATTGATTACCACTCTGTCTTCTCCCACTCCACCATCCCTTTATCAATAGCAGTAATTTGCCCTTAATGCCATACTGCTTGAAGTTGCACAGCAGTCTTTTATGTGCAACAGTATCAAAAGCTTTCCTAAATTCAAGCATGTGATATCAAAATTATTTTTTTGCATCCGATTCCTTTGTGAGCATATTGTAGTATCCAATGAAATTTGTCAGACAAGATTTCCCCTTAACAAACCCATGCAGTGTCTGAACTATAACTGCTGTCTTGTCTAGATGATCCTGCAATGCTTCTTTAACCAGTGACTCTACTATTTTCCTAGGAACAGAAGTAAAACTAACAGGCCTGTAATTACTAATGGCACCCTTTGACCCCCCCCCTTTGTGAATTGGGGATACATCTGTGCACATCTCCAGTCCATGGGGACCTTCCCTAAATCCAAGAATGCTCTCATAATTACGACTAAGAGTTAGTTTACTTCCTTTGCTGCCTCCTTTATTATAACTGGATAGATCCCATCCACCCCCAGGTGCCTTTCTTTCCTTTGCTCTGTTATTACAAAATCATTTAGCTTCCTGTTAGAGTCTGAGAAACTTCTGGTATCCACTTCCCTACAGAATACCTCATGTGTGAATGTAGATGCAAAATACTCATTCAGTTTGTCAGCTACCTGAGCAGGATCATCAACAGTCAAACCATTGATATCAAGTGGACTAATCTGGTTGGTATGAAAAGTCTAATGGCTTCCAAGATTAATTCCTTGAATGCTTCCCTTTTAGAATTTGCTGTTGGTTGGTCACATCAGTTGGTTCCACTATACAGAATTTAAAAGCTGTCTGAGACCACTGTTCTATACAGTTGGCCCAACTGATGATGATGATACTAACAACAAATTCTAAATTTAATTAATTTAACAGTCAATTTAATAAGCGTATTGAGGCCTTTGTGTAATTATGAAAACTAATCAATTTCTCAAAATGAAAAAATAACTACATGGAGCTCTGCATAAAAATCAGTTAACTCCAACTTTGAACTCACCTTCAACATCTTTTTTGTTGTCATATACTTCAAACAGAATTTCAGCAGCAGCATTTTGAATTTCACTACAAACCAAAAAAATTCAGAAAAAAATCAGAAATGGTAGATGTATTCAGTACTTACTGCTGCAAGGAACTAAAATTAGATGCACATTTGAAATCATAAATAATAAAATTGTTACAATACACAATAGTAACTACTGCAAGACATTTCCATTGCCCCTCACACAGAGCCACAGCCACTCTCATATTGCTAGGATCCTGCATTGCATCATACATCAACCTTCTATGAGTTACTTAATAATTGTAGTTTTCATGGCATGCTATATACCACATTCACAAAGAGAACATGGCAGGAAAAAAAAAGAAAAAATATTTCAAATATTACAAAGAACTATACAGGCGGGTGCCTGTATAGTTCTTTGTAATATCTGAAATATTTTTTCTTTTGCATTCTTATTTGCATTCCTGTATTGCATTCTTAATTAGTTCTCCACAGATGGTGTTGGGAAAACAACACACTAAACTGCACTATGGGTTCTACAGAAATAAAGGCACTTACCTTGGGAAACCTAGGTAAGTTGAGAGCACCTTTGACAGGTGCTCTCAACTTTGTAATAGTTTATCTACCAATTACCTAAAAATTGTCATTTGTTAGCTTCCTTGGGCATCACCATTAACCTGGCAGTAGTCCCACCCTTAAATGTAACAAACATGCTTGTGCAGCACATGACTGCTGCCCAACTTTGTATTTTTATTTCAGAAAAAGTTTGATTTTATTGAATTTTGCTTAAACATACCACTGCTTGATCATTTACTAATGGATTGTCATACATATTTTTAAATTTTCAAATCTTTAATGAAAAATTTAAAAAAATTGTTTTATACTTTATTTTCAATTAAACAAAATCTTTATTAGTTCTGTTTTAAAAAAATTACATTCATAAAATATAAAAATGAAACTAATAGTTACTGGCAATTTCCAGTTTAAAAAGATTTCACAAAAATTCAAACTTACAGAGGTAATGATACATATTTCAAATATACAAAGGAATAAATACGTAAATAATAATAATTCAAACAAAAAACCATTTTACCTCAATAACAATCAAGACAAAAAAAGCACAAAAATTTTGCACAACAATTAAACATAAAAACAGAATACCAATTTCTGTAGCAGAGATATCAACCAATTCAGTCATTGTGCTACTTTCATATTTGGTAATTTGATTGTTTTTTTTTTTTTTATTTATTTTTTTTTTTTATAATAAATTGTTTATTACACTTTTGATGGACAAAGTGAATTTTTTGGCTGAGTCAACTCAGTCAAGAAGAGTGAATGGAGCCATCAGGTCAATTCAAAATAATTATCATTTCACACAATAACAGCAGCCAGTGAGTGAGTGAGGAATTTAAATGAATCAATGTATTTAGCCATGTGGACATCAAGATATTGAGTGCCCAACTGTCTAAGGGAAATACCCAGAAATTCGTGTTTTTCTTCAAATTTTCAACAACTTTGGGGAAAACTAAAATGAAAATTATCAGATTATTCAGTTACTTCTGAAGTAATCAAATGAACACACACACAAGGTTATTTTCATGACTAAAGCATTCTTATTAAGCTGATTAAATCAGTAATCAATTTCATTTGAGAGCCACCACACTTCTTTCAGTGTTAGAGGGGGCTTATTGTTTGTTGGGCTCTTTGGAATTCAGTTATGTATTTCAAAGGGCAGATCCTGCCTCTCTTGTTCATTTTTTTTTTCTTCTTTTCTTTTGAGGGGGTGGAGATTGGGGTGGAAATAGTATAGGAAAATGAAACATCCAAATAAGTCTAAATATAATAAGATATTACATGCATATTAAAAGTATTTATTTATTTATTATGATAGCTTTAACTCTCTGTGTGTGTGTGTGTGTGTGTGTGTGTGTGTGTGTGTGTGTGTGTGTGTGTGTGTGTGTGTGTGTGTGTGTGTGTGTGTGTGTGTGTGTGTGCACACATTTGAAATAATTTCAATTTTACAGCACTTTAGAAAATAATTTGGTGTATTAATATGTGGCATTAAAGCAACTGCTGTTATATACAATTAGTCATTATATGCACATTAAATTTGATATTAACAAAGATTTTTAGATTAATGCACATTATAGTAATTATAGTATTCATGTGAGATTACATGAACTGTTCAAGTGCATTATGGGTGGATTAAGTCTACACAGGTGTTTTTTCATTCACATTTCTAAACCTTTTTTCGCAATAGTATGTTACATTAATGACCAGCATCACAAATAGAAATATAAACAAATGATATTTATTAACAGTTAAGGCAAAGCTAAGTAATATTTGACAGGTGCTCTCAAAATATTCCAAAATGAGCATTTGCAACTGTTATACAACAGTTTTGGTAAACACAACAATTATGGCTGAAATGTTATCAGAAGCCCTCAATTTGGTTCAGTTTATCATTTTAAATGGAAAACAAAATGAAAAGTTCACCAGGTGCAAACTAATATTTAGTTGTACCACCTCTGGCCCTGATGACAGCAGCACACCGTGAAGCCACTAACAAGATCAATTTCTGAAGATAATCAACTGATAGTTTGTGGTTCCAAACAAGAATTATGGCTTCCTGAAGTTCACAAAGGGTCTTTGGTTTCTTTCTTTCTGGCAACTGCAGATTCCACATGATGCTAACAGTTCTTAGAAAAACTCTTTATTATATACTCTATAGGATTCAGGTCCGGGCTGCTTCCTGGCCAGCTAACAGTTGTAATGGATCGTTCTTCCAACCATTTTTTCACCTGGAACAAATGTAAACACATTACTGTCGAGCCTCTAATGCAGAAATGAAGCTGAAGTAACTATAGAAGTGCCTACTTACACTTTTTGTCGAATGACAAGGAGCAGAGTTGTCCTGAAAGATGCAGTTACTTGGCAGTTTGAAATGGTCTCTAATGGTTGGCAGCAATTTGCCTTCCAATATAGCCAGATATCCATTGGCATTTACAGAATCTTTTATGAACTGCAGGTGACCTACTCCACGATATGAAATGCTCTCCCATATCATTTGGCTGGTAGGGAATTTCACTGTAGACGCCATACAGTCTGGATGGCATTCTTCACCACAAGTCTACAGCAAATCGTTTGTCTCCCATCAGAGCCATGCAGGTTGAATTTCTTCTGATCCAAGAAAATAACTGACTTCCACTGCCCGAGGGTCCATTTGACATGCTCCTTACGCCAAATTAATCGGGGCTTTTTTCATTTTTTGCGAGGAGGGGACTTCTTCCAAGTCCATTTTTGAAGAGGCATCTTCTGACTGTTACTGCACTTGCTATCACACCTGTTCTTACCATTCTCTTTTCAGCTCAGAAAAAGAAGCTTTACGGTTTTTAAGGCATAAGCGCTTCAAAATGTGGTCCTGTTTAGGCATACAGACTCGTTTGCATCCGGTTCCTTTTTTTCCTATCAGCAGAATCAGTATTCTTGAGTTTAGAAAGAAATCTACTCACTGTTGACTGATTACAAGACACTCTATAAGCAATATGATGGGAAGAACATCCTTCCTCACATAAAGCAACAATAGCACTCTTTCTTCGTGGCGTCAACTGCACAACTTGCCATCCTGACACAAGCAAGAAATGACTGCAACTCTTGCAGAGTTGCAGTCAGAGCGTGCTTATACAGCTGAAAGTAACAGCTGATGCAATATCACGTGTCAATCTTATATGATGCAATCTGTAAGAAATATTGCCATATACTTATGTTATCTGGATGAAAATTACAATTTTAAGGGGTGATGCACTTTCTTTGAACACCAGGGTAAATGGTGCTGACTAAAGATAGGTGTACTTTATGTGCAATTTAGTAGCAACATATTTGTCTATGTTTAGTCTGACACTAAAAACTAAAAATAATGCTAAAATCTGAAACCAACGTTAATATTAATACGGGGGGGGGGGGGGGGTGTTCAAATTATAAGGTCTCCAAATTGATTTCACATAAAGTACACAAGATACAGAAGTAACACTTGCCTCACCTATCAACGTAGTCTCCTAGAAGTTGCACACGTTTTTCACGCCTGTTCTTCCAAGCTGTGAAGGCCACAGCAAAACTTTCTTTGGAGGTATGTTTGGCCCACCTGTAAATGGCAGAAGCAGCTGCTTGTCGACTAAGAAATTTTCTGCCACAAAGAGCATCCTTCATCATTGGGAACAACTAAAAGTCATTAAGTGCAAGGTCAAGAAAGTATGCAGGATGTGGGATAACTTCAATGTTATATCTTTAAAAAAAATTTTGCACTTTCCAGAACAGGGTAAAGTGTTGTCCTGATGGAAACGAATGTGATTCAGTCTGTGTAGATGTTTTTTCTGAAGTGCTGGAAGGAACTTTTTCTTTAGAACTTCTTCATATGAGTTTCCTGTCCCTGTAGTGTCCTTGGGTACACAACATGTAAGGATTATTCCATCAATATACCAAGAAAACAGCAAACATCATTTTCTCTGCACTTGCAGCAACACGGAACTCTTTTGGTTAGTGGTGAATCGGTGCATTTCCACTGGACACACAAGTTGGCGTGACTGTCTTTTTGTTTCTGAGAAAGCTGCCTTGGAACCCACTGAACTGACACCTTGCTCATGCTGAGATCATCATGGAGTAAGGTATGCACAGAGCCAACAGAAATGGCTGTAGCTATTTCATCCACTGTTGATCTTCTGGGTGACAGAAGATCAACAGTGGATGAAAGCCAGCAAATCCGTACGACTGATTCAATGTCTTGGTTTAAGTGCTATGAAAACATTCAGAACTAATTGGCAGTTAGACTAAAAGCAGTTGCACGTGTACACTTTGATGATTTTAATTTTATAAGAAATAAATTTGGTCACCTTATAACTTGAACACACCACGTGTTCAAGTTATAAGGTGACCAAATTTATTATCATTATCAATCCATTCATCCACATGGGCATTCCCCCTGCTACTCCTGCAGGGATATGAGTGAAGAAATAACCAAATGACATGAACTGTTCATGCATACTCATTTCTGTTGTCACAATAACAGTTTTACTAATTATAATACATTTCAGTGCTTTCTTAGTAAGGCAATTTTTTCTTCTTATTATTATTACAATCTGAAATTAGCATCTGAAAATTAATACACATTAAATTTATCATTAAAGGAAATAACAGCAAACTGGGATCGATCCCAAAACCCTATGAGTATACATTACTTATACTTACTAAGCTGAGACTGAAGCCAGCAGGTAGTTAGTTGGTGGAACAGACTTACATCCCTTGTTGTGGACGTTGATAGCCTAAATAAATTTAAGGCTCAGCTGGACAGGTATTTCGAATGAATGGAGGGGAGAAATGGAAATGTGTTTTTTTTTTGGCTGATGCTGCATAAGCTTGCTTTCTTGCATCATATGCCTCTACTAATGCTAACTCCACAATTGCAATAGTAGGCAAGAAAAGAGGGAGTTCATAATTGCCGCTAAGTATGTACCATTTGATAGCACTGCCTGGAGTTAATGGGTCATAGTTATTACCCAATTGTAATTAAAATACCACTAATTAAATACAATGGGAAAAAATGCCACAAATATAGCAATTTCACTTGCTTCTTTTAGTGTTATTTAGCTACCTTGATTAACAGCAAAATTATAATAAGATTAAAAAAATTAAATACGAAAAACTACCACTACTTAAATATGAAAATAAAAAAAAAAAAGTTAAGTACAAAATAAATAAGTACGAAAAAATGAGAAAAAGAATTGCTATTTACTGGGCAACTCTACTGAGAACTTGGAAATTCTGGCCATTTGCTATCAAAGATCAGTTATTAGTGATGATCAACAACATCATATGGCCGCTGCTGTTATTTCCACAAATGAAAGGTAAATATGTAAGAAATAATAATAACAATGTTGGATTCAAATAATTTTAATCTTATAACAAAACAGTAGACACACACACACACACACACACACACACACACACACACACACACACACACACACACACACACACACACACACACACACACACACAGCAAATAATTTATATTCTACATTGTTTATACAAGAGATTGCAGGAGGCATAGCTTCAAAAGAGAGAAACATGTACTGCAAATATTATTCACAAACTCAATGTGGCCTGCCTGAACCAAAATACAAGCATGTAGTCTATGTAATAAAACAGAATGAGCATTCTTTAGAATAATGCTGTTGATTTCAGCACATGCATTATCCTTTTGAGATCATCTGAAGTGTCAATATACACTGGCTTTTGTGAAATCCCCAAAAGAAAAAATCTAAAGAGGCGAGATCGGCAGAAAGTGGTGGCCAGGACAAATCACCCCCATATCCTATAGTGTAGTGACAATCCTTTAAATATGCTGTTGGGCTCTGATGTTTACAGAACTTTTAAACAGTTAAATATGATATGAGCAGTAAAGCAAAAGGCTTGGGGAAGTGGGAGTGCTATGGCTCAGGGAAGAACTGAGGGGAGGTGATTATCCTCTGAATCACAGCCTTTTGAAATGTACTGCTTGTATGATGTTGGTGGAGCTAACAGAAATGGAACATGACATTGCCAACAGGAACGTCTTTCTGGTGGCTCGATGTAAGGAGTGTGAGCAAATCAGGTGCCAACTCGGCATTGTTATCGGCCTTTATGAGAGCTTGAAGAACAGGGTGGATCCTTGAAGGATTTAAATTAAGGGGCCCCATCAAGTTCTCAGCTGCCCAACTCAATGGCAGAGCTTGCACTTGATCAGTGAAAACAGTACCAATCCCCAAGGCAGAATGCGCTGGACCCACAGGAACTAGTTGTTGGTGGCTATTGTCAGGAAAACGCGGAATATATCGTGCAAAAAGGATAGGTGGAACAGAAGCAGGGTATGTCTGCCAGGGGCAAAAGTTGATGATGTACAGCAGATATCATCTTTTAAGGGCACAAAGGGTGATATTGTTTACATGTTGGCACTAATGATATTAAGAGTAGGAGAATGGCAAAATTATTTAACAAGTAAAGGTCAATGTTGAAAAAAAAGCCATGAGTTAGGGCTGAATTTGAAGTGTCTGCAATTCTGGACAGACACAACAGGAGGGAGTGTATGATGAGAGCCTTGTCAATCAATTTGCCACGGGGAAAGATTGTGCAATGCTCATGGGGTATAATTTTTTTCAGTCTGGTCTGTGCTTGTTAACAGGAGAGACTGCTTCTCAGGGATAGGATACACTGAAATAGAAAAGGTGCAAAAATATTTGCTGATACTATTGAGGCAGTGTTAGGTGGGTCGGAAAACTGCTACCTTGGGGGGGGGATACACGGACTAATAGATTAACAGTAGCCGCTGGCTGAGGTCAAAGTGATTCTTGCACTGCATCTATTGGAATGAGCAGCAGCATGTAAAACAAGGTGCAGGGGATTTCAGAGACTGCTGGGAGTCATTGCAGAACAAGTAAATACATGGGTTGTGTTAGATAACTAAGAGTAAGAACAGGTGCATGTATATTTGCATGTACACCAATATGCTAGGAGTTTGGTAGATGAATTTGATGTGTTGGTCAAAAGAGCAAAGACAGATATTCTTGGGATATCAGAGACGTGGTGCCACACAGATATAAGGAATGCAGAATCGGAATTTGGGGACTACAATGTGTACAGTGTAAAGTGTGTTAGTTGTCTGACAGCACCACGGGCTTCCCACATCTCCACGTTGTATTCTTTGTGAGTGACACAGAACACTGTAGAGGCCAGAGATTTAAAAAGTGTGTGGGGAGTGGTCTGTTGTGTAGCATTATGTTCTGTTGTTTCTCTGACCATTTAGCCGTTTGGCCTCACCGTTGCCCACACTTTGCCACGAGGAGGCAGGTCAGGCAACCAGTATATTATTTAAAATACAATGTGTACAGAAAGGATAGACAGGATAGGAAGGGAGGAGGTGGTTATGCTATTAATTAAGAAACAAAACTCTTGATCTGATTGGGAAGTGCAGCCAGGTGATAAGGGTGGACAGTGCGGTGTTCAGTCAGTTTGGTGTGACATAAACACTGGAAAGCAAAATTGACAGTAGGAGTGTGTTATAGGCCTAATGACTGGGATCAGTAAAATGAACAACTGTACAGAGAAATATAGTGGGCCTGTAAATCAGATTGTCTTATAATGGGGGATTTTAATTTCCCAGATACTGACTGGAACTTGTGAATTGGTTACTCGCACACTTTGCGAGTGCGAGTCCACAGCAGCATGTTCAGGAAGCAACTAGAGAGAGTAATTCTCTTGATCTGATTATCGGTAGTGATTCTTCATGCATTAAGAATCTGCAGATAAAGGAACTACTAGGTGGCAGTGATCACAGTGTGCTGATGTGGGATTTACTCAAGGAGGTAACTACCATCGGGAGTAAGGTGAAAGATTTTTGCTTTCGTAAAGGTGACTACGGTGGTCTTAGACAGTTTTTAAGTATTATAACAGTGGGACCAAATGATTATGTTACCAGCAGCAAATTCTAAATTGGAAGTTTTCAAAGAATTAATCTTGGAAGCTACTAGGTTTTACATACCAACTAAGAAATATTGTTCAAGGTTTAGGCCAAAATAGATGTCCATATGAACTAATGAGACATGTGGAAGAGGAGATAAATGCATGGGATACATATAAATTAACAGGTGACAGAGAAGCCTATGGTAGATATAAGCTGGTCTGTAATAAAGCAACAAAGGATGTTAGGCAGGCAAAGGTAGATTACGAGAAATCTTTGGCAAAGGATGCAAAGAAAAACAGCACACGTCTTTACTTACAAACTCTGGAAGGAAGGGAATGAATCAGATTGGTTCCCTTGATATCGATGGTTGAACTGTTGATGATCCTGCTCATTTAGCTGGCAAACTGAATGAGTATTTTGCATTTACACAAGAGGAGTTATTCAAGAAGGGAAATGCCAGAGTTGTATTGAACTCTGGCAGTGACCTAAACTGAGCAAAGTGGAGCAGAAACTGTTGAAGATAAATGTAAGAAAGGCAACTGGGGTGGATGGGATCTATCCAGTTATATTAAAGGAGACAGCAAAGGAAACAAGATTAGTGAATGGAACAAAGGGTGGCTCTTACGAAGAAAGGCTTAATTTAGGCAATTAGAGTGTCTTGAGATCAGGCACCTACGAGGTGATCTGAGGTGTATAAGGCTTTGAATGGTTTGAGCAATGCTGATGGGATGCTCTATGCTGATGGGATTCTTCCTCTTGCCCTGATTAATTGCCTGAGGGGACATAAATTCAAATTGGGGAAAGACAGTTGTAGAATAGATGTGTGGAAATTTGCTTTTAGCCAATGGGTGGTTGATTTCTAGAATAAACTTTCATCTGTAGTTGTATAAGTTTACAGCTTAAATAAATTCAAGGCAGAACTAAGGAACCAATGATAAGGATGCAGTTTGTTCTTTCAAAGTATAATCGAAATCTGCATGCATTTGAACCCACACACAGCGGAAGCTTCCAGTTGGATGCAATAGGAAGAAGACTACATTTGGTGGTCATTCTGGAAAGAAGGCTATATTGTGTGGCTGTGCATTTTGGATCCTCTTCACAGCAGGTTAGTTTTTGAAATAATTAAAAATTTCTTTCTTTAATTAATATATTAAATTGTCGTTAATATATAGTCTGAATTCCTATAGTCATGTAGGTTAGTTTATTTTTGTATTATAGATAATGTATTAGAAAACAAAATGCACAAGGCATATGGGTTTAGGTAATTAACTATATAATATCGGTGTAGATACACCATAGTTTACCCATAAATTTGAACTATGTATGTAGTGTAAAGACATCATTTTAGTTGTATCTCATATTGTGGCTGCCTTCACAACAAGATAGCTGGTATTGCACTACTGCGGATAAATAATGCTTCTCTAGTAGAGAGGACTACTATTATTTATTTTCAGTACATATCAACACCCAGACGATCGTTTCAAAGCTAGTTGGCTTCATCATTGGTGGGTGGGTAGGTACTCTGGTAATGCAACATGCCATTACAGTTGCAAAGTTATTTCCACAATATGAGAGATGCCAAATGGTGAATAAATAATAATGTATTTAGAAAACGAAATGCACAAGGCATAATTTCATATGGGTTAGGTAATTAACCATATAATATTGGTGTAAATACACCACAGTTTACCCATAAATTTGAACTACGTATGTAGTGTAAAGGCATTGTTCTAACTGTATATCATATTGTGGCTGCCTTCACATTGAGATAGCTGGTATTGCACTACTTTGAATAAATAATGCTTCTCTCGTCTGGGTGGTGATATCCACTGAAAATAAATAACAGTAGTTTTCTCTACCAGAAGCGTTATTTATTCAAAGTAGTGCAAGAGAATACAGAAATAGTGAATGTGAAACTGGCCAGTCTAATACAGCAGAAAAAGATAGCATGGGTCAGTTAAACAGAGCAACAAAAAGAACTGAAGCCTACAACCAGCTACAAGTTGATCTGTAATAGTACCACAATTAAGACAACAGAAGTTAGGTCCCCCAAAGATCCGTTCTTGGACCACTGTTGTTTCTGATTTTTTTAAAAACATCGACAAATGGATAGAAGACGTGATGTCAAAATTTGAAGATGATGTAAAGATTGGCAGAGTTGTAAATGATCAGTGCCAAGCAGTGCTCCTTCAGGATGACTTCAACAATCTTCAAAGAATGGTCAGAAAAGTGGCAGCTAAGAATTAATGCACCAAAATCTTACACTTGGATATAGACCCGAAAATAAATTATACACTTGGAATTGAATTAAAGGGATCTGAGAGTATGATATAGGAAGATATGAAGTTTTCTGAGTAGTGTAAACTGACGGCCAGGAAATTTCGTGGTGTCCTGTCAATGATTTATTGAACATTATCCTGTAGAGAAAGGATAGGTCATAATCCCACTGTATAAGGCAATTGTAAGACTACATTTGGAATGCTGAGTCGAAGTATGGAGACTTCTGAAAAAGAAGAGCTTCTTAAAAGAAAACTACCTACAATCCAATCTAAACCCTCTTCTCCCATAATTTGAATTTCTGGTTGCTAGGAATCATTTATAAAAGTCGACAGTCTACCTTCATTTTTTTTTTTTTTTTTTTTATTATCTATTTCACACCACAATTGGATCACCATTAGGGTGCCTGGTTATCTAGGTCAGTAGCCCAATTTCTCCTCATATGCACCCTTCTGCATATCTTGCCAGGGAACTAGTTCCATTTCAAGAAGCACTGTCTATAGTGTGGGCTCCACACTTGGACACTATTCCATGTGCAACTAAAAATATTGTGTCCTATTTACAACTGTACAGAAAGATCATGATTTCCCTATCTTTACAAGTAAGCATTCAATAAATCATCAACAGGACACAAATCCTATTGATGATTTATTGAATGGGCTCTCCTTGTTGCATATCTATATAGTTTTTGAGAAGTAAAGGTTTTCTCGTATTATAACTGATGGATAACCTCAAGATGAAAGATGTCCTCATCAATTCTGTGTGTGATGATGTAGTAGTAGTAGTGGCATGTGATGAAGCAAGCAAGTGCAGGAGCTTATGCAGCATCAGCCAAAAAAAAAAAAAAAACAAATCACACCATTCCCTCCAAATGCCTGTCCAGTTCTTCCTAAATTTATTCAACCTATCAACTTCCACAACAACAGATGGAAGTTTGTTCCAGCAATTAACCACCCGCTGGCTAAAGGCAAATTTCCGCACATCTATTCTACATCTGTCTTTTCTTAATTTGAATTTATGCCCCCTTAGGTTTGTAATCTGAAAAAGTGGAAGGATCCCATCAGAATTCAACATGCTCAACCCATTCAAGGCCTTATACACCTCAATCAGATCACCATGCAGGTGCCTAGTCTCCAACCACTGCAATTTGCAGAACTTAAGCCTCTCTTGGTAAGACGATCCCTTCATTCCCCTCACCAAACTTGTTGCCCTTCTCTGTACACGCTCAAGCAAATCAACATCCTTCCTAAAATGAGGCCTTGAGACCTGTATGCAGTACTCAAGGCGTGGCCTGACCATTTCCTTATACAGAGGAACAAGCACCTCCTTTTCCCTGCAGCAAAATTCCTATATATCATTGAGAAAACCACATGACCTGCCCTGGCAGCCTGTCTGCATTGCTCAGAAAACTTCATATCTGACTGCACAATTACTCCCAGGTCTTTTTCATTTTCTACCACCTTAAGTGTAGTACCACACAGGTGGTACTTTTCTCTTGGGTTACTTCTACCCATATGCAGTACTTTGCATTTGTCAATGTTAAACTTCAGTTGCCACTTCTTAGCCCATCTGCCCAAATTATCTAGATCCTGTTGCAGAAGCACACTGCCATTAACAACCCTGCCAACCTTTGTATCATCTGCAAACTTCGACACTAAGCCTGATATACCTTCATCAATATCATTGATAAATATAGAAAACAACAGTGGACCCAACATCGAACCCTGTGGGACTCCACTAATAACATAAGTCCACGAAGAGCAGCACCCTCTGCCTTCTCCCACTTAATCATCCTTTTATCCATTGTAGCAACTTACCCTTAATACCATTCTCCTCCAATTTGTACAATAGTCTTCCATGTCTCTGCTATTGCCTGCTCTCTGTGTTTGTTTGTTTGTTTGTTTTGTTATTTGGTTTTTAGGAGCATTAGTAACTAAGGCTATATTGCTCCGGGATATTCGGTGGTCATTCCCTGACCTTTCCGCATCCTCCGTATTTGGTGGTGACGGGCGCGAACCCCGGTCTAATCAAGAAGCGTATGCTACGCACTGCTGCTCCTTCCCACCTGGCTACAGAGGCGCCTCTGCTCTCTATGATACTCTTCAAGATACTGAACCAAGGATGGCATGTATACATATTTTTATTTCCTTGAATTGGACTTATCCCACTGGAAATGAACTATTATTGTACTTTGTGTATAATTCTGCTATTTATTTATTTATATGTTTCTGTACAATCTTTGTAACTTCCTGTGTATTTTCTGCTCTGTTATACACTTTACATAGCAATATACACAACATGCATACACTCAGTTAAGGGCATATGCTTGTTGAACAAATGGAGGTTACATGCATAACCTCCATTCGTTCCAAATGCCTGTCCAGCTCAGCCTTAATTTATTTAGGCTATTAGCTTCCACAATAAAAGATGGAAGCCTGTTCCACCAAACAACCACTCACTGGCTAAAATATATACCCTGCTCGATAAAATATATACAAAATATATTTTATTTTGTTAGTGCAGCAAAAGACTAGGACATCCTAGCACCATACGGTGAACACTAATACAAATTGTATGCTGGCTCAACCTGTGAAGTGGAATCATTTTTATATTGCATAATATCTTTATTTAGATTAGCAGTTATTAAGCGATAAAGTCTTTTTGAATGCAGTTGCTATTTGTAGTTTTAAAAATAGGCTGAAAGGTCTGATACCACTGCAGGGAAATCAGATGTTTTGATTTAGTATTAGTAATGGCCGCATGGTGCAAGAAAGCCTATGGCTTATGCTGCACCAGCCAACAAAAAAATAAAATAAATAAATAATAATAATTAGTAAAAGAAAAGGAAATTAAACATATCATCCTATGCGCTTCCCCGAAGGTACTATCCAGATAACCTTTGAATTTCTCCAAACTGTAAGCCTCTACCACCCATGTAGGCAACTTATTCCAGTAATTTATAACTCGCTGGCTAAATTAAAACTTCCTGCAGTCCAGTCCAATCTAAACATTTTTCCCCGTAACTTGAATTTATGTCTTCTAGTTCTAGCATCATTTATAATCTTGAAAATTTTGTCCTCATTGTCCTCATTCATTTTACTGATGCCTCTCAGAGCCTTAAACACCTCAATCAAATCTCCTCTAAGCTGTCTAGTTTCCAAACTCTGCAACCCACATATTCGGAGTCTTTCTTCATAAGGACGCCCTTTTGCTGATCTCACCAGGCGAGTTACCCGTTTTTGCACCCTTTCAAGAAGCTCGATGTCTTTCTTTAGGTGCGGTCTCTATACTTGAACACAGTATTCCACGTGTGGTCTAACAAAAGCCTTATATAATGGGATTATCACGTCCCTATCTCTACTTGCAAAAGTTCAATAGATCATCGATAGGACACCATGAGTCTTCCTTGCAACCTGTTTACTATGCTCAGAGAATTTCATGTCTGACCGTATCGTAAACCCAAGTCCCTTTCCTCCAGTACTGGGTTTAGTTGAACTCTACCAAGTGAATAAGTTATTTTGGGATTACTGTTTCCCAGGTGTAATACCTTACACTTTGTTGGATTAAAGCATAGCTGCCATTTATCTGACCATTCCTGAAGTCTATCTAGGTCTCTCTGAAGAAGTTCAGCTTACAGTGATCATTAACTACTCTACCAATTTTAACATCATCTGCAAATTTAGACATCATGTCCTCTATCCCTTCATCGATGTCGTTTATGAAAATTAAAAACAACAGTGGTCCTAATACTGATTCTTGGGGAACCTCAATCTGAGGAATAGCCATTTATCACAACCCTCTGCCTCCTGCCCTGAAGCCATCCAACTAAGGATTTTCCCAGTGATTCCAACCTGTTCCAGCTTATAAAGCAACCGCTCATGTGGGACTGAGTCAAAAGCTTTGCTGAAATCTAAATAAACAATGTCAAAATGTTCGCTGGCCATATCTAATCTCCGACTCTTAGTCCTTTACGTGAAGACATATAATCCCTAATTAAGTACCATGCTCACATCCCTATTTGGTAATTTTCATTCCTGTGATCACGACATACGGTCAAAAAGACAAGACTGCAGTCTAGACAAGACTGCAGCAATAATTCAGACACAGCATGGGTTTGTTAAGGGAAAGTCTTGTCTGACAAATTTGATTGGTTATTATGATGTGGTCACAAAGGAACTGGATGCAAAAAGTAATTTTGATATCATATACTTGGATTTCAGGAAAGCTTTTGACACTGTTGCGCATGGAAGACTACTGTACAAATTGGAGCAGAATGGTATTAAGGGTAAGTTGCTACAATGGATAAAAGGATGGTTAAGTGGGAGAAGACAGAGGGTGGTAATCAATGGGTGCTGCTCTTCGTGGACTAATGTTATTAGTGGAGTCCCACAGGGTTCGGTGTTGGGTCCACTGTTGTTTTGTATATTTATCAATGATATTGATGAAGGTATATCAGGCTTAATGTCGAAGTTTGCAGATGACACGAAGGTTGGCAGGGTTGTTAATGACAGTAATGGCAGTGTACTACTGCAACAGGATCTAGATAATTTGGGCAGATGGACTAAGAAGTGGCAACTGAAGTTTAACCTTGACAAATGCAAAGTACTGCATATGGGTAGAAGTAACCCCAGAGAAACGTACCAACTGTGTGGTACTACACTTAAGGTGGTAGAAAATGAAAAGCATTGTCAGCTTCAAGAAGGAAAATCGTTTTGCAATTTTTTTTCGTTAAATAAACTAATTTTTGACTTATTTTTTAATAACCCCAGGGGCTCAACATCTGGTGAGTATGGGCTTAGCAAAACCAAGGGTCCTGAGCTGGATATCATCATTCTTCTCTTTCTTGGTGATTCCCTTTTACCTCTGATTCATGTTCTCTCTCATAGGTTTACTGAGAAATTTTCTTTTGGCTGGTGCAGCAAAAGCCTCAGGATTCCTTGCACCATATGGCTAATAATGATAATAATACTGTTCATTTGATTTTTAATTATTGTTAATTATTTCTTACTATAATTCCTTACATTTCGAGGGTACAGCTCTAAAACAGTGTTCACAGGCCAGCCGCTAGTTAGTATACCGGACCCGACCGAACCTATTGGTAACTCTCTAGGAGGCTTCCGGATGTATAATCTTGCTACCTCTACTCTGCCAGATAGTGACTGGAGAGAGTCCGAGTAGTGTGTGTGTGCAGGGAGCATTGTCGAGGCCATTTTTTTTTTTTTTTTTTTGATTTGGTAGTTGTTGGCGCATTGGCTTCTGTGGCCATATTGCACCTCCCAAGGTTTTTGCAGTACTTTGATCCAAGCCCGAGGCAGGAATCGAACCCGCGACCTTTGGGTTGCCGGGCAGGTACTTTACCCACTCAGCTAGCCCGGTTGGCGTCGAGGCCATGTTATGTCAAGGAATCGTGTATATTCTTACCATGTGTACGCCATATCCAAAAATTTCATTACTTCATACAGCATGTCCCACCCACTTTTTCTTACTATTGAATACACCATGACTTGTCAAACTAATAGAGTAAACTTATCTGTGAAAAGATCTAAACCTCCTAAGCACTTCCTAATTCATTTCACAAATATACGTGGTCTCAATTCTAATCTCAATGATGTCCATTTCCACTTGCAGTCTGCCAAACCCCATGTACTTTTCCTGACAGAATCTCATTTATCGGTTGATTCAACTACTGCTCATCTCAGATGCCCGAATTATTCGCTGTATGATTCCTTTTGCCTCAAAGGTGGTACTTGTGCATAGGTCCGTTCTGATATTCCCTGTCAGAGACTTGGCAATTTGTAATCTCCTCTCTTTGATCTTCTCTGGCTTAAAATCGTTCTACCTCAGTGTGTCAAATTCATCTGTTTTCTCTACCGTTCTCCCAACTCCACTAATCACTTGGAGCTCTTTGACTTCCTCTCTTTTCAACTTGACTTTCTCCAGTCCCACTTTCCTAACAGTGAGATAATTTTCCTTGGTGATTTTAATGTTCACAACTCCAGCTGGCTTCCGTTTTCTAGCCACACCGACCAAGCTGGTCGAGATGCTGAGGCTTTTGCAATTACTAATGACCTTGCACAGATTATTCATTTATCTACAAGAATACCGGACAATCCTAATCATACAGCCAACACGCTTGATCTTTTTCTCACAAACAACCCTTCTAGGTACGTGGTCGAAGTGAGAGGTCCTTTAGGCACTTCAGATCACAACTTGGTGATCGTCTCTTCTCCAATGGAACCTTTATCTCATGGCTATTCCCAACCGCGTATTGTTTGGCATTACAAGAATGCAAAATGGGATGACCTGTGAGACTTCTTTTCTTCTTTTCCTTGGTCCGATTACTGTTTTAAAACTTCTGATATCAAAGTTTGCTCATATCTTGTCAGTGAAATTATTCTTGCAGGAATGGAATCCTTTATCCCACACTCCACTTTAAAATCTCTTCCTCTATCTAAACCTTGGTTTTCCAATAAATGTGCTAAGGCTGTTCAAAAGAAGAATGTTGCATATCGTAATTGGCTTGTTTCTAATTCTTCAGCTTCATTTTCTGCCTACAACAAAGCTCGCAACAATTGTAAAGCAGTTATTAATCAGTCCAAACTAGAGTTTGAACAGGCTAAGAGTAGAAAACTTGCTTCTTGCCCTAATGGTAGCCGAGCATTCTGGTTTCTTGCTCAAGCTATTGGCCGCAACATTTGCCCAGCTCTGCTCCCACCTCTGTCCAAACCAGATGGTTCTTTTGTCACTTCAGCCAGGAATAAAGCTGACCTGCTAGCATTCCATTTTTCTTACAACTCATGTATTAATGATCTTGGTAAAACACCTCCCACCATTCCAAACCCGCTCCATTCAATGCCTCCTGTGGTCTTCCATCAAAAGGATGTCGAAAGGATTTTTTACGAATCTTGATGCTAAGAAAGCTCCTGGTCCCGATGGTATTTCTCCACTTGTTCTCAAAACCTGTGCTCCTGAACTTACTCCTATTCTTTGCCGCCTTTTTTCACTTTCTTATTCCAAAGGTGTTTTTCTTATGCTTGGAAATTTGCTCATATCCAACCAGTTCCTAAAAAAGGGTAACAAATCCCTCCCATCCAATTATCGTCCCATTCCAATTACTTCTACTCTTTCTAAAGTAGTGGAGAAATCAATTAACCGCCAAAACTTAAACTACCTAGAAACCTTCCGCCTGATCAACTATCGCCAGTACGGATTCCGTCAGTGTCGATCCACTGGTGATATTTGGCTTATGTTACCCATTTATGGACTAATTCAATGGAAAGGTTTGGTGAAACACAAGTATTTGCTCTTGACATCTCAAAGGCTTTCGATTGTGTTTGGCATAAAGGTCTTCTAAACAAGTTTCCATCTTATGGTTTGCCAATTGTTTTTAGTAATTGGTTATTCAGTTTTCTCTCTGATCACTCGCTGAGGGTGATGGTAGAGGGCTCACTGTCTTCTAACTTCTCCACTAATACTGGTGTTCCCCAAGGTTCAGTTCTTTCCCCCACTCTTTTCCTCTTGTATATTAATGACCTTCTTCCATTTACTGGAAATCCTATCCATAGTTTTGCAGATGATAGCACATTGCATTCCACTTTCCATTTTGAGAAACCTTGCCCTGCTCAATCAGCTTCAACTTCTCGAAAATCTGCTACCAATTCCTTAAATGCCGATCTTCAGGTAATTCTCCGGTGGGGCAAAGACAACTAAGTTGATTTCAATCCTTCTAAAACTCAGTCATGTCTTATATCTCGCAAAAAGGATTCTTCTGCTCCTATGGTTATCTTTAGCTTCTGCTCCTATGCTTATCTTTAGTGACACTCCGATTTCTAGGCAAAATGATATATCTCTTTTGGGGATTACCCTGACTTCTAATTTCTCTTGGCACAAGCACATTACAAATATTGCTTCCTCTGCATCTAAAAAACTTGGTTTTCTTTTTCGCTGTCGGCGCTACTTTTCTACCAAACAGCTGCTCACTCGGTATAAATCGCAAATCCGCTCTGCCATGGAATATTGTTCCCACAACTGGGGTGGTGCCTGCAAAACCTCTCTCAGGCTTCTTGATTCCATTCAGAAGAGGGCAGTTAGGTTAATTAATGATTCATGTCTAACAAAGTCTCTCCACTCATTGTCTCATAGACGTACTGTTTCTGAGGCATGTCTCTTCTACAGATACTTCCATGGCACTGTTCTTCCAAATTGGCTTCTATAATTCCCGCTCACTCTTCTAAAACAGTCCGAACACGTGTCACCACCAGCCAACATCCATTTACCATACAACTTCAAACTCACAGAACCAACTTTTCATTTTCCTCGTTTATTCATTCAACTGCCGTTTTCTGGAACAACCTTCCTTCATACATATTTCCTGAAAATTAGTCTACAGAAGTTCAAGTCCAATATCATCTTCTTTCGTCTTCTGAACCTCCAACCCAAGCACGGTACTAAGTACTATAGGTTCTAATATCTCTCGTGTTTGGGGTTTACATTAAAAAAATAAATAAAAAATGTAAGATTTTCGATTTTAATTTGTGGAGAGTATCATACGGAAATGTTCTATGTAATATGGAAATATTTTATTTCGTATTGAAATAAACTCTTATTCTTTTACAAATATTGACATCAACGTAGAATGTATTGAGCATTATAGCTCTGGTTCATACTATCAAATATATATATAGTAAATAAATAAATAGTAAATAAATAAATAGTAAGTAAATAAATAAATAAATAAATAAAAATATAATAAAAAAGAAAGTTAATAATTATAATGACTGTAACTAATATTTATGGGTCAATGCAGTTGCAGAGCAATCATGCATTACAACCATAATGTGTATAAAATATTGAGGATAATAATAGAAAATAATAGAAAAGGTAAATCAATCAAATAATACCATTCAGGGATTAAGGAAAATGCTAAGGATTTAAAAAAATATATATATATATATAAATAATCGCTTTTTACCCACAATCCAGATGATTTCAACTAAGGCCAACCACCCAGAATGAAGGCAAAAAATGACAAGAAGTTCTCTGTTTCTGTAATGATCAATATATGCTAAGTAATTTAAATCTAAACCAAATACAGTAATTAAAAATGGTTAGGAAATTTTAGAATCAAAAGTAAGAAAATAAGTAAATTATAAATAAATTCTAAATGTAAGCATATATTAATCATCGTTGACCCGACAGAGAACGTAATTTAATGATTACAATAAGATTAAATATATAATACATACTACATATCTACAGTATCCAGGACATAATACAGTAACGTTATTTAAATAATGGCTTAAAAAGTTAGAATGCAATAACATAAAATAGGAAAATAAATAAATATTAAACTATCATTAGAGGCAGAAAAATGCACATCCTCCACATGATGCCCAGTATATAACAGATAATTCATATAAAAATAAAAAATAAGCTAGCAGCATGGCAAAATTGTAGAGCGAAAGTTAATATAAAAATTAACATAAATTAAATCCGGGGGGGGGGGGGGAAGTAAAGGTAACAAGACAGAAACCATAGCCGCAAGTCCCCAAATAATTTAGAGTTCAATTAAATCCAATTTAAATTAAAAACAATGCCAATTATATAATAATTTAGCGGTACCCCCCCCTTGCAAGGTACCAGTTCCAAGAGACATGAAATATCACCAAAAAGGGACTAAAACGAACTACTAAAAGTAAACAAGGTAACAAAATAATAGACTGACCACTATGCCCCATATTGATGGAGGATCATGAGGCTAATAATGGTCATGGAATCGCTGCATTTCAATTGCAAGACAAATTGTCGCAAAGGCGATCTGTTTGCCTTTGCGACAATTTGCCTCTACCCTCTTGCTATACAGTGCTGTCTGTTCTGTTGTTTATTTCTCACTGCATAAGGACCACCGCTATGCAAATTCTCTGCATTTGTGGATCGATCGGAGGAGGAAGGGGTGGTTGGGTCCTTCGATCTGTTTGCCTTTGCGACAATTTGTCTAGCGATTGAAATGCAGAGATTCCATGACCATTGGCCAGGTGGTCCTCCGCTGATATGGGGCATAATGGTCAGTCTATTATTTTGTTACTTTTTCTTTTAATTGTTCTTTTTTAGTCCCTTTTTGGTGATATTTCACGTCTCTTGGAACTGGTACCTTACAAGGGGGTACCGCTAAATTATTATATAATTGGCATTGTTTTAAATTTAAATTGGATTTATTATTATTAATTGAACTTTAAATTATTTGGGGACTTACAGTTTTTGTCTTGTTACCTTTACTTTCTCCCTACCCGTTGACTTAATTTATGCTAACTTTCACTCTACAGTTTTGCCATGCTACTGGCTTATTTTTTGTTTTTATATGAATTATCTGTCACACACACACACACACACACACACACACACACACACACACACACACACACACACACACACACACACACACACACACACACACACACACACACAACACAGAATTATGACCACCCCTATGAAAACAGAATACGACCCATTGACCATGTGAGGCATGAGAGTGCAGAGTTTGTCGACCTATAGCATAGATAAGGTGTCAGTGGTTCAGTAAGTAGTAAAATTACGAGCGTGATGGCTAAAAGGAAGGATTTATTGGACTTTGATAAAGGACAGATTTTGGGTGCTCGACAAGCTGGTGCCTCGATTTCCCAAACGGCTGAACTGGTGGGGTGTTCGACAGCCGCTGTAGTTAAAGTGTACCAGGACTGGTGTCAAAATGGTCAAATAACAATCTGACAGCAAAACTGCAAAGGTCAGTGAAAGGTTGATGTTACAGGTGAGCGCTGAGTCCGATGACTCGTACAAGTGAACAGGCGCAGCACCGTTGAGGAGTTGACTACCCAATACATGGGCCAACCCGGAACAATATTTGGCATGATGTAGCATGCTTGCATGTATGGGCTATATCAGCAGACAACCCCCTACGGCATCTTCTCCTGACCACGGTTCATTGGTGCAAAAGACTCGCCTGGTGCAAAGTGCATGCAAGTTCGATGTTAGAAGACTGGAAGAAGGTGTGCTGGTCGGATGAGGCACATCATTTACTCCACACCAACATGAGGCTCTTGATCCATCATGCATGGTATCAAAAGTGCAGGCCGGTGGAGGTGGCTGTATGGTGTGGGGCATGTTTCACTGGCAGGAACTTGGACCCCTGGTGGAACAATGTATCAGTGGTCTTCACTATTGTCAACTGCTTGTCCCATAGAGCACTTGTGGGACACTATGGAAAGGCATATCAGGTGTCTGGATACACCAATCACCTCCATACTTGCATTGCTGACCGCATTACACACAGCTTGGTTGGCCATACCTTTTGAATGCTTCTGATATGTTGTTGAATCAATGCCATGTCAGATAGCAGCTGTACTGAGGGCAAAAGGAGGACCTACGAAGTATTAGGTAGGTGGTCATAATTCAGTGATCACTCAGCGTATATATACAGTTTTTGAAAAACAAAACTTTTTCGAAGTTCATAATTGTAGTACTTCATACAAATGAGCAACAGAAGTTTCAATGACTTACAAAACAAATGACTGATCCCAAAATGGACTAGGGTCTGTTGACGGACATGTCTGAAACTTCTGGGCAGGTTCATCCATTTCAACTACACAATATGGCTCTTGGCAACCTATTTCAGAAATTTACAAAGAAAACATTTGTGTACCTAAGTATTTTAAGTATTTGATTTTGGCACAAATATTGTATCTTGTAACTAATAACATGTAGTGTAGTCATTTTTACTGTTTTAAATTGTAGCAAATGATAGATTGACCATCCTAATCACATATATTTTTGTATTTAGCTAAGCATTTCAAAAATCATTAGTGTTATTAAAATGTAATAGCAAAGCACAATCTGGGAATAGGTAGCATTATTATACTCCTATCTCTCAGTTCATGCTATAATTTTAAAGTAATTACGTCAGCTGAAAGATCTTCAATCGCTGTTCTCTTATAAATCAGGTCTATATTCAATGTGCTAACTGATGCCTTTTTGCAGAGTTATCTGTAGTGGGACATGATGCAACCAAATGGGAAATCATGACAGTTCAGTGTTCGGTTGGACTTTTACAAAGTTGAGGAAGAGGGCTGATGCCCTTGAAGAAATTAAAAAATAATAGATATAGGGAAGGGATAATTTAAAAAGAAAACGTGCAAGAATATTTGCTATTCATAGTTCATTATATATATATTAGATAGTATGAATCAGAGCTGTAATACTCAATATGTTCTACGTTGATAATAATATTAGTAAATTAATAAGAGGAGTTTACCTCAATATAGTACGTGGAACACTTCCGTATGATACCCTCCAGAAATTAAAACGGAAAAAACGAAAAAATCGACAACTTACCGGTCCATTAAAGTAAAATATAAATAATTAAAGTAAAATATAAATAATTAAATAATCAATTTAACACAATTCAAAATCAATTCAAAACAATTAAAATTCAAATTAATGCAATTAAAAGAATAACGAAAATATTCAAAACGATCTTCCTTCCTGAAGCTGACAATGCTTTTCGACCGACTGTCGTGATCACAGGAATGAAAATCCTGTTGTGATCACAGGATTTTCATTCCTGTGATCACGACAGTTGGTCGAATAGCATTGTCAGCTTCAGGAAGGAAGATCGTTTTGAATATTTTCGTTATTCTTTTAATTGCATTAATTTGAATTTTAATTGTTTTGAATTGATTTTGAATTGTGTTAAATTGATTATTTAATTATTTATATTTTACTTTAATTATTTATATTTTACTTTAATGGACCGGTAAGTTGTCGATTTTTTCGTTTTTTCCGTTTTAATTTCTGGAGGGTATCATACGGAAGTGTTCCACGTACTATATTGAGGTAAACTCCTCTTATTAATTTACTAATATTATATATATATATATATATACATCTCAGATTTACAACAAAAATTTATCATCACTCCGGTAGATAAGGCTTCTAATAACTTTGCTATCTTCTGCAAGCAATTTTATTACACCACCCTCAAAAAGGAAGTAGAAAGTAGTTCACCTTTTTACGCTGTAATCTCGGCATTAATACCATCATCAAAAAAATTATAGCTTTGCATAAAAAATTGCATACCAAAATTCGCAATTCTACTTTGCCTTTCTTGTATATGATAGCCAAATTCCATAAACATCCAGTTGGCTTCAGATTCATCACTAGTGCCAAAAAAAGTGGCTGTTATCATCCAGGTAAACAATTTTTCAAATTGTTAACTACTATCCTTATTAATATCCCTACCACTTGGATCATTAACAACAACCACAGTATCATTAAAATTTTTAATTCCAATACATATTCCAGCATATTTAGTATTGAAACATATGATTCCACCAACTTATTTACCTCCTTACCGCATCACCTGATTGTTAATGTACTTCATCAATTGTTCCTCAAATACAAAAACGTTATATCAACAGATGAGGTTACTTGGAATAACTACATCAACCTCTGTATCCTAAACAATTATATCTATGATGGTAGATATGCTTATAAACAATCCATAGGAGTTCCCATGGGTTCACAAATTTCTAGCCGACCGGGCTAGCCGAGTGGGTAAAGTACCTGCCCGGCAACCCAAAGGTCGCGGGTTCGATTCCCGCCTCGGGCTTGGATCAAAGTACTGCAAAAACCTTGGGAGGTGCAATATGGCCACAGAAGCCGATGCGCCAACAACTACCAAAAAAAAAAAAAAAAAAAAAAAATTTCTAGCATAGTATCTAATCTATTTCTCCATTATTACGAACATCTATTTATTGATAACAACCCGAACCTTAATTTTTATGCATTCCGCTATGTTGATGACATTCTTATTCTCAACATTCATTTTGAAAATATTGCTAAATCCATATATCCAACTGAACTCACTCTCAATAAAGAAAACTTTGGCAACCAACATGCAAATTTTTTGGAT
Source organism: Mastigoproctus giganteus (assembly GCF_048544385.1). NCBI lineage: Eukaryota > Metazoa > Arthropoda > Arachnida > Uropygi > Thelyphonidae > Mastigoproctus > Mastigoproctus giganteus. The sequence continues at coordinate 772,220 of NC_143588.1, forward strand.
TTAAGTATTACTTTAAATAGTCCTCCTCTTCGTCATAATTTGGAACTATTTGACAAAAGAAGCGAATTTAATTTTAATATTATCTATTTAACAAATTGGAACTCGAACATTTCGATTAAGGTTCATAAAAATATTATCTGCACACAAATTATCCGTTTAGCTAATATTAGTAGCAATCAATCACTTTTCGCTGGTGCTTTAAATGATCTTTATACCAAACTTCGCAATAATGACATTCCTATTAATTTCTTAAATTTTATTATAAAAATTCTCTCTGATTACATTAAAGAAAAATTCGGTTTCACCATGTTCCACCTTGATTAGGGTTAATTCGATACTTGTATAGTTGTATAGTTGTACATTTGAATGGTGGTATTTCCACCACTTGGAAAGTGATCACACATAATGACTTCTATTATAACTTCTATTAGAACGATGTTCGTGTTCTTTCACTTCCTAAGTTTTCTTTTCATTTTCGTAATTTAATATCAATAATTATTTATGTCCAATCTTATTTTCTCTATTTTATTTTGACCACAGAGGGCTCCCATAGTTCTTCTCTTCTGAGCAACTCCACCATCGTTGTCATAGTTTTCCCTCTGTTTGCATTCCATTCTTATTAATCATATTCACATAATTGTACCTTATTAATCATGATCGCATATTTTATTGTCATTTCTTAATTATATTTCACTCAACTTGTTTCTGCCAATTATCGTAGGTATTTAATTTTCCTCTTTTTCATATTTTTATTTCGTAAAATATACAACACAAGCTAGCGGTATTAATTTCCACTTCTACTAACACTCTCACAGCCAAGGCCCTCTCTATGAGGTTGGGTACTTACACCCCCAGCTTGCCTAGTATCCTTTAAACTCTTTTCCTTCTCTTTACATCTTTCTACTTTCTACTCTTCGTTTTTCCGTTCGTTGAACTATTAGTGTAATACGAGGGTGATTCGGACATTCTCACTTTCCTCTTTCTCACTATCTTCGCCTCTGTATTTTTAACTTCTTTTCCCTCCCCTACCTTGCATTGCTTCCTTTTTCTATACCGCTACCTTGTTATTTATTTATTTATTACATACTTTCGATTTAAACTGGCGTTCTTACATACTATCGACTCAATTTATTTCCAAATACACTGCGTTACTCAATTTTCTTAATTTATTAATCTAAATACACTACGTTACTTAATTTATTAATCTAAATACACTGCGTTGGGGCTACCTCACTCATGTTTCTGGAGATATAAAAAATTTTTTAAAAAAATTTTTATTTTTTATTTTTTATTTCCTTTTCATTTCTTCAGCTTCTCCATCAACATGAGTTTGCATAGAAACACAGTGTTTGGTACATGATCAGGTGTAGCCCCCTGATGAAATACCTGATCTATGTACCAATTTTTAATTTTTATTTTATAATTTTAATTTTTATTTTATAATTTTTATCTCTATCACCCTCCCCTCTTTTTCTTTCAGCTTTTGTACATATAATTGGCCTGTTAATTCGGCATTAATTCGGATTTAATTCTACTTAATAATTATTATTTTTTTTTTTTTTTTTTTTTTTTATAGGATCTTAACATTCTTTTTCTCTTTTTTCTTCAACTAGGCTCGGCATTTTGTGTTTAATAACTTCTCCATCTATATTTTTATTTTATTTTTATATATTTTTATTTTATCTTATTTATATACATGTATCCTGTTTTGCTGCTTTGCGCATTCAGGTACACGTACTGTTTTTCCTTATTTTTCCTGTTTTTCCACATCTTTGTTTTCATATTTCATATATATATATATATATATATATATATATATATATATATAGTTTTTCAATGTAACTCTTTAAATGAAAAGTTTAAAGAGCACATATATCAATTCTACACAGAAAAGTGGTATATGACAGATGAAATGGTTTCAGTGAAAGCAAGTTTAATAAATTAGGTATGACAGATGCACCTAAAAGCACTAAGCAGCATTAAAGGATGCAAGAGTATAAGTAAGTTGTAATAATATTAATTTAATTAAGGTATGCATAAATGGATGTGAAAGTTACACAAGGTGCCAGTAACAACTATAAGGGTGAGGAAAGTAGAAAAAGAAGAGTAGTAGATTAGCAGTTGGATGTTAATATCCTAGAGGTTATGATGAATTAAGTAAATTATGGGCCGAATTGCCAAGGCAATATAAAGTGGGGGAACTGTAAACTAAAATTAATACAACAATATACTAATAAAATGCAAATAAAATAAAATAAAATGAAAATGGTATAGCTGTCATCATACATGGGGGGAACATATTTAATGAATGGTCTAATGTAGGTAATGCAAAAATTGCTTGATCTGACGTCAGCTGAAATAAATATTGATACATGATCAGGTATTTCATCAGGGGACTACACCTGACCATGTATCAGAAACTGCATTTCTATACTTTTCCATAGTAGTAGAAGAAAAGTGAAAGGCCAAAAATTAGCATTTCCTAATACAGTATGGACAAGGTAATCCCAATGCAGTGTAATTTATTTAGGTAAAAATAAGTATCAAGTTGGGATAAAAATGGTTAATATCAATACGTTTAACATAAATATGTGGAATTTAGAGTAGGATTTAATTTTGTAAAGATAAGAAATCAATGTGTTTTACAAAATATATTTGGAACAAGCAAATGGTATAAGAGTGCGGTATTAAATTGAGGATGGGGAAGGAAAAGGATGATCTGTAATAGAGCCACAGAAAAGGTTCGATAGGCAAAGGCAGTTTACGAGAAATCACTAGCAAACAGAGCAAAGGGGGCGGGAGGATAAGGAATTCTTCACATATATAAATGCCAGGAAGAGCAGGACAAATCAGATCGGAACTTTACGTAAGGGAAAGGGGATAGTATTAAATACATCAGCTGCCGTTGCAGATGAACTTAACAGTTATTTTGGATCGATATTTACAAATGAAAAATCTTTTGTGGCAATGGGAAATTGTGGGAGCGAAGTTGAAAAATATGTAATTAATGATATTGAAATTTCGCAAGATTATTTAATGAAAAAAAACTTTTGAGCCTACAGGCCACTAAGGCTTCTGGAGTTGATGGAACATACCCTATAATCTTAAAGGAGAAGGCAAGGAAGTGCATTGAACCATTGAGGCTAATTATGCGAACATCACTAGACTCTGGGGAGATTCCGTTGGATTGGAAAAGTGCAATGTATCTCCAATACATAAAGGTGGCTCTAAGAGTGAAGTGGGAAATTATCGACCTGTCAGTCTGAATTCAGTGGTAGGGAAAATCATGGAGGCAACGATCGGTGGAATTCAGGATCATTTGGATAGAATTGAAATTCTCAAGGACACTCAGCATGGTTTTGTAAAGGGAAAATCATGTTTAACAAATCTGGTTTGCTATTTTCAAAGGGTCATTCACGAGCTGGATTTAGGGAATAATTTTAACATTGTTTATTTAGATTTCAGCAAAGCTTTTGACTCAGTCCCACATGAGAGGTTGCTTTATAAGCTGGAACAGGTTGGAATCACTGAAAATCCTTAGATGGATAGCACGACGGCTTCAGGGCAGGAAGCAGAGGGTTGTGATAAATGGCTATTCCACAGATTGGGTTGATGTAAGAAGTGGGGTTCCCCAAGGATCAATATTAGGACCACTGTTGTTTTTAATTTTCATAAACGACATCGATGAAGGGATATAGGACGTGATGTATAAATTTGCAGATGATGTTAAAATTGGTAGAGTAGTTAATGATCACTGTCAAGCTGAGCTTCTTCAGAGAGAGAGAGAGAGAGAGAGAGAGAGAGAGAGATACCTATATAGACTTCAGGAATGGTCAGAAAAATGGCAGCTATGTTTTAATTCAACAAAGTGTAAGGTATTACACCTGGGAAACAGTAATCCCAAAATAACTTATTCACTTGGTAGAGTTCAACTAAACCCAGTACTGGAGGAAAGGGACTTTGGTTTACGATACGGTCAGACATGAAATTCTCTGAGCATAGTAAACAGGTTGCAAGGAAGACTCATGGTGTCCTATCGATGATCTATCGAACTTTTGCAAGTAGAGATAGGGACGTGATAATCCCATTATATAAGGCTTTTGTTAGACCACACTTGGAATACTGTGTCCAAGTATGAAGACTGCACCTAAAGAAATACATCGAGCTTCGTGAAAGGGTGCAAAGACGGGTAACTCGCCTGGTGAGATCGGCAAAATGGTATCCTTATGAAGAAAGACTTTGAATATGTGGGTTGCAGAGTTTGGAAACTAGACACCTTAGAAGAGATTTGATTGAGGTGTTTAAGGCTCTGAGAGGCATCAGTAAAATGAATGAGGACAATGAGGACAAAATTTTCAAGATTATAAATGATGCTAGAACTAGAAGACATAAATTCAAATTACGGGGGGAAATGTTTAGATTGGACTGCAGGAAGTTTTATTTTAGCCAGCAAGTTATAAATTACTGGAATAAGTTGCCTACATGGGTGGTAGAGGCTGACAGTTTGGGGAAATTCTAAGGTCATTTGGATAGTACCTTCGGGTGAGGGAAGCACATAGGACGATAGGTTTAATTTCCTTTTCTTTTATTAATTATTTTTTTTTTTCTCTTTTTTTATTCGTTTTTTTTTTTTTTGGCTGGTGCAGCATAAGCCATAGGCTTTCTTGCACCATGCGGCCATTACTAATACTATTTAAATAAATAAAGATGAAAAATAGCAATAGAAGTAGGATAGCAGGAGCGTTCATTTCACCCTCGTATTAATAGTTTAATGAACGGGAAGAACTTTAGAATTAGACAGCTGAAATATTAAGCTTGCTGTGGTTGTGAAGCCCAACCTTGTAGTAAGGATTCTGGCATTTGTAAGCGTTAGTATAAAAGGGAGCTAATACAAATGCTTGTATTGAAAGGAAAAACACGAGTGTCAAGACATGCCAATAACAAATCTAAAACGAAACCGAAAGTATGATAAGATAGTGAAAGTATACGATACCTGGAGTATTTTAAGAAATGCGCAGATAAAATGAGCTGGCAGGAAAAATAAACGCGGGGAGCTGAAATGCACAAATTCAGTAGAGTAGATGAATGCAAGCAGGCTTAAACCAAATGAGCAATATATCTACGTGAGAAAGCAATTTATAGCAGCGAAGAGGACTTGTGAAGAAATTCGAAATAGCAGGAAAATAGAGACCTCCATAGTTATATTTAGAATACAAGTGCATGGAGACAATTTATAATTATAGTTGTTGTTATTTGGTTATTTTGGAGCATTAGCAACTAAGGCCATATTGCTCCGAGGATATGCAGTGGTCATTCCCTGACCTTTCCGCATCCTCTGTATTTGGTCGTCACAGGCTCCAACCCAGTCTAATCAAGAAGCGTGTGCTACGCACTGCTGCTCCTACCCACCTGGCTATGGAGGCACCTAATTAGAGTTGAGAAAGGAAAAGAAAAGCGGTTGAAATAGTATGCCTTTACAGTGATACAGTCATACAAATTTAAACATTATCGTTAATATATAAAGATTTAATGGGGGCAAAAAACAAATTCACCGATAGTATCAAATGAGAATTTACTATGGAAATAGTAGTAAATGAAATCAAGAAAAAAGAATCAGATAACATTATATCCAATTATGAAGTGATATAACTCCAGGGGTGTAAGTAATATGGTGATTAATGATGAAATAAGCCACGAATATGCTACAATTCCAAGGAAACATTTAAGGTATAGAAGAACAGGAAATAATTCCACGTATACAACACTATACAGATCCACAGGTAATATCAGGTGTGAATTTACTATGAAAATAATAGAAAATGAAACGAAGGAAAAATAATCAGTTGATTTTATATCCAAAAAATGTAGTGATACCATTTCAGGGATATAAGTAACATGGTGAATAAAGATCCAAAGGTGGTGTAGTTATGATTCCAATTAAAAAAAGAACAGGAAATAAGTCCATATAAATTTAATATTTCCAAGGGACTAATTACAGTAAGTAACAACAGGAAATATTTCCATGTATATCAAATTAGATATATCTACAGGTATGGATTCGTTTGCAGTATATTTGCTCATTAGTTAGGTACTGTTTTCGCTTAGTGTAATAGGTGCCTCCGTAGCCAGGTGGGAAGGAGCAGCAGTGCGTAGCACACACTTCTTGATTAGACTGGGATTCGAGACCGTCACCACCAAATACGGAAGATGCGGAAAGGTCAGGAAATGACCACCGCATATCCCGGAGCAATATGGCCTTAGTTGCCAATGCTCCTAAAAACCAAAAAACAACAAGCTTAGTGTAATCTCATTAGCAAGGGCACATAATGCAAGAAAGCAAGCTTATATAGCATCATCCAAAAAAAAAAAAAAAAAAAACACCCACACCTCCTCATTTCACCCATTCGCTCGCTCCAAATGTTTGTCCAGTTCTGCCTTGAATCTGTTTAAGCTATCAACTTCTACAACAACAGATGGAAGTTTGTTCCAGCAATCAACCACCCGTTGGCTAAAGGAAAACTTCCATAGATCTAACCTACAACTGCCTTTCCTCAATTTGAATTTATGCCCTCTCAGGCAATTACTCTGAGCATGAGGAAAAATCCCATCAGCATTGAGTATGCTCAAACCATTCAAGGCTTTACACACCTCAATCAGATCACTGTGCAGGTGCCTAGTCTTCAGACACTGTAATTTGCAAAACTTAAGCCTTTCTTCATAAGAGCAACCCTTTGTTCAATTCACTAATCTTGTTGCCCTTCTCTGTACTCGTTTAAACAGCTCTACATCCTTCTTAAAATGAGGCCTCCAGACCTGTATACAGTACTCAAGGTGTGGCCAGGTGGGAAGGAGCAGCAGTGCGTAGCACACACTTCACACCTCACCATTGCCTTATACAAGGGGATAACACCTCCTTATCCCTGCTAGAAAAATTTCTGTATATCGTTGATAAGACACCATAAGCTACTCTTGCAGACCGTCTGCACTACTCAGAAAACTTCATATCTGCCTGCACAATTACCCCAGGTACTTTTCACTCTCTACCACTGTCAGTGTAGTACCACACAGTTGATACATTACTCTGGGGTTACTGCTTCCCATATACACTACTTTACATTAATCAATGTTAAACTTCAGTTGCAACCTCTCAGCACTTCTGCTCAATTTTTGTAGATGCTGTTGCAGCAGTGTACTGTCATTAACAACCCTGCCAACCTTTGTATCATCTGCAAACTTGGACATTAAATCTGATATACCATCATCAATATCATTAATGAACACAGAAAACAACAATGGACCCAACACTGAACCCTGGGGAACTCCACTAATAACATTAGTCCACGAAGAGCAGTGTCCATTGATTACCACTCTTTGTCTTTCCCCCCTCAACCATTCTTTTTTCCATAGCAGCAATTTGCCTCCAATGCCACACTGCTTCTATTTGTGCAGCAGTCTTCCATGTGCAACGGTATCAAAAGCCCTTCTAAGATCCAAATAAATGATATCAAAATTGTTCTTTGCATTCAGTTCCTTTGTGACTACATCATAGTATCCAATCAAATTGGTCAGACAATGACAAGGCTTCCTTTAACAAACCCATGCTATGTCCGAGACATAGCTAAACAAGACTTCAGCTATGTCCGAGACATAGCCAAGGATGCCAGACGTCCTGCAATGCGTGGGACAGTGATGTGTCCCGTGCCCTGCATAAACATTTAAATGTCCCGCAGGTAAAAAAAAATTAACAGATTTTGACTGTAAAATAATAAAATAATGCGATAAAAAGTGATGGATGCTGTTATGAAATGTATTTCTTTCCAAATACGTATGAATTTCGGACATTGGCGGGTGAGTTGTACGGTAATGCTCACGGGATGCGTTAGATGTCCGGGAATCCCCTCGAGCCGCTAGGGGATTTTTAGATGTAAGCGTCTGTGTAAATAGTGCGATCAATGATGTCAGTGCTGTCTGGTGGTCTAAGCTAGGTTTATCTTGAGTGTGTGTTTATCTTTCATTATAAAAAGAATAAAAATTATTTTGACATCATTTTGACAGTATTGATATAGAATCTATTGTTATTAAAATATTTAATGAAGTTAGCTCTTCAACAAAAAAGACGACTGAACTAAAAGACTTTTTCGAATGGACAGAAACAGAATGGAATGTTACGGCATATACTAACAAGGTGGCTGACTCTTTTACCGGCTATTGAGCGACTATTGACCAACTTTGCACCTATTAAATTGTATTTTATGAGCAAGAATAACATAGCACCTATATTGAGACATTTTTTGAACATGAGCTTCATGAGGCATAAGTAAAATTTGTAAAGAATGTATGTTCAATATTTCAACCAGCGCTAAAAAAACTACAAGGTAGTAATGTTACGATTGTTGAAGTATATTCAATTATGAATAATGTAAGGCAGTCCTTGTTTGAGCATAAGAATGAATGTTATTATGGAAAAAAAGTTCATGAAATTATCCAAAATTGTGATAACCTAGATGCTTCAAAACGGTTTAAAATGGAAGCAAATAATTTATTTGATACGGCTATAAAATATATAGAGAAATGGTTTAATTTCAATGAACACAAATATAAAATTCTCTCTAACTTATCTTTGCATAGCATACCAGCATTTCATGAAATCCTAGAAATCACTAACACATTTAAAATAGAAGTAGATCAAGATTTGCTGTTTGAAGAATATATCTTCTTAAAAAGATTTATGGCAAATAACGGATATTGAAAGGCGATTACTGTGTGATCAAAGATGGGTTTGTTTTTTTTTTAAAAAATTCTTCACCACAATTTTTTTAAATTATCGAATACATTTTCTCTATTCCGCATGCAAATGCGACATCTGAAAGGATTTTTAGTCTAATGACGAGTGCTTGGTGTAAAGATAGAAATAGGTTGATTCTAAAAAATTTGGAGGCCGAGTTGATGATAAAACAGAATTTCGGAATGAATTGATCGGAATTCCAATTTTTTTTTAAAAATCAAGGTTTAGTCATTCTTAATGAAGTGAAATCAAGTGATAAATATTGAATAATTTTTAGGATTATATAGTATAAATGAAAATTTAACTCAATTTTTGTTGTTTTTTTTTTTATTAAACACATTTTTAAATGCCAAAATGAAGTTTAGAAATTAAAAATGATATGTCAAAATCGTTAATTGTGAAAAATTTTCTTGCGAAAAATTGCCACAATTTTTTTCATTTTTGTCCCGCGAGACCTAATTTGAAATCTGGCATCCCTGGACATAGGTGAAGTCTTGTTTAGATGATCCTGCAATGCTTCTTTAACCAGTGCCTCCATTATTTTTCCTGGAACAGAAGTTAAACTAACAGGTCTGTAATTACCTCTCTCCTCCCTTTGATCCTCCTTTGTGATTTGGTTATAGACCAGCTTATATCTATCATAGGCTTCTGTGTCACTTGTTAATTTATATGTATCCCATACATTTTTCTTCTCTGCCACATGTCTAATTAGTTCATCTGACATCCATTTAGGCTTAAATCTTGAACAATATTTCTTAGTTGGCATGAAAAGCCTAGTATCTCTCAAGATTATTTCTTTGAATGCTTCCCATTTTGAATTTTCTGTTGATAACATCATCAGTTGGTCCCACTATATAGAATTTAAATACTGTCTCACACCTCCGTAGTCGCCTTTACGAAAGCAAAAACCCTTCCCTTTACCCCTGATCGTAGTTACCGCTGAGTAAATCTCACTTCAGCACACTGTGATCACTGCCACCTAGTGATTCCTTTATCTGCAATTCTTAATGCATGAGGAATCACTACACCCTCTAGCTGCCTCACAAACATGCTGCTGTAAAAAACAATCAACCAATAAATCGACAAAAGCCTTGCTAGTGTGTGTGTGTGTGTGTGTGTGTGACCAACCCACAAATTCCAGTAAATCTCTGGGATATTAAAATCCCCCATTATAAGACACACTGATTTACTGGCCCACTCTATTTCTCTGCACAATTGCTCATTATACTAATCAGAGTCATTACCTATAACACACACCTACTCTCATTTTTACTTTCCCAGTACTTTTGTCACACCAAACAGACTCAACATTGCATTGTCCACCAACATCAATTGGATGCACTTCCTTAGATTTTATGTGTTTCTTAACTAACAGCATAACCTCTCCTCCCTTCCTGTCCTGTCTATCCTTTCTGTACACATTGTGCTCCGCAAATTCCAATTCTGCACTGGTTATGTCTGTGCAACACCACGTCTCTGATATCCCAACAGTATCTGCCTTTGATGTCTTGACTTCAAGCTCCTCGAATTTATTAACTATACTCCTAGCATTGGTATACGTGCACCTGTTTCTACTCTTAGTTACCCTAACACAGTCTATGTATTTACTTGTTCCACTATGACTCTCAGCAGTCCTGGAAATCCGCATTGCCTTGCTTTCTAGGCTGCTGCTCAATTGCATTTCAATAGAAGCAGTGCAAGAATCACTTTCATCTCTGCCAGCGGCTACTGTTAATCTATTAGTCCGTGTATCCCCAAAGCTAGCAGTTTTCCAACCCACCTAACTCTGCCTCGATAGCATCAGCAAATATTCTTGCTGATGCTGTGCTCCTGTTAACAAGCACAGACCAGGCTGCGAAAAATTCTACCCCTTGAATCTTGCACAATCTCTCTCTCTAGGGCCAAATTGATCGACAAGGCTCTCATCATATACTCCCTCCTATCGTGTATGGGCAAAATTGCAGACGCTTTCAAATTCAACCCTAACTCATGGCTTTTTTCAACATTGACCTGTACTTGTTAAGTAATTTCGCCGATCTCCTATGGAACCAATTTTATGGAACCAATGATATTGGTTCCATAATATCATTAGTGCCAACGTGTACAACAATATCACCCTTTTGTGTCCTTAAAATATTATATCTGCACAACGTCATCAACCTTTGCCCCTGGAAGACATACCTTGGTCCTGTTCCACCTATCCTTTTTGCACATTCACAATGGAAAGAAAGAATAGTAAATGTATCCCAGGAAAAAGAACCAGTTGATAAATTCATTGGTAGTGTAGTTAAGAATCCAATTAGAAAATAACAGAAAACATGTTTATGGACATGAAACAGTTAAGTGGTACAGACCAGTCACTAAAATCTGAGAATTGTTATAAGATTTTTGTGGAAAAATATAGAAATGAATATTCAACGGTGTGGATTCACTGTGGGAAGAAAGAATAGTAAATGTATCCCAGGATAAAGAACCAGTTGACAAATCCATTGGTAGGGTAGTTAAGAATCCAATTAGAAAATAACAGAAAACATGTTTATGGACATGAAACACTTAGGTGGTACAGACCAGAATCACTAAAATCTGGGGATTGTTATATGATTTTTGTGGAAAAATTCAGAAATGGATATTCAAAGGTGTGGATTCACTGTGTAAAGAAAGAATAGTAAATGTATCTCAGAATCCATATAGTGTTGTATACATGGAATTATTTCCTGTTCTTCTATACCTTAAATGTTTCCTTGGAATTGTTGCATATTCATGGACTTATTTCATCTTATCACATCACTGAAGTTATATCACTTCATGATTGGATATAATGTTATCTGATTCTTTTTCCTTGGTTTCATTTACTACTATTTCCACAGTAAATTTGCACTTGATACTATCGGTGAATTTATCTAGTATTATATACATGGAATTATTTCCTGTACTATAAATGGTTCCTTGGAATTGTTTCATATGCATAGACATTTTGCATGTTATTTCATGTTCCTTTATGTCATGTTCTTTTATAATTGGTTCCATAAAATGCACTTCCAAGGATCTCATGTCACCACGTTAGTTATTTGGTTGGATTTTAACCAGTTCTTTTTCCTTGGATAGACTATATATATTAATCTATTTCTCAAAATATCTGATTCTTATTTACCATACTCTGATATATAATCTTATTATAACACAGCCCCATCATTCCGCCTAAGTGCATATGTTTTTTGCCACCATATAATTCTTTATATATTAACGGTAATGTGTAATTTTGTATGACTGCATCACTGTAACACAATACTATTCCAACCGCGTTTCTTTTTCTTTTCCAACGTTAATTATAAATTATCTCCATGCACTTGTATTCTAAATACAACTATAGAGGTCTCTGTTTTCCCGCTATTTTGAATTTCTTCACAGCTTACGATTAAGTCCACTTCGCTGCTATCAACTGCTTTCTCATGTAGATATATTGCTCATTTGGTATAAGCTTGCTTGCATTCATCTACTCTACTGAATTTGTGCATTTCAAGCTCCCCGCATTTATTTTTCCTGCCAGCTCATTTTATCTGCACATTTCTTAAAACACTTTAGGTATTGTATACTTTCACTATCTTATCACACTTTCGGTTTCGTTTTAGATTCATTTCTCGGAATGTCTTGACAAACATGTTTTTCCTTTCAATACAAGCATTTGTATTAGCTCTTTTTATACTAACACTTACAAATGCCACAGTCCTTACTACAAGGTTGGGCTTCACAACCCCAGCAAGTTTAGTGTTATTCAATAACTTTTTCTATACTTTTTATCTTTCAGCTGTCTAATTCTAAAGTTCTTCCCATTTGTTAAACCATTGGTGTAATAAGAGGGTGAAACAAATGCTCCCCCTATCCTACTTCTATTGCTATTTTTCATCCTTATTTAAATAAATCCTTTTTCCCTTCCCCATTCTCAATTTAATACCTCACCCTTATACCATTTGCTTGTTCCAAATCTATTTTGTAAAATACATTGATTTCTTATCTTTATAAAATTCAATTCTACACTAAATTCTACATATTTATATTAACCATGGGCAAAATTGCAAATTTTGCCCATGGTTATTTCAATACTTATTTTTACCTAAATAAATTACATTGCATTGGGACCATGCTAATTTCTTTTCATTCCCCAAAGGGGAATGAAAAGAAACTTGCTTCATCGTCAGCATGCACACAAACTACAAGAAATAGAAGTGTTATGATGATTGAGATCGAATGTCTCAGCCATTTCAATAGAAGACTGCAATCTTCTATTGCAGTCTTCTGCAGGATCTGGGAATATTCTTACCATGTGTACGCCATATCCAAAAATTTCATTACTTCATACAGCATGTCCCACCCACTTTTTCTTACTATTGAATACACCATGAATTGTCAAACTAATAGAGCAAGCTTATCTGTGAAAAGATCTAAACCTCCCAAGCACTTCCTAATTCATTTCACAAATATACGTGGTCTCAATTCTAATTTCAATGATGTCCATTTCCACTTGCAGTCTGCCAAACCCCATGTACTTTTTCAGACAGAATCTCAGTTATCGGTTGATTCAGCTACTGCTCATCTCAGATGCCCAAATTATTTGCTGTATGATTCCTTTCGCCTCAAAGGTGGTACTTGTGCATATGTCTGTTCTGATATTCCAGAACGGACATATGATTTTCAGAGACTTGGCAATTTGGAATCTCGTCTCTTTGATCTTCTCTGGCTTTAAAATCTCTCTACCTCATTGTGTCAAATTCATCTGTTTTCTCTACCATTCTCCCTCCAGTAATCACTTGCAGCTCTTTGACTTCCTCTCTGTGAAACTTGACTTTCTCAGTCCAACTTTTCTAAAAGTGAGGTAATTTTCGTTGGTGATTTTAATGTTCACAATTCCAACTGGCTTCCGTTTTCTAGTCACACCGACCCAGCTGGTCGAGATACTGAGGCTTTTGAAATTACTAATGACCTTGCACAGATTGTTCGTTTACCTACAAGAATACCGGACAATCCTAATCATACAGCCAACACGGTTGATATTTTTCTCACAAATAACCCTTCTAAGTACACAGTCGAAGCGAGAGGTCCTTTAGGCACTTCAGATCACAATTTGGTGATTGTCTCTTCTCCAATGGAGCCTTTATATCATGGTTATTCCCAACCTCGTGTTGTTTGGCATTACAAGAATGCAAAATGGGATGACCTGCGAGATTTTTCTTCTTTCCCTTGGTAGGATTATTGTTTCAAAACTTCTGATGTCAACGTTTGCTCAGATCGTGTCAGTGAAATTACTCTTGCAGGAATGGAATCCTTTATCCCACATTCCACTTTAAAATCTCATCCTTTATCTAAACCTCGGTTTTCCAATAAATGTGCTAAGGCTGTTCAAAAGAAGAATGTTGCATATCGTAATTGGCTTGTTTCTGATTCTTCAGTTCCATTTTCTGCCTACACCAAAGCTTGCAAAAAGTGTAAAGCAGTTATTAATCAGTCCAAACTAGAGTTTGAACAGGCTAAGAGTAGAAAACTTGCTTCTTGCCCTAATGGTAGCCGAGCATTCTGGTCTCTTGCCAAAGCTATTGGCTGCAACTTTTGCCCATCTCTGCTCCCACCTCTGTCCAAACCAAATGGTTCTGTTGTCACTTCAGCCAAGGATAAAACTAACCTGCTAGCATCCCATTTTACTTCCAACTCATGTATTAATGATCTTGGTAAAACACCTGCCACCATTCCCAACAAGCTCCACTAAATGCCTACTGTGGTCTTCCTTCAAAACGATGTCAGAAGGATTTTGACGAATCTTGATGACAAGAAAGCTCCAGGTCCCAATGATATTTCTCTACTTGTTCTCAAAACCTGTGCTCCTGAACTTACTCTTATTCTTTGCCGCTTTTTTCACTTTCTTATTCCAATGGTGTTTTTCCTTCTGCTTGGAAATTTGCTCATATCCAGCCAGTTCCTAAAAAGGGTGACAAATCCCTCCCATCCAATTATTGTCCCATTGCAATTATTTCTACTCTTTCTAAAGTAACGGAGAAATCAATTAACCGCCAGCTCTTAAACTACCCAGAAACCTTCCATCTGATCAACAATCGTCAGTATGGATTCCATCAGCGTCGATCCAATGGTGATATTCTGGCTTATGTTACCCATTTATGGACTAATTCGATGGAAAGGTTCAGTGAAACACAAGTAGTTGCTCTTGATATCTCAAAGGCTTTCGATCATGTTTGGCATAAAGGTCTTCTAAACAAGCTTCCACCTTATGGTTGCCAACTGTTTTTAGTAACTGGTTATCCAGTTTTCTCTCGGATCGCTCACTGAGGGTGATGGTAGATGGCTCTCTGTCTAACTTCTCCACTAATGCCGGTGTCCCTCAAGGTTCAGTTCTTTCCCCCACTCTTTTCTTCTTGTATATTACTGACTGGAAATCCTATCCATAGTTTTGCCAATGATAGAACATTGCATTCCACTTTCCATTTTGAGAAAAGTTGTTCTGCTCAATCAGCTTCAACTTCTTGAAAATCTGCTACCAATTCCTTAAATGCCGATCTTCAGGAAATTCTCCAGTGGGGAAAAGACAACTTAGTTCATTTCAACCCTTCTGAAACTCAGTCGTGTCTTATATCTCGCAAAAAGGATTCTTCTGCTCCTATGCTTATCTTTAGTGACACACTGATTTCTAGGCAAAATGATATATCCATTTTGGGGATTACCCTGACTTCTAATCTCTCTTGGCACAACCACATTACAAATATTGCTTCCTCTGCATCAAAAAAACTTGGTTTTCTCTTTCGCTCTCTGCGTTACTTTTCTTCCAAACAGCTGCTCACTCTGTATAAATCGCAAATCCGCCCTGCCATGGAATATTGTTCCCACATCTGAGTTGGTGCCCCCAAAACCTCTCTCAGGCTTCTTGATTCCATTCAGAAGAGGGCAGTTAGGTTAATTAATGATTCATCTCTAACAGAGTCTCTCCACTCACTGTCCCATAGAAGTACTGTTTTCCGCTGTATGCCTCTTCTACAGATACTTCCATGGACACTGTTCTTCTAAATTGGCTTCTATAATTCCCGCTCTCTCTTTCAAAACAGTCCGAACACGTGCCGCCACTAGCCAACATCCATTTACTGTCCAACTTCAAACTCACAGAACCAACTTTTCAACCTCCTCGTTTATTCATTCAACTACCGTTTTCTGGAACAACCTTCCTTCATACGTATTTCCTGAAAATTACAGTTTACAGAAGTTCAAGTCCAATGTCATCAAATATCTTCTTTCGTCTTCTCAACCTCCAACCCAAGCACGGTACTAAGTACTATAGGTTCTAATACTTCTCGTGTTTGGAGTTTACATAAAAAAAAAAAAAAGAATTCCAATCTGCACAATGACCATAAAAACAAAAGCCTTGAGTATTTTTACAATGTTAAACGAAAAGTCAACAATAGAAAACTTGGGAAGAGCGGTAACTGAAGAAAATGTTCAAGCAAGTTCTTCAAAAGAAAAAGTGATTGAAGCGGAAACGGAAGAAAATTTCACTGCCAATAAAGGCTGGTTGGAACATTTTAAGAAAAGAACAGGACTACATAATGTTGTATTGACTGGAGAAGTGAGAAATGCAGATAAAGATGCAGCCACAAAATATCCTGGAATTTTAAAGAAACTTGTTGATGACAGCGGCTACGAAGTTCAACAAATATTTAATGTTGATGAAACAGGCCTTTTTTGGAAACAAATGCCAAAAAAACCTTTTTAGTAAAAAAAGAAAAGGCTCAACCAGGCTATTTCACACAGCTGAAAACTTGAAACAACCAATCATGGATGCAGACCCAGATATTGAGCGCAGTATGCAAATTCACAGAACACTGAAAAAGATGTGTACCCATACAAGCAAATTTATGATGAAAGAAAGGACTGCGCAACCCAGCCTTTGAAACATTTTACAAAGAAATGAAGTGAGTTATATATTGTAATTTTTTAATTTCAATAAATTTTTGATTACTGTACTGCAAATATTTATAATTATCCCTTGCTGTATTTATAAAATACAGTAGTATTTATAAACAGCAGTATTTTTAAAATACTGCTGTATATTAAGTTGACGTAAAAAAATGTATTTTTAAAAATATTGATTGGTATATTGTAGGTCTTGGAATGAATTAGGCTATTTTGTATTGATTATTGACTTCGATTAGTGCGATTTCGCATAGCGTGTCATTTTCGTGGAATCAATTAATCGCGCTAATCGAGGGATTCCTGTATTTCCTTCTTCTGGATTCTTTCTTAGTGCTTTTAAGAGAATAGAAAAGTTCAATAAGTAACAGAGAAAACAAGAGAAACTTACAATACTGGTCAAAATCTTAATACAGTATTTTGGTATTTTTAATTTATGAAACCAGGATACCAGTATTCAAAAAAAAAATGTTTTTCTCAATACATTTTGATGACAGTTAGGTGCAATAAAGTAAAGAAAAAACAAATACTGTAATTACTTGAATTCAAATATTAAATAAACATTTATTGCAATAATAAATATCCTGAAAAAAAAATCATTAAAAATACAGTTATTCTAAAAACAAAAAAATACATATTGTTACTGCAAATTTTAGTTATGTTTAAGCATCCACACTACCTGTCCAAATAAAGTGAGCTCTTAAAAACATAAGCAATCAATAGTATGATCATTTAAAATGGATCTAATTTTGGTACATATTTGATTAGCGGCAGAAAACACCTTACTGGATTCTATTCTGGTACTGACATAATCGTAGACGATCTCAGTCCATATTTTCTAGGCTTTGAACTTTTTTAGCAAAAATAGTTAAGTATTTCATTAATTTCCGACTCAAGTTCATCTTCTAAAATCTCATTGGAGTCAGGCAATTTCTTATTTTGGAAAGAATTTGGGGAACACTGATGTTCTGTTCTGTGTTGGTCTTCCATAGTTGAATTATATTCACCATTTTGTGAAGGAGAAAGACATTTTATTCAGCAAAGTATAATTTTCACTATAGTATCTTTACTGAGTCTGAGAGAGAGAGAGAGCAAAGAGTGGGGACAAGGAATAAAGAGAGCAAAGAGGAATTCTTACAAATATATAAATGCAAAGAAGAGAAGGACAAATCAGATCGGATGCTTATTAGCATCAGCATTAGTAGAGGCATATGATACAAGAAAGCAAGCTTCTGCAGCATCAGCCAAAAAAAAACTTCCACTTCACCCCTCCGTTTGTTCGAAATACCTGTCCAGCTGAGCCTTAAATTTATTTAGGCTATCAATTTCCACAACAAGGGATGGAAGTCTGTTCCACCAACCAACTACACGCTGGCTAAAGGCAAATTTCCGCACGTCTATCCTACATCTGTCTTTCCTCAATTTGAATTTATACCCTCTCAGGTAATTATTCTGAGCAAGAGGCAGAATCCCATCAGCGTTGAGCATGTTCAAGCCATTCAAGGCTTTATACACCTCTATCAGATCACCTTGCAAGTGTCTAGTCCCCAGACACTGTAATTTGCAAAACTTAAGCCTTTCTTCATAAGAGCAGCCCTTTGTTCCATTCACTAATCCTGTTGCCCTTCTCTGTACTCGTTCCAGCAGCTCGCCATCCTTCTTGAAATGAGGCCTCCAGACCTATACAGGGTGTTTCAGTTAAACGTTTCAGAACTTCTAAGAGGGGTAGGGTACATCCTGACAACTCGAAATCATATAGCAATGTGGGGTCGGAAATGCTTTCCTGAAGCGGTGTTGTACACAGAAGCACCATAAAGAAAAGAGACCGTAAGTGAGAAATCGTTTTAATAATACATGAAAAGAAGCAAAAGGTACATGGATTAAAGTAAGTGTTCGACGTTTCTTCCACGGGCTACAATGCACGCCTCACATCTCCGACGCATGGACATCCGAACATTCTGGAATACTCCAGGCGAATTTCGAATTTCTTCGGCAGCTACTGCGATTCTTGCAACCAGCTCCTCAGCATTGTCAACAGGGGTGTCATAAACTAGCGATTTCATATGACGCCAGAAATAAAAATCAAGACATGATAGGTCGGGTGACCGAGCAGGCCAACGCACGGGACCACCACGTCCGATCCACTGTTGACCAAATGTGACATCCAGGTAGTTACGAACATCTCCGCTATAATGGGCAGGGGCCCCATCGTGTTGGAACCACATTGTCTGTTGCGTCGATGCAGAAATCTGTTCATCTCTCAAAAGTTGTGGCAATACTTGCTGCAGAAAGATCAAGTAGATAGGTCCGGTTAGACGACACGGTAACAGGTAAGGTCCGATGAGGTGATCTCCCATAATACCGGCACATACATTGACCGAAAATCGAATCTGTGCTGCACGACGTCGTATTGCATGCGGGTTCTCGACCGCCCAGATATGGTCGTTATGCGTGTTGAAAATTCCTTCCCTTGTGAAGGATGCCTCATCGGAAAACAACACTTCAGCAGGAAAAAGGGGATTTGTAGCACATTTTCCAAGGTACCACTGTGCGAAAGCAATACGAAGTGCATAATCCTCCGGTTGCTGTATCTGGACACGCTGCACGTGAAACGGATGCATGTCTTGTTCTCGGAGAATCCTCCAGACGCTGCAATGGGAAACCCCGACTGCGTTTGCTAGACTTCGTGTACTCGTTCTTGGATTCCCCTGTACATGCTGCAGCACATTCTGTTCGACGGCTGGAGTCCGTGCTGTTCTTACCCTGTCCCTGTCAGCTCTTTCAAATGAACCTCTCTCTCAGCTAACCTCTGGTGCAGTCTTGCAAAGAAATTATGACTGGGAATACGCCTCGTCGGATATCGTTCTGCGTACAAACGCTGTGCGGCTGGCCCACTACAATTTGCAGCCCCGTACCCCAAATGCATATCGGCTAACTCTGCGTTCGTGTAATCATCCATCCTACTAACTTGGCGTTCTTGTTCAAGAAATTCGAAATTCGCCTGGAGTATTCCAGAATGTTCGGATGTCCATGCGTCGGAGATGTGAGGCGTGCATTGTAGCCCGTGGAAGAAATTTCGAACACTTACTTTAATCCATGTACCTTTTGCTTCGTTTCATGTATTATTAAAACGATTTCTCACTTACGGTCTCTTTTCTTTATGGTGCTTCTGTGTACAACACCGCTTCAGGAAAGCATTTCCGACCCCACATTGCTATATGATTTCGAGTTGTCAGGATGTACCCTACCCCTCTTAGAAGTTCTGAAACGTTTAACTGAAACACCCTGTACATAGTACTCAAGGTGTGGCCTGACCATTGCCTTATACAAGGGAATGATCACCTCCTTATCCCTGCTACAAAAATTCGGGTATATCATTGATAAGACACCATGTGCTACTCTTGCAGCACGTCCACACTGCTCAGAGAAGTTCATATCTGCTGCATGATTATCCCCAGGTCCTTTTCATTCTCTAACACTGTCAGTGTAGTACCACAGAGTTGATACGTTGCTCTGGGGTTGCTGTTTCCCATATGTAATACTTTACATTTGTCAATGTTAAACTCCATTTGCCACCTCTCAGCCCATCTGCTCAATCTTTCCAGATCCTGTTGCAGCAGCATAGCGTCAGTAGTGTCCTTAACAACCCTGCCAACCTTTGTATCGTCTGCAAACTTGGACATTAAGCTTGATATACCATCATCATTATTATTTATAAATACAGAAAACAATAATGGACCCAACACTGAACCGTGAGAGACTCCACTAATAATATTAGTACACAATGAGCAGTATCCATTGATTACCACTCTCTGTCTTCTCCCCATTAACCATCCCTTTATCCATAGTAGCAATTTGCCTCCAATGCCACTCTGCTCCAATTTGTGCAGCAGTCTTCCATGTGCAACAGTATCAAAAGCCTTTCTAAGATCCAAGTATATAATATCAAATTTATTCCATGCATCATAGTATCCAATCAAATTGGTCAGGCAAGACTTCCCCTTAACAAAACCATGCTGTGTCCGAGCTATAACTGACATGTTGTCTAGATGATCCTGCAGTGCTTCTTTAACCAGTGCCTCCATTAATTTTCCTGGAACAGAAGTTAAACTCACAGGTCTATAATTACTTGTGTCAGCCTTTGATCCTCCTTTGTGAATTGGAGTCACATTTGCACATCTCCAGTCTATGGGTACCTCCCCTGAGTCCAAGGAAGCTCTCATAATTATGGCTAAGGGTTTGCTTACTTCCTTTGCTGCCTCCTTTAATATAACTGGATAGATCCCATCCACCCCAGGTGCCTTTCTCGTGTTTATCTTCAACAATTTCTCCTCCACTTTACTCTCAGTTATAACAAGATTATCTAGCTTACTGCCAGAGTTGAATACACCGCTGGCATTCCCCTCGCTGAATAACTCCTCATGTGTGAATGTCGATGCAAAATATTCATTTAGTTTGTTAGCTACCTGAGCAGGATCATCAACAGTTGAATCATCGATATCAAGTGGACCAATCTGATTCATCCCCTTCCTTCTAGAGTTTACATAAGTAAAGAACTCTTTGCTGTTTTTCTTTGCATCCCTTGCCAAAGATTTCTCATAATCAACTTTTGCCTCCTAACTTCCTTTGTGGCTTGATTACAGACCAGCTTATATCTACTGTAGGCTTCTCTGTCACCTGTTAATTTATATGTATCCCATGCATTTTTCTCCTCTGCCACATGTCTCATTAGTTCATCTGACATCCATTTGGCCTAAACCTTGAACAATATTTCTTAGTTGGTATGTAAAGCCTAGTAGCTTCCAAGATAAGTTCTTTAAATGCTTCCCATTTTGAATTTGCTGTTGGTAATATCTTCAGTTGGTCCCACTGTATAGAATTTAAATATTGTCTCAGACCATCGTAGTCGCCTTTACGAAAGCAATAACCCTTCCCTTAACCCCTGATGGTAGTTACCTCTTTGAGTAAATCCCACTTCAGCACACTGTGATCACTGCCACCTAGTGGTTCCTTTATCTGCAGATTCTTAATGCATGAAGCATCACTACTGATAATCAAATCAAGAGTATTACTCCCTCTAGTTGCCTCCCGAACATGCTGATGTAGAAAACAATCATCCAATAAATCCACAAAAGCCTTGCTAGTGTGTGAGTGACCAATCCACAAATTCCAGTCAATATCTGGAGATATTAAAATCCTCCATTATAAGACTCTCTGATTTACTGGCCCACTCTATTTCCCTGTACAGTTTCTTATCATACTCATCAGAGTCATTAGGCCTATAGCACACTCCTTCTCTCAATTTTGATCTCCCAATGCTTATGTCACACCAAACTGACTCGACACTGCACTGTCCAGCGATGTCGACTGGCTTCACATCCTTGGATTTTATATTTTTCTTAACTAATAGCATAACCCCTCCCTTCCTATCCTGTCTATCCTTTCTGTAGATGTTGTACTCCCCAAATTCCAGTTCTGCATTCCTTATATCTGTGTGACATCACATCTTTGATATCCCAACAATATCCGCAAATTTATTTACCAATTGGTGTACATGCAAGTATACATGCACCTGTTCTTTTTCTTAGCTATCCTAACACAACCCATGTGTTTACTTGTACCGCAATGACTCCCAGCAGTCTCTGAAATATCCTGCATCTTGTTTTCTGGTCTTCTGCTCATTCCAGTAGAAGCAGTGCAAGAATCACTTTCACCTCTGCCAGTGGCTACTGTTAATCTATTAGTCCTCCCCAAAGCTAGCAGTTTTCCGACCCACCTAACACTGGCTCAATAGCATCAGCAAATATTCCGACTCAAGTTCATCTTCTAAAATCTCATTGGAGTCGGACAATTCTTATTTTGGAACGAATTTGGGGAACACTGATGTTCTGTTCTGTGTTGATCTTCCATGGTTGAATTATATTCATCATTTTCTGAAGGAGAAAGACGTTTTATTTAGCATAGTATAATTTTCACTATAGTATAAAGAGAGCAAAGCGGAATTCTTACACATACATAAATGCAAAGAAGAGAAGAACAAATCAGATCGGATGCATATGTAATTGCACGGGATAGTATTAAATACTAAATTGATGTTGCAGATGAACGACAGTTACTTTGCATTGATATTTACAAAAGAAAAACTCTTCACATCAATGAGAAATTATGGGAGTGCAGTTGAAAAAAATGTAATTAATGATGTTGAAATTTAACATGTTGATTTAATGAGAAAACCTTCGCGCCCACAGGCAAGTAAGGCTCATGTAGTTGATGGCATATACCCTATAATCTTAAAGGAGGCAGCAAGTGAGTGCTTTGAACCATTCAGGCTAGTTATGAGAGCATCACTGGACTCAGAACAGATTCCATTGAATTGGTGTAAATTGGAACATAACGGTGTAACAGGAAATTACCAATCGGCCAGTCTAACTTCAGTAGTAGGGAAAAATCATGGAGGCAATGATCAAGGGTGGAATTCAGGATCATTTAGATGGAAATGGAATTCTGTAGGATACACAGCATGGTTTTGTAAAGGGAAAATAATGTTTAACAAACCTGGTTAGCCATTTGGACACGTCACTCGTGAGCTGGATTTAGAAAATAATTTCGACATTGTTTATTTGGATTTCGGCAAAGCATTTGACGCAGTCCCACATGAGTGGTTACTTTATAAGTTTGAGCAGGGTGAAATCATAGGGAAAATACTTAGATGGATAGCACAATGGCTTGAGGGCACCAGGCAGGGGGTTGTGATAAATGGTTATTCCTCAGATTGGGTTAATGTAAGAAGCAGGGTTCCCCAAGGATCAGTATTGGGATGACTGTTGTTTTTAATTATTTTAAATGACATCTATGAAGAGATATAGGGTGTGATGTCTAAACTTGCAGATGATGTAAAGATCAGTAGAGTAGTTAATGATCGCCGCCAAGCAGAGCTTCTTCAGAGTGACCTAGATAGACTTCCAGGATGGTCAGAAAAGTGGCAGCTACATGTTTTAATTCAGCAAAATGCAAGGTCTTACACCTGGGGAACAGCAACCCCAAAATAACTCTTGGTGGAGTTGAACTAAAGTCAGTAGAGGAGGAACAGGACTTGTTTGTTATTTGGTTTTTAGGAGCATTAGCAACTAAGGCCATATTGCTCCGGGATATGCGGTGGTCATTCCCTGACCTTTCCGCATCCTCCATATTTGGTGGTGACGGGCTCGAACCCCGGTCTAATCAAGAAGCATGTGCTACTCACTGCTGCTCCTTCCCACCTGGCTACAGAGGCACCAGAACAGGACTTGGGAGTTACGATACGGTCAGACATGAAGTTGCCCGAGAATTGTGGACAGGTTGCAATGTTGCATGGTGTCTTATCGATGATTTATCGAACATTTGCTAGTAGAGATATGGATTGCTAGTAAAGGTGATTTTATAACCTTTATGTGATTAAATTATAAACTATTTTTTTAAATTAGTACCGGAAAACTGGTATTTTTGTATCAATACCGGTATTTGAAAACTGGAAAAAAATGGCCGGGATCCAGAGATCTTGGTATTGTAAGCACTAAGTAGGAGAGAAAAACGTTCTAGACTGGCCATGGAAATGCTTGACACCTGGTGCCAGAAAGCAAGATGTGAGGGATTACAAAGTCTGCTAAGAGTCCTCAATGAACAAGCAAATATGTGGGCTGTGTTAAGGTTACCAAGTAAAAAAAAATAGGTAATGATAAAAATATAGTAAACACTAATGATAGGAGTATACTAAACAAATTTTATGATTTTGAATTAGTGGTTGTCATCAAGCATACACATTGTAGGGATATCTAAGACTTGCTGCCATTTAGACATTAGAGATGCAGATTTTAATACTGTGAGTACAATGTGTACAGGAGAGAGAGAGAGAGAGAGAGAGAGAGAGAGAGAGAGAGAGGAGTAAGTTATGCTTGAGGTCAAGCAGTGGTAAGTTATGGTGGGCTCACATTGGCTTGTGAGAGCCCATTGTTATTTTTTTTGAAAATTTGCGAGCCCATTGGGAGTTTGAGCACGAGAGTAGCCTGGGCGGAAGTTGCTTATTGCCGCTCCTGGAACAGAGAAGTTTTTTTTTTATTTATTTTCTGTTTTATTAGCTTAAATTGGCATATTAATTTATTTTCTAGAGTAGCTTTATATTCCTAGTTACGATACTTAGTTTAAAGTTTAACTTATATAGAGATTTTGTAGGTATTACTTAGTATCGGTAAGGTTATCAAATCCATGTGTTACAAGTTGCAGCTCCGTTGAACAAGAGGTTTTTTTTTTTAACCATATTTAGCCGATTTATTAACCAATTGTTATATCAAATTATTTTCTGTAAGTAGCTAGTCAGGATCCTTAGTTTTTTCTGAATTGAGACAGCGAGATTTGGAAATTAATCGATACTTAAGTGTCCGTAGATTTACCATTCGTATATTGCCGCCATTGTTACGCGATACAAAATATCTCGAACTAGATAGCATAAGCTTAGTATAGTATAGTACATAATATAATATTGTCAATTAATCAGTAAATCTATTAATCTGGTTGAACTTCATTGCAAATTAAATTGTACTTTTAACTATATACATATAACGACAGATTACGTAACATAAATAATTAGAAAAATAAATAATTAATACTTAACTTGATACGGAAGTTATATCAAGTGATTTCGTAGATAACACTCGATACTGAAACATAAATATAGCGTTATAACTGTGTTGGGATACAAGTTTAGGGTTTTAATTATGTACTGAAATTTAAATTTTATTGAAATTAAATCGAAATCATGACTCAGACCAGAGCAGCAAAGCAAAAGGCTCAAGCTAATGGGAGTGCTGTGGCTCAGGGGAGAACTGAGGGGGGCAGTTGCCCTCTGAATCACAGCCTTTTAAAATGCACTATTTGCTTGATGTTTGTGGAGCAGTCAGGTACGGGACATGATACTGCCATGGGGATATCTTTGTATTTGCGTGATGCAAGGAGTGTAAGGAAATCAGGCAACAAATCAGCGTTGTTATGGGCCTATATGAGAGCTTGAAGGACAGGGTGGATGCCCTCAAAGGATTAAAAGTGAGGGGCCCATCAAGCTCTCAGCTGCCCACACCAACGCCAGAGCTTGCACTTGGGCATCACGCAACACAGCGGCAGCCCCCAAGGCAGAATGCACTGGTCCCAAAGGAACTAATAGTTGTTGGTGACTCTATTATCAGGGAAACGGAGAACATGCTTTATAAAAAGGATAGGTGGAACAGAACCAGGGTATGTCTGCCAGGGGCAAAGGTTGATGACGTTGTAGAGCGGATATCATCTTTTAAGGGCACAAAAGGTGATATAATTGTACACGTTGGCACAAATGATTTTAAGAATAGGAGACCAGCGGAATTACTTAACAAGTGCAGGTCACTGTTGAAAAAAAGCCGTGAATTAGGGTTGAATTTGAAAGTGGCTGCAATTCTGCCCAGACACGATAGAAGGAAATATATGATGAGAGCCCTGTCAATCAATTCGGCCCTGGAAAGATTGTGCAAGGCTCAAGGGGTATAATTTTTTTCAGCCTGGTTTGTGCTTGTTAATAGGAGAGACTGCTTCTACAGGGATGGGATACACTTAAATAGAAAGGGTGGAAGAATGTTTGCTGATGCTATCGAGGCAGTGTTAGGTGGGTCGGAAAACTGCTAGATTGGGGGGATACAAGGACTAATAGATTAACTGTAGCCACTGCCAGAGGTGAAAGTATTCTTGCACTGCTTCTATTGGAATGAGCAGCAGCTTGGAAAATAAGATGCAGGATATTTCAGAGTCTGCTGGGAGTCATGGGGGTACAAGTAAACACATGGGTTGTGTTAGGGTAGCTAAGAAAAAGAACAGGTGCATGTATACTTGCGTGTACACCAATGCTAGAAATTTGTAAATAAAATTGATGAATTTGAGGTATTGCTCAAAGCATCAAAGGCGGATATTGTTGGGATTTTTTAGTGCTTTTAGACACATCTGAAACTCCCATACTGGCTTTTAGTGCTTTTAGACACATTTGAAATTCCTTTCAGTGGGACTAAGTGATGATGTTATCAACTGCAGAATCCACTAAGCTTTTTATATAAACAAAGAGGTTATTCAAGATTTATATCTAAACGAATATCAGATAAACTAATGGGACTAGAGGCAGAGAAGAAAACTATGTAAGATGATTACAAATTAGCAGAGAACATGGAAACTTATAGAAAGTACAAACCAGTCTGCAATCAGATCACAAAAGAGGTTAGGTCAACTAAGAGAAATTATGAGGTTTTTTTTTTTTTTTTTTTTTATGTTTGCTAAGAATGTAAAGAAAAGTAGTAAAGGATTCTTTGCTTATGTTATGATTACTAAAAGGAAGGGATGAATAATATTGACCCACTAGATATGAATGGTATAACTAGTGATGACCTGGCAGATTTCTGACAAACTAAATAAATATTTTGCATCATTTATGCACGAAGAAGTTTTTAGGGATAGGAATGCCAGTTGTGCAACAATTTATAACAGAAAAAAATGGGAGATAAATTGCTGAAGCTAAAAGTAAATAAGGTACTTGGACTAATGGGTTGTATCCAGTTATATTAAAAGCAGCAGTAAAAAAAATTAAGCCAACATCAGCCATATTATGAAAGAATCCCTGGATTCAAGGGAGATTCCTATAAACTGGAGCTATGTCTTATATTCACAAAGGGGAATCGAAGGGTGATGTGAGCAATTATAAACCTGTAAACTTTGACTTCTGTTACATGAAAAATAATAGTCAGAGGTTAAAGAAGTTTTAAAGTATCATCTTAACAAGAATGGAATTGTGTGGAAATTATGGCACAGGTTTGCTAATTTGAATCCTGTCTGACCAATCTGATTAGCTACTATGGAACTGAATAAAAACAATTTTGATTTGGTTTGGTTTGTCTGGATTTTATTGGCACATCAGCAACTAGGGCTATAATATGCCAAAACAAAAAAAATAAATAAATTTTGACATCGTATATTTAGATATCAGCAAAGCTTTTGACACTATTTCACACAAGATTTCTGTATAAATTGAAATAGTGTGGCATTGGTGGAAAGTTACTGCTATGGATAAAGGGATGGTTAAGTAGCACAAGACATCGGGTAACCATAAATGGGCACTGCTCCTCTTGAACTAATGTTACTAGTGAAGTCCATTAGGGTTTAGTGCTGAGTCCCCTTAAGTTTGCAGATAATATAAAGGTTGGCAGAGTGGTTACTGACAAGAATCATGGCATGCTACTATTGCAGCAAGACCTAGAAAAATTAGGCAGATGGGCTGAGAAGGGGCAAGTTATGTTTAATATTGGTAAATACAAAGTACTGCATATGGGCAACAGTAAACCCAGAATAACATACCAATGAGGTGATATCACTCAAGAGCCCTCAGAGCAGTGTGTGTGCAGACAGGGGCTGATAGAACAGCACATTGATTTCTGCCAATGATGTACAGGAACTTTACCCACAGGGAAAAGGAAGTGATTATCCCATTGTATAAGGCAATGTTTAGGGCACATCCTGAGTACTATCCTGTATACAGGTCTGGAATTTTCAGAAAAATGGAGGTCTCTTGAACATTTTAAAAAGATGTGAATCACGTGGAACAAGTGCAAAGAGCAACAAGGTTAGTCAAGAAAACAAAGGGTACTCTTAGCACAAAAGACTTCAGTTCTGCAAACTGTAATACTCAGAAACCAGGCACTTGCAAGAAGACTTGACTGAAGTGTTTAAGGATTTAAATGGATTGATTAAACTTAATGATGACAGTATTCTAACTCTTTCTTACACAAGGCAAGCCAGATGGCCAGAGGATAGATTTATGATATATTTAGTCAGACAGTAACTGACTGTTCTAATAAACTACCACATGATGTAGTTCGAATAAATTTAAGGAAGAATTAGATATATTATTAGATAGCAGAGATGGAAATATTAGGTGGGTAGTGTTTTATTTTTTATTATTATTTTTTTTTTTTTGCTGATGCTGTATAAGCTTGTTTCCTTACATCATTTGTAATTAATACTACTAATAATAATAACAATAAATAAATTCTCCACTGTGAAACTTACCCTTGCTTCCTCCTAAGTTACTTGCCTTAATAATTTTAACTAAAAGTCGTTCACTTCCTTCTTGGGGCTGTTCACTTATCAGCTATAATAAAAAAATAAAATAAATAAAAAAAGAATAATAAAATTTGACATTTTTGAATGTTCTATAGAAAGATGTATAGTCAAGATTTTCCTTCCGGATGCATAATGAACTCTTCCTTCTTTGGGAAATAATATAATATATTTCTGGATATTTATACGAACACCAATAACAACACTCTCATAACAGACCTGTAACAGTCCATCAAAGTGTATGAAAACTTTCCCAACAAAGTGTTTAAAATTTCCAAAAAAAAAAAAAATACCACTTGACTCAACAATTTAAGAATAATGAAACTTATCTCATGTTTATCCTTCATGTTAATTTGATCAGTAGTACTTAAACTGCCAAGCAAATGGTCTTACTGCTCACAGCAAAATTAAATCTACCTTCACTCTGAGGTTGCCATGGTACTGAACTTTTTTTTTGTTTTGTTGTCTTGGTAGATGCAGAATAAGTTTGCCTCCTCCTGTCACTATGATATTTTAATATTCATATTAACCTACTTTTATGCAACAAGTTTAACCTCAACAATAATGAAGAAGCCAAAAGAGCATTTGCTATTTTATAATTTTGTCCTTCTAACTTCATATTCTTTATTGCATAGCAGCAAACACTGAACAAAGTCATTACCACTGTTTTGTGTGGAATTATGGCTAACTACACATGAACCACCAAAAAACATTTAGCATTAGCATTAGTTACAGCATATGATGCAGGAAAGAAAGCTTATACAGCATTAGCCAGAAGAAAAAAAAGAAAAGCCCTTCCCATTTCACCCATCCGGTCACTCCAAATGTTTGTCTAGTTCAGCCTTAAATTTACTTAAGGCTATCAACTTCCACAAAAGCAGATGGAAGTCTGTTCCAGCAATCAAATACCCGCTAGCTAAAGGCAAACTTCTGCCATCTATTCTAAAACTGTCTATCCTCAATTTGAATCTATGCCCTTTCAGGTTCTTAATCTGAGCAAGGGGAAGTATCCCGTCAGCATTGATCCTGCTCAAACCAATGAAGGCCTAATACACCTCAATCAGATCACCTCGCAGGTGCCTAGTCTAGAGATGCTGCAACTTGCAGTACTTAAGCCTTTCTTCATAAGCACACATCTTTGTTCCTCTCACCAATCATGTTGCCTTTCTTTCTACTCGTTCTAGCAACTCTAGATCCTTCCTAAAATGAGGTCTCCAGACCTGTACGTGGCCTGACCATTGCCTTAAACAAAGGGATAATCACTTCCTGTCTCTGCTAGCAAAATTTCTATATATCATTGAAAAAACTCCATGACCTGCTCTGGCAGCCATCTGCACTGCTCAGAACTTCATATCTGACTGCACAATTACCCCCCAAGTCTTTTTCATTCTACATCTTCCTGAGTGCACCACATAGTTGGTATGTTTCTCTTGGGTTACTGCTACCCATATGGAGTACTTTGCATTTGTCAATTTTAAACTTCAGTTGCCATATCTCAGCTCATCTGCCTAACTTTTCAAGATTTTGTTTGCAGTAGCATACTGTCTTTACTGTCATTAACAACCCTGCCAACCTTTGTATCGTCTGCAAACTTGGACATTACACCTGGTATACCTTCATCTATATCATTAATAAATACACAAAACAACAATGGGCCCAGCACCGAACCCTGGGGGACTCCACTAACAACATTAGTCCACATGGAGCAATGTCCATTTAGCACCACTCTGCCGTCTCCCACTCAACCATCCCTTTATCCATTGCAGCAACTTGCCCTTAATGCCATACCACTCCAATTTGTACCGTAGTCTTCCATGTGCAATAATATCAAAATCTTTCGTGAAATCCAAGTATGTGATATCAAAATTATTTTTTGCATCCAGTTCCTTTGTGACCACATCATAGTATCCAATCAAATGTTTGCTGATGCTATCGAGGCAGTGTTAGGTGGGTCGGAAAACTGCTAGATTGGGGGGGGGGGGATACAAGGACTAATAGATTAACAGTAGCCACTGGCAGAGGAGAAAGTGATTCTTGCACTGCTTCTATTGGAATGAGCAGCAGCCTGGAAAATAAGATGCAGGATATTACAGAGACTGCTGGGAATCATGGGGGTACAAGTAAACACATGGGTTGTGTTAGGGTGGCTAAGAGGAAGAGCAGGTGCATGTATACTTGTGTGTACACCAATGCTAGGAGTTTAGTAAATAAATTTGATGAATTTGAGTTATTGCTCAAAACATCAAAGGCAGATATTGTTGGGATTTCAGAGACGTGGTGTCACACAGATATAAGGAATGCAGAACTGGAATTTGGGGAGTACAATATCTACAGAAAGGATAGACAGGATAGGAAGGGAGGAGGGGTTATGCTATTAGTTAAGAAACACAAATTCCAAAGAAATGAAGCCAGTCGACATTGCTGGACAGTGCAGTGTCGAGTCAGTTTGGTGTGACATAAGCATTGGGAGATCAAAATTGAGAGTAGGAGTGTGCTATAAGGCCTAATGACTCTGATGAGTATAATAAGAAACTGTACAGAGAAATAGAGTGGGCCAGTAAATCAGAGAGTCTTATAATGGGGGATTTTAATTTCCCAGACATTGACTGGAATTTGGGGGCTGGTCACTCACACACTAGCAAGGCTTTTGTGGATTTATTGGATGATTGTTTTCTACATCAGCATGTTCGGGAGGCAACTAGAGGGAGTAATACTCTTGATCGGATTATCAGTAGTGATTCTTCATGCATCAAGAATCTGCAGATAAAGGAACCACTAGGTGGCAGTGATCACGTGTGCTGAAGTGGGATTTACTCGTGGTGCCGTGAAGGGTATTGTATGGTCGTGGTACCTGCGTGTACCGATGTACTGTACAATAAAGTAACTACCATCAAGGATAAAGGGAAGGGTTTTTGCTTTCATAAAGGTGACTACGGTGGTCTGAGACTGTATTTAAATTCTACACAGTGGGGACCAACTGATGATGTAACCAACACCAAATTCAAAATAGGAAGCATTCAAAGAATTAATCTTGGAAGCTACTATGCTTTTCATACCAACAAAGAAATATTGTTCAAGATTTAGGCCTAAATGGATGTCAGATATACTAATTAGACATGTGACAGAAGAAAAATGCATGGGATACATATTGCAGAAGGAGAATGCCAGAGGTTGTTGTTGTTATTTGGTTTTTAGGAGCATTAGCAACTAAGGCCATATTGCTCTGGGGATATGCGGTGCTCATTCCCTGACCTTTAAGCAAACTCCGTATTTGGTGGTGACAGGCTCGAACCCCGGTTTAATCAAGAAGCGTGTGCTACGCACTGCTGCTCCTTCCCACCTGGCTACGGAGGCGCCATGCCAGAGGTGTATTCAACTCTAGCAGTAAACTAATTAATCTTGTAATAACTGAGAGTAAAGTGGAGGAGAAATTGTTGAAGATAAACATAAGAAAGGCCCCTTGGATGGATGGAATCTATCCAGTTATATTAAAGGAGGCGGCAGAGGAAGTAAGCAAACCCTTAGCCGTAATTATTAGAGCTTCCCTGGACTCAGGGGAAGTACCCATGGATTGGAGATTTTCAAATGTGACCCCAATCCAAAAGGAGGATCAAAGGGAGACACGGGTAATTACAGACCTGTTAGTTTAACTTTTGTTCCAGGGAAATTACTGGAAGCACTGGTTAAAGGAGCATTGCAGGATCATCTAGACAAGACTTCAGTTATAGCTCGGACACAGCATGGGTTTGTTAAGGGGAAGTCTTGTCTGACTAATTTGATTGGATAGTACAGTAAACCCCCGCTATTCGCGGGGGTTACGTTCCTGAGAAATGCCGCGAATACCGAAAACGCGAATACTGAGTTATGGCTCCCATAGTAATAAAGGGGTTCCGTTCCAAAGTATGAAATATATAAGAAAAACTAGTCTAAAATTTTGTCTACGTATGTATTATATGTACCTTCATAATATGACTATGTACATAGACAGTACATAGTGAAATGCAAGCATATGGCATCGAAATGAAAATAAGAAACAATTTAATATTAAATGTAATATTTATTAGAAATTTCAAACAAATCTTTCAAACCAGCGTCTTTGCTAGCTAAAAAACCTATCCCGCCAGTGCTATCACCAGTTTCGCTAAAGCGTTGATAAGGAGTTTTGCGTTTTCACGAATGATGAGTGAATTTAACGGAATTTTATTTTGAGTTCGGTCTTCTATCCACAGATTTAAAGCTTTTTCCATTTTTTCTAATTTAACATCACGAGTTACAGAGCAAATTTTTGAAGCAATTAGCGCGTTTTCACGGACACTACGGGGGATTTTTTCTTCCGATTTTTTGATTGATCGTACCGTTGACTCTGATTTTATAATGTTTTGCCACTGAGGAGACACTTTCACCATTAGAAATTTTATCTAATAACTCAATTTTATTCGCTAATGTCATCACCTTCTTTGATATTTTCACATTTCTCTTGTTATTCGTAGTCATATTTTTGTAGGGGTTAGAAAGAACTTGTCCACAATAAAGTCACTTTCTTCCGTTAACACACTCGAAAAGTCTGTTTTACACTGCAAAACGGTAGATTTATCACTTTTGTAAGCATATCAATTTATAAATTGATATGCTTACAAAATTAAATTTATAAATTGATAAATTTATTCAATTTATAAGCATATAAATTAAAAGCAAACGACGAAACCTTCCATAACAAGCTCATAACACACATTGAACAAGGATTAGCGAGAAACATTCACGCTCGCGATTTTGTCACCCCTCTCCCCCACCCACTGAGCGCTGTTTTGACCGGGAAAGATAATTTTAGCCACGCCCATGTTTTTTTATGGTGGAAAATATTCACGGCGCTTTAAAATTCACATTTTTTTAGGTTTCATTTTATATTAAATCGGCGATCGCGAATACGCGAAACCGCGAATAGCGGGGGTTTACTGTATGATGTAGTCACAAAGGAACTGGATACAAAGAATAACTTTGATATCATATTTGACATCATCTTAGAAAGGCCTTTGATACTGTTGTACATGGAAGATTGCTGCACAAATTGGAGCACTGTGGTATTGGAGGCAAATTTCTGCTATGGATAAAGGGATGGTTGAGTGGGAGAAGACAGAGTGGTAGTCAATGCACACTGCTGTTCATGGACTAATGTTATTAGTGGAGTCCTTCAGGGTTCAGTGTTGGGTCCATTGTTGTTTTCTGTATTTATAAATGATATTGATAAGGGTATATCAGGCTTAATGTCCAAGTTTGCTTATGATACGAACGTTGGCAACGTTGTTAATGATACTAATGACAGTACACTGCTGCAGCAGGATCTAGAAAAGTTGAGCAGATGGGCTGAGAGGTGACAAATGAAGTTTAACATTGACAAATGTAAAGTACTACATATGGGAAGCAGTAATCCTAGAGTAATCCCAGTAATCAACTCTGGTACCACACTGACAGTGGTAGAAAATGAAAAGGACCTGGGGTAATTGTGCAGGCAGATATGAAGTTTCCTGAGCAGTGCAGATGGTCTGCAAGAGTAGCTCATGGTGTCTTGCCAAGGATATAAAGGAATTTTTCTAGCAGGGATTACCTTGAGTACTGTCTACAGGTCTGGAGGCCTTATTTTAAGAAAGATGTAGAGCTGTTGGGAACGAGTACAGAGAAGGACAACAAGATAAGTGAACAGAACAAAGGGTTGCTCTTACGAATAAAGGCTTAAGTTTTGTAAATTACAGTGTCTGGAGACTAAGCACCTGCGAGGTGATCTGACTGAGGTGTATAAAGCTTTGAACAGTTTGAGCATGCTCAATGCTGATGGGATTCTTCCTCTTGCTCAGAATAATCACCTGAGAGGGCATAAATTCAAATTGAGGAAAGACGGTTGTAGGACAGATGTGCGGCCGTTTGCCTTTAGCCAGCAGCAGGTGGTTGATTGCCGGAACAAACTTCCATTTGTTGTAGAAGTTGGTAGCTTAAATAGCTTAAATTGACAAACATTTGGAGCAAGGGGATGGGTGAAATAAGGATTTTTTTTTTTTTTTTTTGGCTGATGCTATATAAGCTTGCTTTGTCGCATCACGTGCCCTTGCTAATGCTAAAGTGGATGGTCTGAATAAATTCAATGAAGAAGTAGACAAATCCTTGGAGGGTACAGACGAGTGGTGTGTGTATTTTTTATTTTTCTTTCCTCTCTGGCTGATGCTATATATGCTTACTTTCCTGCATCATTTGCCAAGACTACTTCCAAAACTACTCAATAAAATCTTAAAAAAAAAGTTTCAGTCATTAGCATTGCACCAACAATTAATACATGGCAATTATTCTGGGGGTGCCTGTCAGGTTTTAAGTAGATGATGCTTGGTCAATTGAGAACCCAAAGTGTGAAAAGTAGTTTTGTAGCCAATGGTTGATTTTAGTGTTAAGAGCCACTATTAAAAAACAGTGTTTTTTCTGTGCTATATAAATGCCAGAATAACAAGGATTAATAATCTCAGTCACAAAACAAAACCTAATAATCGATTTATTATTATTAGGTTAAATTTCAACAGCCATAGTAAATATTTTTGAACTGCATTAATAACTAAATATGATGAACAAGATGGGGTTTTCATAAAATAGTTAAAATATATTGATCTTTTTCCCATTTTTTTTTAAGTATAATTTAATTAAAATAAAACATAATTACATGAACTTACTTCATGCTGGTCTAACTTTTT
Source organism: Mastigoproctus giganteus (assembly GCF_048544385.1). Classification (NCBI taxonomy): domain Eukaryota; kingdom Metazoa; phylum Arthropoda; class Arachnida; order Uropygi; family Thelyphonidae; genus Mastigoproctus; species Mastigoproctus giganteus. The sequence continues at coordinate 807,851 of NC_143588.1, forward strand.
GTTCTTTTCATAACATTTTTTGAAGTTTTTATAAAATAAATGTGTAAATTATTTTTTACAGATTTTTTTACAATTAAAAGAATTTAATTAAAGTAAGAAGTAATTAAACTAAGTTAACTTACACCATGCTGTTCGCAACTTTTTGTTCTTTTCAGCTGTGGACATTCAATATAAGGTTTTAGATTAAGATCAACAACTGCTGCAGCTACAGATTCAGTAATAATTTCCCCAATAACATCTTCCAAGGCATGCTGGTCCTCTATTGAAGGCTAAAATAAAGGAAACACTGCAATTTTAATTTTTACATAACTTATCTCTCTGAAATATTTCCTGACAAATAAACATTAACTGAAATATCATTTATATTTTTCTGTTATAATAGACTGGTCATAAAACAAGACAGGGGGATTAACTTATACAGTGGTGTGCAAAACCTAAGGACAACACTATTTCTAAAGGTTACAACCACAATCTTTACTTAAGGTACTCTTTACTGATGAGAGTAGATTCAGTCTCAGCAGCGATTCTGGACGTCAGCTAATCTGGCAAGAGGTTGGCACATGGTATCACCCCACAAACATCACTGAAAGGTATCGATACAGCAGTTGAGGTGTTCTTGTCTGGGGAGGCATTATCTTTGATGGACATAGACAACTCCAGATACTGGAAGGCAGTACTGTAACCGGTGCACACTACTGTACTGAGGTAATCCTTCCCCATCTTGCATCTGTTCCGAGGTGCCACTGACGCTGAGTTCATATTTATGATAATGCCACACCCCATCACACTGCAGCTGTTGATATGCTTTTGGAAAGTGAGGACATTGTTTGTATGGATTGGCCTGCCCGTTCCACCGAACATAAATGGGACACTCTGGGGATACGCCTAGCAGCACATCCACACCCACCAGAAAATGTTCACCAGATGAAGACAGTGCTGACAGAGGAATAGACGATATTACCGCAAGAAACTTATCAACAACATTGTTCTAAGTATGGACAGGAGGTGCAAAGCCTGCATCGACATTAGGGGTGGCCATATCTCCTAACGAGGATCACCTCTTCCCTTTGTTCCATCTTTGGCAGTGATGCATCTGTATCATGGCAGCCAGTGCTATGCTGCCATTTCTGAATAAAGGGTCTCTGTATCATTTTGTTTCTGTTGTTGTATCGGTATTGTTTCCTTCATTTCTGTACCTCACGAGGTTCCTTTGGTATGCTTTTCCTATATCCAGGCCACTCCTATGAGAAGCTACAGGTGAAAACCTGACAGGTCCATAAATTTTGCAATTTAAGTTTGCAATTATTTTTGGTAATCAAATATCACATTTCTAATACTTATTCACCTCCACCACCCCCAAGCACAATTCAAATACAGGCAACTCCAGTATAACACTGTATTTCTACAAAACGGTTTCGCTCTAACATGATTGATAAATTGCAGAAATCCTCGCACAACACGGTACTTATATAACACAGTTTGAGAGTTGCAAGAAATCTTGCATAACACAGTATTTTTGAGCTTTTGTGCTGGAAAAAACCTGCTATTATGTCAGATGTAATTTTCAAAGTTTCCAGTCCTTTTTGTGAATCTCTGCTGTTGACTCTAGTCTATATCACCTTCATGATATTTTTCAAAGGCACATTTCTGGAGGTCACTACCATAAAACAATAAAAACAATTTGCAGTTTCCAGTTTATTGGTCTTTTCTGTTAGCATAATAAATTATAAACAGGTAATAAACTTGATCTTCTTGCATTTGCTATAGTACCGATAGCTGGAATTCTGTGGGTTTTCACGTTATTATGGTTAAATGTATTTCTCCTTCCATGAAATATTCAATCATATAAAAAATATAAACGAATTTTCAGAAACTCATTACTCTGTATCTCACTTGTGCATATCGTGTTTGTTGCAACTTGTGCATGCTGTGTTATTAATTGCTTATCGTTTTTACTGTTTTAAATTTTACAACAACAAAAAAAAAGTCAGTGACAGAAATATCAGTTAGTATGTACCTATTTCAGTATGTATTAATTAAGCTATGTATGTAAGTGTAAATTTATTTTTATTTTGCTAACTGGAAAATATTCTTCCGATTTTCATGTATCATTTAACTTTGTTAATTAGTAAGGTAATAAAGTTAAATTTATGCTTTATATTTTTAAAGCAGAGGCCCACTGTATTTTGTTGGGAGATCCCTGGGTTAAGTTCTATGCTATTGAACTTGTGCTTTTTTGAGACCATAAAAAATTATGACTGAAGCATGCAGTTCGTGACTTTTAAAGAGAGCAGAAGGTGCACGAAATCTAGATGCTGCAGAAGAGATTGTGCTTAGCAGCGATGAAGAGGAAGAAAATTAAATGAACATACATTATCTGAATGTATAACACAGTATAACACATATATATGTGTGTTATAACACAGTTTCACATTATATCCTGTATAACACAGTTTCACATTACACAAGATTTTGTAGGAACCAAACTACCGTGTTATAAGAGGGTTACCTGTATGTGTGAATGTTAGAAAACCCTTTCTACATATATCTCTATATGGTTAAGAGAAATTTGTTTCTCACACACACCATTTGGGTCAAATGGTCAAGTGTGAGTTTGCTAAATGTATTTTGTTATCTACCTTTTTTTTTTTTTTTTTTTGCCAGCACAGCAAAAGCCTGTGGCTTCCTTGCATTACATGCTAATACTAAACCTATTTACCAAATGCATCGCCCTGAACAATGCAAGCTGTAGGAGGCAATGTAATGTTACAGACTGCTTTTGTGATTTGGATTGAGGTTGTTAGTCATAGTAACCTGTCTATAACTGTTTGTGTTAAGAATATCAGGGATGGTGATTTGTGTAGGAAACCTACAAGAATGGCATAAAAACAGCACATATGTTGCTTCAATCCTCAAAAAGTGAGGATCATTGTTACATGTGAAAAAGTGAGGATCATTGTTATATGTGAAAAAGTGAGGATCATTGTTATATGTGAAAAAGTGAGTTTCACAAATAACAATATTCACATATATTAAGTTTCATGTCTTTTTGTTTAGGGAACATAAGAACAACTGATCCAAAAAATAAAGAACAAGATGTTAAGTGGTGGCCCGGCTCACTGTCAGTAATTTGTTTCACTGCTGCAGAAAACAACTGCATAATGCAGCCAAATTACTGTGCTTTGGCTGCATTATGCTGTGATGGATGAAGAAATGATAAACATTTCTTCAACCATCAAAGCATAATCTTGTTCTCACAATCCTTTCAGCAGTACACATATACAGTTATTTTTCATGTGGGGCTCTGATGAGTAAATATATATATACACACACACACATTTTGTAAGGTCATTTTAAATAATGTATCTGTTTATATGTGAATTATGTTTAAATGTTGTGGCATAAGTTTCATTTTCTTATGTTTTCCCAACTAACAACAGACAGTTTTAATGTAGAGCAGCAACACAAAAATATTTTTAAAATCAGAAGACTGCAATTATTAGCCTCAAGATATTATCAAATTTCACCCAGAAGTTAAAGAAATTCTCTGAAATTCAAATACCGAAGTTAATGAAAATGAATCAAATGGTAAATAGAGGATATTACAGCATATAATATAAATCCAGGGGGGGATTTTTTATGATTTTATTTTTTCGTGTTTTTCTTTTGTTTCATTTTTCTATAATTCTGATTTTATTTTTGCCCATAATTTCACTTTAATGAAGGGTAATCAATTCAAATTAAGAAGCTACCAACATTTAAAAGCATTTAAGTAAAAAATTTTCAAATTTTCTTTACAAACTGCTGTACTGATAGCGATATAGAATTATTTTTTGCATGCAGAGGTAAAATAAATATAAAGTTTCCATAAAAGACATTACAGGCATAACTTGATTTACATTGTCCCATTTCTGACATTTCACTTATACATCCATAACAAATTACAACCCTCTCCCAAAATATATCCTTTCCCTTTCATATATTACATCAAATGAAACAGATGATAACTTATCAAACTAGGGTCACTCAAAAAAAGTATAGATATTCAGTTCAAAACAAAATTTTCAATGTTAACAAAAGCAAAGTAAAAGTCTATGCCAGAATTTAAGAAATTAAATATCATTTGGCTCTCTTCCTAGGAGAGGATACTGCTGAAGATTTTAAACTTAGGTTAATGTTAGTTTATCACTCTCATTAAAGGGCTACCTTAGGGGCTTGAATCAATTTAGGCATTTAGAAACAATAAAAGAAATTATCCAAACAAATGATCCAGTCCCTGAACAAAGAAACCTACAGTTCCTTTCTTACCAAGAAAAGCTTAGTTCTCCAAATTGCAACATCTGGAGACTAGGCACCTGTGAGGTAATCTGATTGAGTTGTTTAAAAGACTTTGAATGGATTGAGCAAGCTCAATGCTGATGGGATTCTTCCTCTTCCTCAGGCTATGCACATGAGGGGCAAAAATTCAAGTTGAGAAAGGATGGTTGCAGAATAGATACGCGTAAGTTTCTTTTGTTTTTTTGTTATCAGAAATCATTTCACAAGTTATCACTGTTAATGCAGCCCACTACCAAGAAATTTTAAAAAGGTTTAGAGAAGAAATCTCATAAAACACCTGAAAATTGCAGAATGGTTGGCTCCTTTACCACAAAGATGCATTGTGCCACATCACTCACTAGTCAAAATTTGATTTTCAAACACATTCCTCAAGCAACATCCAACTTATTACCAGATTTAGCATATGACTTAAAGCTATTCCCAAAATTAAAACATAAGAAATCTGATTTGAGTTCATTCAAAAAATCCAACCAATTATGATGGACTGCCTAAAAGCATGAACAAAAGCAGACTTCAAAATGTTTTGTTCACTATCATGTACAATGGATCCTTTAAAAATAAGTGAGATCACTGTTATCAGTTTATACGTAACTGTAATCCTTATACGATTAATGGCTGTTGATAGATTTAGATCTCTTCTGTGATGGTAGAGGGGATGTCTATTTCGCATTGAATTTTGCTTTAAAGACATGGCACAATTTTGTTTAATAGCATTCTTTGGTGGTTTTTCTGAAAACACTGGATTACACTTTTAACCAAGTGGCTGAAGAACGATGTCATATTTGGTTGTAGATCGTTTACTTGACAATGAGGGGTACAGTTATCCACAAACAGCAAAATTTTTCTCTCACTCACCCAGCGATCTAAGTCTCTGATCCATCCTTCATAGATTTGTGATGTTATCCATGCCATTTGGTTTGCTCGATACATAGCAATGGGACCTGGGGGTGGTTGTGCAGACAGATATGAAGTTCTCTGAGCAGTGCAGATGGGGTGCAAGAGTAGCTCATGGTGTTTTGTCAATGATATATAGGAATTTTTCTAGCAGGGATACGGAGGTGATTATTCCCTTGTATAAGGAAATGGTCAGGCCACACCTAGAGTACTGTATACAGGCCTGGAGCTGCTGGAACGAGTACAGAGAAGGACAACAAGATTAGTGAATGGAACAAAGGGGTGCTCTTATGAAGAAAGGTTTAAGTTTTGCAAATTACAGTGTCTAGAGACTAGGCACCAGCGAGATGATCTGATAGAGGTGTATAAAGCCTTGAATGGTTTGAGCATGCTTAATGCTGATGGGATTCTTCCTCTTGCTCAGAATAATCACCTGAGAGGGCATAAATTCAAATTGAGGAAAGACAGATGTAGGATAGACGTGCGGAAATTTGCCTTTAGCCAGCGGGTGGTTGGTTGGTGGAACAGACTTCCATCCTTTGTCGTGGAAGTTGATAGCCTAAATAAGTTTAAGGCTCAGCTGGACAGGTATTTCGAACAAACAGAGGGGTGAAGTGGAAGTGGTTATTTTTTATTTATTTATTTTTTTTTTTTGGCTGATGCTGCATAAGCTTGCTTTCTTGCTTCTGCTAATGCTAGTAAGTCACCTTTCTTTTGGAACTAATACTTTTCTATATAGAATTTTTTCTTACTTTTTGTTTTGTTTTTTTTTTATATTAAGAAAGCAAACATTTAAATTTCAACTGCATATAGTAATGCAGGGTACATCAGGGTCTGGTCCTATTTCTTTGTAGTCTTTAGGCTATTAACATAAAGAAGATGCTTGGCATGCCATCTTAAATCTTCTCGTTTTATGTACCAAGGTGTCTGTGGTTGTGGAAGAATCACTTCTACAACCTTCAGCTCTTTTTTTTTTTTTTTTATGAAAACCCCAAACACGAGAGGTATTAGAACCTATAGTACTTAGTACCATACTTGGGTTGGAGGTTGAGAAGACAAAAGAAGATATTTTTTGACATTGGACTCGAACTTCTGTAGATGGTAATTTTCAGGAAATACGTATGAAGGAAGGTTGTTCCAGAAAACAGCAGTTGAATGAATAAACGAGGAAGATGAAAAGTTGGTTCTGTTGTTGTTATTTTGGTTTTTAGGAGTATTAAGCAACTAAGGCCATATTGCTCCGGGATATGCGGTGGTCATTCCCTGACCTTTCTGCATCCTCCGTATTTGGTGGTGATGGGCTCGAACCCCGGTCTAATCAAGAAGCGTGTGCTATGCACTGCTGCTCCTTCCCAATTGGCTACGGAGGCGCCAGTTGGTTCTGTGAGTTTGAAGTTGGACAGTAAATGGATGGTGGCGGCACGTGATGGGACTGTTTTGAAAGAGAGAGCAGGAATTATAGAAGCCAATTCAGAAGAACGGGGCAAATGGAAATATTTGTAGAAAAGACATGCAGCAGAAACAGAACATCAATGAGACAGGGAGTGGAGAAACTCTGTTAAACAGGAGTCATTAATTAACCTAACTGCCCTCTTCTGAATGGAATCTAGAAGCCTGAGAGAGGTTTTGGGGGCACCACCCTAGTTGTGGGAACAATATTAAATGGTAGGGCGGATATGCGACTTGTACAGAGCGAACAGCTGTTTGGAAGAAAAGTAATACAGAGAGCGAAAGAGAAAATCAAGTTTTTTAGATGCAGAAGAAGCAATATTTGTAATGTGGTTGTGCCCAGAGAGATTAGAAGTCAGAGTAATCCCCAAAAGAATATATCATTTTGCCTAGAAATCAGAGTGTCACCAAACAAGCATAGGAGCAGAAGAATCCTTTTAGCGAGATATAAGACAACACTGAGTTTTAGAAGAATTGAAATCAACTAAGTTGTCTTTGCCCCGCTGGATGGAAATCGGCATTTAAGGAATTGGTAGTGGATATTCGAGAAGTTGAACTAATTGAGCAGGGCAAGGTTTTTCAAAATGGAAAGTGGAATTCAATGTGCTATCATCGGCAAAACTATGGATAGGATTTCCAGTCACTGGAAGAAGGTCATTAATATACAAGAGGAAAAGAGTGGGGTGGAAATAACTGAGTTTTTGGGGATCACCAGCATTAGTGGAGGAGTTAGAAGACAGAGAGCCATCTACCATCACCCTCAGTGAGCAATCAGAGAGAAACTGGATAACCAATTACAAAAAACAGTTGGCAAACCATAAGATGGAAGCTTGTTTAGAAGACCTTTATGCCAAACACGATCAAAACCCTTTGAGATGTCAAGAGCAACTGCTTGTGTTTCACAAAACTTTTCCATTAAATTTGTCCATAAATAGGTTTGTTTGTTATTTGGTTTTTAGGAGCATTAGCAACTAAGGCCATATTGCTCCGGGATATGCGGTAGTCATTTCCTGACCTTTCCGCATCTTCCGTATTTGGTGGTGACGGGCTCGAACCCCGGTCTAATCAAGAAGCGTGTGCTACGCACTGCTGCTCCTTCCCACCTGGCTACAGAGGCGGCCCATAAATAGGTAACAAGCCAGAATATCACCAGTGGATCGACACTGACGAAATCCATACTGGCGATCGCTGATCAGACGAAAGATTTCTAGGTACTTTAAGAGTTGGCGGTTAATTGATTTCTCCATTACTCTAGAAAAAGTAGAAGTAATTGCAATGGGATGATAACTGGATGGGAGGAATTTGTCACACTTTTTAGGAACTGGTTGGATATGAGCAAATTTCCAAGCAGAAGAAAAAACAACTTTGGAATAAAAAAGGGAAAAAGGTGGCAAAGAACAGGAGTAAGTTCAGGAGCACAGGTTTTGAGAACAAGTGGAGAAATACCATCAGGACCTGGAGCTTTCTTAGCATCAAGATTCATCAAAATCCTTCTGATATCCTTTTGATGGAAGACAACAGGAGACACTGAGTGGAGCATGTTGGGAATGGTGGAAGGTGCTTTACCAAGATCATTAATACATGAGTTGGAAGAAAAATGGGATGCCAGCAGGTTAACTTTATCTGAAGTGACAACAGAACCATCTGGTTTTGACAGAGGTGAGAGCAGAGATGGGCAAAAGTTGCAGCCCTTAGCTTTGGCAAGAGACCAGAACGCTCGGCTACCATTAGGGCAGGAAGCAAGTTTTCTATTCTTAGCCTGTTCAAAATCTAGTTTGGACTGATTAATAACTGCTTTTCAATTGTTGCGAGCTTTGGTGTAGGCAGAAAATGAAACTGAAGAATTGGAAACAAGCCAATTACAATACGCAACATTCTTCTCTTGAACAGCCTTAGCACATTTATTGGTAAACCAAGGTTTAGATAAAGGACAAGATTTTAAAGTGGAGTGTGGAATAAAGGATTCCATTCCTGCAAGAATATTTTCACTGACACGATCCGAGCAAACGTTGAAATCAGAAGTTTTGAAACAGTAATCCGACCAAGGAAAAGAAGAAAAGAAAACTCGCAGGTCATCCCATTTTGCATTCTTGTAATGCCAAACAACACGAAGTTGGAAAGAGCCATGAGATAAAGGTTCCATTGGAGAAGAGACAATCACCAAGTTGTGATCTGAAGTGCTTAAAGGACCTCTCACTTCCACCGTGTACTTAGAAGGGTTGTTTTGTGAGAAAAAGATCAAGCGTATTGGCTGTATGATTAGGATTGTCCGGTATTCTTGTAGGTAATGAACAATCTGTGCAAGGTCATTAGTAATTGCAAAAGCCTCAGCATCTCGACAAGCTTGGTCGGTGTGACTAGAAACCGGAAGCCAGCTGGAGTTGTGAACATTAAAATCACCAAGGAAAAGTACCTCACTGTTAGGAAAGTTTGACTGGAGAATGTCAAGTTGCAAAGAGAGGAAGTCATCAAAGAGCTCTAAGTGATTAGTGGAGTTGGGAGAACTGTAGAGTCAACAGATGAATTTGACACAATGACGCAGACAGATTTTAAGCCAGAGAAGATCAAATAGAGGAGATTCCAAATTACCAATTCTCTGAGAGGGAATATCGGAACGGGCATATGCACAAGTACCACCTTTGAGGCGAAAGGAATCATACAGTGAATAATTTAGGCAACTCAGATGAGCAGTAGTTGAACTAACCGATAACTGAGATTTTGTCAGAAAAAGTACATGGGGTTTGGCAGACTGCAAGTGGAAATCAACATTGCTGAGATTAGAATTGAGACCACGTATATTTGTGAAATGAACTAGGAAGTGTTTGGGAGGTTTAGATCTTTTCACAGATAAGCTTACTCTATTAGTTTGACAATTCGTAGTTTATTCAATAGTAAGAAAAAGTGGGGGGAGGGACATGCTGTATGAAATATAATGAAATTTTTGGATATGGCATACACATGGTAAGAATATACCCAGATCCTTGACATAACATGATCTCGACAATGTCCCCCCCCCCCGCATACACACTACTCGGACTCCCTCCAGTCACTGTCTGGCAGAGTAGAGGTAGCAATATTATACACTAGCTGATCCGGAAGCCTCCTAAAGAGCTACCAATAGGTTCAGTCCAGTGTACTAACTAGCGGCCGGCTTGCGAACACCATTTTAGAGCTGTACCCTAGAAATGTAAGGAAGATTGGATCTCACCATGATGTTCATCATAACCTCAAAAGTCATCAGTCATACTGCTTGATGACTGATGACTTTTGGATATGGCATACACATATCCAAAGGATATGTGTATGCCATATCCAAAAGGAAGGGATGACTGGAACTTTGCTCTTGAGACTCATGGGTTCCACCATTTCAAGCCTCCAATAAGCAAAGTGGTGGTACTGCACCGGTTGAAGAGTCATCTACCACCAAGTATCACCTGGTAACACGGAGGGGCGGCATTCCTCCATGTGGTGTGGGCACATGGAGGAATGCCGCCACCTCGACCCCTGCTTACGTTGGTTCATACCTGGGTGGTCACCCACAGTGCGCTTGTGCATGGAGGTTATACCCAGGATTACTAACAGTCCCACCATCGTGAAGGTGCAAGCAGAGGATTTGGCTGTCACAGACTGTTCGAACTTTATCAAAATTGGGTCTACTTGATTTGGATGTCACCCGAATATCATATCCATCAGCGTTCTAGACTCCCAGGTAGCCAGTACAGCTTGTCTGGCGTGTCTGAGAGAATGTCTGTGACATACTCAAGGACTCTTGGTCGTATTCACTAAAATGTGATTTCTGAAGTTATTAATAAACCTGAGATCTCAGATTGTTATGCTCAATATGACTGGATTTTCATAACCATGAAATTTCCAGTAAAAACTTGTAGATTCCTCGACCTGAACATTTTAGTCACATCAGGTGTCAACAACATGCTATAATAAATTTACTGATTTATCAAAAAAAAAAACCTAATATGTGGTATGCTCGTGTTCTACATTCATTCTTGATAAACACCTTATGTGACAAAAAATATCAAATTACATACATATATATTACTTCAGCAGAATCAAATATCCTAGAAGAGAAAATACTTACTGACAATTCTGATGTAGTTTTGAGTTTAAGTTTGATTGAAGGATTTTCTAAGAAATGAGCTGTAAAGGTTAATTTTTCTGGTACACTGTCAATATTTAACTGTAAAGAAAGTAATCTCAAGTTAAATAATAATTTTAATTAAAATGGTCTGAAACAAACAGATTATGAATTTGAGTAAACAAAACAAAAATAAAACTCAACATTAAAACATTGAGAAAAACTTTCAAAAATAAATTTATTTTCTCCCTTAACTCATATTTCCTATGTTAAGATTGAAAGAAATAATTTTTGGAATTACTTACAAATACATATGAGTTGGTGGGATACGTAAGATTAATGGGATTTAATCCATTTGCAGAAGATGCATTCAAAGGTTTGCTGAATTAGTGAAAGAAAATATCAAAAAATAAGTGAACAATGGAACACAATTAAAATACATAAATAAATAAAGGAGGCTTAAAATTGAATTTTCAGGGCCTCATCCACAGGTTCCTGATGAGATGAGGGAATCCACCAGCTACCAGATCCAAAAAAAAAAAAATAAAACAACCAGCAAGGGGCATAGCAGGTCAAACCAATAGTGGTGATCATCATCAGCCATTTTCAATCGACTGCAAGATGAAGGCCTCTCCAGCAACTTTCCAGTTCCTTCTGTTTTGAGCACTGGCCATCCATTTACTACCTACAAACTCATGAATTTCATCTATCCATCTCCGCCTTTGTCTTCCAGGTTTTCTTCTAGCTCCTCTTGGATACCATTCTGTTATTTTCTTGGTCCATCTGTCATCATGTCTTCGAGCTATGTGTCCTGCCCAAGAAGATTTTAGTTGTTCAGTTTTGATAAGAATGTCCTTTACTTGAGTTTGCTGTCTAATCCATGTGTTTCTCTTCTTATCTAACAGTCTGATTCCCAATATAATTCGTTCCATTCTTCGCTGTGTAGTTCTCAGCTTCTCTTCCATTCTTTTGGTGAGCGCCCAAGTTTCACTTCCATAAGTCATGGTGGGGAAGTATACATTGGTTCATTATTTTACGTTTCAGACAAACTGGGATATTGATCTTCAGTATGTGACTATATATTTCCTGAATGCTATCCATCCAAAATTTATTCTTCTCTTGACTTCCAGCCATTTATTATTATTACAGCTAATAACTTGTCCCAGATAAGTATATGACTCCACCTTTTCAATTACTGCTCCTTTAATCATTATTTCCCTTTCTGTGGCATACTTATTCATCATTACTTTTGTTTTAGCCATATTCATCTTTAGTCCAAAGTCCTTACTAACCGTGCATAACTGATTAAGATTTTCCTCTAATTCTTTGGGATCGTGGCTTATGACCACAATATCATCTGCAAATCGTAAATGGTTTAGGTACTCTCCGTTCACATTGACTCCTTTCTGCGACCAGTCTAATCTTCTGAAAGCTTCCTCAAGGGCAGAAGCAAACAACTTCGGAGATATTGTGTCTCCTTGTCAAACTCCTTTCTCAATTTTAAATTTCCTACTGTCTCTTTGTCTAGTCTAATAAAGGAGGTAGCACTCTCATATATTTTCTTCAAAATCATAATATATGGGGATCTATGCCTTGTCTTTGCAGTGCCTGAAACATTGCCTTATGCTGTATAGAGTCAAATGCCTTTTCATAATTCACAAATGCCAGGCATAATGGTGTTTTATATTCATTTGCTTTCTCCATTAGCTGTGATATTATGTGAAGGTGATCCATAGTTGAGAATCCTGTCCTAAAGCCAGCTTGCTCTTTCGGTTGATTCTCATTAAGTATTCTTTCTAATCTGTTAGTAATGACCCTTGTGAACAACTTGTAGATGTGGGATAACAAGCTAATTGGTCTATAATTTCCAATTTCTGATTTATCTTCTTTCTTATGCAGCAAAACTATGATTGCATTATTCCACTGCTTAGGCGTCACACCTTTTCTAATGCAATTTGTGAAGAGCCTTGCCAGTTTTTGTGTTATGTCTCTTCCTCCCAATTTTAACAACTCTACAGTTACTTCGTCTTCCCCTGGGGCTTTCTGATTCTTCATTTTCTTCAATGCATCAGGAAGAATATCGGGTATGTCGTATGTGTTGCTACTTTGCAAGTTCCCCACTGCTGGCATCATTCCCCTGCTCCTTGTATAATTCTCTATAGTAGTCTTCTGCTATTTGAATTATGCCTTCTCTGCTGTTTATAAGTACACCATCGCTATTCTTCAGTTTCAGTATCATTTGTCTTTCTGTATTACTGCTCATGGCTGCTGATTTAAATCCTCTATTTTCCCTTAATGCTTGTTCTACTTTTCTTGTGTTAAATCTTCTTGATGTCCTCTCTCAGTCTCTTTCTAATGGCTTTGCATAACTCAGTATACTCAGTTTTCTCCCTGTCAGTGTTTTTCTTGCTTTTCATTTGTCGTCTTCGGTTCATCATGACAAGTGTTTCTTGACTAATTGTAGTGGTGATAGTGGCATACAATGCAAGAAAGCAAATTCAAAACATCAGCCAAGGGGAGGGATGACAAATCTCTGCAACCATCGTCCTCGATTTGAATTTATATCCCTCGTGTATGTAGTCTGAACAATAGAAAAAAAAATGTCATCGACACTGAGGTTGCTTGCTCAATTCAGTCAAGCCTTATACACCTCAATCAGATCACCCCACAGGTGCTAATCTCCAGATGCTAAAATTGTCAGAACTGAAGCATTTTGTTTCCTTCACCAATCTTGTTGCCCTTCTTTACACCATTCCAGCAGATGAACATCCTTCTTAAACTGAGGCCTCCACACCTACAGGCAATACTCAAGGTTAGCCTAACCACTGCTTTGTGCCATGGGATAATCACCTCCTTATCCCTGCTAGCAAAGTTCTTGTATATCAATGACAAAACCCATTGAGTTGTCCTGGAAGCCTGTCTGCATTCTTCATATACAATGGCACAACTATTCATGGGGTCTTTTTCATTTTCTACTACCATGAGTATAATATCAGACAGTTGGTACACTGAGATTACTGCTACCCATAGGCAGTACCTTGCAGTTGTCAATTTTACACTTCAACTGCCATTTCTCAGCCCATCTGCCTAATTTTTCTTGATCTTGTTGCAGCAGCTCACCCTGATCACTGACATTAACCACCCCTGGCAACATTTATATCATCTGCAAACTTAGACATCATGATTGTTGTTGATTGTTATTTGGTTTTTAGGAGCATTAGCAACTAAGGCCATATTGCTCCGGGATATGTGGTAGTCATTCCCTGACCTTTCCGCATCCTCTGTATTTGGTGGTGACGGGCTTGAACCCCGGTCTAATCAAGAAGTGTGTGCTACGCACTGCTGCTCCTTCCCACCTGGCTACGGAGGCACCTAGACATCATGCCTGATGTATCTTCATCAATATCATTAATAAATATTGGAAAACAACAATGGGCTCAGCTCAGAATCTCGTGTGACTCCGCTAACAACATTAGTCCAATATGAGCAGTGTCCATTAATAACCATTCTCTGTCTTCTCTTATGCAACCATCCATTTATCCAGATCAGTAACTTGCACTTAATGCCATACTGATCCAATTTGTACAGCAGTCGTAAGTGCAACAATATCAAAAGCTTTCCTAGAATCCATGTATATGATATCAGAATTATTTTTTGCACCCAGTTCTTTTGTTACTACATCATAGTATCCAAACACATTGGTCAGACAAGCCTGTTCCTTAATGAATCAATGACTGCAGTATAACTGCATGCCTATCTAGATGGTCTTGCATTTCTTCTTTAACCAGAGACTGAACCAAAAGTTAAGCTAACAAGTTCTGTAATTACTCATGTCACCTTTTGATCTCTCTTTGTGAACTGGGGATACAATTCACCTCTCTTAGCATTAGTAGAGGTATATGATGCAAGAAAGCAAGCTTATGCAGCATCAGCAAAATAAAAAATAAAAAAAAAACACTTCCATGTATTTCTCTTCTTATTCAAGAAGAGATTAGTCTGATTATTAGTCTGATTCCTAATATAATTTGTTCCATTCTTTGCTGTGTAGTTTTCAGCTTCTCTTCCATTCTTTTGGTGAGTGCCCAAGTCTCACTTCCATAAGTCATGATGGGAGTATACATTGGTTCATTATTTTATGTTCAGACAAACTGGGATATTGCTTCTCAGTAGGTGACTATATTTCCTGAATGCTATCCATCCAAAATGTATCATTATTACAACTAATGACTTGTCCCAGGTGAGCATATGAATCCACCTTTTCAATTACTGCTCCTTTAATCATTATTTCCCTTTCTGTGGCATACTTGTTCAGCATTACTTTTTTTTTAACCATATTCATCTTCAGTCCGAAATCCTTACTAACTCTGCATAACTCATTAAGATTTTCCTCTAATTCTTTGGGATCATGGTTTATGATCAAAATGTCATTTGCAAATCATAAATGGTTTAGGCACTCTCCATTCCCATTAACTCCTTTCTGCAAGCAGTCCAATCTTCAGAAAGCTTCTTTAAGGGCAGCAGTAAACATCTTCCACGATATTGTGTCTCCTTGTCGAACTCCTTTCTCAATTTTAAATTTGCTACTGTCTTTGTCTAATGGGGGGGGAGTTGCCAGAGTAGTGACCCCAATGGGTGGATAAACTTCAAGAGGTCAATCAGGGGTCGACTAAACGTTTTTGCTCCTATTCATAAATTTCAGGCCAAGTCCAGAAATAGAAGAAATAGCCAAGATTTAAATGCTAAATACAAAATACAAAAATATAAAATATCTATAGCTTCTGTTGAGAAAATTTAGTAATTTTTGAACGACCCAAAATTATTATTTTTTAATATTTAAAAAAATATTTTTTAAATTTATATACTGATCTAATACAGTTCCTCCAGAACTTTACCATTACCTAGTTTTCTATTATATTGTTATACTATGAATACTAAATTGAGAGATAATCTTAATCGAACCCAATTACTTTCTTTCAGGATGTTTCACAGCTGCACTTACTCTAAAATATAAATTGAGCTACAACCCCAATAAGTACATTGGCTGCCACTGTATCTAAGTAAAAATGTTGACAATATTTACAAGAGTATTTGAAATTGAATTTGTGCCCTTTATTAACAATGCCTATGTGCCTCTTATGTGAAAAGACTTTTAGTAATGATGCCATAAAATCTTTGAAGATGAAAGAACACACTGAATGGATACATCCTGATAAGAAAAATGAAGATCTTAAAATTTAAGGCACTGAAGGAAAAATTCAGAAATCAGCCAAATTTAAATACATTTTTTAAAGCATCTGCTCATGCTGATAATGAAGGACTGAAGACATCATTCAATATCTCTCTTATTATAGCAAAAAAGGAAAAGCGTAAACTATTGGTGAGGAGATAATACCAGCAATTAAAGAGGTGATTGAAACGATTATGAAGAAGGATTCCTATCCTGTTTTAAAATGCCTGCCATTAAGTGCGAATACAGTGAAACAATGCATTGATGAGATGGCTGATGATGGGGAGAAAACCTTGGTGTCTGAGCTGCAAAATTGCAAATTCTCTATCCAACTTGATGAGTCAACTTTCGGCAGTTCAAATATTCTAATGGCCTATGTGAGGTATTATAGCCAAAGCCAAAAATGTATTGTTGACAAGTTTTTATTTGATATGTATATGAAAGTTGATGGAAAAGGCGAGACGATTTTACAATGTTTGGAAGAGTACTTTAAGAAAAACTGTTTCCCTCAGCAATATAACTGCAGTGGCTACTGATGGTATACACCAGCAATGGTTGGCCATTACAGAGGATTTGCCACCATTCTCAAAGAAAAGGTTCCCGAAGTACGCACTGTTCATTGTGTGTTACACAGACACCATCTTGTAGCAAAGAAACTCAGTGATAAGCTGCATGATGCTTAGAAGTGTTTATCAGATCAATTAATAAAATCAAAATGCATCCACTTAATTCATGTCTGTTTGCCATGTTATGTGAAAAAAATGATGAAACATTCAACCAATTTTTGCATACCAAAGTAAGGTGGTTGTCCAAAGGTTATAGTTTACAAAGACTTGTCGATTTGTATGACTCAACTGTGGAGCTTCTTACGAGCATAAATCCATCACTATGTGAAGAGTTTAAAAAGTGCAAGAACCATCTGTTCTATCTGGCAGACCTCTATTCAAAATTTAATGAAGTACAGAACCGACTCCTATGTAAAGCTGTTACCATCATTCAAGCCCGCACAATTCTATTAGGGTTCTACGTCATCTTGACTTAGAACCCTAATAGAATATAGATCTTCCTTGGGAATGCAGATTTTCAGTATTTCTCAAACTTAAAACAATTAGAAGAAGGAGGTAAAAAAAACTTTCAGATGATCATTTGGATATATACATAGAGTATCTTGAAAAATTAAGGGAAGACTAAAATAGTTTCAAGGACCTGGAGGAAATGAATGTACCTGATTGGATCATTACGACATTTGATATAAATATCGAAAATGGAGTTGAACCAGATTACTTAAAGAATGAATTCATTGATATGCATGTTGACATAGAAGCTAAATCTTTATTTAATAATCAAGGTATCAGTGACATCAAAATATCCCAAACTTTCTGCAGCCGCTGAGCCATTTTTACTTGCACTTCCAGGCAATTACATGGTCAAAGCCAGTTTTAGTCACATAAATGGAATTTTAACAAAAGAGAGGAACCGACTAAATTTGGAAGGGTGTAGGGAGTTAAGATTAAAACTCAAACCCAATATTAAAGAGCTTATTAAAACCCATCAACCAAATCCTTCGCATTAATGATGTTCAATAAATATAATATTTAATATGATATATAAAATTCAATAAAGAATATGTTAATTTATTTTAATGTTTTATTTTTATAGAGGAATTCAGAAAAAACAGAATTTAAAAAAAAAAAAGATACCTCAAAAGTAAATTTTTAAATTAAAATAAGTAAAAAAATATTTGAAATATTTTAACTTTAAATAATATATACATCAAGTATATATGTATAGCCCCATTTAGAGCTTCATTAAATGTTTCCTGCATTTTTTGATATAAATTAAGAAACACATCCTCTTCACTGTGATTAAACTCGGAAACAGTCCTTAAAATATTGTTGTTATTTTTATTATTTTTTTATTAAATGGTTGGGGATTGATGAAGTATAAAGGATGTCATTAAGGGGTCGCAACTACAAAACGTTTGAGGAGTTCTAGTCTAATAGTCTATATTTTCTTCAAAATCATAATGTATGGGGGTGTTTATTGCCTTGTCTTTCCAGTGCCATTGCCTTATGCTGTATGGAGTCAAATGTTTTTTTATAACCACAAATGCCAAGCATAAGTGTTTTATATTCATTTGCTTTTTCCATTGGCTGCAATATTACATGAAGGGGATCCATAGTTGAGAATCCTGTCCTAAAGCCAGCTTGCCCTTTCGGTTGATTCTCATGAAGTATTCTTTCTAATCTGTTAGTAATGACCCTTATGAACAACTTGTAGATGTGGGACAACAAGGTAATTGGTCTATAATTTCCAATTTCTGATTTATCTCCTTTCTTATGCAGCAAAATTATGATTGCATTATTCCACTCCTTAGGCGTCAGGCCTTTCCTAATGCATTTTGTGAAGTCTTGCCAGTTTCTGTATCGTGTCTCTTCCTCCCAATTTTAACAACTCTACAGTAACTGCATCTTCATCCAGAGCTTTCTGATTCTTCATTTTCTTCAATGCATGCTCTACCTCATCAGGAAGGATATCGAGTATGCTGCATGTGTTGCTAATTTGTGATCCATCTTCCCCAGTGCCGGCATTATTTCCTCGCTCCTTCTTTGTAGTAGTCTTCTGCTATTTATAAGTACATCATCACTATTCTTCAGTTTCAGTATCATTTGTCTTTCTGCTCACGGCTGCTGATTTAAGTCCTTTGTTTTCGCTTAATGCTTGTTCTACTTTTCTTGTGTTAAATCTTCTTATGTCCTCTCTCAGTCTTTCTAATGGCTTTGCAGTATAATCAATTTTGTTCTTGTCAGTGTTTATCTTGCTCTTCATCTGTCATCTTCGGTTCATCAGACAAGTGTTTCTTAACTAATTTTTTCTTCTTTGGATTTCTTTTTACCTATAGGTTTCTCGGGCTTCATCACTTTCAGAAAGTTGCTGTATTCCTCATCGATGTATTCCTCATCTTGGTCCTGAAAGGTCTGCAGAAGCTCAAACTTTTTCTTAAGTTCCAGTGCATACTGCCTTTTCTCCTCTTCTTTTATCTCAAAGACCTTGGTATAAGTCAGTTGTTTCCTTTCTTTTCTTACATTTATATCCAGTGTGCATCTTACCATTCTGTGATTACTTCCAACATTTACCTTGTTCAGGATGGTAACATCATTCACAATATATCTTCTGTTAGTGAGGATGAAGTCAATTTCATTAGTTGTTAATTCATTTGGGCTCTTCCATGTCCACTTTCTGTTCACCCTTTTCTTGAAAAAAAGTGTTCATTAGTAACGTTCCTAATGTTCATTACTGACATTTCATTTTTCTTAATTTTCAAAGCCTGGATCAGTATTTCTTAATTGGTATGAAAGCCTATTAGCCGTCTGCAATTATGTGCCTGAATGCTTCCCATATTGAATTCCCATTTAGAATTCAGTAATATCATAAGATGGACTCATATTGCATTTAAAAACTGTCCGAGCCCACTGTAGTCACACTTAAAAAAACAAAGGCCCTTCCCTTGACAGTTGTTATATTCCCACCTAAATTTTTAATTGCATTTCATTTTTCTTAATTTTCAGAGTTTCTATTAAAATAGGACCAACTTGTTTAACAATTTTTATTAAAACATTTTGAATTACATATAAAAAATCAAAAACTCAAATAATATATAAGAAATATTTAAGAAATTTCTAGAATATTCCAGAAAGGTGTAGACGATTACTTAATATAGTAGAAAGTTGTAGATGGTTCTAGAATATTCTAGAGAGTGGGAGCATTGTTTCAACTTTATAGAAGATTGTAGATGATTCTAGAGCAGTGTTTCTCAACCTGTGGTCCGCAGACCACCAGTGGTCCATGGGAAGGTAAATTTTATTGTAAGTATAAAATATAATCACAAACAAAATTAAAATTGGTAATCAACAGTTTACTTTGCAAAAGAAAGCAAACACAACCATCATATTAAAATTTTTAAAACCCTTTTTTATTTCTATTTTTTCAATAAAAAATATGACAACATAAATTTTTTTTTCTTTTAAAATTTCCCTTTTTTTTTTTTTATGTGAACCCCAAACACGAGAGGTATTAGAACCTATAGTACTTGGTACCGTGCTTGGGTTGGAGGTTGAGAAGACGAAAGAAGATAATTGTTGACATTGGACTTGAACTTCTGTAGATTGTAATTTTCAGGAAATGAGTATGAAGGAAGGTTGTTCCAGAAAACGGCAGTTGAATGAATAAATGAGGAAGATGAAAAGTTAGTTCTGTGGGTTTGGAGTTGGACAGTAAATGGATGTTGGCTGGTGGTGGCACGTGTTCGGACTGTTTTGAAAGAGAGAGCAGGAATTATAGAAGCCAATTCAGAAGAACAGTGCCCATGGAAGTATCTGTAGCAGAGGCATGCAGCAGAAACAGTGCGTCTATGAGAAAGCGAGTGGAGAGACTCTGTTAGAGATGAATCATTAATTAACCTAACTGCCCTCTTCTGAATGGAATCGAGAAGCCTGAGAGAGGTTTTGGGGGCACCACCCCAGATGTGGGAACAATATTCCATGGCAGGGCGAATTTGCGATTTATACAGAGTGAGCAGCTGTTTGGAAGAAAAGTAACACCAAGAGCAAAAGAGAAAACCAAGTTTTTTAGATGCAGAGGAAGCAATATTTGTAATGTGCTTGTGCCAAGAGAGATTAGAAGTCAGGGTAATCCCCAAAAGAGATATATCATTTTGCCTAGAAATCGGAGTGTCACTAAAGATAAGCATAGGAGCAGAAGAATCCTTTTTGCGAGATATAAGACAAGACTGAGTTTTAGAAGGGTTGAAATCAACTAAGTTGTCTTTGCCCCACTGGAGAATTACCTGAAGATCGGCATTTAAGGAATTGGCAGCAGATTTTCGAGAAGTTGAAGCTGATTGAGCAGGACAAGGTTTCTCAAAATGGAAAGTTGAATGCAATGTGCTATCATCGGCAAAACTATGGATAGGATTTCCAGTCAATGGAAGAAGGTCATTGATATACAAGAGGAAAAGAGTGGGGGAAAGAACTGAACCTTGGGGGACACCGGCATTAGTGGAGAAGTTAGAAGACAGAGAGCCATCTACCATCACCCTCAGTGAGCGATCAGAGAGAAAACTGGATATCCAATTACTAAAAACAGTCAATAAAAAATATGACAACATAAATTTTTCTTTCTTTTAAAATTTCTCTTACCATTTGTACATTATTACCACCAATTAATTACTTAGCAGAGCTGATAATAAAAGAAAAAACCATAAATTTGTCAGGAAAATTCATAGATGTAAAGAAACCCTACCCGGTGGTCTGTGGTAAGTAAACCCTACCCGGTGATCAGGAGTAAAAAGTTTTGTGATAAACAAAGCAAAAAATCAGGAACTGGGTGTTGAAAAATAAGTGCTATTATAACTCTGCACAAAGAAAGTTATTCCATGAGCAGTATTGGCAAAATCTAGGTATTACATTTAAAGGAATATAACTACCATTTGACGATTCAAGGAGACTGGCAGTTTAAAGGACAAACTACAATCAAGAAGTCACACATAACAGAAGCTCAAGATAAGATCATAACACTGATTTCTAAATTCAATCAGACTTACTGCACCCTGAAATCCAAGCTAAATTCAATAGGAACAGAGAAGCTCCTGTGTCTACATCCACTCTAAAACTTTGTTTTAAACAATTAGGACTTCATGGTCACGTAGCAGTTGAAAAACTCTTATTAAAACCAGAAAATCGAAAGAAATGGCTGGCTTGGACTAAGAGCCATCAACATTGGACACTTGGAAAGTGGAAAAACATAATGTGTACAGATGAATCCAAATTTGAAATTTTTTGATCTAACCATAGAGTTTATGTGAAATAATCAACTGAAGAAAAAATGGTGCCACACTGTTTAGTGCCTACAGTCAATTCTAGATTATGATGGAACTAAAAACCTGGCAGTGGTTCCATCATAATTTAGGGTTGCTTCTGTTTTTTCTGGAGTGGGTGACATCATCAGAATTGAAAGAATTTTAGGAAAAGAAGGCTATAAAAAACATTCTTGAACATAATGCAATATATCTTCTGGACTTTGACTTTTGCACCTCATGTCATGATGTAGGTACTTCCCATTCTGGAAGACATTTTATATTACAACAAGACAATGACCCAAAGCGCAGCTCTAAGCTGTGCAGGATCTTTTTAGCAACTAAACAACAGGAGAGAATTTTGCAAATTATGCTGTGCCCCTCCCAACACTTGACTCAAACTCAATTGAGCTTTTATGAAATCATCTAGACTGCCAAGTCTGTCCATCTTCATAAAAGTTATGGGGAACCTTGCAGATCAATTGGAATAATGTTAGTCAAGGCACAATTATAAAATTAATCAACAGAATGTCATGTCTGCATAAGGTAGTCATAAATCTTGTGGAGGATATTTTGATTAAAAATCAATATAGTTGTTAATATTAATCATTTCAATATTTTTTCCTGTGAACTTTTTTGATGCTGAATAAAAAAACCTTACACTGTTGTAGCTAATTTCAAAAAAAATTAACAAAAACTGTTGTCATATGCAGTGGTTCCAAACTTTTAGGTGGAAGTGTTTGTCTTTAAGTAAATTCCACATCACCTGTTCACTGTGATCACTGCCACCCAGAGGGCCTTTTACCTGCAGATAATCAGATCAAGAGTAATGCTTCCTCTTGTTGCTGCTCTAGAAAACAGTCATCCAATAAATCCACAAAAGTCTTGCTAGTGTGTAAGTGACCCGCCCATAAGTTCCAGTTAATATCTGGAAAGTTACAATCCTCCATTTTAAGACATTCTGATTTACTGGCCCACTATTTCTCTGTATAACTGTTTGTTATACTCATCACAGTTATGCCTATAACACACATACACACAGTGATTGCACTGGCCACCTATGTCAACTGGATACACTGCCTTAGATTTCATGTTTCTTAATTAAGAGCCTAACCACATCCCCCTCTTCTGTCCTTTCTGTACACATTGAAATCCCCATATTCAAATTTTGCATCTTTCATGTCTGACTGACAGAAGGTCTCCAATATCCCCACAATATCTCCATCTGATGACTTAATCAGTACTTGTTTCAATAAATTCAATCATATTTCGCCTTTAAAATTTACTTGGAGTGCAGTATTGTTTAATCTCTTATTAGAATTAGTTAATTCCCACATATATCTTTCTACAAAGAAATTAAACATATTGTGATACAAAAACATGAAGGTCAATCTTGAAATCATGATAGCAAAGTTAGGGATGATAATACATTAGAAAAGAAATCCTGTCCTACAAGTTGATTTGCAGGCCTGGGTAATAATAAATACTACATTTTCTTTATTTTTATCAGAATGAAGCTGTTTCATTTAAATAAGCACTTTTATGGTTCAGTAATGCTATGCAGTTATATTATCCTATATGAATGTAAATGCATTTTTGAACTACAGTGAATGGATTAACACATCATGCTGACTTTAGAACTAATCTTTGGAAAGGTGGTTTTAAGATACTTTTATTACTGCTCATTTTTTTTTATATTAATTACCATAAAGAAACTCCATGGAAACATGTATATGTGGTGGCTCCTACCAGTAACTGACATTTAGCTGGACCTTTTGGGAAACTGCACTCATCAGGTGTGCATGTATAAGATAAGAATTTCCATATACTGTATTTCCCCATGTATAAGACGTGCCTTTTTTCGAAAAATTTGGGGTCTAAAAACTGGGTGCGTCTTATACAGTGGTTGTAGATTTTTTTTACTTGCATTTCCCGCTTTTTTGCACTAATTGTTTCGCACTTGTTACCAGTATATTAGGTTACGTTTTGCCACATTCTGCTCAGAAAAGATTTTCGTACAGTGCTGAATTCAAGTTAAAAGTGATCCAGTTTGCAAAAGTGAATGGAAATCGTGCTGTGTAAGTTTGGTCCTCCTCCAACTGAGAAAACAATCTGAGACTGGCTATGGGAAGAAGAAGAAACCCTACTGAAAACGCCACAGCAGAAGAAGGCCACGAGAGGCAAGTCAGCAAAATGGCCTGATTTAGAGAGGGAATTGAAGATATGGATTGA
This sequence comes from Mastigoproctus giganteus, assembly GCF_048544385.1. Taxonomy (NCBI): domain Eukaryota; kingdom Metazoa; phylum Arthropoda; class Arachnida; order Uropygi; family Thelyphonidae; genus Mastigoproctus; species Mastigoproctus giganteus. Next base: position 831,938 of record NC_143588.1, read on the forward strand.
AGAGCAAAAGGGCAATTGGAATTCCTGTGTCCACAAAGATGGTTCAGCATGAGGCAAGAAGAATTGCTGATGAAAAAGAAGTTATTGATTTCAAAGGAGGACACAATTGGTGCTTCAGGTTCATGAAACAGAATGGACTAAGCATGCGTACACACACCAGACTTGCCCAAAAGATGCCTGAAAGCTATGAGCAGAAGGTCCTTGAATTTCATCGTTTTGTCATTCAGTGTCGGAAGACACATCAGGTTGAGTTGGGACAGATTGCAAATATGGACGAAGTCCCCCTTCAATTTGATGTCCCAAGTAACAGAACTGTTGATAAGAAGGGGGTGAAAACTGTAACTGTGAAGACAAGTGGACATGAAAAGAGCCATTATACAGTTGTTCTAGCTTGTTGTGCCAACGGAACCAAGCTGCTGCCTATGCTGATTTTCGAACACAAAACAATGCCAAAAGAAGACATTCCTTGAGGAGTGATTGTCCACGTTCATGACAAGAGTTGGATGGATCAGGATGGGATGAAGATCTGGTTTGAGAAAGTTTGGAGCAGGGGACCAGGTGGGCTCTTACGCAAACCTACCCTATTGGTGCTTGATCAGTTCAGGACACACACAACAAAAAACACAAAGAAGATTGCTGCAGAGCAAAAAACAAAACTTGCCGTCATACCTGGAGGCTTGACATCCCAGCTCCAACCACTTGATGTCAGCATTAACAAACCCGTCAAAGCTGCCATGAGAGACGAATGGAACCAATGGATGAAGTCTTCTGGGGACAATTTGACACCAGCAGGAAGAGTGAAGAAACCAACTATAGGAGAAGTTTGTAACTGGGTGAAAAGATTCTGGGATAATATCAAGATTGAGATCATTGTCAAGTCATTTAGTCATTTAAGAAGTGTGGCATTTCAAATGCCATAGATGGAACTGAGGATGAGGCAATATATGAAGACAGTGATTCGTCATCAGACACAGATGAGGACAAGCTAATGGATGGGAGTTTTGACAGTGATGAGGAGCTGTATGAATTTTATGATGAATAAAACTTGAGTTCAATAACTTTATGTAATACATTTTTTTCAAATTTCGGGCCCCAAAATTAAGGTGCATCTTATACATGGGGAAATACGGTAGGTCTATGTTGCTTTTACAACTTACATTTAGCCAGAATATTTGGGAAACTGCACTCATCAGGTGTGCATGCTCAAGAATTTCCATTAAGTCTACATTTCTTTTGTTTGAGCCATATTTAAGGTTTTTATCTTAAAAAAAAAAACTCTTATCTCTGCTTTTATATGTACCCAACAATTATTTAGGTCAAAAAAATTAATGCATAGAATTCCAGTGTTGATGAGTATGGAATTGCATTGCGATTAAAATCTATTCTGAATAACAATGGGCAGTAACCTACATCATAAATTTTAAATGACAAATAGAACAAGTCAAAAGTGATTAAAAATAATAAAAAACTACAGTAGAACCCATATAAGAAGTTTTCCAAGGGACTGAAGGTTTAGAAATTCTTACGTGGGAAAATTTCTTAGAAGGGAAAATGACCTAAAGGTATGAAATATTAACTACACAAATGAAAATGAAAAGATACACATACATAAGGTAAAAATCATTTTTAAGTAATATTTCAGAATTTATAAATATTTTACTCTGTCTATGGGAAACATTTTTAAACTGAGGATTTCTAATTGCTTAACATTCTGTTCATTAAACTGATTACCAAGTTGGAAGAATAAGCTCCTTTAAACATACCTTAAAAGGTCACAATTACAATAAGACAGAGCAACAATCACTAAGTAATTCAGAACTGTTCACAATCATGAGAACTTAACGCTTAACATGTTCTACGTACCGATTATGGATATCGATGAAAAAAATTGTAATATGTCACTTTCATAATATCAAAATGTTTCTACTAAAAACGTTTTAGTACTGAAAGCCTCACACTACAGAAAGTTCACTATTCAAACAAGTTAATGCATAGTATACCACCGAAGTAAGTGAAATGGCATCGTTTCTGTTATATTTTATATTGTGAATGCCTTCACAATAAGTTGCCCTGATATTGAACTACCTCGAATAAGCAATGTTTCGACAATGGATTCTCGAATAGGCAATACAAGAATTTTGCTAGCAGAGACAAGGAGGTGATTATCCCTTTGTATAAGGCAATGGTCAGGCCATGCCTTGAGTACTGCATACAGGTCTGGAGGCCTAATTTTAGGAAGGATGTAGAGTTGCTTGAGTGAGTACAGAGAAGGGCAACAAGATTGGTGAGGGGAACGAAGGGGGGTCCTCTTACCAAGAAACACTTAATTTCTGCACATTTCCGCATCTGGAGACTAGGCACCTGCGAGGTAATCTGACTGAGGTGTATAAGGCTTTGAATGGGTTTGGTAGGCTCAATTCTAATGGGATTCTTCCTCTTGCTCAGATTACAAACCTGAGGGAGCATAAACTGAAACTGAGTTGTTATTTTTGGTTTTTTGGAGCATTAGCAACTAATGCCATATTGCTCCGGGAATATGCGGTGGTCATTCCCTGACCTTTCTGCATCCTCCATATTTAATGGTGACGGGCTCGAACCCCGGTCTAATCTGAAATTGAGTAAAGACAGTTATAAATAGGATGTGTGGAAATTTGCCTTTAGCCAGCAGGTAGTTGATTGCTGGAACAAACACCCATCTGTTGTTGTGGAAGTTAATAGCTTAAATAAATTCAAGGAGAAACTGGACAAACATTTTGAGGGAATGGATGTGTAAAATAGTTTTTTTTTTTAGCTGATGATACATAAAGCTTGCTTTCTTGCATCACATGCGTCCTCTATTACTACTATTACTTCGTCAAAGAATTCGCAGCGGATACGACCACCCACTGCCACCGAGAATAAGTAACATTACTCTTCTCCATTGGTGAAGCGTTACTTATTGGAGGTAGTGCAATATCAGGGCAACTCATTTTGAAGGCATCCAAAATATAAACTACAAGAATATAATTCGGTGCTTTACTATGAATTAAAACGATGCTTGTTGCTAACTTGTTTGATTATCAAATGTTTATATTGTTTAATATTAAAAATAAATAATATCTATATTTAAAAAAATGTATTAAGTGGGAAAATGTCATATAATAATACACTGTGCATTCTTTATCACAAAATTTTTATGCGAGAAAACTTTTTACCCGGGAAACTTCTTACGCAGGAAAATAACACATTACAACATGCAGAGTTGACATTGTGACTTAAGAAACCAAACCTAGTACAGGGTAATTCTTATGCGGGAAATTCTTATCCGGGTTCTACTGTATTTCAGTGATTCCATAAATGATGTCTGGCACAGAATTATTTTTTGATCACTATGTTCAGATTAATACCAAGATTTAATATAATTATTGAATAAAAATAAAGAAAATTAGAATTAACAATAGTTTATTATGAAATTATGAAAATTAAAAATTGTACAATATAAGAACATGGAATAAAAAATACCAACGTACTAAATAGCAAATTATGCATACCTTGCCATCCAACTTTTCAATAATAACTTCATAAGGTAAGGAATAGGTTTCTTTCTCCTTGACCTGGGTAATCTTGATTGAGAGAATTAGGTTTTGAGCTTCTAACAAACAAGCAATTGCCTAAAAAAAAAAAACATTTTCATTAGCATTTCATTATTATCTACTGGATCAGCCAGAAATTTCCTAATAACTTTAAATTTCAATGCTTCATTTTCAAGAAATCATACACAAGTTACAGTAGAACACACTATTATCACATCACATGAACCCACATGAAAATATGTCAAATTTGTGAGAGTCATATTTCCCATTTAGTTGTATTTGCAGGAGATACAATGTCATTCACTGCACTTCATATGATGTCGTGTGACATTGCAGGTAGATTCACACTTTCTGTTCAAACAGAAATTTCGTGCGGTGTGATAGCATCAGCAGAGGAAAATGGAAGAAATGCTAATAGAAAAAGTGATTGCACGAAGTGCTATATAATATTAAGTTACCAAATTACTGAGATCAATATATGAGGCAAGAAATAGGGATTTCAAAATGACAGGTAAATTTAAGAGTTTATTTTTATATTGGCTATATACATCTGTATGATTATAATTAATTAATAAACATCTTCAAGGCAGAGTGAATGACAAATACAGTAAACCCCCGCTATTCGCGGGGGTTACGTTCCTGAGAAATGCCGCGAATACCGAAAACGCGAATACTGAGTTATGGCTCCCATAGTAATAAAGGGGTTCCGTTCCAAAGTATGAAATATATAAGAAAAACTAGTCTAAAATTTTGTCTACGTATGTATTATATGTACCTTCATAATATGACTATGTACATAGACAGTACATAGTGAAATGCAAGCATATGGCATCGAAATGAAAATAAGAAACAATTTAATATTAAATGTAATATTTATTAGAAATTTCAAACAAATCTTTCAAACCAGCGTCTTTGCTAGCTAAAAAACCTATCCCGCCAGTGCTATCACCAGTTTCGCTAAAGCGTTGATAAGGAGTTTTGCGTTTTCACGAATGATGAGTGAATTTAACGGAATTTTATTTTGAGTTCGGTCTTCTATCCACAGATTTAAGCTTTTTCCATTTTTTCTAATTTAACATCACGAGTTACAGAGCAAATTTTTGAAGCAATTAGCGCGTTTTCACGGACACTACGGGGGATTTTTTCTTCCGATTTTTTGATTGATCGTACCGTTGACTCTGATTTTATAATGTTTTGCCACTGAGGAGACACTTTCACCATTAGAAATTTTATCTAATAACTCAATTTTATTCGCTAATGTCATCACCTTCTTTGATATTTTCACATTTCTCTTGTTATTCGTAGTCATATTTTTGTAGGGGTTAGAAAGAACTTGTCCACAATAAAGTCACTTTCTTCCGTTAACACACTCGAAAAGTCTGTTTTACACTGCAAAACGGTAGATTTATCACTTTTGTAAGCATATCAATTTATAAATTGATATGCTTACAAAATTAAATTTATAAATTGATAAATTTATTCAATTTATAAGCATATAAATTAAAAGCAAACGACGAAACCTTCCATAACAAGCTCATAACACACATTGAACAAGGATTAGCGAGAAACATTCACGCTCGCGATTTTGTCACCCCTCTCCCCCACCCACTGAGCGCTGTTTTGACCGGGAAAGATAATTTTAGCCACGCCCATGTTTTTTTATGGTGGAAAATATTCACGGCGCTTTAAAATTCACATTTTTTTAGGTTTCATTTTATATTAAATCGGCGATCACGAATACGCGAAACCGCGAATACAGATACCGCGAATAGCGGGGGTTTACTGTACATATTTTCTTGAACTATAATAGGAAATTATAGTGAATTTAGTGTTGTAAAATGTAAAAAAAAAAATTTAGCTACATGGTTTTTGTGTTTAATTTTGTATTCTTCCACAACAAACTATTGCTTGCTGCCATGGTATCAAACCAGCAGGAGATACAAAATAGTCTTTAAATTCATATGCAGGAAAATGTAAATTCTGTGGGGCGGAATTAGGTGGTAAAGGTTCTATTTCAGCAGGCATTTCACTTTCCTTGCATATCATTGTTCACAGCAAGCACCACTTTGTCAACTGTTTGGGGCTGTATCTATAAAGGCATTCAAAATACTCTCCATCAAGCAGCTAGAATGCCAAAAGCATTTTCTACTACTTGTCTAGCTCTGAACAATCGATATATGAATATTTTCTTAGCCTTGCTCCTCCTGAATGATGTCGGCTATAGAGCCAAATATGTTTTTAATTAATGGAAATGCTTCATCTCCTATAATAACATGTGGCTGTTGCTCACCATTTTCAAATAAGGGAGTAGCAGTAGGAACATCGAGTTGACTGGACTAAGGGTTTTTTTTTTAACCAAAGTTTGAGTTTGAAAAAAACATTTCTATCACTATATCTGGCATATGAACCTACATGAATTGCAATAAATTTATATTCAAGATCTACAAGTGCTAACACACAATAAAATGAGCTTCCTTATAATTGTGAAAGGTTGGACGTGCATTAATTAAGAGGACAAACCAGATCAGACCCTTATGTAATGGACTTGGGATAGTATTAGATACCTAAGATGATGAACTCAATAGTTACTTTGCATCGATATTTACAGAAGAAAAACGCTTTATGTCAATGAGAAATTATGGGAGTGAAGATGAAAAATATGTTATTAATGATATTGAAATTTCACATGATTATTTAATGAAAAAATTTTGAACCTACAGGCAAGTAAGGCTCCTAGGGGTGATGGCATATACCCTAAATTTTAAGGGAGGTGGCAAGTGAATGCATTGAACCCTTAAGGCTAATTATGAGAGCATCACTGACCTCAGGAAATATTCCGTTGGATTGGAAAAGTGCCAATGTATCATCAATACATACAGTTCTAAGAGTGCAGTGGGAAATTACCAACTGGTCAGTCTAACTTCAGTAGTAGGGAAAATCATGGAGGCAATGATCAAGGGTGGATTTCAAGATGGATAGCAGGATGGCTACACAGAAGGAGGCAGAGGGTTGTGATAAATGGTTATCCCTCAAATAGGGTTAATGCATGAAATGGGGTTCTCCAAGGATCAGTTTTGGGACCCCTGTTGTTTTTGTTTTTCTTAAATGACATTGATGAAGAGCAAAGTGCAAGGTCTTATACCTGGGGAAAAGTAACCCCAAAACAACTTATACACTCGATGGAGTTGAACTAAAGTCAGTAGTGGAAGAAATATTTGGGAGTTTTATTATATGGTCAGATATGAAGTTCTCCGAGCATTGTAGACAGGTTGCAAGGAAAGCCCACGGTGTCCTATCAATGAATTATTGAACATCTTCCAGTAGAGATAAGGACGTCATAATTCCCTTATATAAGACTATTGTTAGACCCTACTTGGAATACTGTGTTGAAGTATGGAGACTGCACTTAAAAAAAAAAAAATATATATAGCTTCTTGAAAGGGTCCAGATATGGGCAACTCACCTGATGAGATCAGCAAAAGGACATCTTATGAGGAAAGACTTCAAATATGTGGGTTGCACAGTTTGGAAACTAGGCACCTGAGAGGTGAATTGATTGAGGTATTTAAGGCTCTGAGACACAATAGTAAAATGAATGAGGGGGAAATTTTCACGGTTACAAATGATTCTAGAACTAGGGAGCATAAATTCAAGTAACAGGGAGAAACGTTTAGACTGGATTGCAGGAAGTTTTATTTTAGCCAGAGAGTTAAAAATTACTGGAATAAGTTACCTGCATGGGTTGAGACAGCCGACTGGACTAGCCAGGTGGGTAAAGTGCCTACTTGGCAACCCAAAGGTTGTGGGTTCGAATCCCGCTTCTGGCTTGGATATTACGATGGTGCCGTACTGTCTGGTTGGACCTCACTGCAATGGTATACGAAGGAAGCATGAAAAACTGGTTCCTTCGTGTATTGCTCACATCATACGGTAAAAAAAAAAAAAAAAAAAAAAAAAAGAGTTGAGGCTGACAGTTTGGGGAAATTCAAAGCCCAGCAGGATTATCCAGCCAGAGAAATGCATTGTTGCCTATTTCCTTTTCTTTTATTATTTATTTATTTTATTTAATATTATTATTTAAATTTTTTTTTTTCGGCTGGTGAAGCATATTAGGCTTTCTTGCATCATATGGCCATTACTAATAGGGGACTGAATATTTATGTTTTCCATCTATGGCTGCAATGCAGTTTATGAAATTCCACAGTTCCTTATATTTAGCTGCTCACTTTTTCCAAAGCTCTTCACTTGGTTCTGGCATTGCAATGGGTCCCAACTTATGCCAAATGGTGTCACACACAACGATCACTATTTTTCTAACTGTACTGACACTAACACTCTTCAAAAAACTGAAACCTAAACCTTCTACAACTGTACTGAACCTAAAACTGTACTAAAACCTAAATCTTCATCAAAATACAGTATGAAGAGGGCGAACTGTGGCAATTTTTCTTTTGCTTTCCCCAAAGAGAACAATAAGAGTTACATGATGTGATCTGCTGTTATTGTTATTTGGAGCATTAGCAACTAAGGCCATATTGGTCCGGGGATATGCAGTGGTCATTCGCTGACCTTTCCGCATCCTCCGTATTTGGTGGTGACGGGCTCGAACCCCGGTCTAATCAAGAAGCGTGTGCTACGCACTGCTGCTCCTTCCCACCTGGCTACGGAGGCGCCTGTTACATGATGTGATAATAATCTCCTATGACCGATTTCACAGTTTTCCCTAAACATTGCAAAAATTCACATCCTGTGATAGTGAGTTTCTACCTTTAAGATCAGAAAATAATGGAAACAAATTTTTATTTTAAAAAAATAACATGGTCTCAACAAATTTTTGGGAATGGCCGCATATGGAGCTATAAAACTATAATTCTATAATACAGTAGAACAATGCTTTTATTTGTACATAATGATTGGCAAACTAAATTCAAAAATATTGCACAGACACTTCACCATAAGTAGCCTTTGTATTGCAGTGTGATGCAAGAAAGCAAGTGTATGAGCTCATGCAGCATCAGCCAAAAAAAAAAAAAAAAAAAAAAATTTACAAAACAATTCCCTCCAAATGTTTGTCCAGTTCCTTCTTAAATTTATTTAACCTATCAACTTCCACAATGACAGATGGAAGTTTGTTCCAGCAATTAACACCCACTGGCTAAAGGCAAATTTCTGCACATCTATTCTACATCTGTCTTTCCTCAATTTGAATTTATGTCCCTTAGGTTCATAATCTGAACAAGTGGAAGAATCCCATCAGGATTCAGCGTGCTCAACCCATTCAAGGCCTTATACACCTCAATCAGATCACCTCACAGGTGCCTAGTCTCCAGCCACTGCAATTTGCAGAACTTAAGCCTCTCTTGGTAAGAGGATCCCTTCATTCCCATCACCAATCTTGTTGCCCTTCTCTGTACACGCTTGAGCAAAGCTACATCCTTCCTAAAATGAGGCCTCCAGATCTGTACCCAGTACTCAAGGCATGGCCTGACCATTGATTTATGCAGAGGGACAACTGCGTCCTTTTCCCTACAAGCAAAATTCCTATATATCATTAACAAAACCCCATGACCAGGCTTGGCAGCCTGTCTGCATTGCTCAGAAAACTTCATATCTGACTGCACAATTACTCCCAGGTCTTTTTCATTTTCTACCACCTTAAGTGTAGTACCACACAGTTGGTACATTTCTCTGGGGTTACTTCTACCCATATGCAGTACTTTGCATTTGTCAAGGTTAAACTTCAGTTGCCACTTCTTAGCCCATCTGCCCAAATTATCTAGATCCTGTTGCATTAGCATTAGCAGAGGCATTTGATGCAAGAAAGCAAGCTTATGCAGCATCAGCCAAAAAAAAAAAAAAAAAAAACAACCCACTTCCACTTCACCCCTCTGTTCGTTCAAAATACCTGTCCAGCTGAGCCTTAAACTTATTTAGGCTATCAACCTCCACCACAAGGGATGGAAGATTGCAGTAGCACGCTGCCACCATGTCTCTGATATCTCACAACAATATCTGCCTTTATTGTCGTGATCAGTACTTCAAATTTATTTACTATACTTCTAGCATTGGTGTACATGCAAGTATACATGCACTTGTTCTTATTCTTAGTTATCCTAACACAATCTATGTATTTGCTCATTCCATGATGACTTCCAGCAGTCCTGGAAATCCATAGCACCTTGCTCTCCAGGCTGCTTCTATTGGAATGAGCAGCATTCCAATAGAAGTACAAGGATCATTTTCTGCCTACTGTTAATCTATTAGTCTGTCATATACTCCCTCCTATTGTGTCTGGGCAGAATTGCAGACACTTTCAAATTTAACCCTAACTCGCAATTTTTTTTCAGCATTTACCGTACCTTGTTAAGTAAAACTACAGATCTCTTACTCATAAGGTCTTTAATGCCAACTATAGAGTGATGAAGCCTAAAACAGGTACAAGTTGATCTGTAATAGTACCACAAATAAGTTCAGGGAGACGAAGTCTGCATGTGAGAAATCATTAGCTAAGACAGCAAAGACTGGGGGCAAGGAATTTTTCATGTATGTGAATACAAGGAAGATTGTTATTATTGTTATTTTTGGTTTTTAGGAGCATTAGCAACTAAGGCCATATTGCTCCGGGATATACGGTGGTCATTCCCTGACCTTTCTGCATCCTCTGTATTTGGTGGTGACGGGCTCGAACCCCGGTCTAATCAAGAAGCGTGTGCTACGCACTGCTGCTCCTTCCCACCTGGCTACAGAGGCACCGATACAAGGAAGAAAAAAAGGTAATCAGATTGGAGGCACTGCATGTATACTTGCATGTACAACAATGCTAGGAGTTTGGTAAATAAATTTGAAGAATTTGAGATGTTGGTCAAAACCCCAAAGGCAGATATTGTTGGGATATAAGAGACTTGGTGTCACACAGATATAAGGAATGTAGAATTGGAATTTGAAGAGTACAATGGACGCCTCCGTAGCTAGGTGGGAAAGAGCAGTAGTGCGTAGCACACGCTTCTTGATTAGACCAGGGTTCGAGCCCGCCACCACCAAATACGGAGGATGCGGAAAGGTCAGGGAATGACCACCGCATATTCACGGAGCAATATGGCCTTAGTTGCTAATGCTCCTAAAAACCAAATAACAAACAAACAAGAAGAGTACAATGTGTACAGGATAGGAAAGGAGGAAGGGTTATGCTATTAGTTAAGAAAGACAAAACTCTTAATCTGATTAGGAAGTGCAGCCAGTTGATATGGGTGGACAGTTCACTGTTGAGTCAGTTTGGTGTGACAAACACTGACCTAATGAGTCAGATGAGTATAACGAACAACTGTACACAGAAATAGAGTGGGCCTGTAAATCAGGGCGCTTCGTTGCCAGGAGCTGCAATGTGTAACACAAGCTTCTTGACCTTTCTGCAATAGAGAATGCAGAAAGGTCAGGGAATGACCACTGCATATCCCCAGAGCAATATGGCCTTAGTTGCTAATGCTCCTAAAAACCAAATAACAACAAGAAAATAACAACAACCAGTAAATCCCATTGTCTTAATAACGGGAGATTTTAATTTCCCAGATATTGACTGGAACTTGTGGATTAATGATTCACACACCAGCAAAGCTTTCTTGGATTTATTGGATTATTGTTTTCTACAGCAGCATGTTTGGGAGGCAACTAGAGGGAATAATATTCTTGATCTGATTATCAGTAGTGATTCTTCATGCATAAGAACCTACAGATAAAGGAGGTAACTAATAGTGGTCTGAGACAGTTTTTAAATTCTATACAGTGGGACCATTTGATGTTACCAACAGCAAATTCTAAATGGAAAGCATTCAAAGAATTAATCTTGGAAGCTATGGGCTTTTCATACCAACTAAGAAATACTGTTTAGGGTTTAAGCCTAAATGGATGTCAGATGAACTAACGAGACACATGGCAGAGAAGAAAAATGCAAGGGATACATATAAATTAACAGATGACACAGAAACCTATGATAGATATAAGCTGGTCTGTAACCAAGTCGTAAAGGACGTTGGGCAGGCAAAAGCAGATTACAAGAAATCTTTGGCAAAGGATACAAAGAAAAACAGCAAAGAGTTCTTTACTTATGTAAATTCTAGAAGGAAGGGGTGAATCAGATTGGTCCACTTGATATCGATGGTTCAACTGTTGATGATCCTGCTCAGGTAGCGAGCAAACTGAATGAGTATTTTGCATCTACATTTACACACAAGGAGTTATTCAGGAAGGGGAATGTTAGAGGTGAATCATTTAGCTCAACTCTGGCAGTGAGCTAAATGATTTTGTAATAACTGAGAGCAAAATGGAGCAGAAACTGTTGAAGGTAAACATAAGAAAGGCACCTGGGTGATGAAATCTATCCAGTTATATTAAAGGAGGCAGAAAAGGAAGTGTGTGTGTGTGTGTGGTATGGATGTTTATTGGCGCATTAGCTGCTATGGCTATAGAAAAGGAAGTAAGCAAACCCTTAGCCATAATTATAACATATGTTGGTAAGATTATTCTTCCTTGGACTCAGGATAGGTACCCATCGACTGGAGATCTGCAAATGTGACCCCAATTCACAAAGGCGCCAACACAAGTAATTACACACCTGTTAGTTTAGCTTCTGTTCCAGGGAAATTAATGGACACATTGGTTAATGAAGCACTGCAGGATCATCTAGACAAGATTTCAGTTATAGCTGGGACACAGCATGGTTTTGTTAAGTGAAAGTCTTGTCTGACCAATTTGATTGGATACTATGATGTGGTCACAAAGGAACTGGATGCATGAAATAACTTTGATATCATATGTTTGGGTCTTGCAAGGGCTTTCGATACTGTTGTACATGGAAGACTGCGGCCAAATTGGAGCAGTGTGGCAATGGAGGGAAATCCCTGCTTTGGATAAAGGGTTGGTTGAGTGCGAGAAGACAGAGTGGTAATAAATAGACATTGCTCTTTGTGGACTAATGTTATTAGTGGCGTCCCCCAGTGTTCAGTGTTGGGTCCATTGTTATTTTTTGTATTTATTAATGATATTGTTGAAGGTATATCAGGCTTAATGTCTAAGTTTGCAAACGATATAAAGGTTGGCAGAGTTGTTAATGACACTAATGACAGTACGCTACTGAACAGGATCCAGAAAGGTTGAGCAGATGGGCTGAGAGGTGGCAACTGAAGTTTAACATTGACAAATGTAAAGTACTGCATATGGGAAACAGTAACCCCAGAGTAACGTATGAACTGTATGGTACTACACTTAGGGTGATAGAGAATGAAAAGGACCTGGGGATAATTGTGCAGTCAGATATGAAATTTTCTGAGCTGTGCAGGCAGTCTGCAAGAGTAGCTCATGGTGACTTGTCAATAATATACAGTAATTTTTCTAGCAGGGATAAGAAGGTGATTATCTCCTTGTATAAGGCAATGATCAGGCCACACCTTGAGTACTGTATATAGGTCTGGAAGCCTCATTTTAGGAAGAGCTGCTGAACGAGAAGAGAAGGGCAACAAGATTAGTGAATGGAAAAAATAGTTGCTCTTACGAAGAAAGGCTTAAGTTACGCAAATTACAGTGTCTGGAGACTAGGCACCTGCGAGGTGATCTGACTGAGGTGTATAATGCCTTGAATGGTTTAAGCCAGCTCACTTCTGATGGGATTCTTCCTCTTGCCCAGATTAATCACCTAAGGGGACATAAATTCAAACTGAGGAAAGACAGTTGTAGAATAGATGTGTGGATATTTGCCTTTAGCCAGTGGGTGGTTGATTTCTGGAACAAACTTTCATCTATCATTGTAGAAGTGGACAGCTTAAATAAATTCAAGGCAGAACTAGACAAACACTTGTTTGGAGCAAATGGATGGGTGAAATGGGAAGGGTTTTTTTTGGCTGATGCTGTATAAGCTTGCTTTCTTGCATTGTATGCATCTACTAATGCTACTGGTTTTAGCACCTTGTGTTCTTTACACTTCCATCTGTTAGCTCTTTCACTCGCATAATTATTTTAACCTTCAGTATATACTTTTGTTTCCTATGTTGCTGCTCAGCACACTTAGCTACATTTGTCACATAACTTTTATAATATAATTAACCACTCACTCCATTTTGTAAGTTACTTTGACTCATTTATCCAAACATATATATAAAAGTGTGTGTGTGCATGTTATTAATGAGGTTTCTATATATGTTTTTTGTATATGTATAACAAATGTGTACACAAAAAAAAATAAAATAAAATATATATATTGGTCGATTTCATTTAAATAAATGTTATGGATTTGTAGGTGTATATATGGTTCAGGCTACCAAGTTAGCGAGTGTAGACTAGCTTTTGCCTGGGGGGGGGGGGGGGGGGGATGCCTAAAAATGATATATAAATGAAATGGTGTTATAAAATAATATGATACTAAATAATGAAAATAACATTAAAATGTTGATAAACAATAAAAATACTAAATACAAAGTAAAGTGAAAATATATTCCCTCACTTGGCCATCAATCTGCTACTTCATCGGGGGCTTTGAGCAGAACGATAGCCAGACTAAAGGAATGTCTCATACCTATCCGTTTCTGTTGTCCCCATATCAGTTTTGCCAGTTATAAATTTTTTGGTGATAATATAAATTTTAAATTGATACGTTTAAATTGATACGTTAAATTTTAAATTAAACTGAATAAATGAGAAAGGTTCTTACTACATTCTTGTACTGTGGTGGTGGTGGTCAGATTGAAAAGGGGGTAAATTTCCGCCTTCAGGTTGTTTTATAGTTTTTATATGTTGGTAAGATTATACTGTGCAGTCATGTCTTTTGTATACAGTGGTGTGATGGAGAAATTGCTATAGGCAATATCTCGTGTCAATGCGAGTGCTTTAGTATCACATTATTTAGTATCATATTATTTTATAACACCATTTCATTTATATATCGTTTATAGGCCCCCCCCCCCAGGCAAAAGCTAGTCTACACTCGCTAACTTGGTAGCCTGAACCATATACATCTAAATGCCTACAAATCCATAATTTATTTAAATAAAATCGACCAATATAATGTCATGCACGTATAATGTCTAATTGCCCTATGTACAATAGCATTGACGCCGCACAACAGACAAACTCCTAATAACGTAAACCTGACCAAATATTAACATCATAAACTTCTAGAAGAACACAATATATATATATATATTATGAGGCCTCCATAACCAAGTGGTCAAGAGCAGGAGTGCAATAGCATATGCTCTTTGAGTAGACTGAGGTTCAAGCTGCTGATTGCTATATACGATCAATCTTCCAACCAGGGCCAGACCAGAGTGGCAGATTTAGTCCATTTCCTCAACATGACTTGTTCAGGCTTCCATCCTGCCCTGCAGTGAATTGACAATGGTTGCAGATTTATATATAGTATATGGAGACATGCATTGTGTCTTATGTATATAGTATATAAATATATACCATACTACAAATAATAACAATTATCATGGCACCTTAGAATCTCTTAAAAAAAGATTAAGATAGGCCTGACTTAGCCAAGTGGTCAGAGCAAGTAGCATACACTCTTTGAGTAGACTAGAGTTCAAGCCCATGACTACTAAATACAATTAACATTTGTATTGACGATTTATTGAAAACTCCACTGAATTGGTGGTTATGCCGAGTATAAACAAGAATATGTTTATAGTAACTTTTTTTTTCTTATTTTTAGCTGTAGAATATTCTCCTATATTTGTTCTGTGCAATTCTGAAACGTCCCATATAGATACAAAAAAAAAAAAAATAAATAAATAAAATAAATATATATATATACTGCATATATATTAAAGTACAGTACTTACAACATTATCTTTGCTATCTGCATTGGTATGTATATTAGTTAGTGCTGGTGCTGTGCTGCAAGAGTTAACGTCATCAAATTCAACTAAGATTCCATGCTATGTGAAACAAAGGAGAGATAAAAAATAACATGTTAGGGTAAATTTAAAAGTAAAATAATGAAACTGCTTTAATCGCAAACAAATACAGACAACATAAAGTTAAAAGGCAATAACTTCTATTTGGCACAATATGATGTTATTGTTGTTATTTGGTTTTTAGGAGCATTAGCAACTAAGCCCATATTGCTCTGGGGATATGCGGTGGTCATTCCCTGACCTTTCCGCATCCTCCGTATTTGGTGGTTACTGGCTCGAACCCCGGGCTAATCAAGAAGCGTGTGCTATGCACTGCTGCTCCTGCCCACCTGGCTACGGAGGCACAAGCACAATATGACTGTACATGTATGCTTCAACTACTGCTATGAATATAAGTAGTGAAAAATTATGCAAGGATGCAAGTGGCCAATGATGTTTATAAGCTCAGATAACATCAGCCAAAAAAAAAAAAAATCGCGTGTGTACCCTGTATGCACGAAAGATGTTTTATGTGTAAACATCTTTTGACAACACCTACTAGATTGCGAATACCAAGAACAGAAATCACGAACAATGTAATTTATGCTCACGCCCGCTGCATATTCTACCGAATCAATGTTAGTGATAAACAGGATACACACGCCCGATACTTACTCTACCAAATTTGTATTGTTACAATCATGTTATCTATCATGCTTTGTCACAAATTACACATGCAACGCTAACGAGATCTCCAAGAAATGACAGTACCCATGCATAATATCCATGACAATATCCATGCAATTTGAATTTAGATAGAGATTTTGTAGGCTCAAACTGATGGAAGTGCTGTGGCTCAGGGGAGAACTGAGGGGGCAGTTGTGCTCTGAATCAGTCCATTGAAATGCACTGCTTGTTTGATGTTTGTGGACAATCAGGAACGGGACATGATATTGCCAAGAAGAATGTCTTTGTGTGTGCGCAATGTAAGGAGTGTGAGGAAATCAGGCGCTAACTCAGCACTGTTATAGTCTTATATGAGAGTTTGAAGGACGGGGTGGATGCCCTCGAAGGATTTAAATTGAGGGGCTCATCAAGCTCTCAGATGCCCACATCAATCCACAGTTTGCACTTCAACATCAAGCAAAACAGCAGCAAACCCCAAGGAAGAATGCGGTGGTCCCAAAGGAAGTAGTTGTTGCAGGTGACTCTATTGTCGGGGGGAATATATTGTTCAAAAATGATAGATGGAACAGGACCAGGGTATGTCTGACAGGTGGCAAAGGTTGATGACGTTGTAGAGCAGATAACATCTTTTAAGGGCACAAAAAGTGATATTGTTGTACCCATTGGCACCAATGATATTAAGAGTAGGAGACCGGCGGAATTACTCAACAAGTACAAGTCAACGCTGAAAAAAAAAAGCCGTGAGTTATGGTTGAATTTGAAAGTGTCTGCAATTCTGCCCAGACACGACAGGAGGGAGCATATGATGATTGACTTGTTGATCAATTCAGCCCTGGAGTGATTGTGCAAGGTTCAAAGGGTAGAATTTTTCTCAGCCTGGTCTGTGCTTATTAACAGGAGAAACTGCTTCTACAGGGATGGGATACACTTTAGCAAAGGCACATGATGCAAGAAAGCAAGCTTATATTTATATAGCATCATCCACAAAAAAAAAAAAAACCTTATTTCACCCATCTAATCGCTCCAAATGTTTGTAAAGTTCTGCCTTGAATCTATTTAAGCTATCAACTTCTACAACGACAGATGGAAGTTTGTTCCACCAATCAACCACCCGCTGGCTAAAGCCAAACTTCCGCACATCTATCCTACCACCGTCTTTCCTCTGAGCAAGAGGAAGAATCCAATTCCCATCTGCAATGAGCATGCTCAAACTAATCAAGGCTTTATACACCTCAAGACACTGTAATTAGCAAAACTTAAGCCTTTCTTCATAAGAGCAACCCTTTATTCCCTTCACCAATCTTGTTGTCCTTCTCTGTACTTGTTCAAACAGCTCTACATTATTCTTAAAATGAGGCCTCCAGACCTGTATACAGTACTCAAGGTGTGGCCTGACCATTGCCTTATATAAGGGGATAATCATCTCCTTATCCCTGCTAGAAAAATTCCTGTATATCATTGACAAGACACCATGAGCTACTCTTGCAGCTCGTCTGATTGCTCAGAAAACTTCATATCTGCCTGCACAATCACCCCCAGGTCCTTTTCATTCTCTACCACTGTCTACCACTTAAATAGAAAGGGTGTAAAAATATTTGCTGATGCTATCCAGGCAGAGTTAGGTGGGTCGGAAAACTGCTAGCTTGGGGGGTTACACAGACTAAAAGGTTAACAGTGGCCACAGGCAGAGGTAAAAGTGATTCTTATACTACTTCTATTACAATGAGCAGCAGCCTGGAAAGGAAGGTAATGGAGATTTTCAGGACTGCTGGGAGTCATAGTGGAACAAGTAAATACATGGGCTGCGTTAGGTTAACTAGGAAATAGGAACAGGTGCATGTATACTTGCACATACACCAATTCTAGGAGTATAGTTAATAAATTCGATAAGCTTGAAGTGCTACTCAAGACATCAAAGGTAGCTATTGTTGGGATATCAGAGATGTGGTGTCACACAGACATAAGCAGTGCAGAAATGGAATTTGGGGAGTACAATGTGTACAGAAAGGATAGACAGGACAGAAAGGGAGGAAGGGTTATGCTGTTAGTTAAGAAACCCATAAAATCTAAGGAATTGTGTCCAATTGATGTTGGTGGACAATGCAATGTTGAGTCTGTTTGGTGTGACAAACACTGGGAAAGGAAAAATGAGAGTAGGTGTGTGTTATGGGTCAAATGAATCTCATGAGTATAATGAGCACTTGTGCAGAGAAATAGAGTGGGCCAGTAAATCAGAGTATCTCATAATGGATGATTTTAATTTCCCAGAGACTGACTGGAATTTGTGGGTTGGTCACTCACACAGTAGCAAGATTTTGTGAATTTATTGGATGATTGTTTTCTACAGCAGCATGTTCGGGAGACAACTGGAGGGAGTAAAACACTTGATCTGATTATCAGTAGTTATTCTTCATATATCAAGAATCTGTATATAAAGGAACCACTTTTTTTTCTTTTTTTTTGGTAGTTGTTGGCGCATCGGCTTCTGTGGCCATATTGCACCTCCCAAGGTTTTTGCAGTACTTTGATCCAAGCCCGAGGCGGGAATCGAACCCGCGACCTTTGGGTTACCGGGCAGGTACTTTACCCACTCGGCTAGCCCGGTCGGCTAAGGAACCACTACGTGGCAGTATTCACAGTGTGCTGAAGTTAGATTTACTCAAAGAGGTAACTATCATCAAGGGTAGAGGGAAGGGTTTTTGCTTTCATAAAGGTGACTACGGTGGTCTGAGACAGTATTTATATTCTATACAGTGGGACCAACTGATGATTTTACCAACAGCAAATTCAAAATTGGAAGCATTCAAAGAATTAATCTTGGAAACAACTAGGCTTTTTATACCAACAAAGAAATATTGTTCATGATTTAGGTCTAAATGGATGTCAGATGAACTAATTAGACATGTGACAGTGAAGAAAAATGCATGGGATACATATAAATTAACATGTGACACAGAAGTCTATGATAGATATAAGCTAGTCTGTAACTAAGTTACAAAGGAGGTTAGGCAGGCAAAGACAGATTACGAGAAATCTTTGGCAAAGGATGCAAAGAGTTCTTTACTTATGTAAACTCTAGAAGGAAGGGGATGAATCAGATTGGTCCACTTGATATTGATGGTTCAACTGCTGATGTTCCTGCTCAGGTAGCTAACAAACTAAATGAATATTTTGCATATTCATTCACACATGAGGAGTAATTCAGGAAGGAGAATGCCAGAGGTTTATTCAACTCTGGCAGTAAACGAGATAATCTTGTAACAACTGAGAGTAAAGTGGAGGAGAAATTGTTGAAGATAAACATAAGAAAGGCACCTGAGGGGGATGGAATCTTTCCAGTTATATTAAAGGAGGTGGCAAAGGAAATAAGCAAACATTTAGCCCTAATTATGAGAGCTTCCCTGGACTCAGGGGAGGTACCCATGAACTGCAGTTGTGCAAATGTGACCCCAATCCACAAAGGAGGATCAAATGGGGAGACAGGTAATTACAGACCTGTTAGTTTAACTTCTGTTCCAGGGAAATTAATGGAAGCATTGGTTAAAGAAGCATTTAAGGATCATCTAGACACGGCCTCCATAGCCGAGTGGGCAGGAGCGGGAGTGCAGTAGCACACGCTCTTTGAGTAGACCGGGGTTCAAGCCCCTGACTGCTGAATACGGTCGATCTGCCAACCCGCACTGGACCAGCGTGGCAGATTATGGTCCATTTCCCTCAACATGAATTGTTGAGGAGGCTTCCATCCTGCAGTGGGTTGATAATGGCTGCACTTTACTTTTTTTTACTAGACAAGACTTCAGTTATAGCTCGGACACACCATGGGTTTGTTAAGGCGAAGTCCTGTCTGACTAATTTGATTGGATAGTATGATGTAGTCACAAAGGAACTGGATACAAAAAATAACTTTGATATCATCTTAGAAAGGCCTTTGATAGTGTTGTACATGGGAGACTGCTGCACAAATTGGAGCAGTGTGGCATTGGAGGCAAACTGCTGTTATGGATAAAGGGATGGTTGAGCGGGAGAAGAGAGAGAGTGGTAATCAATGGACACTGCTTTTCATGGAGTCCCTCAGAGTTCAGTGTTGGGTCCATTGTTGTTTTCTGTATTTATAAATGATATTGATGATGGTATATCAGGCTTAATGTCCAAGTTTGCGGATGATACAAAAGTTGGCAGGGTTGCTAATGACAGTACACTGCTGCAACAGGATCTATAAAAGTTGAGCAGATGGGCTAAGAAGTGGTAAATGAAGTTTAACGTTGACAAATGTAAAGTACTACATATGGGAAGCAGTAATCCCAGAGCAATGTATCAACTCTGTTGTACCACAATGACAGTGGTATAGAATGAAAAGGATCTGGGGGTAATTTTTTTTTTTTTTTTTTTTATGTAAACCCCAAACACGAAAGGTATTAGAACCTATAGTACTTAGTACCGTGCTTGGAGGTTGAGAAGACGAAAGAAGATATTTGTCGACACTGGACTTGAACTTCTGTAGACTGTAATTTTCAGGAAATATGTATGAAGGAAGGTTGTTCCATAAAACAGCAGTTGAATGAATAAATGAAGAAGATGAAAGGTTGGTTCTGTGAGTTAGAAGCTGAACAGCAAATGGCTGTTGGCTGGTGGCAGCATGTGTTCGGACTGTTTTGAAAGAGAGAGAGAGAGAGAGAGTGGGAATTATAGAAGCCAATTCAGAAGAATAGTGCCCATGGAACTATCTATAGAAGAGGCATGCAGCAGAAACAATACGTCTATGAGACAGCAAGGGAAGCATTGAAAGAATTAATCGTGGAAGCTACTAGACTTTATATACCGATTAAGAAATATCATTCAAGGTTTAGGCCTAAATGGTTATCAAATGAACTAATGAGACTCGTGACAGAGAAGAAAAATGCATGGGATGCATATAAATTATCAGGTGACGCAGAAGCCTGTGGCAGATATAAGCTAGTCTGTAATCAGGTCACAAAGGAGGTTCGGCAGGCGAGGGCGGATTACGAGAAATCTTTGGCAAAAGATGCTAAGAAAAACAGCAAGGATTTCTTTACTTATATAAACTCTAAAAGGAAGGGGATGAATCTGATTGGTCCACTTGACATCGATGGTTCGACTGTTGATGATCCTGCTCAGATAGCAAACAAACTGAATGAGTATTTTGCATCTACATTCACACGTGAGGAATTATTACAATTTGAAAATGGAAGAAGGTTATCAAATTGTAGCAGTGTGCTTAATGATTTTGTAATAACTGAGAGCAAAGTGGAGGAGAAATTGTTGAAGTTAAACATAAGAAAGGCACCTGGGGTGGATGGGATCTATCCAGTTATTTTAAAGGAGGCGGCAAAGCAACTAAGCAAACCCTTAGCCATAATTATGAGAGCATCCTTGGACTCAGGGGAGGTTCCCACGGACTGGAGATGTGCAAATGTGTCCCCAATTCACAAAGGTGGATCGAAGGGTGACACGAGTAATTACAGACCAGTTAGTTTAACTTCTGTTCCGGGTAAAATAATGGAGTCGCTGGTTAAAGATGCATTGCAGGATCATCTAGACAAGACTGCAGCAATAATTCAAACACAGCATGGGTTTGTTAAGGGAAAGTCTTGTCTGACAAATTTGATTGGTTATTATGATGTGGTCACAAAGGAACTGGATGCAAAAAATAATTTTGATATCATATACTTGGATTTCAGGAAAGCTTTTGACACTGTTGCGCATGGAAGACTACTGTACAAATTGGAGCAGAATGGTATTAAGGGTAAGTTGCTACAATGGATAAAAGGATGGTTAAGTGGGAGAAGACAGAGGGTGGTAATCAATGGGTGCTGCTCTTCGTGGACTAATGTTATTAGTGGAGTCCCACAGGGTTCGGTGTTGGGTCCACTGTTGTTTTGTGTATTTATCAATGATATTGATGAAGGTATATCAGGCTTAATGTCGAAGTTTGCAGATGACACAAAGGTTGGCAGGGTTGTTAATGACAGTAATGGCAGTGTGCTACTGCAACAGGATCTAGATAATTTGGGCAGATGGGCTAAGAAGTGGCAACTGAAGTTCAACCTTGACAAATGCAAAGTACTGTATATGGGTAGAAGTAACCCCAGAGAAATGTACCAACTGTGTGGTACTACACTTAAGGTGGTAGAAAATGAAAAAGACCTGGGAGTAATTGTGCAGTCAGATATGAAGTTTTCTGAGCAGTGCAGACAGGCTGCTAGGGCGGGTCATGGGGTTTTGTCAATGATATATAGGAATTTTGCTAGCAGGGAAAAGGAGGTGATTGTCCCTCTGTATAAGGCAATGGTCAGGCCACGCCTTGAGTACTGCGTACAGGTCTGGAGGCCTCATTTTAGGAAGGATGTATATTTGCTTGAGCGTGTACAGAGAAGAGCAACACGATTGGTGAGGGGAATGAAGGGATTCTCTTACGAAGAGAGGCATAAGTTCTGCAAATTGCAGTGGCTGGAGACTAGGCACCTGCGCGGTGATCTGACTGAGGTCTATAAGGCCTTGAATGGGTTGAGCACGCTGAATTCTGATGGGATCCTTCCACTTGTTCAGATTACGAACCTACGGGGACATAAGTTCAAATTAAGAAAGGACAGATGTAGAATAGATGTGCGGAAATTTGCCTTTAGCCAGCGGGTGGTTAATTGCTAGAACAGACTTCCATCTGTCGTTGTAGAGGTTGATAGGTTGAATAAATTTAAGTAGGAACTGGACAGGCATTTGGAGGGAATGGTGTGATTTTTTTTTTTTTTTTTTTTTTGGCTGATGCTGCATAAGCTCCTACACTTGCTTTCTTGCATCATGTACCACTACTACTACTACTACTCTGTTAGAGATGAATCATTAATTACACTGACCGCCCTCTTCTGAATGGAATCAAGAAGCCTGAGAGAGGTTTCAGGGGCACTGCCCCAGATGTGGGAACAATATTCCATGGCAGGGAGCATTTGCGATTTATACAGAGTGAGCAGCTGTTTGGAAGAAAGGTAACGCCGAGAGCGAAAGAGAAAACCAAGTTTTTTAGATGCAGAGGAAGCAATATTTGTAATGTGTTTGTGCCAAGAGAGATTAGAAGTCAGGGTAATCCCCAAAAGAGATATATCATTTTGCCTAGAAATCGGAGTGTCACTAAAGATAAGAATAGGAGCAGGAGAATCCATTTAGCGAGATATAAGACAAGACTGAGTTTTAGAAGGATTGAAATCAACTTGGTTGTCTTTGCCCCACTGGAGAACTACCCGAAGATCGGCATTTAAGGAATTGGTAGCAGATTTTCGAGAAGTTGAAGCTGATTGAGCAGGGCAAGGTTTCTCAAAACGGAAAGTTGAATGCAATGTGCTATCATCTGCAAAACTATGGATAGGATTTACAGTCAATGGAAGAAGGTCATTAATATACAAGAGGAAAAGAGTGGGGGGAAAGAATTGAACCTTGGGGAACCCCGATATTAGTGGAGAAGTTAGAAGGCAGTGAGCCCTCTACCATCACCCTCAGTGAGTGATCAGAGAGAAAACTGGTAACCAATTACTAAAAACAGTTGGCAAACCATAAGATGGAAACTTGTTTAGAAGACCTTTATGCCAAACACAATCGAAAGCCTTTGAGATGTCAAGAGCAAATACTTGTGTTTCACCAAACCTTTCCATTGAATTAGTCCATAAATGGGTAACATAAGCCAGAATATCATCAGTGGATCGACACTGACGGAATCCATACCGGCGATCGTTGATCAGACGGAAGGTTTCTAGGTAGTTTAAGAGTTGGAAGTTAGTTTATTACTTTAGAAAGAGTAAATGTAAATTGCAATGGGACGATAATTGGATGGGAGGGATTTGTCACCCTTTTTAGGAACTGGCTGGATATGAGCAAATTTCCAAGCAGAAGGAAAAACACCTTTGGAACAAGGAAGTGAAAAAAGGCAGCAAAGAAAAGGAGTAAGTTCAGGAGCACAGGTTTTGAGAACAAGTGGAGAAATACCATCAGGAAATGGAGCTTTCTTAGCATCAAGAAATCCTTCTGACATCCTTTTGACAGAAGACCACAGGAGGCATTGAATGGAGCGTATTGGGAGTGGTGGAAGGTGTTTTACCAAGATCATTAATACATGAGTTGGAAGAAAAATGGGATGCTAGCAGGTCAGCTTTATCCTTGGCTGAAGTCACAACAGAAGCACCTGGTTTGGACAGAGGTGGGAGCAGAGAGGGCAAACGTTGCGGCCAATAGCTCTGGCAAGAGACCAAAATGCTCGGCTACCATTAGGGAAAAAAGCAAGTGTTCTACTCTTAGCCTGTTCAAACTCTAGTTTGGACTGATTAATAACTGCTGCGAGCTTTGGTGTAGGCAGAAGATGAAACTAAAGAATTAGAAACAAGCAAATTACGATATGCAACATTCTTCTCTTGAACTGCCTTAACACATTTATTGGAAAACCAAGGTTTAGACAAAGGACAAGATTTTAAAGTGGAGTGTGGAATAAAGGATTCCATTCCTGCAAGAATAATTTCACTGTCATGATCTGAGCAAACGTTGACTAAGAAGTTTTGAAATAGCAATCCGACCAAGGAAAAGAAGAAAAGAAGTCTCACAGGTCATCCCATTTTGCATTCTTGTAATGCCAAACAACACGACGTTGGGAATAGCCATGAGATAAAGGTTCCATTGGAGAAGAGACAATCACCAAGTTGTGATCTGAAGTGCCTAAAGGACTTCTCACTTCGACCGTGTACTTAGAAGGGTTGTTTGTGAGAAAAAGATCAAGCGTGTTGGCTGTATGATTAGGATTGTCCGGTATTTTTGTAGGTAAATGAACAATATGTGCAAGATCATTAGTAATTGTAAAAGCCTCAGCATCTCGACCAGCTGGGTCGGCATGACTAGAAAACAGAAGCCAGCTGGAGTTGTGAACATTAAAATTACCAAGGAAAATTACCTCACTGTTGGGAAAGTTGGACTGGAGAAAGTCAAGTTGCAAAGAGAGGAAGTCAAAGAGCTCCAAGTGATTAGTGGAGTTGGGAGAACGGTAGAGCTAAAGATGAATTTGACACAATGAGGTAGAGAGATTTTAAGTCAGAGAAGATCAAAGAGAGGAGATTCCAAATTGCCAAGTCTCTGACAGGGAATATCAGAACAGACATATGCACAAGTACCACCTTTGAGGAGAAAGGAATCATATAGCGAATAATTTGGGCATCTGAGATGAGCAGTAGTTGAATCACCCTATAACTGTTAAGTAATTCTGCCGGAGACCGGCATAATTACTTAACAAGTACAGGTCACTGTTGAAAAAAAGCCGTGAATTAGAGTTGAATTTGAAAGTGTCTGCAATTCTGCCCAGACATGACAGCAGGGAGTATATGGGCAGAATTGCAGACACTGCCCAGACACGACAGCAGGGAGTATATGGGCAGAATTGCAGACACTGCCCAGACACGACAGCAGGGACTATATGATGAGAGCCCTGTCGAACAATTCGGCCCTGGAAAGATTGTGCAAGGCTCAAGGGGTAAACTTTTTTTCAGCCTGGTCTGTACTTGCTAACAGGAGAGACTGCTTCTACAGCGATGGGATACACTTAAATAGAAAGGGTGCAAGAATGTTTGCTGATGCTATCGAGACAGTGTTAGGTCGGTCGGAAAACTGCTAGATTGGGGGGATACAAGGAATAATAGATTAACAGTAGCCACTGGCAGAGGTGAAAGTGATTCTTGCACTGCTTCTATTGGAATGAGCAGCAGCATATTTCAGAGACTGCTGGGAGTCATTGGGGTACAAGTAAACACATGGGTTGTGTTAGGGTAGCTAACAAAAAAAACAGGTGCATGTATACTTGCGTGTACACCACTGCTAGGAGTTTGGTAAATAAATTTGATGAATTTGAGGTATTGCTCAAAGCATCAAAGGTGGATATTGTTGGGATATCAGAGATGTTGTGTCACACAGATATAAGTAATGCAGAACAGGAATTTGGGGAGTACAACACCTACAGAAAAGATACACAGCATAGGAAGGGAGGAGGGGTTATGCTATTAGTTAAGAAACACATAAAATCCAAGGAAGTGAAGCCAGTTGACATCTCTGGACAGTGCAGTGTCGAGTCAGTTTGGTGTGACATAAGCATTGGGAGATCAAAATTGAGAGTAGGAGTTTGCTATAGGCCTAATCACTCTGATGAGTATAATAAGAAACTGTACAGAGAAATAGAGTGGGCCAGTAAATCAGAGAGTCTTATAATGGGGGATTTTAATTTCCCAGATATTGACTGGAATTTGTGGGTTGGTCACTCACACCCTAGCAAGGCTTTTGTGAATTTATTGATTGATTGTTTTCTAAATCAGCAAGTTCGGGAAGCAACTAGAGGGAGCAATACTCTTGATTTGATTATCAGTAGTGATTCTTCATGCAAAGAATCTGCAGATACAGGAACACACTAGGTGGCAGTGATCACAGTGTGCTGAAGTGGGATTTACTCAAGGAGGTAACTACCATCAGGGGTAAAAGGAAGGGGTATCGCTTTCATAATGGCGACTACGATGGTCTGAGACGGCATTTAAATTCTATACAGTGGGACCAACTGATGTTACCTACAGCAAACTCAAAATGGAAAGCATTCAAAGAACTTATCTTGGAAGCTACTAGGCTTTACATACCAACTAAGAAATATTGTTCAAGGTTCAGGCCTAAATGGATGTCAGATTAACTAATGAGACATATGGCAGGGAAGAAAAATGCATGGGATACATATAAATTAACATGTGACACAGAAGCTTATGATAGATATAAGTTGATCTGTAACAAAGTTACAAAGGAGGTTAGGCAGGCGAAGGCAGATTACGAGAAATCTTTGATAAGAGATGCAAAGAAAAACAAACAGCAAGGAGTTCTTTACTTATGTAAACTCTAGAAGGAAGGGAATGAATCAGATTGGTCCACTTGATATCGATGGTTCAACTGTTCATGATCCTGCTCAGGTAGCTAACAAACTCAATCAATATTTTGCATCTACATTCACGCATGAGGAGTTATTCAGGAAGGGGAATGCCAAAATTGAAGTAGACACTGGCAGTGAGCTTGATGATCTTGTAATAACTGAGAGTAAAGTGGAGGAGAAATTGTTGAAGATAAATACAAGAAAGGCACCTGGTGTGGATGGGATCTATCCAGTTATATTCAAGGAGGCAGCAAAGGAAGTAAGGAAACCCTTATCCATAATTATGCCAGCTTCCTTGGACTCAGGGGAAGTACCCACAGACTGGAGATGTGCAAATGTAACCCCAATTCACAAAGGAGGATCAAAGGCTGACACAAGTAATTATAGACCTGCGAGTTTTTTTGTTTTTTTTTTATGAAAACCCCAAACACAAAAGGTATCAAAACCTATAGTACTTAGTACCATGCATGGGTTGAAGGAGAAGTATGGGGAGAGGGGGATGCTGTTCCAGGAAAATTAATGGAAGCACTGGTTAAAGAAGCACTGCACGATCATTTTGACAAGACTTCAGATTAGCTGGGAAACAGCATGGTTTTGTTAAGGGGAAGTCATGCCTGACCAATTTGATTGGATACTATGATGCAGTCACAAAAGAATTAGATGCAGGGAATAACTTTGATATTATATATTTGGATCTTAGAAAGGCTTTTGATACTGTTGCACATGGAAGACTGCTGCACAAATTGGAGCAGTGTGGCATTGGTGGCAAACTGTTGCTATGGATAAAGGGATGGTTGAGTGGCAGAAGACAGAGATTGGTAGTTAATGGACACTGCTCATCATGGAGTAAATGTTATTAGTGGAGTCCCTCAGGGTTCAGTGTTGGGTCCATTGTTGTTTTCTGTATTTATAAATAATATTGTTGATGGCATATCAATGTCCAAGTTTGCAGACGATACAAAGGTTGGCAGGGTTGTTAAGGACGCTACTGACACTATGCTGCTGCAACAGGATCTGGAAAGGTTGAGGAGATGGGCTGAATGGTGGCAAATGAAGTTTAACATTGACAAATGTAAAGTACTACATATGGGAAACAGCAACCTCAGAGCAACGTATCAACTCTGTGGTACTACACTGACGGTGGTACGGATTGAGAAGGACCTGGGGGTAATTGTGCAGGCAAATATGAAGTTCTCTGAGCAGTGCAGACAGACTGCAAGAATAGCTCATGGTGTGTTATCAATGATATACAGGAATTTTTCTAGCAGGGGTAGGGAGGTGATTATTCCCTTGTATAAGGCAATGGTCAGGCCGCACCTTGAGTACTGTATACAGATCTCGAGGCCTCATTTCAAGAAAGATGTAGAGCTGCTGGAACGAGTACAGAGAAGGGCAACAAGGTTAGTGAACGGAACGAAGGGTTGCTCTTATGAAGAAAGGCTTAAGTTTTGCAAATTTCAGTGTCTGGAGACTAGGCAATGGCGAGGTGATCTGATAGTGGTGTACAAAGCTTTGAATGGTTTGAGCATGCTCAATGCTGATGGGATACTGCCTCTTGCTCAGAATAATCACCTGAGAGGGCATAAATTCAAATTGAGGAAAGACAGATGTAGGAGAGATGTGCGGAAATTTGCCTTTAGCCAGCGGGCAGTTGGTTGGTGGAACAGACTTCCATCCCTTGTTGTGGAAGTTGATAGCCTAAATAAATTTAAGGCTCAGCTGGACAGGTATTTCGAATGAACGGAGGAGTGAAGTGGAAGGGTTTTTTTTTTTTTTTTTTGGCTGATGCTGCATAAGCTTGCTTTCTTGCATCATATGCCTCTACTAATGCTAATGCTAACTGAGATTCTGTCAGAAAAAGTACATGGGGTTTGGCAGACTGCAAGTGGAAATAGACATCGTTGAGATTAGAATTGAGACCACATATATTTGTGAAATGAATCAGGGAGTGCTTGGGAGGTTTAGATCTTTTTGCAGATAAGCTTGCTCTATTAGTTTGAGAACTCATGGTGTATTCAATAGTAAGAAAAAGTGGGTGGGACATGCTGTATGAAGTAATGAAATTTTTGGATATGGCGTACACATGGTAAGAATATACCAAGATCCTTGACATAATGTGGCCTCGACAATGCTCCCCGCATACACACTACTCGGACTCCCTCTAGTCTCTATCTGGCAGAGTAGAGATAGCAAGATTATACACTAGCTGATCCAGAAGCCTCCTAGAGAGTTACCAATAGGTTCGGTCAGGTGTACTAACTAGTGGCAGGCCTGCGAACACCGTTTTAGAGCTGTATCCTCAAAATGTAAGGAATATTGGATCTCGCCACGATGTTCATCATAACCTCAAAAGTCATAAATCATACTCATTATGGTAGAGATAGGGAAGGATTGACCGGAACTTAGCTCTAGAGCCTAAACATGGGTTCCACCACTTCAAGCCTCCAATAAGCAAAGTGGTGGTATTGCACCGGTTTATGAGAGTAATCTGCCACCTAGTACTGCCTGGTAACATAGAGGGGCGGCATTCCTCCATGTGGTGTGGGTGCCACACCTGGACCCCTGCTTACGTTGGTTCACACCTGGGTGGTCACCCACCATGTACTTGTGCATGGAGGTTATACCCTGGATTACTAACAGTCCCACTATCGTGAAGATGCAAGCAGAGGGTTTAGCTGTCACAGACCGTCCAGACTTTGCCAAAATTGGGTCCACTTGACTTGAGTGACACTCGAATATCAGTTCCATCAGCATTTTAGACTCCCAGGTAGCAAGTACAGCTTGTCTGGCATATCTGAGAGAATGTCTATGACAACCTCAAGGACCAATTGTGCAGGCAGATATGAAGTTTTCTGAGCAAGAGTAGCTCATTTCTGCAAGAGTAGCTCATGGTGTCCTGTCAATGATATACAGAAATTTTTCTAGCAGGGATAAGGAGGTGATTATCCCCTTGTATAAGGCTATGGTCAGGCCACACCTTGAGTACTGTATACAGGTCTGGAGGCCTCATTTTAAGAAGGATGTAGAGCTGTTGAAACGAGTACAGAGAAGGACAACAAGATTAGTGAACCGAACAGAGGGTTGCTCTTACGAAGAAAGGTTTAAGTTTTGCAAATTACAGTGTCTGAAGACTAGGCACCTGCGAGGTGATATGATTGAGGTGTATAAAGCCTTGAATGGTTTGAGTATGCTCAATCCTAATGGGATTCTTCCACCTGCTCAGAATAATCGCCTGAGAGGGCATAAATTCAAATTGAGGAAAGACTGTTGTAGGACAGATGTGTGGAAGTTTGCCTTTAGCCAGTGGGTGGTTGATTGCTGGTGCATGGGCCTGCCCCACTGAAACCTGGGGTCACCTTTTCTATTGGCCCCATACTTCTGCCTTTCTCCCCCATTCTTTACTCTCCCTGCCCTCTCCATCTGTACGCTAGCGAAAATCCCACACACCTAAATTTAAGCATGTCAAATCACCTTTCGCCCATAATTTGGCCTTTTCAAACTCAAGCGACACCACCATCATGCAATTGATTAGTTAATTTTTTTTTTTTTATAGGTCCTAGCCGCCGAAATCTCAGGAAACTACGTGGCAGGACCTGCCAGAGTAAACGAGTCTACTGGGTTCCTGGTCTGCCTCCACGGGGCGAAAGTGGAGCAACTTTGGGCCTCAGCAGGGGTCCAGCAGCTAAACAACCAGATGAACAACAGTACACGACATCACACAGATACAAAGCCCACACACTTTTAAATCTCTGGCATTTCCCAGTGAACTGGTACACCCACAATGAAAGCAACGCGGAGATGGGGGAAACCCCTGGTGCCGTTAGACATCAATACACTTTCACTCCCTCCTATCTTGTACAGGAAGAATTGCAGACACTTTCAAATTTAACCTCAACTCACGACTTTTTTTTCAACGTTGACCTGTACTTGTTAAGTAAGTCTGCAGATTCCCTATTCAATGTCATTAGTTCCAATGTGTACAATATTACCCTTTGTGCAATTAAAAGATGATATCTGCTCTACGTCATCAATGTTCTGGCCCTGACAGACATACCTTGGTCCTATTCCACTTATCCTTTATGCACAATATATTTCCATTCTACTTGACAATAGAGTCACCGACAATGACTAGCTCCTGAGGGACCAGCACATTCTGCCCTGAAGGTTGACACTGTGTTGCCTGATGATCAAGTGCAAGCTCTAGCATTGATTTGGCAGCTGAGAGTTTAATGGGTCCCGCAATTTAAGTCCTTCGAGGACATCTACCCTGTCCTTCAAGCTCTCATAAAAGCCCATAAAAATGTTGAGTTGGCGCCTAACTTCTTCACACTGCTTACGTTGAGCACACATAAAGACATCCTCCTTGGCAACATCATGTAAAGTCCCAAAAAGGTCTGCAAACATTTCCCAAGTTGCACATTTCTTTAGACTGTGATGCGTTGGAGAATCGCCCCTTCGGTTCTACCCCGAGCCACAGCACTCCCGCTACTTTGTGCATGTGCATTGTTGTTTTCTGTATTTATTAATGATATTGATGATGGTATATCAGGCTTAACGATACGAAGGTCGGCACAGTTGTTAATGATACTAATGACAGTACGCTGCTGCAACAAGATCTAGAAAATTTGAGCAGATGGGCCGTGAGGTGGCAACTGAAGTTCATCATTGACAAATGTAAAGTACTGCATATGGGAAGCACAGTAACGTATCAATTAACATAATATACCCCAGTAACATAACATACCCCAGAGTAACATATCAACTGTCTGGGAGTACAGTGACAGTGGTTGAGAATGAAAAGGATCTGGAGGTAATTTGCAGGAAGATATGAAGTTTTCTGAGCAGTGCAGACGGTCTGCAAGAGTAGCTCTTGGTGCCTTATCAATGTTATACAGGAATTTTTCTAGCAGCAATAAGGAGGCGATTATCTCCTTGTATAAGTATACAAGGAGATAATTGCCTATAAGAGTACTGTATACAGGTCTGGAAGCCTCATTTTAAGAACTATTTAGAGTTGCTGGAATGAGTACAGAGAAGGGCAACAAGATTAGTGAAAGGAACAAAGGGTGGCTCTTATGAAGAAAGGCTTATATTTTGCAAATTACAGTGTCTGGAGACTAGACACCTGTGAAGTGATCTGATTGAGGTGTATAAAGCCTTGAATGCTTTGAGCATGCTCAATGCTGATGGGATTCTTCCTCTTGCTCAGAATAATCACCTGAGAGGGCATAAATTCAAATTGAGGAAAGATAGATGTAGGATAGATGTGCGGAAATTTGCCTTTAGCCAGTGGGTAGTTGATCGCTGGAACAAACTTCCATCTGTCATTGTAGAAGTTTTACTATTTATACTTTTACTATTTATAAAGCAATGGTCAGGCCATACCTTGAGTACTGTATACAGGTCTGGAGGCCTCATTTCAAGAAAGATATAGAGCTGCTGGAACGAGTACAGAGAAGGGCAACAAGATTAGTGAATGGAACAAAGGGTTGATCTTAGGAAGAAAGGCTTAAGTTTTGCAAATTACAGTGTCTGGAGACTAGGCACCGGCGAGGTGATCTGATAGAGGTGTATAAAGCCTTGAATGGTTTGAACATGCTCAATGCTGATGGGATTCTTCCTCTTGCTCAGAATAATCACCTGAGAGGGCATAAATTCAAATTGATGTAGGATAGATGTGCGAAAATTTGCCTTTAGCCAGTGGGTAATTGGTTGGTGGAATAGACTTCCAACCCTTGTTGTGGAAGTTGATAGCCTTAATAAATTTAAGGCTCAGCTGGACAGGTATTTCGAACGAACGGAGGGGTGAAGTTGCTGTTTTTTTTGGTTTTTTTTGGCTGATGCTGCATAAGCTTGCTTTCTTGCATCATATGCCTCTACTAATGCTAAAGTTGACAGCTTAAATAGATTCGAGGCAGAACTAGAGAAACATTTGGAGCGAGTGGATGGGTGAAATAAAAAGAGGTTTTTTTTTTTGGCTGATGCTATATATGCTTGCTTTCTTGCATCACGTGCCTTTACTAATGCTAAACATTGCTTTGCTGCTGTACTCTGGTGAGTATGGGCACACCCAGCATCCTAAGCAAAATATCATCATTCTTTTCTTTCTTGATGATTCTCTTGTACTTCAGACACACACACACTCTCTCTCTCTCTCTCTCTCTCTCTCTCTCTCTCTCTCTCTCTCTCTCTCTCTCTCTCTCTCTCTCTCTCTCGGTAATTCAGAAATTTCTTTTTTGGCTGGTGCAGCATAAGCCTCACCATAAGCCTCCATAAACCTCACATAAGCCTCCTTGCACCATACGGCTAATGATAATAATAATAATAATCATAGTCTGGGGTATGATTTCCATTTAAATGCGATTCAATTAATTAACAATGAAAATTAATAGGGTTAATAATTTTAATTGATTAATTTACTATACTATACAATACTATACTAAGCTAATGCAGTAATACATATTCCGCTATATAGTTATACATTAAACCTTATCTTTCAAATTTGAGATATACGTCATCAAGTTGCGCCATACCGTAATGATCGCAATGCTAACTTAGTTATATCCTTAGCTAAATACAAAAGATATATGCCAAAAAAGTGATTAAAACCTTCAAAATTTGTACCTACTAAATTATCCTGTTCTGAATTCGTGATTATTGGTTCTATGATTTTCACTAGCACCAAAATCAGAGTGGCCGTTATCTACTTCACTGTTAGAATTGCTTTTATTATTGGCAATACATTGGCACTTCTCCAATCCAAAGGAATTTCTCCTGACTCCAGTAATGTTCTCATAATTAACTTCATGATTCATTGCACTATTGCCACCTCTATCAAATCCATTAGGTATTCATCAATTCCAGGGTAGCTTACTTGCCTTAAATTCATATAAATTTCAATATCATTACTTTAATACTTCCCAGCTTCTGTTCCATTGTTCCCCTTGCTACAAAGGACCTTTCCTTTGTAAATATCAATGCAATGTACCTGTTCAATTCATCCACGTCAACTGGGTAGGACCATTCCTAAGGAATGGACCTGACCCACTGATGTGTCAGGATGAATTGTGCACCCTTCTTTTTTTTTTTTTTTTTTCATGTTGGCATCCATCCCCCTCTTTTTCTTACAATCACAAATAAAATCAACAAAATTATAAGATAGTAATATCACATACAAGGTAAAAAAAAAAAAAAAAAGAATCAACAGTTAAAATTTAAATGAAAAATTACATACAGTACTATTTTTTTTTTTCTATAACGTGGTTTTACAAGCTTTTATTGATGCAAATGCTGAAATAATATCATGCATATTAATTCTATCTAAAACATAATTTTTGATAGAACTTAATGCAAGATTAGTTAATCATTCCTGAAGCATAATGGAACAAAGGCAAATTTTAATAATTTTCAATTTAAAAAATGAGTGCTCTCCACAAAAATGGCAGCTATGCTTAAATCCAGCAAAGTGTAAGGTATTGCACCTGGGGCACAATAACCCCAAAATAACTTATACACTTGGTGGAGTTGAACTGAAGCCAGCAGTGGAGGAAAGGGACTTGAGTGTTACAATATGGTCAGATAACGTTCTCTGAGCATTGTAGACAGGTTGCAAGGAAAGTGCCGACCGGGCTAGCTGGGTGAGTAAAGTGCCTGCCTAGCAACCCAAAGGTCGCAAGTTCGAATCCCGCCTCGGGCTTGAATCAGAGTAGAAAATGCAAAAACCTTGGGAGGTGCAATATGACCATAGAAGCCGATGCGCCAACAACTAAAAAAAAAAAAAAAAAAAAAAAAAGAGCAAGGAAAGCCCATGGTGTCCTATCGATGATTTATCGAACAATTGCTAGTAGAGCTAAGGACGTCATAATCTCATTATATGAGGCTATTGTTAGACCACACTTGGAATACTGTGTTCAAGTATGGAAATTGCACCTAAAGAACCACATTGTGCTTCTTGAAAGGGTCCAAAGAAGGGGTAACTCGCCTGGTGAGATTGGTAAAAGGGCATCCATGTGAGGAAAGACTTCAAATATGTGGGTTGCAGAGCCTGGAAATTAGGCACCTTAGAGGAGACTTGATTGAGGTGTTTAAGGCTCTGAGAGTCATAAGTAAAATGAATGAGGATGAAATTTTCCCAGTTATAAATGATTCTAGAACTACGGGCCATATTTTAAAGTTATAGGGAGAGATGTTTAGACTGGATTGCAGGAAGTTTTATTTTAGCCAGCAAGTTATAAATTACCAGAATAAGTTACCTACAGGAGGAGGAAAATGCATAGGTTGTCGCTTTCCTTTTCTCTTATTATTTTTTTTTAATTTTCTTCTTTATTTTTTTTATTTATAAAATTTTATTTTATTTATTTATTTTTTTTTTTTTTGGCTGGGGCAAACCTGGGCTCCTTGCACCATGTGGCCGTTGCTAATACTAATAGGAGGAAGTGTTAGTAAGATGTTTAACACTATGAACAGATAAATTATTCCTATGTAGATATTGCATGAATTCCATTGGTATCATTTTTCTATTAGATGTATGAATTTTTAATTATTTTAATTCTTCACAATTTTTTACTGTTTATATCTGATTTGTTTTGTTGTTCATCTGATACAATACTGTTCTTTACAATGGTTAATCAAATATCTTTCCTCAATATCTGAATAAATATATAAAAAACTAAATAAATTACAATGTTCTTTTAATAATGAGAAACATCCTTCGACTGACTGTAAGGTTCTGTCTATAATGATGTAATAAAAGTTCATTTTAAAATTTTGTTTGTGTTCTTGTACTGGTTCATCATCATATTTGTAAGAAAGTTTCTTTTTTTTTTTTTAGGTGTCCAGCTCTTAACCTATGAACTGCAGGAAGTTTTGGATTGACATCAGTTACATCTGGTGCCTCCATAGCCAGGTGGGCAGGAGCAGCAGTGCGTAGCACATGCTTCTTGATTAGACCAGGGTTCGAGCCCGTGACCACCAAATACGGAGGATGCAGAAATGACCACCGCATATCCCTGGAGCAATATGGCCTTAGTTGCTAATGCTCCTAAAAAAAAAAACCAGTTCCATCTGCTAACTCCTTTGCTGTTTCTAAATATTTATTAAAACTCTCAATTTTTTTTGTTAAAATATGTAATCACATCATTTAAAATATCTACACATAATTACATATTAACTTTAGGGTTTTGTATAAGTTTACTTATGGAATTAATTGTGAAAAACACACCAGGCTAAATTATTAGAGAACAAGCAATTTAAATGTTTTAATTTTAAATCCTAAAAAAACTATGCTATGTGTTTTTGTTCACTGATCTATTGTGTCATTTGCTAAGTCTACCACACCATCGTAAACGTCCCCTAGCTGGAAATGCAAAGTAGTAATTGCTTTCATTTTGTTTTTCCCACAGGTATCACTTAAGAGTATTAATGTTAAATTTTCAACATTTTCTTAATATATCCAATCTATATGTAGAAGTTGCATGAAATACATAAATTTCCCAAACAATATTAGAAAAAAAATCAACTGTCTCGTGAGTAATTTTGGCTGTGTCATTTATCACTAAATTTAAAATGTGGGCCAAGTACTGTACAAACATGGCACAGAGATTTAAATTTAATATTCTTTTCCATAGATGTTTCCGTGCATGTTTGCCCTGGTTTGTAACTTGCCCCCTTATATCATGTATATCTAAATTAGGTGTTTCTAATTCTTTTAACAAAAACTTTAAAAACCTTCTCCCATTATATCTGTAATTGGGAAAATCCCAAAAAGTGTTCATATTTTTAAATAAGTATCACTAAATGACAAAAACCTAATAATCATGGTTAATTGTTTGACATGGCTAGCATCCAACGTAATCTTAAAAAAAAAATTATATTTTGCTATTTTTTTTTTTTTTTTTTTTACTAAACCTACAATCTATTTTCTTTGTTAGCCAGTAAAGATATTTCATTTTATAATTTATTATCTAAATAATGAGGTACGCAATGATTACTGGTCTTTGATGTAGCCGAGTAGTCATGAGCGAGTGTGCATAGCACACGTTCCTTGACTGGACCGGGGTTCAAGCCCATAACTACTAAATACGATAAATATTTGTATTGACGATTTATTGTAAACTCTACTGACTTGTTTGTCGTGCCGGAGTATAAACAGAAAATTTATTTATTTATTTATGAATATTTTTAATATGATTTGCAATAACACTATCAAATTTTGAAAGCATTTTGACAGCCTAAGGAATTGCTCTTTCAAATAATGTACTTGATGTAAGTAATTAAAATGTTAAGCCCTGTGTAGCTAAAAACTGAACAATACATATCATTTGTTCTGTTACTCCAAACCATTGATTTTTTTTTTTTTTTTGTAACTCAAAAATGTTGTTCAATTGTGCAAATTTTAACTAACCTCTTTTGTAGATCAGAGTATTTTTTGTAATTTGCTGAATGATATTTAGTCTGTTCATGCTTTCTTGGACTGTTTTGGAAGAGAGACAGCAGGAATTATAGAAGCCAATTCAGAAGAATAGTGCCCGTGGAAGTATCTACAGAAAAGGTATGCAACAGAAACAGAATGCCTGTGAGACAGAGTGGAGAGACTGTTAGAGATGAGTCATTAACTGGCCTAACTGCCTTCTTTTGAATGTAATCTAGAAACCTGAGAGAGGTTTGGGAGGCACCATAACAAATGTGGGAACAACATTCATGGTAGAGGGGCTTTGCGATTTGTACAGAGCGAAGAGCTGTTTGGAAAAAAAGTAACACTGTGAGCAAATGAGAAAACCAGTTTTTTAGATGCAGAGGAAGTAATATTTGAAATGTACTTATGCCAAGAGACAGATTAGAAGTCAAGGTAATCCCAATATATGACTTTGCTCAGAAATCAGAGTGTCATCGAAGATAAGCATAGGAGCAGAGGAACAATTTTTGGAGGAGATTAACATTACCAGAGGCATATGATGCAAGAAAGCAAGCTTATACAGCATCAGCCAAATAAAAAAGAAACTTCCTATACCCATCCATTCGCTCTAAAAGTATGTCTACTTCTTCCTTGAAAATATTTAAGCTATCAACTTCCACAATGACGCTGAAGTTTGTTCAGGCAATCAAGTATCCATCCTCAGATTTGTAATCTGAGCAAGAGGAAGTGCCCCATCAGCACTGAGCGTGCTCAAAACATTCAAGGCCTTATACACCTCAATCAGATAACCCACGGGTGGCTAGTCTCCAGACAGTGCAATTTACAAACCTTAACCCTTCCTTAGAAAGAACGCCCCTTTATTCCCCTCACGAGTCTTGTTAGCCTTCTCTGTTCTCGTTCTAGCAACTCTAGATCCTTCCTAAAATGAGGTATCTAAACCCTTTACGCAGTACTCAAGGTGTGGCCTCACCATTGCCTTAGACAAAAGGATAATCACTTAAGGGTGCTTTGGTAGTAGTAGCAGTGGCATGTGATGCAAGAAAGCAGTGTATGAGCTTATGCAGCATAAGACAAAAACAAAAAAAAAAAATTCACAACCATTCCCTCTAAATGTTTGTCGAGTTCCTCCTTGAATTTATTTAACCTATCAACTTCCACAATGACAGAAGAAAGTTTCTTTGAGCAATTAACCACCCGTTGGCTAAAGGCAAATTTCCACACATCTATTGTACATCTGTCTTTCCTTAATTTGAATTTATGTCCCCTTAGGTTCGTGATCTGAACAAGTGGAAGAATCCCATCAGAATTCAAAGTGCTCAACCCATTCAAGGCCTTATACACCACAATCAGATCACCGCACAGGTGCCTAGTCTCCAGCCATTGCAATTTGCAGAACTTAAGCCTCTCTTGGTAAGAGGATCCTTTCATTCCCCTCACCAATCTTGTTGCCCTTCTCTGTACACGTTTGAGCAAAGCTACATCCTTCCTAAAATGAGGCCTCCAGATCTGTAACCCAAGGCAGTACTCAAGGCATGGCCTGACCATTGCCTTATGCAGAGGGACAACTGCGTCCTTTTCCCTACTAGCAAAATTCCTATATATCATTGACAAAACCCCATGCCCTAACCTGGTAGCCTGTCTGCATTGCTCAGAAAACTTCATATCTGACTGCACAATTACTTCCAGGTCTTTTTCATTTTCTACCACCTTAAATGTAGTATGACACAGTTGGTACATTTCCCTGGGGTTGCTTCTACCCATATGCAGTACTTTGCATTTGTCAAGGTTAAACTTTAGTTGCCACTTCTCTGACCAAATTTTCTAGATCCTGTTGCAGTAGCACACTGCCATTACTGCCATAAAAGTGGACAAAACACTGAACCCTGTGGGACTCCACTAATAACATTAGTCCACGAAGAGCAGCACCCATTGATTACCACCCTTTGTCTTCTCCCACTCAACCATCCTTTTACCCATTGTAGCAATTTACCCATAATACCATTCTGCTCCAATTTGTACAGTAGCTTTCCATGTGCAACAATGTCAAAAGCTTTCCTGAAATCCAAGCATACGATATCAAAATTATTTTTTGCATCCAGTTCCACTGTAACCACATCATAATAACCAATCAAATTGTCAGACAAGACTATCCCTTAACAAACCCATGCTGTATCTGAATTATTGCTGCAGTCTTGTCTAGATAATCCTGCAATGCATCTTTAACCAGTGACTCGATTATTTTACCAAGAAAAGAAGTTAAACTAACAGGTCTGTAATTACTCACGTCACCCTTCGATCCCCTTTTGTGAGTTGGGGATACATTTGCACATCTCCAGTCCGTGGGGACATCCCCCCCCCAAGTTCAAGAAGCTCTCATAATTATGGTTAAGGGTTTGCTTACTTCCTTTGTTGTCTCCTTTAATATAACTGGATAGATCCCATCCATCCCAGGTGCCTTTCTTGTGTTTATCTCCAACAATTTCTCCTCCACTTTACTCTCGGTTATTACAAGATTCTCTAGCTTACTGCCAGAGTTGAATACACCTCTGGCATTTCCCACGCTGAATGACTCCTCATATGTGAATGTCGATGCAAAATATTCATTTAGTTTGTTAGCTACCTGAGCAGGATCATCAACAGTTGACACATCGATATCAAGTGGACCAATCTGATTCATCCCCTTCCTTCTAGAGATTACAAAAGTAAAGAACTCTTTGCTGTTTTTCTTTGCATCCCTTGCCAAAGATTTCTCGTAATCTGCCTTTGCCTGCCTAACCTCCTTTGTAACTTGGTTACTGATCAACTTGTATCTATCATAGGCTTCTATGTCACATGTTAATTTATATGTATCCCATGCATTTTTCTTCTCTGTAATAGGTCTCATTAGTTCATCTGACATCCATTTAGGCCTAAACCTTGAACAATATTTCTTAGTTGGTATGTAAAGCCTAGTAGCTTCCAAGATAAGTTCTTTGAATACTTCCCATTTTGAATTTGCTGTTGGTAATATCTTCAGTTGGTCCCACTGTAAAGAATTTAAATATTGTCTCATACCATCGTAGTCGCCTTTACGAAAGCAATAACCCTTCCCTTAACCCCTGATGGTAGTTACCTCTTTGAGTAAATCCCACTTCAGCACACTGTGATCACTGCCACCTAGTGGTTCCTTTATCTGCAGATTCTTAATGCATGAAGAATCACTACTGATAATCAGATCAAAAGTATTACTCCCTCTAGTTGCCTCCCGAACATGCTGATGTAGAAAACAATCATCCAATAAATCCACAAAAGCCTTGCTAGTGTGTGAGTGACCAACCCACAAATTCCAGTCAATATCTGGGAAGTTAAAATCCCCCATTATAAGACTCTTATGTACTAGCCCACTCTATTTCCCTGTAGTTTCTTATTATACTCATCAGAGTCATTAGGCCTATAGCATACTTCTACTCTCAATTTTGATCTCCCAATGCTTATGTCACACCAAACTGACGACACTGCACTGTCCAGCGATGTCGACTGGCTTCACTTCCTTGGATTTTGTGTTTCTTAACTAATAGCATAACCTCTCCTCCCTTCCTATCCTGTCTATCTTTTCTGTAGACGTTGTACTCCCCAAATTCCAGTTCTGCATTCCTTATATCTGTGTGACACCACGTCTCTGATATCCCAACAATATCTGCCATTGATGTTTTGAGCAATACCTCAAATTCATCAAATTTATTTCCAAAACTCTTAGCATTGGTGTACACGCAAGTATACATGCACCTGTTTCTATTCTTAGCTACCCTAACACAACCCATGTGTTTACTTGTACCGCAATGACTCCCAGCAGTCTCTGAAATATCCTGCATCTTGTTTTTCAGGCTTCTGCTCATTCTAATAGAAGCAGTGCAAGAATCTCTTTCACCTCTGCCAGTGGCTACTGTTACTTTGTCTCCCCCCAAGCTAGCAGTTTTCCTACCCACCTAACACTGCCTCGATAGCATCAGCAAATATTCTTGCACCCTTTCTATTTAAGTGTATCCCATCCCTGTAGAAGCAGTCTCTCCTGTTAACAAGTACAGTCCAGGCTGAAAAAAATTCAGCCTAGTCTCCAGCCTTGCACAATCTTTCCAGGGCCGAATTGATCAACAAGGCTCTCATCATATACTCCCTTCTATTGTGTCTGGCAGAATTGCAGACACTTTCAAATTCAACCCTAATTCACAGCTTTTTTCAACAGTGACCTGTACTTGTTAAGTAATTCTGCCGGTCTCCTACTCTTGATATCATTAATGCCAACGTGTACAACTATATCACCTTTTGTGCCCTTAATATTTGACAGGTGCTCTCAAAATATTCCAAAATGAGCATTTGCAACCTTTTTTGGTAAACACGACATTTATGGCCAAAATATCATCAGAAACCCTCAATTTGCTTCAGTTTATCATTTTAAATGGAAAACAAAATGAAAAATTCACCAGGTGCAAACCAATATTTAGTTCAACCATCTGGCCCTGATGACAGAAGCACACCGTCGAGGAATTGACAAGATCAATTTCTGAAGATAATCAACTGATAGTTTGTGGTTCCAAACAGGAATCATGAAGTTCACAAAGGTTCTTTGGTTTCTTTCTGGCAACTGTAGATGCCACACAATGCCAACAGTTCTCTAAGGCATTCAGATCCAGTCTGTTTCCTGACTAGCTAAGAGTTGTAATGGACCGTTCTTCCAACCATTTTTTCACCTGTAACAAATGTAAACTGTTGAACCTCTAAAGCAGAAATGAAGCTAAAGTAAATACAGAAGTGCCTACTTACACTTTTCGCCGAATGACAAGGAGCACAGTCGTCCTGAAAAATGCAGTTATTTGGTAAGTTGAAATGGTCTCTAATGGTTGGCAGCAATTTGCCTTCCAATATAGCCAGGTGGTATCCATTGACATTTACAGAACCGTTTATAAACTGCAGGTGACCTACACCATGATATGAAATGTACCCCCCGTATCATTTGGCTGGTAGGGAATTTCACTGTAGACACCATAGTCTGGATGGTATACTTCACCACATCTATGAAGAATCGTTTGTCTCCCATCAGTGCCATGCAGGTCGAACTTCTCATCCGAGAAAATAACTGACTTCCACTGCTTGGGAGTCCATTTGACATGCTCCTTCCACCAAATTAATCGGGCCTTTTTTATTTTTTGTGTGAGGAGGGGCTTCTTCTTAACGAAGACAGGCTACAAGTCTATTTTTGAAGCGGTGTCTTCTGACTGTTACTGCACTTGCTACCACTCTTGTATGTTTTTCCCATTCTCTTTTTAGCTCAGACAAAGAAGCTTTACAGTTTTTAAGGCATAAGTGCTTCAAAATGCTGTCCTGTTTTGGCATAGAGACTAGTTTGCGTCCGGTTCCTTTTTTCTTCACAGCAGAACCGGTATTCTTGAGTTTGGAAAGAAATCTACTCACTGTCGACGTAATATGATGGGAAGAACATCCTTTCTCAAGTAAAGCAACAATAGCACTCTTTCTTCATGGCGCCAACTGCACGTAATTCACCATCCTGACACAAGCAAGGAATGACCAACTCTTGCAGAGCGTGCTTATTTAGCTGAAAGTAACAGCTGATGCAATGTTACATCATCACCTCAGCAAGCCAATCTTATCTGATGCAATCTGTAAGAAATATTGCCATATACTTACATTATTCGGACGACAATTACAATTTGAAGGGGTGATGCACTTTCTTTGAACACCAATGTATTAAGAAAACAATATCTTTATTTCATAAAATGTTAGTATTGCTAACAGCGATAAAGTGATGCACAAGTAGATTTGTAATCAAGGAAGTGGAACATTTTACAAACCAGAACACTAATTAATAAAATATCTTATTTTAATAATCAAGTATGCATTAAAGTGTGTATGGAATTTTCAGGGCTGAAATTGGGTAACCTGAAATTACACGCCGGTGAGCTTCAGAGCACTGTGTGCAATGTATTTCTGCTCCAGATAAAATTTTTCACAATTAAAAAAAAAAAACAACAGATTTAGCATTAGTAGAGGCATTTGATGCAAGAAAGCAAGCTTATGCAGCATCAGCCAAAAAAAAAAAAAAAAACCCACTTCCACTTCACCCCTCTGTTCGTTCAAAATACCTGTCCAGCTGAGCCTTAAACTTATTTAGGCTATCAACCTCCACCACAAGGGATGGAAGTCTATTCCACCAACCAACCACCCGCTGGCTAAAGGCAAATTTCCGCACGTCTATCCTACATCTGTCTTTCCTCAATTTGAATTTATGCCCTCTCAGGTGATTTTTCTGAGCTAGAGGAAGAATCCCATCAGCATTGAGCATGCTTAAACCATTCAAGGCTTTATACACCTCTATCAGATCACCTCGCTGGTGCCTAGTCTCCAGACACTGTAATTTGCAAAACTTAAGCCTTTCTTCGTAAGAGCACCCCTTTGATCCATTCACTAATCTTGTTGCCCTTCTCTGTACTCGTTCCAGCAGCTCTACATCCTTCTTGAAATGAGGCCTCCAGACCTGTATACAGTACTCTAGGTGTGGCCTGACCATTGCCTTATACAATGGAATAATCACCTCCTTATCCCTGCTGGAAAAATTCCTGTTTATCATTGACAATACTCCACGAGCTACTCTTGCAGCCCG
The DNA here is from genome assembly GCF_048544385.1 of Mastigoproctus giganteus. Lineage (NCBI taxonomy): Eukaryota > Metazoa > Arthropoda > Arachnida > Uropygi > Thelyphonidae > Mastigoproctus > Mastigoproctus giganteus. Next base: position 876,096 of record NC_143588.1, read on the forward strand.
TCTGCACTGCTCAGAGAACTTCATATCTGCCTGCACAACCACCCCCAAGTCCTTTTCATTCTCCACCACTGTCAGTGTAGTACCGCAGAGTTGATACGTTGCTCTGGGGTTACTGTTTCCCATATGTAGTACTTTACATTTGTCAATGTTAAACTTCATTTGCCACCTCTCGGCCCATCTGCTCAACCTTTCCAGATCCTGTTGCAGCAGCATAGTGTCAGTAGTGTCCTTGACAACCCTGCCAACCTTTGTATCATCTGCAAACTTGGACATTAAGCTTGATATACCATCATCAATATCATTTATAAATACAGAAAACAATAATGGACCCAACACTGAGCCCTGAGGGACTCCACTAATAACATTAGTCCACGATGAGCAGTATCCATTGATTACCACTCTCTGTCTTCTCCCCCTCAACCACCCCTTTATTCATAGCAGCAATTTGCTTCCAATGTCACACTGCTCCAATTTGTGTAGCAGTCTTCCATGTGCAACAGTATCAAAAGCCTTTCTAAGATCCAAGTATATAATATCAAAGTTATTCCCTGCATCCAGTTCTTTTGTGACTGCATCATAGTATCCAATCAAGTTGGTCAGGCAAGACTTCCCCTTAACAAAACCATGCTGTGTCTGAGCTATAACTGAAGTCTTGTCTAAATGATCCTGCAGTGCTTCTTTAACCAGTGCCTCCATTAATTTTCCTGGAACAGAAGTTAAGCTCACAGGTCTATAATTACTTGTGTCAGCCTTTGATCCTCCTTTGTGAATTGGGGGTCACATTTGCACATTTCCAGTCTATGGGTACCCCCCCTGAGTCCAAGGAAGCTCTCATAATTATGGCTAAGGGTTTGCTTACTTCCTTTGCTGCCTCCTTTAATATAACTGGATAGATCCCATCCACCCCGGGTGCCTTTCTTGTGTTTATCTTCAACAGTTTCTCCTCCACTTTACTCCCAGTTATTTCAAGATTCTGTAGCTTACTGCTAGAGTCGAATACACCTCTGGCATTCCCCTCGCTGAATAACTCCTCATGTGTGAATGTCGATGCAAAATATTCATTTAGTTTGTTAGCTACGTGAACAGGATCATCAACAGTTGACCCATCAATATCAAGTGGACCAATCTGATTCATCCCCTTCCTTCTAGAGTTTACATAAGTAAAGAACTCTTTGCTGTTTTTCTTTGCATCCCTTGCCAAGGATTTCTCGTAATCTGCCTTCGCCTGCCTAACCTCCTTTGTAACTTGGTTGCATATCAACTTGTATCTATCATAGGCTTCTGTGTCATGTGTCAATTTGTAAGTATCCCATGCATTTTTCTTCTCTGCCATATGCCTCATTAGTTCATCTGACATCCATTTTGGCCTAAACCTTGAACAATATTTCTTAGTTGGTATGTAAAGCCTGGTAGCTTCCAAGATAAGTTCTTTGAATGCTTCCCATTTTGAATTTGCTGTTGGTAACATCATCAGTTGGTCCCACTGTATAGAATTTAAATACTGTCTCAGTCCATCGTAGTCGCCTTTACGGAAGCAATAACCCTTCCCTTTACCCCTAATGGTAGTTACCTCTTTGAGTAAATCCCACTTCAGCACACTGTGATCACTGCCACCTAGTGGTTCATTTATCTGCAGATTCTTAATGCATGAAAAATCACTGCTGATAATCAAATCAAGAGTATTACTCCCTCTAGTTGCCTCCCGAACATGCTGATGTAGAAAACAATCATCCAATAAATCCACAAAAGCCCTGCTAGTGCGTGAGTAACCAGCCCCCAAATTCCAGTCAATATCTGGGAAATTAAAATCTCCCATTATAAGACTCTCTGATTTACTGGCCCACTCTATTTCCCTGTACAGTTCCTTATTATACTCATCAGAGTCATTAGGCCTATAGCACACTCCTACTCTCAATTTTGATCTCCCAATGCTTATGTCACACCAAACTGACTCAACACTGCACTGTCCGGCGATGTCGACTGGCTTCACTTCCTTGGTTTTTATGTGTTTCTTAACTAATAGCATAACCCCTCCCCCCCTTCCTATCCTGTCTATCCTTTCTGTAGACGTTGTACTCCCCAAATTGCAGTTCTGCATCCCTTATATCTGTGTGACACCGCATCTCTGATATCCCAACAATATCTGCCTTTGATGTTTTGAGCAATACCTCAAATTCTTCAAATTTATTTACTAAACTCCTAGCATTGGTGTACACGCCTGCACCTGTTTCTACTTAGCTACCCTAACACAACCCATGTGTTTACTTGTACCGCAATGGCTCCCAGCAGTCTCTGAAATACCATGCATCTTGTTTTTCAGGCTTCTGCTCATTCTAATAGAAGCAGTGCAAGAATCTCTTTCACCTCTGCCAGTGGCTACTGTCAATCTATTGGTCTTTGTCTCCCCCCAAGCTAGCAGTTTTCCGACCCACCTAACACTGCCTCAATAGCATCAGCAAATATTCTTGCACCCTTTCTATTTAAGTGTATCCCATCCCTGTAGAAGCAATCTCTCCTGTTAACAAGTACAGTCCAGGCTGAAAAAAATTCTACCCCTTGAGCCTTGCACAATCTTTCCAGGGCCGAATTGATCGACAAGGCTCTCATCATATACTCCCTCCTATCGTGTCTGGGCAGAATTGCAGACAGTTTCAAATTCAACCCTAATTCTCGGCTTTATGATTCTATTCATAACTACACTTGCATTTTTCACTAGATTTTTGTTTAAAAGTTTTTTTTTTTTTTTTGTTGTTTGTTTCTTGCAAATAGTTAATACAATATATTTCCCCCTCTGTGCCTCCATAGCCAGGTGGGCAGGAGCAGCAGTGCGTAGCACACACTTCTTGATTAGACTGGGGTTCGAGCCCGTGACCACCAAATATGGAGGATGCAGAAAGGTCAGGGAATGACCACCGCATATCCCCGGAGCAATATGGCCTTAGTTGCTAATGCTCCTAAAAACCAAATAACAACATATTTCCCCACCCCACTGTTTCCTTTTTTTACATACAGTCTGATATTACATTAGCATTAGCAGGGCATATGATACAAGAAAGGAAGCTAGGCACCAGCGAAGTGATCTGAAAGAGGTGTATAAAGCCTTGTTTGAGCATGCTCAATGCCAATGGTATTTTTCCTCTTGCTCAGAATAATCACCTGAGAGGGCATAAATTTAGATTGAGGAAAGACAGATGTAGGATAGATATGCGGAAATTTGCCTTTAGCCAGCAGGTAATTGGTTGGTGGAACAGACTTCCATCCCTTGTTGTGGAAGTTGATAGCCTAAATAAATTTAAGGCTCAGCTGGACAGGTATTTCGAATGAACGGAAGGGTGAAATGGAAGTGGTTTTTTTTTTTTTTTTTTGGCTGATGCTGCATACGTTTGCTTTCTTGCATCATATGCCTCTACTAATGCTAATATAACATCAGCCAAAAAAAAAAAAAAGAAAAGAAAACACACCCTTCCCATTCCATCCATCCATTCACTCCAAATGTCTGTCTAGTTCTGCCTTGAACTTATTTAAGTTGCTGACCTTCGCTACAACAGATGGAAGCTTGTTCCAAGTGTCAACCACCCGCTAGCTAAAGGTGAATTTCCGCACATCTATTCTACAATTGTCTTTCCTCAATTTGAATTTATGTCCCATCAGATGAGTAATCTGAGCGAGAGGAAGAATTCCATTAGCATTGAGCTTGCTCAATCCATTCAAGGCCTTATACACCTCAATTAGATCACCTCCTAGGTGCCTAGTTTTCAGAAGCTGCAATTTTAAGAACTTAAGCCTTTCTTGGTAACCAACCCTTTGCTCCACTTGCCAATCTCATTGCTCTTCTTTGTACTCGTTCCAGCAGCTCTACATCTTTCCTAAAATGAGGCCTCCAGACCTGTATGCAGTACTCAAGGTGTGGCCTGATCTAAATGGGACCTAAATGATCTAAATGGGTGAGCATTCAAGGAATTAATCTCGGAAGCTACTAGGCTTTTCACACCAACTAAGAAATACTATTCAAGGTTTGAAAGAAGAAGTACACATACCAACTATAGGAAGAAACAGCTTACGTGAAACCAGTAATGAAAATGGGGAAAGGCTAATAGACTTTGCAAGAGGGAATGGCTTGAGCATCAGTAGCACAAATTTGCCACATAAGAATATCCACAAAGAAACTTGGATATCACCTGATGGTGTTACACGTAATCAGATAGATCACATCCTCATTAATACTCATCATACGTCAAATGTAATGGACGTGAAGAGTTACAGGGCAGCAGATTGCAACTCAGACCATTTTATGGTACGGTGCAGTCTGCAAAATAGGCTCTCAAAGGTATATAAAGGGAAAGGAGGGATAACAAAGAAAAGATATCAACACGATAAGCTTAAAGAAGATGAAGGTACTAGAGAAAGATTTAGAATGAAAATCGAGGAACAATTGGAGAAACACCAACAACAGGATGGCAAGCCCATCAATAAGAAGTGGGAAGATATTAAGGAAGCACTGAGTGTAGCAGCAGAAGAGGCACTTGGTGTGGAACAAAAAAGAGTGAGAAATGACTGGTTTGATCAAGACTCTGAGAAGAACAAAACCAAGCCAGGCAGAAAATGTTACTAGAAAGAATAGTGAGGGTTACATGGTTAAGAGCTGAAGCAAAGTAAGTATAATAGACAAAAGAAAAGAGAATGGGAAAAGAAAACAATAGAAAAAATGTAAGAACAATACAACAAAGGACAGATCAGGAATTTCTATAAAGTAGGAAACATAAAAAAAAAAGGGTTCCAGCCACATCTTAACCTGTGTAAGAATAAGAAAGGAGAAATAAAGATATAAAGAAGAAAAAACAAAATTTAGTTCAGAGTTAAACGTTTTGAATGTTGACTAGTTTATGTATTGTATATGCTCGGACTGATTGGGAAGAAAGAGGTGGAATTACAAATTCTAACTGTAAAGAACAGCATGTCCAGAGAAATATTTGCAGAAAAGACTGCAGCAGAAACTGAACTATGAATAATATGTGATTGAGAATGGAAATAAATTCTAAGAGATGGGCTATTAATTTATCTGACTTCCCTCTCTCAGATAGCTAAGACATGGGTATCCAATTTTTTTTTTTTCATTAAGGGCCAAAATCGATAAAATGTTGAAGGCTGCAGGGCAACCACAACAGTTTCTTATCACTAATTATGCATTTTTCAAAATAGACTTATCCACAGTGTAGCCAAGTGGTCAGGAGTGAGGGTGCAGAGATGCATTCATTTGAGTGATTGTGGTTCGTGCCCACACATTTACTGTTATGTTCTTGTATTCTCTTATTTTCTGAGATCTTCTGATATTATATCATCCTGGAGTATAAACAGAAAATTTATTTTTGGGGCCAGTTGCGGTCCAGTAGGTAGCATGTGGACAGACAAGTAAGGAAGAAAAGAGGATACAGAAGCACATGCTTAAAGAAAGTTGGGAGTTCAAACTCATATGCTACCACAAAAAATGCATGGCCCCTTATGACTATGGTGCTGAAAATCTGGCTGTCATTAATAATTCAGTATGTATGCAGTCAGGATGAATTTGTAGTCTCTTCTGGCCTTGACCATCTAGAGAACAAAGAGTAGTCTCTTCTGGCCTTGGCCATCTACAGAATAAACAGAAGTTTACTTTTTTTTTCACATTTAATGGTTAAATATGAAAGTCAGATATTGCCTAGCACAGATTTCAAAATGAATGAATGTATAGTTTTTTTTTTTTGTTTTTTTAAATTTCCTGTTTCATTTGTAATGATCAGGAGTGTCTCTTATTAATATTCAGATATAATCTGTCAGCATACTAGGATTCCAGCTTTTTTGGAACATTATCTTGATGAAAATATTCATGTTCATCACTGATATGTACAGTGGTATCTGGGAAAATGTGTAAATGGGAATGTAGGAAGTATATATGCAACAAACTTCCATCTGTCGTGGAAGTTGATAGGTTGAATAAATTTAAGGAGGAATGGACAGGCATTTGGAGGGAATGGTGTGATTTTTTTTTTTTTTTTTGGCTGATGCTGCATAAGCTCATACACATGCTTTCTTGCATCACATGTCACTACTACTACTACTACTACTGAAATTTTGATAGGCCTGTAAAAAATTCTCAATCAAAATTTTATAATTACCCTCCCAAAAGTATTCACAAAATTTCTTGAATGATTAGCATTTTTTAGCATTAGCATAGGCATATGATGCAAGAAAGCAAGCTTATGCAGCATCAGCCAAAAAAAAAAAAAAAAACCACTCCGATTTCACCACTCCGTTCGTTCAAAATACCTGTCCAGCTGAGCCTTAAATTTATTTAGGCTATCTCAACTTCCACAACTACCCACTGGCTTTCCAGCTAATTTCCAAGTTTCCAGTTACAAAAGATTTAACACATTTTCAAAATGTTCATCTTTCAATAACTTTTATCTGTGGACCAAAGAATACACTTTCTTTGATTTTGGAATTACTTTCCATGAGTGGAAACTTTAGTTTTAAATAGCTTGAAAGCCATCTCCATTCCTCTCCCTAGCTTTTACTAAATTATTCGTTACATCTAACTTTATGTGAGGTAGTGGAAAATATATTTGTTGATCAACTAGTGGGTTATAGATGATATTTTTCTTTCCATGTACAGGATCCACTTGAGGGGATCTTAGTTTCTATGAGTGGTTTTAGCTTGACTGCACTACTTGCATAAAAAGAAACAATATCCTGCAATACCTAGAAAAACTACAGGTACTTTGTTACCCTTCAACTACATTTTCAGCCATGAAAACATTTAAGTCAAAAAGCACAAACCTGCAAGATATGGAATGAGATCTCTTTGTCCATTCCAGAATTCAGTGACAGATTTAAGACGGATGTGGTCCTGGCAGAGGCTCCCATAACCTTGAGGCTTTAGAAAATCTGAGTTAGGAGCTGAAAGGGGGCCACAAAAAAAAAAATATATATATATATATATATATTTGTGTTAAAGGGGGCCACAAAAAAAAAAAAAAAATATATATATATATATATTTGTGTTTATATGACATGTAGAGAATTGCATGCCATGAATTTGCACTTGCAGCCCACAAGCCCTTCATTACAAAAGCAAACTCACTCAGTTTATTGGCATGGTGCATGTACAATGACCAGTTTTGTGAAATGGCAATACATGCCCTTACAGTCTGATGGCCATGTTTTGGTACGGAGGATGCATGGAAAACATATACAAATACCATCTACGGGTGTAATTTCTTGCTGATTCAAAAAGGATCTCTTTCTCATATTCTTGCACCGCATTATTGGCGCCTGCCAATCTGAATTCAAAGCTTTATTTGCTTCTCAATTATAGTGAATTTCCAATAGGACAAACAATAAGATTACTGAACCCACGTAATATAATATTTTATATGCTCCATAGTCCGGAATGAACACGGATGCATTAGAGCACTGTTTCAGTTCGTCACATTGGTGATGACACGTACGCAGTTTATTAAAAATAAGCATTCCGTTTCGTAAAATTTTGCATTTCGACCCCTTGTATGTACCCAAATAAAAAAAAAATAAAAAAAAACTTTATTCCTGTGGGTAGTTATTTGTTTTTTTTCTCGTTGATCTGACCTCATCTATCGCTTAACCAGTCCTTCAATATGTATTACATTGAATATAACCATTCGTTGAATTACGCAGTTAAGTGAAGAGAGGAGAGGGGGATTAAACTTAAATCTTTCGAGATAGGCTACTCTCGCCAATGCACCCAAAGGGCTCCAAGCACGTTTTATTGTTGCAAGCTTCTAAGCGCGATGGCCGTGTTTATTTAGAGGATCTCGTTTGGATACAGTGCCAAATATGCAAGATTGGCGCTACAGTGATCGAAATTGAAATTAAAATGAATCGAGTGAATTCAACAAAAATCGCTAATACTTTCTGCAATTGTAACAGAAAATGAAAGACGTATGGAGTGATTAACTACGTAGATATACGCTGTTAAAGCAACTTAAGGAGAATATTTAAGGGCTTAAAATGACATTTAAAACAACTGTTAACACAAGCGTATAGAACAAGAAGAAAAATTATACCGAGTTGAGTAAGATAACAAAAATATTTATGATGATGAATATACTGAATCAACTTCTCAAGGTGCTTTTGAATCGACCGAAGGAAAAAAAACAGGATCGAGTAGTTCCGTTGTTAATAATTTTGTGATTGGCAAATTAACCTGTTCAAGCATTTTTCTTGTTTTGCCTTTCGGAAAAAGTAAAACTGATTTAAAACCTGGTATTCTTGGGTACAGTTCGAGTAATGCTTGTGTTGGAACGCTGCAGTGACAAATATTGCATTTTCTTGAGGAAGCCCACTGAAAGTCACTTTACTGATCTTAGTTTTTAATGATCCATTATTTTATAAAAATGTATTAAACATTTTTATAACCTTCCTGTGGTTTTTAGATTTTGGTCTGCCGGCTTGCGAAAGCTCAAGTTAACATACCACGTCTCGCAATTCATTTGTGCAAAACTTACCTCTGTAGCTGCCTTACGCGACTTGACATTTAAAGCGGTGATCCAGGCATCAACTACCGGTGTAGTTACCGGCTGCATATAGATCCATGTAAACATGTTGTTCACCCACTGAACAACGTCTGGGTCATTACCTGTAGTTACAGGCACAGGTGCTTGAGAAGGTAAAGAGGCAGTGGTCCTTGTTACAACTGTTTTAGCTATTATGGTTTCTTTAGCATCATCGGTAGCAGCCGAGGCCAATTCGTCAGCTCTTGTCAATTTCGTATCATCCGATCCCGCAATATCTCCGTCCGCTGAACTTTCTTTTATACCATTAGCGATTTTATCCTTTCTTCTGCGCAATTGGGAAGCCACAATATTTCCAACGATATACACGATAAGGCCAAATAAAATCCACCCAAGCAACAATAAGTTTACAGTTTCGACCATCTCTTTCGATTCGCCGGCGTACACAAAATCCGACACCTGATCATCCATATTCCACAAGTTTTCGCGAATACGGCAAAAATTAGCTTTGCAAGGATGTCAAACCTTTATTATTATTTAACTCGGGCCAAAGCATACGATAGGCTACCGACACACCTATATGATTTCGATCGTAGCATGTACTTGCTACACTGCGATCGATTACTCAAACACAACCACAAGAAAACACATTGCTGTATAATCTACACTAACCAGCGGCTCACACCCACGAACGTTAAGTAAACCATGCTTCTTACCATAAGCACATTTTACAAAACAATAGAGGACGCTGCTGTCAAGTTATTTCAAACGAACTACGGCAACCATGACTTCACTGTATGCAGTTGCAATAAATTCAAACGTCACTTTAATAACACTGACTACATGCAGTATTGGAATGCACCGATAAAAGAAAGCATTACAGCAGGATCTCGATATGTGCGAGGCTTTGTACCCGAACCCTCTCATAAAAAGAAACCGCGTATAATGAATAACTAGTTAAATTGGGATGGGTTCCATAATCTACATGGAAGTGTTCTAGTCCAGATTTCAACACAGTTTTATTACATTGAAACCATTATTTTTTTTAATTTTATTACATACAAAATCAATATAACATTATTTATAAAATAACACATAAACCAAGATGTTATATATTTATCTGCGGACGGTAATTACCTGTTGGTAATTACCGTCCGCTCTCTCTCAGGGTAACTCAGGAATTTTTTTTTTCCGCTGGTGCAGCATAAGCCTCAGGCTTCCTTGCACCATGTAGCTAATAATAATAATAATAATAATAATAATATTAGATCTGCTTGGGTGGACGTTACCATGAAGGTGTTAGTAGACATTTTACATAGTTCGTGGCAGTGTTAGAGAGGCACCGGCAATATCATCAGGTTGGGTCAGGGAGAATGACATCAAGAGGACAGACATCACAGTGGGTGGCATAATGAAGGCTGCCCTAATCAAACAGCACTAGTAGTGTGAGGGCGTGGAAGATGGGGAAGCCCAGTTGGAGCGTTAGGAAGGATCAGATGGAACAGAGGATGCGTTAGGAATTGCATTAAGGTAGTCTGTTTTGCTATGAATTGCTATTTGACATAAATCTCCTTATAGGCTGCAAGAAGATTAGCTCATCTACACTTAAAAATGAAAGTTGTTATAGCCTTCCGTTATTATCATTTTATAATATGGGTTTTTTACTGTTATATATCGATTAAAACTCAATTACTCCTAACACTGCTTTATTCCCTCCCCTTTAACTACTTTAGCCAACATTTAGAAAATCCTGGGTCGACCACTGGATGTCCATGTCTATTGCTTCATATACAAGTTCTGGTGATTGTTTTGCATACAAGTTGGGTCTATTGCTTTTTTTGTGCAAGTAATTTGAACGAAAGTTTATTGTCGTTTTCGCAGACATCTCCTTCATTTCCAGGGCAATCTCCTGCTCCTTCTGTTCTTCTCCTTCTTGAGTCAAACCTCATTCAGCAAACTGCCCCGACATAATAAGAGGGAGTATATGATGAGATCTTTTTCAATCATTTCAGGCCTGAAGAGATTGTGAAAAGCTCATGGGTTAGAATTTCACAGTGTGGTCTGTGCTTGTTAACAGGACAGATTGCTTCCACAGGGTGGGATACACTTAAATAGAAAGGGTGCAAGAATATTTGCTAATGCCATCCACAGACTAATAGATTAACAGTAGCCGCAGGCAGAGGTGGAAGTGATTCTTGCACCGCTTCTTTTGGAGTCTCAGGCAGAGATAGCAAGTTTTCTCCCAAAAAACTGGGGTTTAAGTCCAGCAAAACAAGAAAATTCGGCCAGAGAACACACGCAATTACGGACAAAATACACATGGGTATATGAAATAACTTTCCGGATGACCCTAAAGTAATGTTTTTTTTTTTTTTTTTTTTTTTGTTTCTATTGGAATGAGCAGCAGCCTAGAAAGATAGTTGTAGGGATTTCAAGAACAGCAGGAAGTCATCATGGAATGACTCCCAGCAATACATGGCCTGTGTTCGGGTAAATAAGAGTAAGAATAGGTGCATGCATACTTGCAGATACACTAATGCCATGAGTATATTAAATAAACGATGAATTTGAAGTGCTGGTCAAGACATCAAAAGTGGATATTGTTGGGATAACACTGGCATGGTGTCATACAGTTGTAAGGAATGCTGAATTGGAATTTGGGGAGTATAATGTGTACAGAAGGACAGGAAAAGAGGAGGAATTATGCTGTTAGATAAGAAACACAAAATCTAAAAGAGTGCATCCAGTTGACAGTGCTATGTTGAATCGGGTTGGTGTGAAATGAGCACTGGGAAAACAAAATTGATGGTGGGAGTGTGTTATAAGCCTAATGACTCTGATGAGTAAATTGAACAACTATACGGAGAAATAGAGTGGGCCACTAAATCAGAATGTCTTATAATGGAGGATTTTAACTTTCTGGATATTGACTGCAACTTGTGTTTGACCACTCGCACACTAGCAAGACTTTTGTGGATTTGTTCAATGATTGTTTTCAACAGCAACGTGTTCGAGAGGCAACTAGAGGGTGTAATACTCAAGATCTGATTATCAGCAATGATTATTCGTGCATTAAGAATTTGCATATAAAGGAACCGCTAAGTGCCAGTGATCATAGTATATTGATGTGGAATTTACTTAGATATGTAACTACCATCGGGGTAAAGGTTGCGTTCGTAAAGGTGACTACAGTGGTCTGAGACAGATTTTAAATTCTATACAGTAACACCAACTGATGACAGAGGCGTAAGCAAGGGGGAACAGTGGGTACATATAGCCTCCTTAACCATGCGTAAAAGTGTTCCTAGGTCTATCTAAATAAATATCACTCAAAAACATGGTCGTCATATCCTCCGATACCATGATATCCGGGTACGGTACTGACTGATGATATTACCAAGAGCAAATTCTAATTGCTAAGCATTCAAGGAATTAATCTTGTAGGCTTTTTATGCCAACTGAAAAATACTGTTCAGATTTAGGCATGAATGGATGTGAGATAACACGGTTCAAATTTTGGGCTGAATGGATGTGAGATGATACTGTTCGAATTTAGGCCTGAATGGATGTGAGATGAACTAATGAGACTCGTGCCAGAGAAGAAAATGCATGGAATTCATATAAATTATCAGGCGACACAGAAGTCTATTGTAGATATAAGCTAGTCTCTAATCAAGTCACAAAGTGAGTTATGCAACGAAGGAAGATTATGAGAAAACAGCAAAGACTTCTTTACTTACATAAACTTTAGAAGGCAGTGGATGATTCAAATTGGTCCACTTCATATCGATGGTTCCGCTGTTGATGATCTTGCTTAGATAGCTGAAACACTGAAAGAGTATTTTGCATCTACATTCACACATGAGGAATTCTGCAAGAAATGGAGAACAGAAGCTTATTAAACTCTAACAGGGAGGTAAATGATTTTGTAATAAATGAGAGCAATGTAGAGGACAAATTGTTAAAGTTAAACATAAGAAAGGCACATGGGGTGGATGGGATCTATCCAGTTATGTTAAAGAGATATCAAAGGAAGTAATCAAACCCTTAGCCATAATTATAACACATACTTGGACTCAGGGAAGGTCCCCACCGACTGAAGATGTGCAAATGTATCTCCGATTCACAAAGGGTGATGGGGGAAATAATGGAATTGCAAGTTAAAAAGGTAATGCAGGATCATCTAGACAACGCTCCAGTAATAATTCAGACAGAGCATGGGTCTGTTCATGGGAAGTTTTGTCTGGCCAATTTGGTTGGATACTATGATGTGGTTACAAAGGAACTGCATGCAAAAAATAATTTTGATATCGTATGCTTGGATTTCAGGAAAGTTTTTGATACTGTTACACATGGAAGAGTACTATACAAATTAGAGCAGAATGGCATTAAAGGCAAGTTGCTGCAATGAATAAAAGAATGGCTGAGTGTGAGAAGACAGAGTGGTAATCAGTAGACACACACACTGCTCTTTGTGGCCTAATGTTATTACTGGACTCCCCCAGGATTCGGTGCTGGGCTCATTGTTGTTTTGTATATTTATTAATGATATTGACGAAGGTATATCAGCCTTTTTGTCGAAGTTTGCAGATGATACAAAGGTTGGCAGAGTTGTTAATGAAATTATGCTACTGCAACAAGATCTATAAAAGCTGGGCAGATGAGCTGAGAAGTGGCAACTGAAGATTAACATTGAAAAGTGAAAATTACTGAATATGGGTAGCAGTAATCCCAGAGAAATATAGCAACTGTGTGGTACTACAATCCGGGTAGAGGATAATGAAAAAGACCTGGGGGTAATTGTACGGTCAGATGTGAAATTTTCTGAGCAGTGCAAACAGGCTGCAAGAGCAGGCTTGGGGTCTTGTCAATGATATGCAGGAATTTTGCTAGCAGGGATAAGGAGGCGATTATCCCTTTGTATAAGACAATGGTCAGGCCAAAACGTTCAGGTCTGTAGGCCTCATTTTAGGGTAGAGTTACTAGATAGAGTACAGAGAAGGGTAACACGACTGTTGAGACGAACAAAGGGGTGCTCTTACCAAGAAAGGTATAAGTTCTGAAAATTGCAGCGTCTGGAGACTTGGCACCTGCTAGGTGATCTGACTGAGTTGTATTAGGCCTTGAATGTTTTGAGCAGGTTCAATGCTGAAGGGATTCTTCCTCTTGCGCAGACTACGAACCTGAGGGGGGCATAAACTCAAATTGATGAAAGACAGTTGTAGAGTATATGTGCGGAAATTTGTCTTTAGCCAGCGAGTAGCTGGCTAAAGGAACAAACTTCCATCTGTCGTTATGGAAATTGATAGCATAAATAAATTCAAGGAAGAAATGCACAAACGTTTGGCGCGAATGGATGGGTGAAATGGGAATTTTTTTTTGCTGTTACTATATAAGCTTGATTTCTTGCATCATATGCCTCCTCTTATGTTTATACTAGTTGGAATTCAATTCGTGAGATCACTTTAAACTGAAACTATCAGATCAAACAAATCTCTCAAGATATGGATCCATTTGTCCTGCTAAAACCTGTAAATTTCATCAAATATGGCATTTATTTTAGCCAATCAAGAAGTTGTTTAATATTTAATTATTTAGTTTAATAATTAAAGTTTTTTAATATTAATATGCTCTCCTTGGAAAGTCTAAATATTAAGCAATTTCATACTGCCCACCCTCAAAACTGTGATGATTTTAATCAGATTGGTCTATGATTCAACGAACTATGATTCAATCATTCTTTTTTTCTGTCTATCAGCTCGCACAACATCGAATAGGCCTTATTGACCACGACCATCAATGAGGCGTGGGCACCCGCCGTTAACCGTCGACTGCTGCTCTGTCAGCTATTTCTCAATTCTTGGAACACCTTAACTAAAACACGCGGCGAGCAGCCTGCAAGGTTCTCAGTTTCGGTAATACTACCACCCTTCAAACGGTACCTGACAATCATCCCGTTTCGATGTGCGTCAGTCACATCCCTTGCCGTGCCGATCAAGTATTTCATATGTACTGCATACCAAAAACCAGCAGTATCGCATTTACCGGTTCTCAAAGGGACACGTCTACCACCACAGAGGAAACAATAGCGGATTTCTAAAATATTGGAGAATCATTATATTTTGATAGAAGAGTGTATGCTTTGTCATTTCTATACACCCATCTTGAAATCAGTAATGTGTATATCAGTTATTGTGCATTGCTCATATCAGTTATGAGTGATATCCAATAACCAATAGGTAAAATATCACCACTGTAGCCCTTATGAGAAACCTTTCTCGATCAAAAATGACTAATCTAATATAATCTATAGAAACCACAGAATCATTTAGCGCAATTTTGAAATTGTATATTCTCTGTGACATTGAAATTGCAGCACCCCGGAGGAATCAAAGAGGATGCTGAGAGTAATAATAGCCAAGGAATTAAGGAGAACATTATGAAATTTGCAGATGCGATACTAATACGAGTATATGAACACATTTAATGACACAAAACGATGCCTACAACGAATAGATCAATAAGAAGTAAATCCAACATGATTACCGATACGTTGAGCAAAGCTACTCAGCATTGATTCATACAGGCGTTGAATAGCCCTGCTGTATTTCTCACCAAACCCTCTCTTGCACCTGGTCCCGCAGAACTTCCGTGGTCTGTGCTGGTTATGAGTGGCACTGCAGATAGCGTCCAATCGTAGCCCACATGCGCTTGATAGGAGGAAAAATCCGTGGACCTGGCCAAGAAGAAATCTTGTCATCACGACATGAAGACAAGATAGATAGAAGCCATAATTCAGCAGGAAATCCCCTGCTGAAAAATGGCATCAGGCACCTTACTAAGAAAAGGAAGAGGGACAGGTTCCAGATCCTTGGCAACGTAATCATGAGCAGTCAGATTATCATTTTCGTAAACCAACGACGGTCGACTATCAAAATTGATCCTTCTCCACATCCATGCTGTTAGTTAAGAAACACATAAAATCTAAGGAAATGCATCCAATTGAGGTTGGTGGACAATGCAACGTTGAGTCAGTTTGGTGTGACATAAGCACTGGGAAAAGGAAAACAAGAGTAGGTGTCTGTTATAGGCCTAATGAATCAGATGAGTATAATGAGCAATTGTGCAGAGCAATAGAGTGGGCCAGAAAATCAGAATGTCTTATAATGGTGGATTTTAACTTCCCAGATATTGACTGGAACTTGTAGCTTGGTCACTCGCACGCTAGCAAGACTTTTGTGGATTTATTGGATGACTGTTTTTTACAGCAAAATGTTCGAGAGGAGACAAAAGGGAGTAATACCCTTGATATGATAATCAGCAGTGATTATCCAAGCATTAAGAATTTGCAGATAAAGAAACAACTGGGTGACAGTGATCACAATGTGCTGATGTGGAATTTACTTAAAGAGGTAATTGCCATCAAGGCTAAAGGGAAGGGCTTTTGCTTCGAAAAGGTGACTACAGGGGCCTCAGACAGTTTTTAAATTCTATACAGTGGGATCAACTGATGACGTTACCAACATTGAATTGTAAATGGAAAGCCTTCAGGGACTTAATCTTAGAGGCTACTAGGCTTTTCATTCCAACTAAGAAATACTGTTGAAGGTTTAGACCTAAATGGATGTTAGATGAATTAATGAGGATCGCGGCAGAGAATAAAAATGTATGGGATATGAAAGGATGCAAAGAAAAATAGCAAGGAATTCTTTAATTATGTGAACTCTAGAAAGAAAGGGATGAATGAGATTGGACCAGTTAACATAGATGGGGTGACTATTGATGATTGTGCTCAGGTAGCTGATAAACTGAATAAGTATTTTCCATCTACATTCATGCATGAGGAGCTATTCAAGGAGGGGAATGCCAGAAGTTTATTAAACTCTAACAGGGAGCTAAGTTATTTTGTAATAACTGAGAGAAAAGTGGAGGAGAAATTGTTGAAGTTAAACATAAGGAAGGCACCTGGGGTGGATGGGTTCCATCCAGTCATATTTAAGGAGGCAGCAAAGGAAATAAGCAAACCCTTAGCCATGATTATGAGAGCTCCCTTGGACTCAGGGGAGGCCCCCATGGACTCGAGGCGTGCAAATGTAACACCAATTCATAAAGGGAGTTCATAAGGCGACAGAAATAACTATAGACCTATAGTATAACACGTGTTTTTGTGAAAATAATGAAGTCACTGGTTAAAGAAGCATTGCAAATCATCTCGACAAGACTCCGGTAATAATTAAAAACAGCATGGGTTTGTTAAAGGGAGGTCTTGTTTGACCAATTTTATTGGATAATATGATGTGGTCACAAAGGAACTGTCTGCAAAAAATAATATTGATATCATTTACTTGGATTTCAGGAAAACCTTTGATATAATTGCACATGGAAGACTGCTGTACAAATTGGAGCGATATGGCATCAAGGGTAAGTTGCTACAATGGATAAAGGGATGGTTGAGTGGGAGACCACAGAGAGTGGTAATCAATGGACACTGCTCTTCGTGGATGAATGTTATTAGTGAAGTTCCCCAGGGAACGGTACTGGATCCATTGTTGTTTTGTGTATTCATCAATGATATTGATGAAGGTATATCAGGCTTAATGTCCAAGTTTGCAGGTGATACAAAGGTTGGCAGGGTTGTTAACGACAGTAAAGACAGTATGCTAGTGCAACTGGATCGAGATAAGTTGGGAAAATGGGCTGAGAAGTGGCAACTGAAGTTTAACATTGACAAATGCAATGTATTGCATATGGGTAGCAATAACCCAAGAGAAACGTACCAACTGCCTGGTAGTACACTCAGGGAAGTGAAGAGTAAAAGGTCCTGGAGGGTAATTGCACAGTCAGATATGAATTTCGCTGATTAGTGTAGACGGGTTGCCAGTGCAGGTCATGGAGTCTTGTCAATGATATATAGAATTTTGCTAGCAGGAACACGGAAGTGATTATTCCGTTGTACAAAGAAATGGTCAGGCCACACCTTGAGCAATGTGTATTGGTCTGGAGCCCTCATTTTAGGAAGGATGTAGAGTTGCTAGAATGAGTACAAAGAAGGGCAACAAGATTGGTGAGGGGAAGAAATGGGTGCTCTTACCAAGAAAGGCTTAATTTCTGCAAATTGCAGCGCCTGGAGAGTAGGCACATGTGAAGTGATCTGATTGAGGTGTATAAGGCCCTGAATGCTGATGGGATTCTTCTTCTTCTTCCTCAGATTAAGAACCCGAGGGGGAATAAATTCAAATTGAGGAAAGTCAGTTGTACCATCGGTGTGCGGAAATTTGTCTTTAGCCATCGGGTTTATTGGTGTAACAGAATTCCATCTTTTGTTGTGCAAGTTGATAGCCTAAATAAATTTAAGGCTGAGCTGGACAGGCATTTGGAACTAATAGAGGGGTGAATTGAATGTTTTTTTTTTTTTTTGGCTGATGCTGTATAAGCTTGCTTTCTACTTTAGTAGAGGCATACGATTGAAGAACTCCAGCAGGTCGTGGACTATGGCTTTCACCAATAGTCCAAGGATCATTACGTTCACCACGTCGCCCACGACGCAACAAACGACTGAAAATCACTGAAATTCTTACGCCATCATTTTATCCCATGCGACCCTCGGACATCACCATTCAAGATGCATTTGATGGTGGCCAACGGTCAGGGTAGCCGGTGCAATGGCTGATATGTATGGTGAGCTCTTTCTAGTGGTTGGTGTGCATTGGTTCCACAAGGGGCTTAGAGGGGAACAGGTAACCTGTGTGTTACCAGACACTCAGTCTAAAACACTGATGGATCCAATATCTTTATATTACAGAAGATGAAGGAGAAGTCTGGTTGGCCTGCCTCCCTAAAATCCACTCATGCACAACTTCTCGATGATAAGCCCTGTTACGTCACTTAGGTGGCAACGAACGTGTAGAGTGGTTCCCTTCAAGACTCCTCGTCAGCATGAAGAGGAAAATACCAAACTCTCCAGTATATGAGAGCACGACAAAACAAATGGCCCTCAGTAACCAGCGGCTTTCACTCCCCCCTCTTACGGCAGCGAGAGGATCAGAGTGGAAGCAGAGGGTGCTAAGAATCTCTGGGTACAACCAGGCTGACATGCACGGAAACTGAACTTGGCCTGTTACAACGTAAGATCACTCATCGGTGAAGACAAGATATTAGAGCTGGAAAAGGAACTAGAAAATGTGAATTGGAATATCGTCGGTTTGGCTGAAACGAGAAGAAGAAATGAATGACTTATAAGTTTATCAAGTGGAATTCTGCTGTACACCAATGGAAACAGTGAAAGGAGTGAAGGTGTAGTTGGGTTTCTGGTCCATAAAGATTTAAAAAACAACATTTTGGAATTCAAAAGTACATCACCAAGGGTGTCAAGACTAATACTCAAGATTTCTAAGAGGTACAAACTAAAGGTTATAATGATTTATGCACCAACATCGAGCCATGATGATGAAGAGGTTGAAGAAATGTACACCGAAATTGAGAGTCTTCTAAACGAGCAGAAAACCCACTACCTACACTATTATTATGGGGGACTTCAATGCTAAGGTTGTAAAAAGACAAAACAGCTCAGAAACGGGAACTATAAGAAATTTTGGAATTGGTGAAAGAAATGAAAGAGGCGAACGACTAGTGGAATTGGCAGAATCTCAAGGATTGTCAGTAATGAACACTTTTTCAAGAAAAGAGTGAACAGAAAGTGGACATGGAAGAGTCCAAATTTATTAACAACTAATGAAATCGACTTCATCCTCACTAACAGAAGATATATTGGGAATGATGTTATCGTCCTGAATAAGGTAAATGTTGGAAGTGATCACAGATTGGTAAGATGTACACTTGATATAGATGTAGGAAAGGAAAGGAAAAAACTGACTCGAGTAAATAATACAAAGGTCTTTGAGATAACAGAAAAGGAGAAAAAGCAGTATGTACTGGAACTTAAGAACAAGTTTGAGCTTTTGCAGACTGCTCAGGACCAAGATATCGACGAGGAATATAACAACTTTCTGAAAGTGATAAAGCCCAAGAAACCTATAGGGAAAAAGAAATCCAAAGAAGAAAAAATTAGTCAAGAAACACTTGTTATGATGAACCGAAGGCGAAAAATAAAGAGCAGGATAAACACTGACAAGGAAAAAATTGAGTATACTGAGTTATACAAAGTCATTAAGAAGAGACTCAGAGAGGACATAAGAAGATTTAACACAAGAAAAGTAGAACAAGCATTAAAGGAAAACAAAGGATTTAAATCAGCAGCCATGAGCCGTAATACAGAAAGACTAATGATAGTGAAACTGAAGAATAGTGATGGTGTACCTATAAACAGCAGAGAAGGCATAATTCAAATAGCAGAAGACTACTATAGAGAACTATAGAAGAAGCGAGGAATCATGCCAGCAGTGGGGAAGATGGATTGCAAATTAGCAACACATACGACATACCCGATATTCTTCCTGATGAGGTAGAACAAGCATTGAAGAAAATGACGAACCAGAAAGACCCAGGAGAAGATGAAGTTACTGTAGAATTGTTAAAATTCGGAGGAAGAGACATCCAAAAACTGGCAAGGCTCTTTATAAAGTGCATTAGAAAAGGTGTGACGCCTAAGCAGTGGAATAATGCAAACATAGTTTTGCTGCATAAGAAAGGAGATAAATCAGAAATTGGAAATTATAGGATATCCCACATCTACAAGTTGTTCACAAGGGTCATTACTAACAGATTAGAAAGAATACTTGATGAGAATCAACCGAAAGAGCAAGCTGGCTTTAGGACAGGATTCTGAACTATGAATCACATTCACGTAATATCACAGCTAATGGAGAAAGCAAATGAATATAAAACACCATTATGCCTGGCATTTGCCGATTATGAAAAGGCATTTGATTCCATACAGTAAAAGGCAATGTTTCGGGCACTGGAAAGACAAGGCATAGATATTCCACATCTTATGATTTTGAAGAAAATATATGAGAATGCTACCTCCTTTATTAGACTAGACAAAGACAGTAGGAATTTTAAAATCGAGAAAGGAGTTCGACAAGGAGACACAATATCTCAGAAGCTGTTTACTGCTGCCCTTGAGGAAGCTTTCAGAAGATTAGACTGGTCGCAGAAAGGAGTCAATGTGAACGGAGTGTACCCAAACCATTTACGATTTGCAGATGATATTGTGGTCATAAGCCACGATCCCAAAGAATTAGAGGAAAATCTTAATCAGTTATGCAGCGTTAGTAAGGATTTTGGACTAAAGACGAATATGGCTAAAACAAAAGTAATTATGAACAAGTACGCCACCTGAATGGATATAATCATTGAAGGAGCAGTAATTGAAAAGGTGGAGTCATATACTTATCTGGGACAAGTCATCGGCTGTAATAATGATAAATGGCTGGAAGTCAAGAGAAGAATAAATTTTGGATGGATAGCATTCAGGAAATATAGTCACATACTGAAGAGCAATATCCCAGTTTGTCTGAAACGTAAAATAATGAATCAATGTATACTCCCCACCAATGTATACTTCCACCATCATGGAAGTGAAACTTGGGCACTCACCAAAAGAATGGAAGAGAAGCTGAGAACTACACAGCGAAGAATGGAACGAATTATATTGGGAATCAGACTGTTAGATAGGAAGAGAAACACATGAATTAGGCAGCAAACTCATGTAAAGGACATTCTTATCAAAACTAAAGAACTAAAATGGTCTTGGGCAGGACACGTAGCTCGAAGACATGATGACAGATGGACTAAGAAAATAACAGAATGGTACCCAAGAAGATCTAAAAGAAAACCTGGAAGACAAAGGCAGAGAAGGATAGATGAAATTCATGAATTTGTGGGTAGTAAATGGATGGCTAGTGCTCAAAACAGAAGGAACTGGAAAGTTGCTGGAGAGGCCTTCATCCTGCAGTGGATTCAAAATGGCTGATGATGATGGTTCCAGAAGTGATCTTGTGACAGCCACTGATGTCACAGCTCATTGGATGTTAGAAAGAATGGCTGTAGGTGCAGTGTAATCTTGCCGACAGATAAGACAATCCTCTGGTTCTGCAGTTCTTTGTCGTGCTCCGCTACCCATTCATTGAGCAGTAATACTTTCCCGCAGTCACTGCTTTCCAACGTTTCTGCACTGTTCTACACTCATGGACTACACGTTCTACTACAGACAAATCGAAATGAAGCCTCATGCAGACCGATAATTCGTCTTATGTCGATGTCGGTCAGTTGCTAATATGAGTGTCGAACGTGACGTTCGGCATTTCCTACGATCTACTTGTACTCTAAAACCAGTTTCTGTGAGACAGAAGCCTATTAATTGGTTCACACATCTGCGACACATTTTTATGTTCGCCGAAGGTCCGCCCACTGGTTATTTTAGTAATTTGTATATCTCATTTGCAACTTATCTGCTGCCTGCTAATTTTCATGCACTTGTGATTATTTCTTCTGGCTGCAATTTCAATGTCCGAGAGTGTACATAGACTTTAGCAAAGCATTCATCAACATAAGTGGTCATTATATAAGCTGGAACACATTGCAATTCAGCAATTGTCAGAAAGTGGTCTGCTTCGCCGTCGGCTCCTCTCTCTAAGGCCACGCTCGCCGCTGGCTACTTCTCCCCCCCCCCACTTGTGTTCTTGGGATAACCCGGGGTTTTTCTGTATTTGCCGTTCAGTTTTTCGCTGTCTTCGAGGACGCTGCTAATCCTTTAAATCGTAATTACCTATGGTTTCTGCAGCCATGAGCGAACCTACTATTTTCACAGGGTGTGGTTATCAAGTTGACTGTGTCCTCGTGTGCACTTCGTGCAAAGCCGTTCGCCTCTGTGGGCCATGTAGCCCATACGCTAATCTGAAAAGACTCGCAAAGAAAATTAAAAATTCTTGGAAATGTCAACTTTGCAAACAAGCAGAAAATGACTCGAGGAATATCGATGACACTTCACCTAACTTACAAACCGATCCGGAGTGCGTATCCCGTCGGGATTTTATTCAGCTACGTGATTCTGTAAACGAAATTCAGACCGCAATCTCTCAACTTTCTGCTGAGTTTACACAGTTAAAGGACTCAGGGCAACAGAAAACTGACATCACAGGTGCGAAACCTGACGAACTTCTAGAACTGAGGGTACCTGAACCCGGTGTGTCATATTGTGGAATCAAGGACGCAGTTGTTGAGATTACCGAGCGGCTGATCTCCAGATTTAATCAGCTTGAAAATAAATTATTAAACTTCAGGACACCCTCATCAGAAGCAATAGCGAAAATAGATCATGGAAATGAAATCTCAAAAGCACAACTGGCAGAGCTACAAGACGACATCACAGTGCTACACAAAGAAAACAAGGAGATGAAATTTATACTCCTTGATATCTATAATAAGATCGAACTGAGTAAGCTAGCAGATCCGAGCAAACTCACTAACCTTCTGAACTCAGACGAACTTCGTAGATTATATAAAAATTACCCAAAGGCCATTACAGTATCAGTCTGCCCCGAATGTAGAAAAAAATCAATCCCCAGTCCTCCATCAGAAGCTCCAGGTAGGAACGAATCTGAAAAACGGCTAAACACAGGATTTCGTCGAGCGCTATCTCCTCACTCCAGCCAGCTTCTAAAAACACATGGGAAAGGACAACAACCATCCACAAAAGCGCATCATTCACGTGCGCTCAAGAAGAACCTGAAAAGGGCAACTGATGTTAATCACCACTCAACAAAAGAGAGGTTTCCACAATTACAGAAGCAGGCTCCACCAACGGTCAATGGCACCGCATGTATAAACTCTCTTACTTGCAATAACGAATTCTCTACCTCTATGCCAATGAGGCAAAAGTCATCATTTCCACCTTCACATCCAACTCTTGGCAATGCCTGTCCTGTCATACCTCATTCGCAATTCTCATATTCACAAGGATTAAGTGTCGGAGCCTGGGATTAAGTGTCGGAGCGAATTCAATATTCGAACCAGCGGATTCCTCCACATTACAATTTCCACTCCCAGTTCACCCCACTGCATATCCATCCTATCCTATGCAACCAGAGGAAAGTATAAGTATGAACCTCAGAGTGAGCCAACGAACAAGTACGGCTTCACGTGAATGGCTTCGAATTGGCACATCGACCAACTCCAAACTGCAGCCTTCCCACACACCTCCCAGACGGCAGAAGTCCAGATCCTCTAGTGGACTTTTCGCATCTCGCTTAGCCCCAAATACCACAACAAACCATGTTGCTGAGGTTCTACGTGATCAACTAAACCTTCGACTAAAGGTGCAGCAACTTCACACCAGGAACCCCCGCTGCGCATCGTTCAGGGTTGAATGCGCACAGGACCTGTTCAATTTAATTGGAACCGAATCTATCTGGCCTATTGGCACCATTATTCGACCCTTCTATAATAGGAGAACCAGTCACCTTCCCCAACCTCCACTTCTGCACCAAAACGAAGTCTGCAACATCACTACCCACAGCTGACTGGACTTGTTCCCGAACAACTTCCAAAGATCTCAACAGTCCTCCTTTCGTACCACTGCTCTGCCAAACCCCACAGTTAAGGCACCACTCCGCCATGATAAGAGTATCCTGAGCCCCCTAGGTGATGGACCCCATAAAATACCAGTCCATATTTCGTCAGGACGTCGAGCCGTTCGCTTTCGAACACGCCAACTCAGAACACCTCCAATCAGGACGGAAGTTCGTCGAACACCTGTCATCAGGGTGTACTTCCAAAATATCAGGTCCATTAGGAACAAACTAGACTCAGCAGAACAGATATTCCTCTCCCAGGTCGCTGATGTGGTCTGCCTCGCAGAAACGTGGCTTCAACCTAATCAAGATACACTCTTCTGCTCAGCCATTGCTGGTTACAACGGATTGCTGGTTATTGCTGGTTAAATCCTGGATTGCTCCCTGGATGCTGTCTGCATCCAGGGAGCAATCTAGAGGCGGTGGAGTAGCCACACTGTACAACACCTCCCTATTCTCATATGAGAATTCGACCTCAACTACAACTGAAGATTTCGAAGCGATTATAGTCTCGCTACGCTTCCACTCCAGCCACATTGATATCGCATCTGTGTATATTCCCCCAGGGCCTACAATTGAAATTATTGAAGATTTAGGGAATTGGCTCTTAAACCATCTTCGTCCGTCTGCACAACGCCTTGTTTGTGGTGATTTTAACCTGCCTCCAAACCGACATCATCTCTTTATCAGGCTCTGCAAGTTCTTCGAATCCATCAACATGATATGGGTCAATGAGAACCCCACCAGGGGATTGAACCTACTGGATCTCGCTTTTGCTTCAACACCATGCACAGCTGAGGATGATCCCATCGCATTCTTCCTGTCTGATCACCAGCCCATAGTTTTGACATGGTCATTGCAGGTGCCAAACTTCAACATCCCTGACAACAAAATAGTCAAATACGTTTCAGCACCTAAATACCTTAATCCTCAACTCTGTGTAGAAGCAGCATCTTGCATTCCTTGGGATGTCCTCATTGACTGCGACCTCAGCCTTGCAGTGACACTCCTGTCTGACTGGATTAAATCCGTCACCGACTATGCTGCCAACAAACGAGTAACAGTAACTCCCCGTTCCAGATCGTGGTGGACTGCTGATCTTAACAACAGCTTCAAAATGAAACAAGTCTTACATAAGAAATGGAAGCATACGAATGACAGTAAAGACAGAATCGCCTTTTCCCGTGCCAGGGCCCACTTTAATCGAAGGAAAGCTGACGCAATCCAAGTGAACCTTAACCGCACTCTGAGGAAAGGAAAGCCATTCTATGCTGCTCCACATGGTGGATTCAATCACATGCTTGATCCTCAAGAATGGCTCAAATACATCGCCAGATTTTCAAATACAACCACAGTCCCATCTACAGTTGTCCAGCCTGCCTGACTATGAAAACCCTTCGGATGTCCTAGGGACTATCCTGATCACGGAACAGGAGCTCATACGTGCCATCAATTCCCTTCCCACAACAGCCACTGTTGGGGAGGATCGAATTCCACAATTTATGATCAAATGCTTAAGCACATTCATCATAGGCCCTCTTCTCTCGATCTACAACAGATGCCTCGCTGAGCATTATTTCCCACCCCAGTGGAATAAATACAGAGTGTACCCCATCCCCAAAAACCAATTTGCCACAAACGTCAGCCAGTTCAGACCCATATCAGTTGCCTCTTGTCTGTTAAAAACTCTTGAAAAGGCTTTGCTACCCACAATCACTCAACAAATCCTCCAGACGAAACCACCTGAAATCCACTATGCTATCGCAGGAAAATCATCAATCACTAACTTGGCAGCTACCACAGAACGCATTCTCTCAGCATTCGAACAAAGAGCTGAGCTAGCAACCACATACCTCGACTTAAGCGCAGCCTTTGATGCCGTGTCGATTCCGGCCTTGCTCCTCCTACTTAAGGAGAATTTTCACATTCGAGGTGATATGCTGTGCTTTTTGGAATCACTTCTCAGTCACAGAATACTTATTCTCCATCGGCAGCAACACAACCTATCCTGCGACATTACTGCTGGAGTACCGCAGGGGGGTGTCCTATCCGGTGTCCTGTTCACAGCTATCATCGTGCCCATTATTGCCTTAACGAATGGTCTCCTATGCTATGCCGATGACCTCAAACTGCTGACTCAAATTAACCCTGGCGACAACCCCGTTCAGCTCAGCAACAGGATCAATTCCCAACTTAAGGATCTAGAATTGTACCTGGCAAACTTCAATCTAAAAATCAACCCACTGAAGTCTGCTCAGGTTATATTCTCCCTTAAATCCATGCCGACAGTACTCAACGTTTCACTCGCAGGGGTACGAATACCAAACGTACCCTCGCACACAGACCTTGGCGTTCTGTTCGACCAAAAGATGTCCTTTGTCAACCAGATCGACAAACTCAGTACCAGATTTTCTCGTCTACGGTGGATCTCAAAGCAGCAGCTGCTACACGTCCGACATCCTGCCACTGTTAAAAGGTTCATCACCTCCACCGTCTACCCTGCCATTCTCTATGGTGCAGAAATATGGGCCTCTGCTGCACATACAAACCTTAAGCGGGTGTACACTGCTGAATACTGGCTACTGAAATGGGCGAATAACAAGCTTCGGCTACCTCCCGCTACCACAACTACCATGATGGCACAAGCACTCGACATCCCGAGGTTGAAGTTCCTGATCGTTGAAAAGAGGCTGGTCTTCACAGCCAAACTCATCTCAGGCCAAATATCATCTCCAAATATTTGGAATGCTTGCTCTTGGAGGATTCCACAGGCAAGCCTAAGGTTGGTACCAGCACTTGTGGCTCACCACAACAGGCTTGTACTCGCCGAAAGATTTCTGCCGAAGCAGATGCTCGCTGCCCTCAACCGTGTGGACGCCGACATCGACACCATAATAAGTAAAAAGAAGGACAGACACAACTTTATCAAAGCTCTTGAAATCTGAATCACTGCCAAGTTGTATTTGTTTTTCTTTATTTGTGTTCAGCTCCTTGTTTTTATGATGTATTTGTATTTCTTTTTGCATTTGTAATCTGTATTTTGTAGCCTTTTGTATGTGTTCGCTATATTTTGTAGCCATTTGAATTTGTACTTATGTTATCTATATGTGAACCCCTGGCGCTCGTCGCCGTGATGGGATATTGTGCTGTAATTCTACTTCACAATAAAGATTTATTTATTTATTTATTTATTTATTATGAACTTTCTTGTTTTGTGATGACTCTCCGCGCTTCAGGGGTCAATCCGACCACCCAGTTGGTCGAGCTGCCATCCTTGGTCCTGGTTTGATGTTTGGGCACTACTAAACGTTTGTAGTCTCCGTCGGGGAAGTCTTGTTGCAGATTTCGCATGAAGATTTCTTTACAGATTGTCTCCGGAGTCAGATTCGGGTCTACCACCAAATATGATGACTGAGGGACCTTTTACTTTAGGAGTTTCCGCCATGAGACCGATTGTAGGGATCTTGGTGTTGTTGATAATCAATTTAGCGTCATCTTTATTTTCCGTTTCGATTATCACACCAGTGTTTCTAGTTTTCCGTATGGAGCGGATTCTGGCTGTTTTAAATTCCTGCGTTAGCGAGTCAATAACCTGTTTTTTTTTTTGACTTCTTCACTTGTTTTCAGCGTATCTGAGTTGGTCGGTTTGAGTAGCACGAGATGTGGGGTGGGGAGCAGCGTCTTCCTAGTTGCTGATTTTGTAGTTGTAGTGGTCATCGTATCGGCAGCAGTGGCGCCTTTATGCCTCAGCGCTTCAGAATATGTCGGGGCGCGCTGTCGCACTTGACTTGCCCCGCATTCTATGTAAGCATGAAGTCGAGTGGTGGCTCGCTCACTTTCAAGGTACTGGTCATGTAGTATTGTTTCCATCTTGTGGTAAATTGTTACAATTTGAGATCTAAGTCCGGAGGACACTCTGTTTGAATTCTCCTTAAATATATTTTCTAATGCTGTTTTAAGGATTAGAAAATATATTTATGCATTATGAACTTATGGGCAAGACCTGAATTAGACTGAGGAAGGGCTGAAGGACAGAAGGCAGAGAGTTCTTATAAACGGTCTGTCTTTCAGAGTGAGCCACATCTATAAGTCACCAGAATTGGCTTTATGCAATGTGCACACAGGGCATTCACCAGAGGTCCGCATACCCTAAGTGTTAGTTGTTACATGTGTTATGCACTAAAGCAACTAAGACCACGAGATGTCAGAATATTGTGTCTATAACTGCAAGTAATCTTTGATTGGTGTTTATTAATTGGATGAAAACCCCGATTTTCTGGAACTAAAAACCATGCTAACTGTTTTCGAGCCAAACTAGCTCGGCCACGTTGTGATAAAAAAGCATCAAAATTCTTAACCTTTATTGGATTTGTACCCATGCCTTTTTCCACAGGGTGTAGAGGAGACACAGTCTCTAGGATAAGCGGCCATGAAGGATGAGACTGTGGTTTACAGTACATATCCTAGAGCTGCACTGTAAACTGAGCTCCCTCAAGGTCACACTTCGGCTAACAACCGCAAAACAGAAAAGCACAGAATCGTGGCTCACCTGCTACAGCTGTGGCAGGACAGATGGACAGCATCAAACAAAGGCGAAGTGACGAAGATATTCATACCACTGGTTGCCAAGACGTATCCAAAAGCCCTTCCCCCCCGTGGTTTAACCGGGGGTTAAATGGAACCTGCTTACTAACGGGCCGCCGACCGGGTTAGCCAGGTGGGTAAAGTGCCTGCCTGGCAACCCAAAGTAAAGTGTAAAGTGTAAAGTGTGTTTAGGGTCAAACGGCACCAGGGGTTTCCCCCATCTCCGCGTTGCTTTCATTGTGGATGAACCAGTTCGCTGGGAAATGCCAGAGATTTAAAAGTGCATGGATATTGTATATGTGTAGTGTCATGTACCGTTGTTCATCTGGTCGTTTAGTCGCTGGACCCCTACTGAGGCCCAACGTTGCCCCACTTTCGCCCCGTGGAGGCAGACCAAGAAACACCAGTAGACTAAGATTTACTCTGGCAGGTCCTGCTGCTTAATTTCCTGAGATTTCGGCGGCTAGGACCTTTAAAAAAAAAAGAGAAAAAAATATATATATAATATATATATATATATATTTGGTAAATTCGATGAGGAATAACGCTAAATTTTGAAAGGCCGAATGTATGGGCGAAAAACGTAATTTGGAGATGATTAAATCAATTCCGAAGTGTAGGGCATTCGCTTGCATATGTGTGGGTTGAGTGGGTGGGAAGACTGAAGCCTGGGGGGAGAAAAGACAGAAGTATGGAGTCGAGAGAGGAGGCAACCCCAAGTCACAGTGGGGCATGCCCATGCCCCACCAGAAGGGAAAGTGGGAATGGCAAGGAGGGGAGGAGACAGTAAGACCGTCTCCTCTTCCCCCCCACCGGGGATAGGGATATTAAAGATGAAGGAGGTTAAGGCGCCCTCTTCAAGTCGCCAAATGGCGTTTGGCAGCTGTGCTGCGTTAAGTCTCTTTTCTTCAATGTCGAGTCGATTTCAGTCCAGTCACTCATGTGGTAAGCCCCCGTCCTCGTGTTTTTCACTTTCTTGTCTCAGATTTTTCTCTGTAGTCACTCCATTGGATGGTATTTTATGGTCTTGTACAGTTTAACTTGTGGTGGTCTTTCGTCAGACACGATTTATGGTAGTTAGCAGTTTTCTCCTCTCGAAGAGGTCCTGGGCATATTGAGAAAGTGCTCTGTATTCCTCTTCTGTGTCAATGAAGTGGGATTCCAGTCCTTTCGGAAGGTAGTGTATCTTTGTGATCAGGATGCCTCTGAGATCTTCGTATTCTGGGCAGTCGTAGACCACGTGATTCCAGTTCTCGACCTCCCCACACGTGCAGGTGGGGTCCTCAACAAGGCCGAACCCGAGCAGCTTCTCCTTAAAGGGGCCATGACCAGTAAGGAGCGAAGTCAAGTGCTTCCTCGGAAAGTACCAGGCCGGTTGCTTGGGGTAAATTTTGCTGAGGTCGGGGAGGAATTTTCTTGGGATTTCTCCTTTTGTTGTATCGGTCCATCTTTGTTGCGAGTTTGTAGAGAGTAAGTTTAGGGTTTATATGACTCTGGACAGTCTGGTTTTTTGTTAGGATTTTTAAGTAACAACTTGGTGTTTGCTGTTTTCCCGAAGTAGGTAGGCCTGTAATCGGACTTTTTCTGTTTTAGTACTACTCGCTGGGTCAATTATGAAATCCTGGAAGGTGGCAGCAACCCCCCTGGTGTGCAGGAAGAGCAAGCCAGCTTTTACAGTCTTCAAATCGAGGTGGTGCGCTCCTGCAAGCACCTGCAACGCCGGTGTGCTTACTGTTCTGCATGCTCGGAGATGGGGGAACCCCCTGGTGCCGCTTGACCCTAAACACACTTTACACTTTACACTTTACACTTTGTTCTGCATGCTCGTGTGGTTGTTAATAAAATGGTCTTTTGTATCATATCCAGAGATCTCCTATTGACTGCAAGCGTCGTTTTGCTGTACCACACTGCAGCAGCATAAGTTATCGCAGGGATGAAGGTTGCCTTATAATACAACATTAGTGCTATATTTTTTAATCCCCAGTCTTTTCTCGTAACCCTCGCACCAGTGCCGAGTAACGTCTTATCTTGGTCCTTATATATTGTAGGTGAGGTTGAAAGGATAAGTTTGTGTCTAGGATTACTCCTAGATATTTCATTTGGTTGGCAAGTTTAATGGTCACACCTTCTATTTTAATTTGGGGTTGGCGCCGTATTTGCAGGGTTCCTTTTAGTAGAATAGATGGGGTTTTTGTCGGCGAAATTTTTAACTGGTTTCTTATAGCCCAGTTTTGTATTTTCTGAAGAGCTTGGTTTGCAGTGGTTTCCAGTTGGGCTCTTGAGTCAGCCTCAATGGTAAGAATAAGGTCGTCCGCAAACGCCTGGGCCCCAATCAGCCCCAAGTCCAGGTTCAGGAGCTCGTCGAGGACCATGTTCCAAAGGAGTGGCCCCAAGACAGACCCCTGCGGGCAGCCCCTGTGTACAGATCTTGTGACTTTTTGGTAGTTGGCATTTATTTCTACTTTCCTGCAAGATAGGTAGTCCTCTATTGCCTTATAAAATTGATGGGGACTGCAGCCACCCTTAGTCTGCCCAGGACGCTCGGCCACCATAGTGAGTCGAACGGCCCGGTAAAATCAATTTAAATGACTAATATGTATTTTTTTCTGCATTCCTGTGCCTTCTGAAGCAAGTTTCCAAGTGCATCCACTGTGGAGGAACCCGGCTTAAATCCGATCTGATTCCTAGCCGCCCGGTTTGTCCTCTCATAGTGGTTTTTGATTCGCTTGTGCAGCAGTCTGTCATATAGTTTGCTGACCACTGAGAGCAGTGCGATAGGTTTATATGACTCTGGGCAGTCCGGTTTTTTGTTAGGATTTTAAGTAACAACTTGGTGTTTGCTGTTTTCCATGCTGTGGGGAATTTGCCTGTTTCCAGGCGCCTGTTGTAGAGAGTAAGTAGTAAGTGCGGTGCAAATTCTGCAGTTTTCTTCAAGATCTCTGGTTCAATCATGTCCAGTCCTGGGCATTTGCGATTTCTGATCTTGGTGGCAGCCTCACTGAGCTCCTCTAGGGTGAAGGGGGGTTCGATTGCCGAGGTGGTATAGTTTGCATTGTCCTTGCAAATTTCGTGTTGTTCTTGCATGGTTAATAAAGGATCTTAATAGTAGCGAGTGCGGACGCAAACTCTGTGTGCTCCGTGTTTTCATTTAATAGTGAAAGAAATTCTCTATGAACACTTCCATGTGTAGTATCTACATGATCCTAAGGATACCAGTTACATAGTGATACTCTTCGTTGAGCTGTGCCTTAATCAGGTAATTATATATTAATATTTTTATATTAATAGTAATTGTACTATGGACACTGGCCATAAAACTGCTTGACCTTGTTTCAAGGTTATCGTTGATCCTGCATTGAATAGAGCTATTTGACCAGTTAGCCGCAGGAGTTTAAAACGGCCGCTACCCTTCCTCAGGGACTCTTTTAATCTTTTAATTCAGCAATTACAGGAAGCTGCTTGCTAACGGCAATGATGACTAAGAACACAACACTCACAGTAACTGCTGGGACATATGACCTCTGTCATACCTCTGCCGACGAAACCTTAATCTGCAGCAAATCAAAGCACAGAATATGCCTGTTATGCTCGGGGTATTCAAGCCTCTCTCGCTTGTCACTGAACAAAAGGAAAGGGTTTCTGGGAAAATGTTGTGTAAAGGAAAAACAAATAGGAACCAAAGCAACGGCCACTAGGGAGAATGATACCCCCCCCTCCGCGAAGAGAATACAATGCATCCGTAGAAATACTTACTACTTTGAAAGAGGGCAATTCCGTAACCCCTCATCGTTTCACTGATATGCAAAACAATGAATTGCAGAATAAAGAAAGTAATTTGGATCAGGAAGGAAGACCTCATTTGGAATATGAGCGAGACCGGACAAATGCCCCACCCAGCGATGGTAAGGGAAAAGCCATGAGCTCACAAACGGAGCCTGACACCGCTATTATAAACAAATCGTGTTGTTGTTATATCTGTCCTGACAACTGCCAAAATGCCGGTCGAACGTGCTCCGTACACGCAGATCCCCGTGATGCAGAGAGTGAACAGACACACACCTCACATCTCAGCAACCTGAATAGCCTTAGCAGCGTAATAGCGGAAGCATTTACGCAATTTGTTTACCCTGCTGCTATGCAGGCTGAAGAGCACATGCACAATTTAGAGGAGAAATTTCCAAAAATTTATGAATGTTTATCCACTCTACTCAGTATAAACCAGGAGCTTCGCGCACAGAACGAGGAAATTAGAAAGGAAATGAGCGCATTGAAAAACGAGATGATAGATCTGAAGAGTAACGTTATGCTTTCTGACAGATCCGCATTGAGATCATTTCTGCGGGTTCCTGAGACCTCAAAACCAGCTAGCAGAGATATTGACACTGTATCTCCTCAAATGGGAAAAGATTATGTTGAAAGCGTATCCTTCCCGACAACTAGCTCTGGCGTTGAAGCGGAAAACCGACCAAAAGGCGCAGTCGCTAACACGCCGCCTATTACTGTCTATGAGCGTAATAGAGGAACAAGATATTGCAGTGAACACCCTTCTGAGAAAGCTAAATCATATTCAAATGTGCTCAAGCTAAACCTCCCCAAGAAAACAAACGGTGTTCATGTGCCACCCGACCAAGTAAGTCCTGATCAGTACAGAAACCAAAATTCCACATCACACACCCTTGAACTGCACGCAGGAATTCACTCGTCACTTAGTCCTAAAAAACCCGAACCACTACCAGGTCTGCCACCAACTTGGTATTCGGTGCCAAACCAGAAATTGCCCAGACTACCAATCAAAACAGTTCGAATAGGAATAAAAACACTTGGACGGGAACTGCACTAAATTCGAAGCTTCAGCCTTCAAACCGGTTGGCTCATCACCCCGACTCTCCCCAAGCAGTTTATTTGTGTCGCGTTTGGCCCCTAACACGTCAGCAGAACTCGTCACTGATGTACTGTTTGAGGAACTCCAGTTGGATTTAAAGATTCAGAAATTGAACTCTCGTAGCACATCTTATGCTTCTTTTCGCATCTATTGTGACAGAAGCCAGTTTGAAAGGATTGGAACGTGCACCAAATGGCCCCTCGGCACCATCATCAGACCATTTTATGAAACACGAAGCAGAAATGAAGCGATACCCTCAAGTACCCCTGAGAGGCGTCCACAACAGTCCAGATTCTGACTAGACGATGTATTTCTATTCCCAACTAACAACCGAGCTGCTCTATATGGGATCGGCCATAGCAAAAAGGTAATTCCATATTTCGCCCTTAACACACCTACGGAAAAGAGACTCTCAACGGTGATAGAAAACTACTCAAAATCTCCGTCATCTCTACCTCTGAATTTTACGATCCCTGTCATGGTTTCAACACATCGAAAACCAGCAAGGCGTCACAGACGGACCAGACAGTGTACATCCCTCGTCAAGGTCAGGAGAACAGCTTCATTCCAACTCCTATTTCAAAATGTGCGATCCATGAGGAACAAACTGAATGAAGTTGAGGAGCTCTTGCTGTCCCGTTCAATGGATGTAGTTTGCTTTGCAGAAACATGGCTTGATCCCAGTGAAGAAACACTTTCTTCTACTTGGCCTGCAGGATATCAGATGGTGTGTACGTCTAGAGAAAACCGCAGGGGAGGAGGAGTAGCAATTTTGTTCAATGAGCAGGTATTTTCTATCCTCCACTCAGTATCGAGCCAGTCCGATTCTTTCGAGGCAGTTCTAGTCACACTAAAACCTAAAAACAACAACAGCCAGAACGTTTCTCTCGACATTGCCGCAGTGTATATCCCACCAGTTCCAGACCCACAAGTAGTTGATGAACTCCTCAATTGGCTGATTAACCATCTCCATTCATCACTGAAGCATATCGTGTGTGGGGATTTCAATCTCCCAAATACCCTGGGGAGCCTCAAGAGAAGACTGAGTCAGCATTTAGACATATTAGGTCTTAAACAGGTGAGCACACCACCCACGAGGGGTGAAAGCACATTGGACCTCGCGTTCGCGTCAGCAAATTGTGTGGCTAATCAAAACCCGACAAGCAACCTACAGTCTGATCATAACCCCATCATTCTCTCTGTGCAAACAGAAATACCCATCACTTCTGGCAGGAGGAAAGTCACAGCCAAAACTATTACAGCGCCCAAATACCTTGATCCTGAAAGGTGTGTTTATGCAGCCCAGGCAATTCCATGGGATGTCCTTGAGGAATGCGACCCTGAATTCTGAATTGACCTAATGACAAGATGGATAGCCACTGTCTCTCTCTATGCTGCAACAAAGAAGCTAACCATTACAGAGCATTCAAGGGCCTGGTGGAGTCGAAAAGTCTCTGAAAGCTTCCACGTCAAACAGAACATGCACAAGCGGTGGAAAAACTCCGGCTCACCCTCGGACAGAACTGCATTCTCCCGAGCCAGGGCTCTTTTCATTACGAATAAGAGGGAGGCAATAAAACTTCACCTAGAGGCTACCATAAATAAAGGGAAGCCCTTCCATAGAAGCAAATCAGAGGACGCCATTCACTCACTCAATCTGAGCAGTTGGCTCGACCACATAACTAGGTTTGCGGTTCAGCCAGAATCCATCACACCAATGGAAGTACCAATCAATCCGATTTCAACCGACCTCTTAAATTCAGTTCAACTCACCAAATATCAACTGATTGATGCAATAAACAGTTTAGCACCTACGGCCGCATCCGGCGCAGACGGGATTCCTCAGTTTATGCTGAAATGCCTGAGTACATTTATTGTTGATCCCATTCTGTCATTATTCAACAAAATCCTTCATCAAAAATTCTTCCCTCCTATGTGGCATGTCTATCTAGTAAGACCGCTGCCAAAAATACGCTCCTTCTCAGCCCAGTCACTTCCGTCCTATTTCTTCTGCATCAAGCCTACTAAAGGTATTTGAGAAATCTCTTCTGAAAACGTTAACCACACAAATAATGCCACATAGCCACCGCAGATCCACTATGCCACCCGGTCAAGATCCACCGCTACAAATCTAGTCAGTACCACTACCACGATCCTCGAAGCATTTGAGCACGGTTCGGAAATCACCGTTACTTATATCGACATCCAGGCAGCATTTGATTCCGTATCCGTTCACGCGTTGATAAGGCTATTACGTGAGTATTACTTCATTGGCGGAGACGTGCTCTGGTTCATTCAGTCAATGCTTGAGAATAGAACGATTATTGTTCGCGATGCCAATCGACGCTACACCAGAAATATTACAACTGGAGTCCCACAAGGTGGGATCCTCTCTGGTATTTTGTTCTCAGCCGTTCTTCTGCCTTTCGTGACGGGCCGAACTGATATTATCACCTTCGCCGATGATATAAAGCTGTTCACTGTAATCAACCCCGGAGACACTGCTGACTACACAAATGTAGTAATCGAACATAAAATCCAGAACCTCGAGGCCTTCCTCTCCGGTTTCGGCTTTCACATCAATCCTGAGAAGTCGAAACAGCTCACTTTCTCGCTCAAACGGAACCCAACGATGGTGCAACCCAATATAAGAGGATCCGCGATTTCTGCTGTGCAGCAACACACCGATCTGGGCGTTATTTTTGACCAGAAGCTCTCCTTTATACCACACATAGACCACCTGCAAAAAAAATTCTGTCGACTCCGGTGGATGCTTAAGCAACAACTTATGCATGTCCATGACCAGGCCGTTGGGTGCAGGTATATTAAGACGTGTGTCTATCCGGTCATTCTTTATGGAGCAGAAGTCTGGACCTCAACTGCCGCAACGCATCTAAGACGGATTTTTGCGGGCGAATTTTGGCTATTGAAGTGGGCCATATGGAAATGCCAACTTCCCCCTGCACGAAGGACCACCCAGATAGCAGCATCTCTAAACATCAGACGTCTTCCTGCCATTATCCATGAGAGAAGACTCGTCTTTTCTGTAAAAATGATGGTTGGCATTATTTCGCACCCAGACTTCTGGGCCAACTGCGGTTGGAGGATCCCGGTCCCAAGCCTTCGGGCCAATCCAATCCTCCAGGCCACCCCAAACCGGTTCAGGCCACCCCAATCCGATCGCTTCATACCCGTGCAAATGCTGCAGTACGTATACTCCTTGGATGGCGACCTCTACAAGTTCGCATTGGATAAAAAATACAGGCAGAACTTACTCCATCGACTTCCTTCTCAGGACCATGTCACAGGGCATTAGAACCTGCTCCCAAGGACCTGTCCATCACTCCCATGGATCCCTCACTACATTGCTCCAACTTTCTGCGCCTGCTCAGATGACTCCAACACTGTAAGAGGACTGCTCCCTGGAGGATAAATTAGCATGATAACATGCTGTTGTATATTTACGTTCATATGTAAATTTTCCATTTGCTTTCATTTCATTACACTTGTATAATTAGTAATAAGATTATTTTTTCTCCTATCTCATCCTTGTTTATTGCAGTGTATTAGCCTTTGTAACCTTTATATTAGACTTTTACCTTGTGTTAACCTTTACTGTAAACCCCTGGCTTCTAGCCGTGAAGGGTATTGTGTACGGCATATGCATTTTGTATACAATAAAGATTTCTTCTTCTTCTTCTTCGTCTTTTCTTGTTTTTTGCTTTTGTCGTCGTAGTACTGCAATTTCTGATGTCCACCAGGGTGCTGTGCCAGGTTTTGGGTTTTTTCTTTTTATCGCTCGATCACTGATGTTCAGTAATAATTTTGTAGTTTCTCTCTGAAGGTCATCCGGGTCGCTCCGGGGGGTTTATGTTTTCCAGATTGTGTCTAATTGCTGTGGTGAGCAGCTCTCTATACAATGTCCAGTCTGCATTTGCGACTGCATATCTCTTTTGTGGTTGGTTTGTTTGAGTTATTCTTGTTAGTTGTCTTTCAACTGAAAAGGCTATTGCCCGGTGGTCTGAGGTGGTCCATGCTTCCTCCACCCTCCAATCAGTCACATGTCCGGCCATACTCCTGGTGGCTAGGGAGATATCAATTGTGGCCTCCCAGAGGGTGCTTGAAAACGTTGGCAGATGGTGGGGTCGATTTAGTACAGTTAGATAGGATCCTGAAAGGTAGTCTTCTAAGAGTTGTCCATTTCGAGTTCCTCGCCTGGGGTGAGGCTGTGCCATGCCGGGGAGCGACAGTTGACATCAGCTCCAATGATGACTCTTTGATTTGGTAGGGTATCCTGTAGGCATCGGAGGTAGTCGATTGCAAAGTCTATATCCTGTCCCGGTCTGCAGTAAAGTGTAAAGTGTAAAGTGTGTTTAGGGTCAAGCGGCACCAGGGGTTTCCCCCATCTTCGCGTAGTTTACATTGTGGGTGAATCAGCTGACTGGAAAAGCCAGAGATTCAAAAGTGTATGGACTTTGTATATGTGTGTGTGATGCCTTGTACCGTTGTTCATCTGGTCACTTAGCCGCCAGACCGCTACTGAGGCCCGACGTTGTCCCACTTTCGCCCCGTGGAGGCAGACCAGGTACTCACTAGTATATAGTTCACTCTGACAGGTCCTGCCACCTAATTTCCTGAGATTTCAGTGGCTTGGACCTAAAAAAAAAAAAAAATATCGCGTACGCGTCGCGGGGAGCGCTAGAAGTCCAAAATGTTGGGCAAAATTAATTTAGATTGGTGATTTTACGTTGTCTGGGGCATGTTCACGTTGCTGTCAGATAGAGTGGGGTGAAGGCTGAAGACTGGGGGGCAGATAGACAGAAATATGCAGCCGAAAGGAAGGCCACTCCAGTTTACAGTGGGGCATGCCCATGCCCCACCAGAGGGAAGAAATATGGTGGCAGGGGGGAAGGGGACAGCAAACTGTCCCCTCCCCGCTCTGCCAGGAACAGGTAAGATAGTGAGCCAAACAAGGGAGCTGGCTCAGGTTGCCAATGTGGCCTGTGTGCATGAGTGGGAGCAAACCAGACCGTAGGGTCAGGTCTACACCATCCAGAAAAACGTGAGGCCCAGCAGAGGCAATCCAATGTTGGTTTGGCTGAATAGGTTGTGCAAAATATCACAGTTGGGAGTCATTCATGGGACTGTTGTCCCGTCCGGTAGTCAATGTTCTGGGAAGTGGAGTTTTGTCACTTCTCATAAGAGTTCCAGTTTTGTCTTGCATGAAGGATCAAGCAGTGAAACCTGACATCTAGTTGGAGATCTCTGAGAAGCTTTGTTTGACACATCTATTCTAAGTTTGCAGGCAGAGGAATGGTCAAGCGTCTAGCATACAGGTTCTGGGCAAACTTGGTGAATGCTATATATGAGGCTTCATCTTCCAGTAAGTAGTGTTCCCGGTTTTTGGGATTAAGGCGCACTTGGATGATTAATTCAACACGAAGATCTTCATAAAATTCGCAGTCATACATCTGGTGTCCTCAGGTCTCCACAGAGTCACATGCACACATTGGGTTTTTTTCGAGTCCGAGAAGGTGTAATTTGTGGAGGATCGCTCCATGTCCTGTTAGGAGATACGTGCTGTACAATCCAGGGCAAAGCCATACCGGATACTGTGGGTATATTTGTTGTAGATCGGGGAGGAACCGCCGCGTGACTTCCCCTTTTGTGGAGGTCGTCCAGCGCTGCTGCCATA
The DNA here is from genome assembly GCF_048544385.1 of Mastigoproctus giganteus. Taxonomy (NCBI): domain Eukaryota; kingdom Metazoa; phylum Arthropoda; class Arachnida; order Uropygi; family Thelyphonidae; genus Mastigoproctus; species Mastigoproctus giganteus. The sequence goes on from NC_143588.1 coordinate 915,315, forward strand.
CTGATCGCAAATAGATCTGGAGTCTTTTCTTCTCCACTGTCCGATTTGCAGTTGGGTCTGTGGTGTGATCCTGGAAGGTAGTTGGATTTCCGCATCTAAGCTGCTGTAACATGCCTAGGCGAATCACTTCAAGATCAAGAGGGAGGGGTCCCAGTGAGTACTTGCAGCGCATGAGTAGATACAGTGCGGCACGCTCTGGTGAGGGTTAATAAAATCGGTCGGTGAATGATGTTGAGTAGCCGACGATTTACCGCCGTAGCGGCCTTATGGTGCCAGACACCAGAAGCATATGCAATCGCAGGGATGATGGCTGCTTTGTAAAGTATTGCTAGGGTTCTTCTTTTCAGCCCCCATTCGCGGCGGGTAATCCTGGCAAGCATGGCAGCGTAGTTTTTCATTTTCTTCTGGATGTATTTTAAGTGGGGTGTAAATGATAAATTTCGGTCCAGGATCACTCCTAGGTACTTGATTTCTGTGGCCAACTTGATCGTTCTGTTGTAGATTTTTATCTGCGGTGGTCTGGTATGAGTTAGATATCCCTTTAGTAGGATAGATTGGGTTTTGGTGGCAGAGATATTAAGGTGATGAGTTTCAATCCACTCTCTTAGTGTAGAAAGTGCTGAGTTGGCAAGCGTTTCCAGTTGTGCTCTTGAATCAGCAGAGAGGATTAGGGAGAGGTCATCTGCGTATGCGAGCGCTTGCACGCCCCCAGTTCCAGGCAGAGGAACTCATCCAGCACGTAGTTCCATAGGAGGGGACCCAGTACAGAGCCCTGAGGGCAGCCCCTGTGTACCTGGCATTCAACCTTGCAGTAGGGAGCCTGCACTAGGATCTTCCTATTGTTCAGGTAGCTCTGAATGCATCCATATAGGTTTGTTGGCAGGTTGGCAGCTCTTAGTCTTGCGAGGATGCTCTGCCACCAGAGGGCATCGAACGCCCCTGCAAAATCCACAGAGATGAGAATAAGGTATTTTCGTCGGCAGTTTGACGCGGCATTCATGATATATTCTAGTGCATCCAGAGTGGATTTCCCCGTTTTGAATCGGAATTGTTTGTCTGTTGTTAAATTTGCTGCGGTGTAATGTACTTCAAGCCTCTGTCTAAGAAGTTGTTCCAGGACTTTGCTGAGTACAGCCAGAAGGGCTATAGGTCGGTAGGACTCCGGTATATGTGGCTGCTTTGATGAGTTTTTTATGATTAATTTTATGCTGGCTACCTTCCAATCCGAGGAGAACCAGCCCTGACGAAGACAGTAGTTATATAAGTCTAATAGCAAGTTCGGGGCATACTCGGCCACCTTTTTTACCAGTTCGGGTTCAAGCATGTCCAGTCCTGGGGTTCTTTTGTTTTTTATTTTTTGTACGGCAGTTTGTAAATCTTGCAGAGTGAATGGTTGTTCCACTCGGGCCGATTGGTAGGTTTTGTTGGCGTGGCACAGCTGATGCTGTTGAGGTGTGTTGTCCTCTTCGATGGGTTTGAAGGTGGCATTGAGAATGTTGTTGACGGTGTCGTGCCAGTTATTGGTCATGGTGCCTTGTGGGGTGATGGTGGAGGGCGTAACCTCTCCCCTTGGTAACTTGTTTGTGGTTATTCTATATATGATGCTCCATGGGTCTGTATTGCCGACTGTGGAAACCAAATGCTCCCAGGACAGTTTCTTCCGCTGCCTGATCATCGCAGGGTAGTTATTCCTGGCCTCCCTGTATTGTTGTCTGAGGGGTTCAACCTCAGGAGGAGGCCACGACCGCCTGGCTCTTTGGAAGGCACGTCTTTTCCTGTTCATATCTCTCCTAAGTAGGTCAAGTTCCTGCGACCATCACGGCACAGCGCCTGGCCTGGGGACCCTTCTCCGGATCGACTGGTCCGCTGCTTGTAGGATGGCGTTAGTGACAGCACGCTGGTGTTGATCGGGGGTTTGGTTGTTGAGGTTATTGGAAAACAGGTTCTCAGTGTTCCTAATTATGGCTTCTTTAAAGTTGTTCCAGTTGGCCTTGTCAACGGCATATCTGTTGAGTTTGTAGCTGTTTGTTGGAGCCAGGTGAAGCGATCTGTGCATCGTGAAGGTGATAGCCCTGTGGTCTGAGGAGGTCCAGTCTTCCTGCACCGCAGTAGTGCCACGACATATAGAGATCCTAATGCTGTGCCAAGTTGTGCACAAGCAGCCCATGGAGTACACAGCTGTGTGATTTTAGTTGCGCTGATGTTGGTGTTTCTTACCAGAACGGCAGCCCACGGGGTGTCTTCATCCGTGTGGATCACCTTGTAATTGTGTGGGTACCCTGCGACCCGCTTTAGATGTGTATACGGTTCCTGGACTATAATGACATCCAAGTTTTCGTCATCGGCTTTGGTCCGTATCTGGTCAGCCACTGCTCTGGCCCGTTGTGCATTAATTTGGATTATTTTCAGCATATTTGTGTTATAATTCTTAATTCTCGTTCCCAAAGTTGATCCTGCTTTGGTATAAGGTCTTGGTTCGTTGGTATGTAGGACATTTCGGGTCCCTAAGTGAGTGCTTGTGGTCTAATTTCATAGTCTCGCAGTTAACGCGGGTGCGTTCCTTATCTTTGTGGGGGCAAGCGTTAAAATCATGGCCCTTTTCAGATCAGTGGCCACATGTTGGGGTGGTTTGTGCACACGTGTGTGTCGTGTGGCCAAACTTGCAGCAACGGTAGCATTTCGGTATGATTACTCGTTCATGATAGCGGTAGCTTGCCCATTCAATGAAAACCCTTGTTTGGTCTTTCAGGACCTTCCAGGCCTCCGGAGTAAGCTTAACTACCCAATTTTTATTTATTCCGTTTCTCGCTTGTATGAAGTATTTGGGTATTACTGTTTCTTGTGGGTCCTTTCTCGGGATTTTGCTCTGTAAGTTCCTGTGGTACAGCTCAGACGCTAGTTGGTTAGGTGTGACATCCTTGTCCACGTCATAAATTATTATATCCGGACCTTTCCTTTTTGGTGGCTCAGCTGTTAGGGGCCTTCTTGGGGTTTTCAATTATCTCTTGCATCTCTCGCTTTGACTCTGTTTCGATCACGAGTCCTACGCTCCTCAGTTTGCATATTCCTCTTATTCTTGTTTGCTGAAAGTCGTTCTTCATAGTGCTTATTAGTTTGTTCTTTATTTCGTCACTTGTACCAATTTCCTCTGTGTTTTTGGGTCTTAGTATTACAAGGTTAGGCGTTGGTAGCAGCGATTTTTTCCCTGGTTGTTCCTTGGCTGGTATATTTATTACAGTTGGTGGGTTCCTCAGGGCATTTGCGTAGGTAGGGGCGCGCTGTTGCATTTGTGTGCCCCTACATTCCAGGTAGGCCTCTAATTTTGCCGCGTTTCTTTCTGCCTCGCTGTTGACTTTGTGGAGGACTGTTTCTAGTTTAGTCCAGATTCCCACAATCTCGCCTCTGAGGGCTGCCGTGATTCTGTTCGTTGACTCTTTTAGTTTGTTTTCGAGCTCTACCCGAAGGGCCAGTACTTGGTCCAGCACAGTGCCTTTCCGGCAGCCTGGGGTCAATGTTTGGGGATTCAGGCTGTTTGCTTGCTTCTTCATTGTTTTCTGTTCCGACGTCCTCTTTATCTTGTTCTTTAGGTTCGCCTTGAGATCTTGTCTCCCTTCCCAACTTTGGGGCAGCGTATTTCTTGTACTTCTTTTTGGGCGTTGGCTGTGGCAGTGCAACGTTGCCGTCTCCACTTTGCTCTATTATTTGCAATTCGTCGTTTTGATCTTGTTTGTGATGTCCTCTTGTTAGTTTTTCTTCGTCCATAGTTTGTTCTGTGATTTTCTGATTTGAATTGCTCATTTTGTCCCAGTTGGTGTCTGACTTCGGATCCTCGAGGCTGTTGCGGATTAACGAGCTCAGGACGTCTCCGTCGGGAAGAGCCTGTGAGATGATAGCAAATGATGCCGACCGTGAGTACGTGGCGAAATTTGTTGCCTGGCAACGTTCAGTTCAAGTTTTTAACTTTCCCTATACAATTTGGTGGGGGGGGGGGACCCCCCGAGAGTGAAACTAGTCTTTGAGAGATCAGACTAATTTCTGTTGGGGTTTTCTATGACGGAGGTTATGATGGTGAACACAGTTTTTACACTAATAGTGTAGTTACGATGATTTGATCCGTCCATGAGAGTCTATGGCAGATGGGGGGGGAGAGACACTAGAATCATTGTTCCTTGCATTTAAGCCCACAATAATGTTTCAATTTTGGGTCAGAAGCACTGTTCAATGTTACTCTGATTGGGACACCTCCCCAGTCAAGTGCAATACCCTGTATAGTGGGTATTGCACTTGATGGACATTCGCAATTAGTGAAATTAGCATTAGCATTAGCATTAGTAGAGGCATACGATGCAAGAAAGCAAGCTTATTCAGCATCAGCCCAAAAAAAAAAAAAAAAAAAACCCTCTCCCATTTCACCCCTCCGTTCGTTCGAAATACCTGTCCAGTTGAGCTTTAAATTTGTTTAGGCTATCAACTTCAACAACAAGTGATGGAAGTCGGTTCCACCAACCAACCACCCGCTGGCCAAAGGCAAATTTCCGCACATCTATCCGACATCCGTCCTTCCTCAATTTGAATTTATGCCCTCTGAGGTGATTATTCTGAGAAAGATGAAGAATCCCATTGGCATTGAGCATGCTCAAACTATTCAAGGCCTTATACACCTCTATCAGATCACCTCGCCGGTGCCTAGTCTCCAGACTCTGTAATTTGCAAAATTTAAGCCTTTCTTCGTAAGAGCAACCCTTTGTTCCATTTACTAATCTTGTTGCCCTTCTCTGTACCCGTTCCAGCAGCTCTACATCCTTCTTGAAATGAGGCCTCCAGACCTGTATACAGTACTCAAGATGTGGCCTAACCATTGCCTTATACAAGGGAATAATCACCTCCTTATCCCTGCTAGAAACATTCCTGTATATCATTGACAAGACACCATGAGCTACTCTTGCAGCTCGTCTGCACTGCTCAGAGAACTTCATATCTCCCTGCACAATTACCCCCAGGTCCTTTTCATTCTCCACCACTGTCAGTGTGGTACCGCAGAGTTGATACGTTGCTCTGGGGTTACTGTTTCCCATATGCAGTACTTTACATTTGTCAATGTTAAACTTCATTTGCCACCTCTCAGCCCATCTGTTCAACCTTTCCAGATCCTGTTGCAGCAGCATAGCGTCAGTAGTGTCCTTGACGACCCTGCCAACCTTTGTATCATCTGCAAACTTGGACATTAAACTTGATATCCCATCATCAATATCATTCATAAACACCGAAAACAACAACGGACCCAACACTGAACCTTGAGGAACTCCACTAATAACATTAGTCCACGTTGAGCAGTGTCCATTGATTACCACTCTCTGTCTTCTGCCACTCAACCATCCCCTTATCCATAGCAGCAATTTGCCTCCAATGCCACACTGCTCCAATTTGTGCAGCAGTCTTCCATGTGCAACAGTATCAAAAGCCTTTCTAAGATCCAAATATATAATATCAAAGTTATTCCCTGCATCCAGTTCTTTTGTGACTACATCATAGTATCCAATCAAATTGGTCAGGCAAGACCTGCCCTTAACAAAACCATGCTGCGTCTGAGCTATAACTGAATTCTTGTCTAGATGATCCTGCATCTAGCAGTCAAGAAATGCAGCAGTCAAGGTCACAACTGAAGGAATAGATGTCTTTACTCACTAATTCCTGCGCCGGAGGGGAATGCTACACATTCTTGTTACACAAGGGGGGGTATACATTCCATTGTCACACAAGCCTCCCAAGTCAAGTGCAGGGTATTTGCGTGGCAACCACAGTGTAATTGGTGCCTCTCTATAGCCCTGCTGTCAGCCGCATGGTGACCAGTACGGTCTGGCAACAAAGGATACAGATAGAAAACGTAAATATCCTGCAAAGTTCCCAGTAAATAAGCAAAAGTTTCTCACCCTGAAATTCACTATAGTACGTCTTCTAATTAGTACACTTTTCATTAACTGGTAGACACTGTAACCAAATATTCATAGACAAAATCCAGGAGAGCCGAAAACGTGCGTCCACACTGGACGACGGCCATGAACTGTCTCCCTGGCAACCCAAAGGTCGCGGGTTCGAATCCCGCCTTGGGCTTGGATCAAAGTACTGCAAAAACCTTGGGAGGTGCATTATGGCCACAGAAGCCGCCAATAACTACCAAAAAAAACAAAAAAACTAACGGGCCATGGCCCATTCAAGGCAAAATTGAACATGCTGGGTATAACGGAGGAGCTAACTTGCACGTGTGGTGAGCCTGAAACAACATGGCATCTTATAATGCACGACTGTGAGTGCTATGAGGAACACGGAAGCATGCTAATAACTAAAATACAGTACATACCAAAAAACAAAGAACATCATCTCTTGGACACAGAAGACGACTACGTGGCTTTCGGCCAATTTGCACTAGAAGTCTTCGACCGAAGAAGAACGGAAATTGCCATCCACAATGAATGAAAGTAAATTACATACTCGAAGAAAACCGACCACCCCACAAGACTGCAAAGAGCAAGAGGAAATCAAAATGAGCATGGAAGAAGACAACCCCGATCAAAGTGAGGCCACAAACGGATCAAAGGACCCAACAGGACCCTACAAAGATCAAGTAAATAGCAAAGTGACAAGGAACCTGGTCAGACACAGCCACAGGAACTAACCGACGAAGATGAGTACATGCAAACAAACCAAGTGACAAAAAACCCGGACTGGACATAAATGCAGGAACTACTTGCAGTACGCCATATGTCGGTCTGAATAGGACTCCCTAGTCCTATTCACCTTTAATTCCCAATCCCCAGGCAGAGGGAGACGGTTTCCTGTTCCCTCCCCGTTTCTCTACTCCTGGTGGGGCATGGGCCTGCCCCACTGCTTTTGGGGACACCTACTCTATTATCCCCATACTTCTGGCTTTTCCCCCCAGTCTTTAGTCTCTCTCCCCTACTCTGTCTATACACCAGCGCATGTCCCACACAATGTTAAAAATTAAAATATGTCCAAATTCAAACCGCGCACGCAAAACTCTTTCGGCTTAAACCTTTTTCAGCGATTATTTTATTTTATTATTTTTTATTTATTTATTTTTTTTTTTAGGCCCTAGCCACTGAAATCTCAGGAAACTAGGTGGCAGGGCCTGCCAGAGCAAAATATCATCTACTGGGTACCTGGTCTGCCTCCACGAGGCTAAGTGTGGTCAACGTCGGGCCCCAGCAGGGGTCTAGCGGCTAAATGGCCAGAAGAACAACGATACACAACACCACACTTATAAAATCCATACACTTTTAAATCTCTGGCCTTTACAGTGAACTGTTACACCTACAATGAAAGCAACGCGGAGTTGGGGGAAACCCCCGGTGCCGCTAGACATGAATCGCTTTACACTTTTTTTCGGCTAACAGGCCGGACAAACAATGGCACGATATACTACATAGTACATAGCCCACACACTTTTAAATCCCTGGCTTGTCCGATAAACAGAACATATGCAGAGAGGGGAGAAATCCCAGGAGTCGTCAGACCCTCAACATACCTAATACCTGATACCTAAAAATTGACTCATTAGCATTAGCATTAGCATTAGTAGAGCGTTTGATGCAAGAAAGCAAGCTTATGCAGCATCAGGCAAAAAAAAAAAAAAAAAAAAAAACAACTTCCACTTCACCGCAAGAGGAAGAATCCCATCAGCATTGAGCATGCTCAAACCATTCAAAGCTTTATACACTTCTATCAGATCACCTCGCTGGTGCCTAGTTTCAAGACACTGTAATTTGCAAAACTTACGCATTTCTTCGTAAGAGCACCCCTTTGTTCATTCACTAATCTTGTTGCCCTTCTCTGTACTCGTTCCAGCAGCTCTACATCCTTCTTGAAATGAGGCCTCCAGACCTGTATATAGTACTCTAGGTGTGGCCTGACCATTGCCTTATACAAGGGAATAATCACCTCCTTATCCCTGATAGAAAAATTCCTATATATCATTGACAATACACCATGAGTTACTCTTGCAGCCCGTCTGCACTGCTCAGAGAACTTCATATCTGCCTGCACAACCACCCCCAAGTCCCTTTCATTCTCTACCACTGTCAGTGTAGTACCACAGAGTTGATACGTTGCTCTGGAGTTGCTGTTTCCCATATGTAGTACTTTACATTTGTCAATGTTAAACTTCATTTGCCACCTCTCAGCCCACCTGCTCAATCTTTCCAGACCCTGCCAACCTTCGTATCGTCTGCAAACTTGGACATTAAGCTTGATATACCATCATCAATATCATTTATAAATACAGCAAACAATAATGGACCCAATACTGAACCCTGAGGGACTCCACTAATAACATTAGTCCACGATGAGCAGTGTCCATTGATTACCACTCTCTGTCTTCTCCCCCTCAATCACCCCTTTATCCATAGCAGCAATTTTCCTCCAATGCCACAGTCTTCCATGTGCAACAGTATCAAAAGCCTTTCTAAGATCCGAGTATATAATATCAAGGTTATTCCCTGCATCCAGTTCTTTTGTGACTGCATCATAGTATCCAATCAAATTGGTCAGGCAAGACTTCCCTTTAACAAAACCATGCTGTGTCCGAGCTATATCTGAAGTCTTGTCTAGATGATCGTGCAGTGCTTCTTTAACCAGTGCCTCCATTAATTTTCCTGGAACGGAAGTTAATTACTCGTGTCGCCCTTTGTCCTCCTTTGTGGATTGGGGTCACATTTGCACATCTCCAGTCCATGGGTACCTCCCCTGAGTCCAAGGAAGCTCTCATAATTATGGCTAAGGGTTTGCTTACTTCCTTTGCTGCCTCCTTTAATATAACTGGATAGATCCCATCCATCCCAGGTGCCTTTCTTGTGTTTATCTTCAACAATTTCTCCTCCACTTTACTCTCAGTTATAACAAGATTATCTAGCTTACTGTCAGAGTTGAATACACCTCTGGCATTCCCCGCTCTGAATAACTCCTCATGTGTGAATGTCGATGCAAAATATTGATTTAGTTTGTTAGCTACCTGAGCAGGATCACCAACAGTTTACACAACGATATCAAGTGGACCAACCTTATTTATCACCTTGTTTCTAGAGTTACATAAGAAAAGAACTCTTTGCTGTTTTTCTTTGCATCTCTTGACAAAGATATCTCGTAATCTGCCTTCGTCTGCCTAACCTCCTTTGTAACTTGGTTACAGATCAACTTGTATCTATCATAGGCTTCTGTGTCACGTGTTAATTTGCATGTATCCCATGCATTTTTCTTCTCCGCCATATGCATCATTAGTTCATCCATTTAAGCCTAAACCCTGAACAATATTTCTTAGTTGGTATGTAAAGCCTAGTAGCTTCCAAGATAAGTTCTTTGAATGCTTCCCATTTTGAATTTGCTGTTGGTAACATCATCAGTTGATCCTACTGTATAGAACTTAAATACTGTCTCAGTCCATCGTAGTCGCCTTTACGAAAGCAATAACCCTTCCCTTTACCCCTGATGGTAGTTACCTCTTTGAGTAAATCCCAATTCACACACTGTGATCACTGCCACCTAGTGGTTCATTTATCTGCAGATTCTTAATGCATGGAGAATCACTACTGATAATCAAATCAAGAGTATTGCTCCCTCTAGTTGCCTCTCAAACATGCTGATTTAGAAAACAATCATCCAATAAATTCACAAAAGCCTTGCTAGTGTGTGAGTTACCAGCCCCCAAATTCCAGTCAATATCTGGGGAATTAAAATCCCCCATTATAAGATTCTCTGATTTACTGGCCCACTCTATTTCCCTGTACAGTTCCTTATTATACTCATCAGAATCATTAGGCCTATAGTACACTCCTACTCTCAATTTTGATCTCCCAATGCTTATGTCGCACCAAACTGACTCAACACTGCACTGTCCAGCGATGTCGACTGGCTTCACATCCTTGGATTTTATGTGTTTCTTAACTAATAGCATAAGCATAACCCCTCCTCCCTTCCTATCCTGTCTACCCTTTCTGTAGACGTTGTACTCCCCAAATTCCAGTTCTGCATTCCTTGTATCTGTGTGACACAACGTCTCTGATATCAAAACAATATCTGCCTTTGATGTTTTGAGCAATACCTCAAATTCATCAAATTTATTTACCAAACTCCTAGCATTGGTGTACACACAAGTATACATGCACATGTTCCTATTCTTAGCTACCCTAACACAACCCATGTGTTTACTTGTAACACAATGACTCCCAGCATTCTCTGAAATATCCTGCATCTTGTTTTTCAGGCTTCTGCTCATTCCAATAGAAACAATGGAAGGATCTCTTTCACCTCTGCCAATGGCTGCTGTTAATCTATTAGTCTTTGTCTCCCCCCAAGCTAGCAGTTTTTCGACCCACCTAACACTGCCTCGATAGCATCAGCAAATATTCTTGCACCCTTTCTATTTAAGGTATCCCATCCCTGTAGAAGCAGTCTCTCCTGTTAACAAGTACAGACCAGGCTTAAAAAAATTCTACCCCTTGAGCCTTTCACAATCTCTCCAGGGCCGAATTGATCGACAAGGCTCTCATCATATACTCCCTCCTATCGTGTCTGGGCAGAATTGCAGACACTTTCAAATTCAACCCTAATTCACGGCTTTTTTCAACAGTGACCTGTACTTGTTAAGCAATTCTGCCGGTCTCCTACTCTTGATATTGTTAGTGCCCACGTGTACAACTATATCACCTTTTGTGCCCTTAAAAGATGATATCCGCTCTGCAACGTCATCAACCTTTGCTCCTGGCAGACATACCCTGGTCCTGTTCCACCTATTCTTTTTACAAAGCATGTTCCCCGTTTCCCTGACAATAGAGTCACCAACAACTACTAGTTCCTGTGGGACCAGCGCATTCTGCCTTGGGGGTTGCAGCTGTGTTGCATGATGACCAAGTGCGAGCTGTGGCGTTGACGTGGGCAGCTGAGAGCTTGATGGGCTCCTCAATTTAGTTCCTTCGAAGGCATCCACCCCTGTCCTTCAAGCTCTCATATAGGCCCATAACAACGCTGAGTTGTTGCCTGATTTCGATACACTCCTTGCATCGCGCACACACAAAGACATCCCCCATGGCAATATCACAGTCTCATCACAGTCTTTCTTCTAATTTTTTGAATATCAATGCGTGAAGAAAGGTATGATATTTAAATTTGCAAATTATATGAAGTTCAGGAGGATAATTAGGCAAATCAAGCTTCTTGGATTGTTGAAAAATTAAAATTCAGAAGGAGGGGGGAGATAATTCATCAATAAAGCACGGCCTTTTTAATGAGTTATCACCTTTGCATCTAAAGCGAAAGAAGTATAATAGTTGTATCATGGAAGTCAATGATCAGATTGTATTAAGAACATTTAATCAGGAATAGAGCCCATATCTAAACAAAGGCATGGAACTTTTGAAAGCGCCCAGCGATGGATGACAGCTAGTGTAAAAAAGAGCCCAGAGATGAGTAAGAGCTTGTGAAAAACGATCCGAAAATGGATTATAGCTGATCAAAAATAAAAAAAAAAAAATAAAGAAGTGGATATGAATATGAGCAGAGACTGCCAAGTTCTGGGTTACAATGCTTGGAAACACATTTTGGGTGGAGGGTTATCTGATTGAAATGTATAGGGTACTGAATAAGGGAATTTCCTGCTATGCTAAACACAAAGACGATATCTGTGTTTATTCATTCCTAAAGATTTTAGAGGTAAATTCGATTTTTTTTTTTTTTTTACTGTTCTGCATACATTCTATTATTATTATTAGGAAGTCTGGGGCTTATGCTACACCAGCCAAAAAAAAAATTTCATAGTTACCTGAGAGAGAGAGAGAGAGAGAAGAATCACCAAGAAAGAGAAGAATGATAATATCCAGCTCAGTACCCTGGGTGTGCCAAGCCCATGCTTACCAGATGTAGACATGTATAGTGTCTTATGTAAGGTGGCTCCCAAACGCTAGTTCAACTCCGCCGTGGTACACTGCGATGTTACAAAAACTCTGCAGAAAGGCCAGAAATGTGTGTAATGCTATGTTTGTGGAGGATCTAAGATTGGCTCTTAAGGCAACAGTTCCAAACTTGTGTCCCGGAGGTGAGAAGATACTCATTTCTGTCAACAATTTCCAGGCCCTTCAAACCTTCTGCAATGCCGCTTTTAATCGCAGGAAGGCTTTCAACCTCAATGCTAATTCAAGAAATCAGACTGAAAACACATCATAAATCATAATACAACCGTGCGCTGCCTCGTCGTCCTGATGACTTCATATACAAAATTGTTATGGTTTTCAAGAACACGCAAAGATTTTAAGAGATGCTGCACTTTTCTGACTCATCCTTTATCGAGACTTTCTGCAACTAAATCCTTCCTCTTCTCAGTGATACCGTCATCGACCAGAGACTTCTGACACCACTCCAGATTAACAGAATTCAGAATTATATCTAGAACTTGTTCCTGCCTATCATGATTGAATGACATTACTGCTTCTGTTTGACAATACACCTTTTTCTATTTGTGGACTACTTTGGGCAGCACTGCATAAAGACGTGGGCAAGAAATGGATAAAGATTTTATTTATTTTTATTTTTATTTTTTATTTATTTTTTTATTTATTTTTTATTTTATTATTTATTTTATTATTTATTTTATTATTATTTTTTATTTTTTTATATATATATATATATATTTTTTTATTTATTTATTTATTATTATTATTATTTTACTTTATGCTATTCTCATCCTTATTTCTTCGTCTTCTGCTGTCCTGTCTCCTGGGAATGACTGAGTGTGTGTGTGTGTGTGTGTGTGTGTGTGTGTGTGTGTGTGTGTGTGTGTGTGTGTGTGTGTGTGTGTGTGTGTGTGTGTGTGTGTGTGTGTGTGCTGTTGACGGCTTGCTGGCACGGGGTTCTTTTGAATGGCTCCAAACCATCTTTGGACATTCACTACGTGACTGTTGAGGTTGAGGCTGGCCATGGTTCTTGCGCAGTTGTGGCCTACCTCCCCGTGGTGTAGACGGACACTGGGCAGTCTTTCCAGGTGATTGCCTGCCTGATGACAAAGAGGCCAGAAACAACTAAACAACACACACACACTGCACGAACATAACGTTTCACACATTTCTGGCCCGTTACAGTGCTTTGAAACCATCACAGTGTACAAAGAGGGAGTTGAACTTTCGTTCAGGTGCCGTCCTACATAATATACTATACATGTCTACACATATGTTTGTGCCGTGTATGTGCTTGTTATGTTGTTTAGTTGTTTCTGGTCGCTTTGCTATCAGGAAGCAACAAGCACCAGGGTGGTGCGTCCTGATACCCGTCTACGCCGCGAGGAGGTGGGCCACAACTGAGCGCGAACCGCAGCAAATCTCGAGTGTCACGTACTGAATGTCGAAATCATTCAAAGTACGAGCAAATAAAGTTAATTTTAGCGATAAATTCTTAAAATAATAATGATAATAATAATAAAATAATCAGAAAAATTAAAGATCAAAATAACTAAAAAAAATAAATAAATAAAATAAAAATAAAATTCAGTAAAGATAAAGATAAAAATAAGTTAATAAAATTGGAAAAAAAATAATAAAAAATAATAATAAAAAAAAAATATAAAAAATCATCCTGCACCAGTTTAAGGATGCAGAACCAGCCTGAGGTTACCAGGAAATAGAAGTCAAGAAGATAGTGATGTCACTCGGCGTCATACACGTTTGTTAACCAACTGTCCAAGTCGAAGATGGTACTTGAGCTAAAAAACAATGGTGGTAGTGACGATGGTGGTGGTGGTACCACGAGATGGCGATGATAGAGATGCTGGTCTGGAGTGAAAGTAGAGCTGGAATAGGAGTAGTTCCTGAAATTGGGGCACTACTGTTGATTTGTCCACGTCTGGCAAAGGCTTTATGTGCGAAATCTCGCAGAAGATGAAATTTTTCTTTGGAGTCCAAGAGAGAAGACTCATTGCATTGGGGAGAATGGTTGACACAGAGTAGACAGAAGCTCACGAAGATTACAGGTGAAAAGAACATGCTGCCAGTCTTCTGGGCTGCCACAGTTACAGAGGGATGAATCATACAGGTTAAACATAGCAAGTTTAGGACCAAGTGAACCATGGCCAGTTAGAAGAAAAAGAGTGCGGCGACTAGGACTGAACCATTTTAGAATAGACTTTTGTAAGGCAAAGGACACAGATGGAATAAATTTTCTTGTGACCATACCTTTTGAAGAAGATGACCACCGATCTTGCCAGAGTTGAACCAGGTGGTTCCAGCAACGAGTTTTTTCGGTTTTAGGTTTGTTTGTTTGTTATTTGGTTTTTTTAGGAGCATTAGCAACTAAGTCATATTGCTCCAGGGATATGCGGTGGTCATTCCCTGACCTTTCCGCATCCTCCGTATTTGGTGGTTACGGGCTCGAACCCCTGTCTAATTAAGAAGCGTGTGCTACGCACTGCTGCTCCTGCCCACCCGGCTACGGAGGCGCCTTTCGGTTTTAGGATCGCAGTGGATATTAACAGCAAGGTCTAAAAAGTCAACTGGAATGGCATGTCTAAGGTAATAGCAAAAACCTCGATAAGCGATTTGGAGATCCAGAGGTAGGCAACCGTTTAAAACATGGAGCGCAGCTGCCGAGACAGTGCGACAGGTACGACTCATCATTAAGAGCATACGTCTTTGGATAGAGGAGAGTTTCTTTTGGATGGCAATCTTCTTAGGATACCAAAACAAGGCATCAGCGCCATAGGTACAAATCGGAATAAAACACCACTTTGTACAAAAGACGAAGGGTATGATGGTTAATACCCCAGGATTGATGCGAAAGACGGACAAGCATAGATGTATACTTGGCTATTTTATCATGGAGGTGCAAGATATGTTTCTGAAAGTTTAACTTGCGATCTAGAATAATACCCAAAAATTTATGTGAGTCAACCATGGAGAGAGAATGCTTACCAGATGTGAGCCCCTGGAGTTTTCATATACATTCACGAATAAAAGATTGCCAAATCTAGCCCTCGCGAGTATCACAGTTGGTAGACTCGCCGTCCTTCCCACACCAGATAGAAAAGACATGAGTTCGAGTTCTGGCGATGACGCCAAGCATTTTTATGGGCCTTTTTCACAACGTGGCTGAGTTAGTAGGTCTCAGGCGAGAGCAGCATGAATTTTTTTCCAGAAACAATGGTTTTCCGTCCAGAAAATAGAAAATCCAACTCAGAACACATGCAATTTACAGACAATATACACGGAGTGATATGGCCTTAGTTGCTGATGCTCCTAAAATTGCCATTACATTCCTCCCTGTAACTAGTCCTATGTTTGTAGTACGTCACAGAATCTGCTATAAATATGCACATTGGGCTTCGAACAGACAATTTCAAAGGTGGGCATGCAAGATGACACATTCAACAGAATTAACATACTTCCAAAGTGGAATGATAGTAGAATGCCACATAAGCAAGCTTGCTTACGAGACATCGTAGTCACTCTGGGGGGATCCCTAGGTCAACGGTTAGTGATGCCATATGCAAATAGAAGAGGAATGGGACTGAATCTACCAAAAAATGGCCTGGTAAACCCCGAAAACTAACAGAACGGGACAAGAGAAGTCTGCGAAGAACTGTGCGCCAAATGGTAATTTGCCATTGTCTCAAGTGACACAAACCCTCTGTGAGAGTATTGGGACTAACGTCAGCACTAGTACAATACGAAGGACACTCTATGATATGGGTTACAATGGTCATGCAGCTGTTCACAAGCCATTGATCACCTCGACAAATGCTAGACGCTGATTAATATGGTGTAAGGAGCGCGAATCCTTGACTGTAGAGCAGTGGAAAACAGTCCTATGGACATACGAGTCCAGGTTCGCAGTCTACCAGCTGTTCCTGGGTGTGACGAATGCCAGAGGAACAGTTTCTTCCTGGTTGTCCTCCCAACAATGAAGTTTGGCTGGAGGCAGTGTCATGATATGGGGCTCCTTTCATGGTTTGTCTTGTACCCATTAGTTGTTATCGACAAAAGAATGAATGATGTGTAGTACCAGGACAACCTGGACAATTATGCACTTCCAACGTTATGGCAATACTTCGGGGAAGGCCCATACCTGAATCAGCAAGACAACGCGCCATGCCATACTGCTCACGTCGTAACAGAGTGGTTTGAGGACATGGGTGTGGAAAAGTTGGATTGGCCAGCCCAGAAATCTGATCTGAACCCTATCGTGCATCTTTGGGATATATCGGATCTTCGGGTACGTTCACGTCGAGATCGCCCAAAAGAACAAGGCCGAACTGGTAGTTGCGTTAAAGGCCGAGTGGAGGAACATATCACCTGACATTTATAAAAAGCTGTTGAGATTATGCTGCGAAGATTGAAGGCCGTCATAAAAGCAAAAGGTTTCAGCACAAAATATTAAATGACACAATAAAAACTCTTTTTTTTTCTTTTTGTTTATACTGCCCTACCATTAATATCCGTGTCCGGATATTAATGGCAAGGCAGTGTAGTCCTTAACTCCTCCCTTCCTCTCCCGTCCTGTCTGTCTTTCCTGTCTACATTGTACTCCCCATAAATCAAATGCAGCATCACTTATGTCTGAGTGATACAATGTCTCTGGTATTCCTGCAATGTATTACATTACTTCAAATTCATCAAATTTATTTACAATGCTCCTCGGATCAGTGTACATGCAAGTATTGTATTCATGCACATGTTCTTACTCTTAGTTACCCTAACACATCCCATGTATTCATTTGTTTGGTGTTGACCCATAGCAGAACCTGAAATCCCAGACATCTTGCTTTCCAGGCTGCTGCATGTACCAATAGCAGCACATCAAGATTCACTTTCACCGCTGCCTGCTGTTCTACTTAAACTATTAGTCTGTGTATCCCCCAAAGCTAGCAGTTTTCAGACCCACCTATCACTGCCTCGATCTCTATCTACGTTCGACTTCATATGACAGATCGTCGCCTGGTCGGTCCCATATTCCAAAGTCGCCGGACTTGGGCATCTTCCGCTTTCAAATTTCTCTCTCTCATAGCTGAAATTGCACTCTCCTTCCATGATTTTCTAGAGCGCGCTCGTCTTCTCTTCCCTTGCGGTATCCACTCATATAACATTTTAGGCTATCTCTCTCTCTTCATTCATGCGTAGTGAAGGGTATACGCTATATACCCTCTTGATTTTTTAAAGTGAATAGCGTATACGTTCTGGTTTTTGAAACACTTGAAAAAACGAATACAGTATTATTAAAATTTTTGCTGGAAATTACAAAGAAAATTAATTAGAATTTTGTTCCTACGCAATGTTTATAGTTTTATTATTTTTAATATACACTAAGTGAATTAAGACCACCTACCTAATACTTCGTAGGTTCTCCTTTTGCGCTCAGTACAGCAGCTATCCGACGTGGCATTGATTCAACAAGATGTCGGAAGCTTTCGGGAGGTGTGGCCAACCAAGCTGTGTGTAATGCGGTCAGCAATGCAGGTATGTAGGTGATTGGATTATCCAGTCGCCTGAAATGCCTTTCCATAGTGCCCACAACTGCTCTTTGGGATTTACATTGGTGGAGTTCAGAGGCCAATTGATATGTTGGAAGTCAGAACTGTGTTCCTCAAACCATTTCTTCACAACAATTGCCCGATGGCTCGGGGCATTGTCATCGTGGAAGACACTATCGCCATTCGGGAAAAAGTGTAACATAGCGAGGTGTACAGTCAGAAAACAGATGACGATAGCCGAGACCAGTGATACGTTGTTCCACATGCACCAGGGGGGGGTCCAAGTCCTGCCAGTGAAATATGCCCCACACCATGCAACCGCCTCCACCGGCAGAAATTTTGATACCATGCATGATGGCTCAAGAGCCTCGTGTTGTTCACGCCAAATCCGTACACGACCATGCACGGTGTGGAGTAAATAACGAGACTCATCCGACCAGCACATCTTCCAGTCTTCTAACGTCCAACTTGCATGCTCTTTGCACCAAGAGAGTCTTTCAAGAAAATGAACCTTGTGCAAAGAGGATGCGTAGGAGTCGTCTACTGGTATAGGTATAGCTCAAACGTGCGAGCGTGCGACGCATGGTCATGCCAGATATTGTTCCCGGTTGGACCATGTTCTATTGGGTAGTCAACTCTTCAACAGTGTTCCACCTCTTCGCCTTTACGAGTCGTCGGACCCGGCGCTCACCTCTAACATTAACCTTTCGCTGACCTTTGCCGTCGGGTGGTTGTTTGACCATTTTGACGCCAGTCCTGGTACATTTTAACTACGGCGGCTGTCAAACACCACACTAGTTCAGCCGTTTGGGAAATCGAGGCATCAGCTCGTCGAGCACCCACAATCTCTCCTTTTTCAAAGTCGGATAAATCCTTCCTTTTACCCATCATGATCGGAATTTTACTACCTACTGAACCACTGGCACCTTATCTATGCTACGTAGGTCGACTAACTCCACACTCTCGTACCTCACGTGGTCAACGGGTCGCATTCTAAATGAGTATTTCGTATCTACATTCACACGTGAGGAGTTATTCGGGGAGGGGAATGCCAGAGGTGAATTAAACTCTGGCAGTGAGATAGATGATTTTTTAATAACTCAGAGCAAAGTGGAGGAGAAATTGTTGAAGATAAACATAAGAAAGGCACCTGGGGTGGATGCGATCTATCCAGTTATATTAAAGAAGGCAGCAAAGGAAGTAAGTAAACCTTTGGCCATAATTATGAGAGTTTCCTTGGACTCAGGGGTGGTACCATGGACTGGAGATGTACATATGTAACCCCAATTCACAAAAGAGGATCAAAGGGCGACACAAGTAATTACAGACCTGTTAGTTTAACTTCTGTTCAGGGAAATTAAATGAGCCATTGGTTAAAGAAGAACTGCAGGATCATCTAGACAAGACTTCAGTTATAGCTCAGACACAGCATGGTTTTGTTAAGGGGAAGTCTTGCCTGACCAGTTTGATTGGATACTATGATGTGGTCACAAAGAAACTGGATGCAGGAAATAACTTTGATATCATATATTTGGATCTTAGAAATGCTTTTGATACTGTTGTAAATGGAAGACTGCTGAACCAATTGGAGCAGTGTAGCATTGGATGGCAGGTGAGGCAAATTGCTGCTATGGATAAGGGAATGGTTGAGTGGGAGAAGACAGAGAGTGGTAATCAATGGGCACTGCTCTTAGTGGACTAATGTTATTAGTGGAGTCCCTCAGGGTTCAGTGTTGGGTCCATTGTTGTTTTCTGTATTTATTAATGATATTGATGATGGCATACCAGGTTTAATGTCCAAGTTTGCAGACGATACGAAGGTTGGTAGGGTTGTTAATGACACTAATGACAGTACGCTGGTGCAACAGGATCTAGAAAAGTTGAGCAGATGGGCTGAGAGGTGGTAACTGAAGTTTAACATTGACAAATATAAAGTACTGCTTAGTGGGTACTACACTGACAAAAGTGCAAAGTGCAAAGTGTGTTAGTTGTCTGACGGCACTAGGGGGTTCCCCCATCTCCGCGTTATGTACTGTTTGTGTAGCACAGAACTCTGTGAAGGCCAGAGATTTAAAAAGTGTGTGGGGCTGGACGGATGGGTAGTGTTGTGTACCGTTGTTCTTCTAACCATTTAGCCATTGGGCCCCTGTTGGGACCCACCATTACCGCACTTGGCCCCGGGGAGGCAGGTTAGGTACCCTGTAGATTTTTGTACTCTGGCAGGCCCTGTCACCTAGTTTTCAAAGATTTCAGTGGCAAGGGCCAATGGAAAAAAATAAAATAAATAAAATAAGTAAAAAGAAATAAAAAAGGGGTTAATGCTAGAATATAAAAGGCCAAGAGTAATGTAAGCATGGTTTAAATTTGGACGGTATTAATTGATAAGTTGTGTGGGGTGTGCACTGTGAGATAAACAGAGTAGGAGGGAGCAAAAGGCTAGGGGGGAAAGACAGGGGTATGGAGACGATAGAGAAGGCGACCCCAGAGAGTCAGTGAGCCAGGCGCAGGCCTCACCATGCGGAAGAAGGGGGGTGGCAGGCGGGAGGAGACAGGAACCAATCTCCTCCCCCAGACCGGCAAAGAGAGTAAAAGAAAACCAAGCTAGAGTGCTCGGTTTGATCGCCAATGTGGCTTGTGGCAGAAAAGCTGCTGGTGTCTTCAGTGTCTGGGTTTTGGAGTCTTCAGTGGGATCAGGTACTGGTCGATCTTGCCTGGAGATTTAGTGGCAGATCAGCCGGATGGAACTTGGATGAAGGAAGTGAATTTCAGTTTAATTGAGCTTCGATGAGTTCGGCGGGTTGATGCTACTGGAGAGGGGTGCCCAGAATCTGTCTCAAATTGCTCTTGGTGGTTTAGGCTCCTTAATTTTCTTCGTCTGTTGAAGACATCCTGTGCAAAAGTGGTGAAGTATTTATAATTGTCAATTTTTTTATAATTATATTTTCGTTTTAATTAATTCTTAATTGCGTTAAATTGATTTTTAATTGTGTTCATTTGATTTTTAATTATTTCTTACTGTAATGTAAGATTTTCGATTTTTTAATTGTTTTCGTTTTAATTTCTGGAGAGTATTATACGGAGGTGTTCTATGTATCATATCGAGGTAAACTTCTCTTATTCTTTTACTAAAAAATATATTATAATAACACTAAAATTATTGGTCTATGGTAATTTAAATAAGATATATAATTTTGACACTCAAATGATTTTAATTCCCGAGTGAATACTCCATCGATTGTCCTTCCATTACGTGTAGTATTTACTAAAGTATTTGACTTAATATCTAAATTTAAGACATCTTTCATAAATTTATAAAACTTCTTTCCAGCCTCAGAATTTAATTCTAGATTGAAATCACCAGCGAGAACTATAGGTATACGATCCAGTGGCTGTTCAAGAATTTTTCACCTTCAATGGTATACGGCATAAAATTTTTGTTTATGAATTATATCTAACGACATGTTTGGAGTGATGTATATGGCAACGATGAAAATAGATTGACTATTGAATTTCCACAAAGATCCATAAATGTCTCCAATTTCATGTGAAACCGCCGTCGCATTGCTGCTATTATGTTGTTCAAAGATATGCGGTGTACTGATGATTGCTGAACCTTCACGTTGATATATCGCTACACCACCACCACCACCACCACTACGAACATCCGACATTTTTAATTGAGTCACACATTGAAATGGTTTAAGTAATATATGTTCATCATTATTTCAGATGTCCTAGGGACTATCCAGATCACGGAACAGGAGCTCATACGTGCCATCAATTCCCTTCCCACAACAGCCACTGTTGGGGAGGATGGAATTCCACAATTTATGATCAAATGCTTAAGCACATTCATCATAGGCCCTCTTCTCTCGATCTACAACAGATGCCTCGCTGAGCATTATTTTCCACCCCAGTGGAATAAATACAGAGTGTACCCCATCCCCAAAAACCAATTTGCCTCAAACGTCAGCCAGTTCAGACCCATATCAGTTGCCTCTTGTCTGTTAAAAACTCTTGAAAAGGCTTTGCTACCCACAATCACTCAACAAATCCTCCAGACGAAACCACCTGAAATCCACTATGCTATCGCAGGAAAATCATCAATCACTAACTTGGCAGCCACCACAGAACGCATTCTCTCAGCATTCGAACAAAGAGCTGAGCTAGCAACCACATACCTCGACATAAGCGCAGCCTTTGATGCCGTGTCGATTCCGGCCTTGCTCCTCCTACTTAAGGAGAATTTTCACATTCGAGGTGATATGCTGTGCTTTTTGGAATCACTTCTCAGTCACAGAATACTTATTCTCCATCGGCAGCAACATACCCTATCCTGCGACATTACTGCTGGAGTACCGTAGGGGGGTGTCCTGTCTGGTGTCCTGTTCACAGCCATCATCGTGCCCATTATTGCCTCAACGAATGGTCTCCTATGCTATGCCGATGACTTCAAACTGCTGACTCCAATTAACCCTGGCGACGACCCCGCCCAGCTTAGCAACAGGATCAATTCCCAACTTAAGGATCTTGAATTGTACCTGGCAAACTTCAATCTAAAAATCAACCCTCTGAAGTCTGCTCAGGTTATATTCTCCCTTAAATCCATGCCGACAGTACTCAACGTTTCACTCGCAGGGGTACGAATACCAAACGTACCCTCGCACACAGACCTTGGCGTTCTGTTCGACCAAAAGATGTCCTTTGTCCACCAGATCGACAAACTCAGTACCAGATTTTCTCGTCTACGGTGGATCTCAAAGCAGCAGCTGCTACACGTCCGACATCCTGCCACTGTTAAAAGGTTCATCACCTCCACCGTCTACCCTGCCATTCTCTATGGTGCAGAAATATGGGCCTCTGCTGCACATACAAACCTTAAGCGGGTGTACACTGCTGAATACTGGCTACTGAAATGGGCGAATAACAAGCTTCGGCTACCTCCCGCTACCACAACTACCATGATGGCACAAGCACTCGACATCCCGAGGTTGAAGTTCCTGATCGTTGAAAAGAGGCTGGTCTTCACAGCCAAACTCATCTCAGGCCAAATATCATCTCCAAATATTTGGAATGCTTGCTCTTGGAGGATTCCACAGCCAAGCCTAAGGTCGGTACCAGCACTTGTGGCTCACCACAACAGGCTTGTACTCACCGAAAGATTTCTGCCCAAGCAGATGCTCGCTGCCCTCAACCGTGTGGACGCCGACATCGACACCATAATAAGTAAAAAGAAGGACAGACACAAGTTTATCAAAGCTCTTGAAACCTGAAGCACTGCCAACTTGTATTTGTTTTTCTTTATTTGTGTTCAGCTCCTTGTTTTTATGATGTATTTGTATTTCTTTTTGCATTTGTAATCTGTATTTTGTAGCCTTTTGTATGTGTTCGCTATATTTTGTAGCCATTTGAATTTGTACTTATGTTATCTATATGTGAACCCCTGGCGCTCGTCGCCGTGATGGGATATTGTGCTGTAAATCTACTTCACAATAAAGATTTATTTAATTTATTTAATTATCCAATCACGTTTCACTTAATATCAATATTTTGGTTTGCTGTAAGATTGTGTCCGTTTCGATATCTTGAACATGGGCCCTTAAACTTTGTACGTTCATTGACGATATAGATATACCACTTTGTATGAAATCTTGCAGTTCATCCTGTACAGTCGGTAGCTTATTATTTTTTAAGCGATCTAGTTCAGCACGAAGTTCTATTTTACTGGTAGCTTTGCCGTGGTGAAATGTGAAATCATCGTGGCGATTTGTAATATATAAATCTTGCAATGAGGTCGCTCGAGATATACAAGTTGTTGTTGTCGATGATCTTTCTCATAATTATATACAACTTCTTCGAAGGTCTCTCCATGAGAATTATGTATAGTGAAAGCACAAGCACATATTAAGGAAATTGTGTCGTCTACACGTTAATTTCCTATTGTTCTTCAATGGAATCGTAGTTGATCGTTTTATGATAGGCACGGATTGACTAGGTAAATGTTTATCTTTCGCATATTGTTTATAACGAGATTGAAAGTTATGTCCTATTTTTGCCTCAGGAAATTTCATCCATACTCGTTTCGTCATCCTCAAATTCGAAATATACTAAAGTACCGATCGCACCGTTTACCAATCCATCGACCACATCTATATTTGTAGTAATCGTGTACGATTTTCCTTTCAATAATGGTAGAATGCATGGAAGTTCTGCAGTTTCAGTCACTGACATTTAATGAATTTTATTTCGCATACTTGCTAATTGTTCTTCAGAATGATATCCGTGGTATAAATCTTGTGCAACCACTTCATGGGTTTCATCTGCAACTAAAGCATTTGTATTATAGGCAGTTACATCACTATTTCTTAAAAACAGTCGGATCCCTTGCGGACATAAATGAGCAGCATCTTCTTTGGTAACAAATTTTAAGTTCATCTGGTAATAACGCTTCTCCGTTGCCTATTTTTGTAAGAGTTTTAGAAAATGTACTATCTTGGTCTTCTACTATAGATAGAATATTAGATGTAATTATACATCAAGACTCTGATACTAATATGTCACCAGAACAAATTGACATCGTACATTTAAATTCTAATTACACAGGATTGACTGAAGAACCTCCATTCTTTCTGGAAGAGGTCGAATGCACAATAAAATCCATGCGCTCAGGTAAATCCCCTGGGTATGATAAAATTGAAGTAGATGTTGTTAAAAGAGTCTGGAAAATTGTACCAGCTTCAATATTAATTTTGTTTAATTCATGCCTACAACATGGTGAATTCCCTAGAGTGTGGAAAAGAGCTTTGTTCAAAATCTTGCTTAAGAATCCTGAAAAACCGGCTGAGGATCCATCATCATACAGGCCTATAGCCCTTCTCCCAGTTCTGGAAAAGGCGCTAGAGAAGGTTGTTGCCAGTAGATTAATTGCAGCGTATGCCGACAAAGGACTTGCTTCTGGATACCTGTATGAGTTCACCAAAGAACGAGGGACAGAAAATCCATTAGTTAGACTTCTAGCTTTTCAGGCTGATACAGATTCTAAGTATTTTCTCGGCCTCTTTGTGGACTTCAAAGGGGCCTTTGACACCCTTTGGTGTCAAAGTGCCCTGGCGAGGTTCCGGGAGGCCGAATTGTCCATAAATATATATAAGCTTTTAAAGAGCTATTTTTCTGATCGTACCATTTCTGTCAAATCTAGACTGGAGGAGGTCTCTCGCAGAGTTACAAGAGGATATCCACAGGGGTCAATTCTTGGTCCCTTGTGCTGGAATCTGGTTTTTGATTCCTGGTTGGTTAAGAGTTTTCCAGCTATTCATATGATCGCATACGCTGACGATCTTACAATATTAATCCAGGGTAATTCTAGGAAAAACCTTGAAGATTCAACATGCTGTGCTGTTGAAACTCTCCAACTGGTTCTTCAACACATAAATTGCAGGTTTCTATTGCAAAAACATCTCAGATGTTGCTTAAGGGAAAGCTTGACCATGGAAGACCTCCAGTTATTAAATATAGGGAACAAGCCATTAAGTACTTATCGAAGACCAAATACTTAGGCATTTATATTGATAATGCTCTCAGTTTTCTACCATATGTTCAGTATGTGAAAGAAAAGGCTAAATTGTTCCTGAGCCGAATTAAACAGATAACAAGACAAGACTGGGGTCTTAGAGGTCAAACTTTACGACTTCACTATAATTGTGTGTTTTTGTCGATAATTTCTTGTGGAGCTAGTGCATGGTGCTTTAGGGCCAATAAAGTTGCTGTGTAAAGCAACTGTTACAAGCACAGTGGGCTGCCCTCCTGACCATGTCAAGAGCGTGTCGAACTACCTCCACGATGGCTCTTCGGGTTTTGCTTGGGAAACTACCTGTCCATTTTGAAGTTCAGTACCGCTACCTTAAGTATCACCTTATGAAGAAAATACCATTGACCTATGATGACATCCAATTAGATCTAAGTGCTCCCATTAAGACTGAGAAGACAAGATTAAGGAAAATTTTTATTGCAAAATGGCAGCAGAAGTGATCTTTATCTGATATCGGTGCAGTCACAAGGGACTTTCTGCTACAGCAAGGGAAATTAAAAAGGAGGAGTTAAAGTGGTTTTCGCCGGGTTTATATGGTATGTTTATATTAACTGGCCACGGAAGTATAAATACTAAACTTCACAAACTGGGACTTTCACCAACAACATCTTGTTTGTGTGGCCAGGAAGAAACTGTTCACCATATTCTTCATCAATGCATTTATTATAACGATCTTCGACGTAACCTACTTAGTGTAGTTCCTAACTTGGACTCCAGCAACAATAAAATTCTGGTTGAATCTCAGACAGCTTTTAATGCTTTGAATGTGTTTGCTTCTCGTGCATTTAAAAGAACTGAAATTAGGTCCTAGTTTTACTGTTCCTGTGATTTCTTGGATCCTTTATTGAATTAGGAAAGAAATATCTCTCATTTTTGATTGGATTCTATAGTTGCAACTAATTAGTATCATTAAGTGCTATACTTTACTGGATTTTATAATAGACTTGTACATGATGTGGAATTGTTTTCATCGGAATAGGTATCTAGTGCATAAGGAATTTTGCTCTACTCATCGAGATACTATTTAGCCTTTAGCGTTTCATAGTTTTTGGAATTAATATTTCTTTGTGAGTGAATACCACTGTGACATTTCATATTACAGACTTTTCCTAGTAACTCTGTTATTAACTGTCTTGGATGATTATCTTAGACTTTTTTGGGCTCTTTTAGAGCTTGTATATAGGCAAGAACTTTTTAAAACATAATTTTGAACCCTGCCTAATGTGATCTCATCTAGGATTTGGACATATATATTACTTTTGCGTTAACCCTGAAACCTTTTATTTATTGGGCCAGGTTATGGCATTACATTGGACGTATCTGTACATGGTGTATATTCTGCTGCGTTCCTGAAGAAGAGGATATTTTATATATTACACATGGTGTCTTTCTGTGTAGCTTTTCAGAATTCGTGGAATTTGCTTTCACTGTGTTTTTTGTTAGAAGATCAATTATTTCTTCAACAACTGAAGACTTTCTGCCTACAAGGGGTAAACTGTTATTAAGATGTTTTGCTGATCCTAGTTCCTAGGATGGGATTTTCCATGAGATAGGTCTCCATGGTTAGAGAAGTTAGTCCACTTCTCCACTTCTTCCAACTTTATTCTTGCTTGACTTCTTCTCACTTCTAACTATTGGAGAATCCCTCTGTTTATTCTCCTCTATTCTATCCATTTACCTCCCCAGATCCCAGTCTTCTTCCTCTGTATTCCTCCTTTTCCACTTCATTCTTTTTTCGGGCACTCTCAGGTGTTATGCCCTGGGCTTGCCCAGCAGGAGATAATTGATCCTGGCTGCCTCCACTGGCGGGAATGGGAGGTGAGACGTAGTGACCAGGTGTTACTGCTTCTTACCTGCTAAGAGCCAGGCACCGGCCGATAACATAACAACAGAACACATCATAACACTTATACGTCCAACACACTACATAGAAATGGCCGGTTTTGGCATAAGCTTCAACACAAGAAGTACATAGTGTGCATAGTATTAGGATCAGGCGCCCCCTGTGATTTCCCACATCTGCGCCATATGTACACTGTGAAGAAATGCAGAACTACTGTAAATGCCAGAAAAGTGTTCTGTGTTGAATACGTAGTTTTGTGTTGGGTTCTGTTGGGTGTCCTGGCATTTGGCCGCAGGGCTCCTGATGGAACCCCACGTTGCCCGCACACACTGCTAGGAGGTAGCTAGGCTGCCCATTATTCTCTGGCTGGTCTCTGCAGGGTCGCTTAAGCTTCCTGACAGAGACCAACGTAAAAAAAAAAAAAAAAAAAAAGAGTTAGAGCGGGTGGGCTTTAGAGTCAAGAAAAGGGGGGACAGGTAGAAATATGGGGGATGAAGAAGAAGAAGACATCCCCCAGGTACAATGGAATACATCCATCAGGCAAAAGTAAGGAATGGAAATGGGACAAAAGTTGCCGTGCAAGGGAGCACAAGCGTGATCGCCATTTGGCAGAATCTTTTTGCTCTTCTCATTCAGGTCCGGTCGTGATATCAATTTCAGTGGTGATGTCATCCGGTGATCTGTGTTTAAGTTAGTAGGGATATAAATAGGAATGCAGCTGTGGTTGTCCTATACTAGATCTTCTTAGATTTGGTGGTGGTGCTGTAGTCTCATTTGCTGGTAGGCCTCTGCATTGATTTCCAAAATATAGGTGGTTGTCTTCTCTTGGTTTTGACGATGATCGGAATAGTGACTATATCCATGGTAGGGTCTTCCGTCGTGCGAATAAGTCTTGTGAGCGTGTAAAGGCGACATAATCTTCTTTTCTTTCGAGGATGTGCTGTTCTTAGAAGTACAATAGCGGCTTATGGGGGGAACCCTGGGATCCGCCACAACAACATATGAATATCCATGCTAATTAGTACAAGTAACGCTGACATAATAGGGCTTACAGAAACGTGGTTTCATCCGGAAATAGGGGATGATGAGTTTCAGTACGGTATGTGCAATGTATTTAGGAAAGACAGAGCAGATGGAAGGGTTGGTGGGGTCGTACTTTTTATCAAAAGCAGCCTGAGCGCGACTGAAGATTTCTCGGATTCGGAAATTTTTCATGATAGTATGTGAGATAGTTAGAAGCAAGGTACAATGAGAGTGGGAGTAACCTACAGGCCAGGTGATTATGGAGATTATGATGAAAGCCTCTACATGCAAATGGAATGGACAAGTAAGCGTGAATGTCTCATTATGGGTAATTTTAATTTGCTCTAATTGATTGGAGAAAATGTGAAGGAAACTCTATATGTGGGAATTTTTTTTAAAAATCAACTAGATGATTGCTATTTGTATCAACATGTCAGGGAAAGTTCAAGGAAAAAGAACATTCTAAACCTCGTCATGCCCCATGAACCAGATGACATAATAGGGCTGACAATACAGGAACCAGTAGCAGGAAGTGATCAAGGAGTTCTACGGTGGACGAGAGAGAGAGAGAGAGAGAGAGGTAGCAGCAGTTAAAGGCAAAGGAATGGGTTATAATTTCAGGAAAGGAAATTACGACAGCTTAAGGTGCTACATGGCCTTAACTGAGTAAATATCTCACAGAGAGCGAATACAATTGAATTATGATATGAGTTTAAAACATTAATCACAGAAGCCTTGAATGCTTATATACCATTAAAAAAAAATTCTCCACGAGGGGGATTTCAAGTTGGATGAATAGTGAAGTTGCCAGATTACTTGAGCAGAAAAAGATAGCGTGGAAAAGTTACAGAGCAATAAAAAGTACTGAAGCCTATAACAGCTACAAAGTGATCTGCAATAGTGACACTCAAAGGGTTAGGCTGGCAAAGGCAGATTATGAGAAATCACTGGCAAAGAGGGAAGGGGGGGGGATAAGGAATTCTTCACATATATAAATGCAAAGAAGAAGGACAAACCAGATCGGACCAGAATGGACGTGGGATAGTATTAGATACCCCAGCTGAAGTTGCAGATGAACCCAACAGTAACTTTGCATCGATATTTACAGAAGAAAAACCCTTTACGTCAATGAGAAATTATGGGAGTTAAATTGAAAAAAGTGTAATTAATAATACTGAAATTTCACATGATTATTTAATGAAAAAACTTTTGAGCCTACAGGCGATTAAGGCTCCTGGGATTGATGGAACGTTCCATATAATCTTAAGGGGGACGGCAAGTGAGTGCATTGAACCATTGAGGCTAATTATGAGAGTATCATTGTACTCAGAAGAAATTCTGTTGTATTGAAAAGTGCCAATGTATCTCCCATACATAAGGGTGGCTCTAAGAATGAAGTGGGAAATTATCGACCGTCAGTCTATCTTCAGTAGTAGGGAAAATAATGGAGGCAATGATCAAGAGTGGAATTCGGGATCATTTGGATAGAAATGGAATTCTGAAGCATTTTTTGTAAAGTGAAAATCATGTTTAACCAATCTGGTTAGCTATTTTGACAGGGTCACTCATGAACTGGATTTAGGGAATAATTTCGACTTTGTTTATTGGATTTCAGCAAAGCATTCGACTCACTCCCACATGAGCGGTTACTTTATAAGCTGCAACAATTGGAATCACAGGGAAAATCCTTAGATGGATAGCAGGATGGCTTCAGGATAGAAGACGGAGGGTTGTGATAAATGGTTATTCCTCATATTGGGTTAATATAAGAAGTGGGGTTCCCGCAATGATCAGTATTTGGACCACCGTTGTTTTTGATTTTCTTAAATTACATCGATGAAGGGTAGAGGGCTTGACGTCTAAATTTGCAGATTATGTAAAGATTGGTAGAGTAGTTAATGATCACTGCCAAGCAGAACTTCTTCAGAGTGACCTAGATAGACTTCAGGGATGGTCAGATAAGTGGCAGCTATGCTTTTATCCCGCAAAAGGCAAGATCCTACACCTGGAGTACAACCTCAAAACACCTTATACACTTGTTGGAGTTGAACTGGAGTCAGTAGTAGAAGAAAAGGACTTGGGAGTTACGATACAGTCAGATATGAAGTTTTCCGAGAATTGTAGCAGGTTGCAAAGAACATCCATGGAAAGGTTGCAAGGAACATCCAAAGAACATCCATGGGACACCCATGGTGTCCTATCGATGATTTATCAAAAAACTGCTAGTAGAGTTAAGGAAGTCATGGAATATTGTGTTCAAGTATGGAGACCGCACCTAAAACACGACGTCAAGCTTCTTGAAAGGGTTCAAACTTTCCTGGTGAGATTGGCAAAACGACGTCCTTATGAGGAAAGACTTCGAATATGTGGGTTGCACAACTTAGAAACTAGACACCTTAGAGGCGACTTTATTGAATTGTTTAAGGCTCTAAGAAGTAACAGTAAAATGAATTAGGGTGAAAATTTTACGGTTGAAAATGATTCTAGAACAAGGGACCTTTAATTCAAGTTACGGGGAGAGATGTTTAGACTGGATTGCAGGAGGTTTTATTTTACCCAGAAAGTTATGTAAATCAGTGGAATAAGTTACCTACTTGGGTGGTAGAGGCTGACAGTTTGAGAAATTGAAAGTTCAGCTGATTAGTTACCTACGGGAGTAGGGAAATGCATAAATTGTCTATTTCTTTTTCTCTTATTATTGTTGTTTATTAATTATTTATTTTATTTAATAATATTATTATTGTTTTTACTTATTATTATTTTTTATTTTTATTTTTATCTTCCCATACATTAAAATAATTTTTCTCCTAGTGATTTTTATTCGGGCAATGGGAGAAGAGAGTTGCAGGTTACGTGATAATTCGTAACAAATACTAAAATATGTAACAGAAGCTTGTTGTTCTGCGGTAAAACAAGGCGATTACGTGGCCATTCTAGATAAATCTCGTGCACACGCTTTATTTATCCAGTATGACCACGCGGTACCATTCTTGATTTCCATATGTAACGTATTTATGTATTTACAGCTGAGGAAGAGACACAGTGTCAAAAAATTCTGTAAGTATTTTATTTTATTTTATCAAAAGAAGCGAGGGCAGCGAGCAGGGTGCAAAGCCCACTAGTTTATTATTATTATTATTTAATTATTTTTTTATTTATTATTCTTATTTTTAATTTTTGGGTGGTGCAGCATAAGCCTTATGCTTCCTTGCATCATATGGCCATTACTAATACTAATACATTACTAACAAACACTACTAATCATAATGTAATATTCATAACAATTTGACTACTATATGGCCATATTATTGGAACATGGTAATTTAATTTAATAGTAGCAGAACGGGAAAAATTATTAAATATTCCATATGTCGATCCAACAATCCATAACAGATTAAAATTTTAGAAATATCCACGTTGTTTGTAAATTTTAGGAGAATCGGCGGTTAAGGCCATGTTGCTCCGTGTAAATTGAGTGTGTTTTGAGGTTGGTTTTCTTTTACAGGACGAAAAACCGGAGTTTCCGGGAGAAAATACCATGCTCCTGAGACCAGTAACTCAGCCAAGTTGTGAAAAAGACCCATAAAAATTCCTCCCGTCATCGACGGAATTCGAACTCATGTCTTTTTCTCGTGGTGTGGGGAAGACGGCGATCCTGCCAACTGTACTAATCGCGAGGGTTGAAATATCCATAGATATACTTTCAAGTCGGTCCCCCCGTTCCCTTTCCCTTTTAACTGTGTAGCCGTCCTATTATCAATTAATTATTAATTAATTATGTCGACTCATACCGATACCTCCATCTGCTATCTGCTATGAGGCGCAGAATGGCACGTCGCAGGCAAATCGACGAACTGTTTCACAAGAAAATGCAATACCGAACATCAATTTGGCACTGTGAAATATTCTGACTTGTGTGCATATGCTTAAATATGTGCTTTGTACATATGAACGTGAACATACCTTGGTGTACTGACTGCCTCACAACTATGTACATACTCATATCTATTGAAAGATTAATGCTACGTTTTTAATTGTTACGTTATCTTTTATATGCTGTACAAATTTTTATACCGTACATATTTTTATATTATCCCCATATCATTGTCAAGCCCCTGGCCTCCTGGCTGTGGCGGGCACAATATTGTATCTGTATCTTTACTGTACAATAAAGATTTTCTTCTTCTTCTTCTATTAATTTACCAAATAATTTACTACCATAATATATCCCTGCACCCAAAATCCCCCAAGTTTTCCACGCAACATTGGCTACTCCACGTCAACACCAACCTATATAAACAGTCAGTCACGCCTTCCATCCCATTCTTACCCACCCAGACTCCACTACCGGTTCAAGTTAACAGGTAAGTCTTTCCAACTAATTTAGAGAGTAACTGTAGATATTTTTCATAAAATATCTTGATTTATTAATTAATCAATTAATGAGTTAATTTAATTTATAATAAAAAGTGTAGTAATTATATGACAATTGTACATGCAAAGGACTATAGCATAATTAGAATACATTGTATTGTAAATAATAAAACGTCATTTGAAAACTTGGTAGTATCACACTTCAATGTTCTTTCCCCATAGGCCTGAAAACGGGAAACAGTGAGTTCCCAAAACATAACCATAAATTGTTCAAGGGTTTCGCATAGTGGTGGTTCAATTCCTTTAAATTGTATTATTTTGATAATAAATTACTTAATCTACCATGATATTATAGCGTAGTGGCTATCACTACGCTTTATATCAATTCGTTACCAATATGGCGCCTCCGTAGCCAGGTGGGCAGGAGCAGCAGTGCGTAGCACACGCTTCTTGATTAGACCGGGGTTCGAGCCTGTGACCACCAAATACGGAGGATGCGGAAAGGTCAGAGAAGGACTACCCCGGAACAATATGGCCTTAGTTGCTAATGCTCCTAAAAAAAACAAATAACAAATAACCAACCATTACCATTATAATGAACAATCGTGTAGACCCCCCTCCCCTTCCAAGTAATTAGAAACACTACTTTGTACAAAAGACTGATGCGACAGTCGCACACGCATAGCAGTATACTAGACTATTTTATCATGAAAGTGCAAGACATGTTTCTGAAAGTGTAATTTACGATCTAGAATAATACCCAGAAATTCGTGAGAGTCAACCACGGGGAGAGGGCGATCAAAAGGTTTAACAGTCAGAGGGCTGGAACTGTTAAGGTTGACCTTAACACTTTACTTTCCAAAAAAGAACGACAAGAAGCGTTAGATCGGCTTATGCAATTTTAGAAGAGATGTAGAACGGAGAAGTCACTCATCTAGAACCAAAATCCCAGACGAGTGGACCGAGCACTGATGTAGGCATCCACGAAGGACAGAGAGACTAAGTTGCTGAGTACCAGAAATGACTTGGACAGAATGGCGGAAAAAGTAGTTGCAGGTTAAGTTGTAGAGTTGTGAG
Source organism: Mastigoproctus giganteus (assembly GCF_048544385.1). NCBI lineage: Eukaryota > Metazoa > Arthropoda > Arachnida > Uropygi > Thelyphonidae > Mastigoproctus > Mastigoproctus giganteus. Next base: position 948,735 of record NC_143588.1, read on the forward strand.
GAGCGTTGAGCAACCTTAAACAAGTAAAAAAGTTATCCCACCAAAGAGAGTTAAAGGTTCCAGAAAAACCACGAAAATAGCCATAGCATATTTAAACACGCAGTTGTTTACTCTGGAAAGAAGTTCAACCAAGGCATCCTCAGTCCCACACCTGGACGGCAACTAAACTGGCCAGAGGACTTTAAAGAGCGTTCAGTAAACAATCTAGACAGGCAGCAATAAGTCGCTGAAGTGTTTATCCAAGTTGGACAGTAACGAAAATAGAACGATAGGCCTTAGCAGAAGTAGGAACACAAGGTTGGGAAATTAATTTTACCAATACCAACTCCCAAAGTATAGGAAATTTGCCTCATTTATTGTGGAGTATAAAAAATACGGATTTCGAATCTCTGTCGAAAGATCTAATTTGTTGATGAATAGGAAAGTCATAGCCGGGATGACCTGAAGAAAGAAGTGCGTCAACGTCCCTTTGATGGTGCTAGTCTAAATCAGAGTTTTGGCATTGTGAGAGTCAACAGACTGATAAATTTCTGAAGCGTGAACCAGATCCCCAAGGGTCAGAATTACCTGCAGTTAAAAGTACAGCTTCCACATGGATCATTTACTGTCATTTATGGCCTTGGCATTTATTACCTTTTGGGGTTGCCATATACCAGAGAAGTAAAAGATTTGAATGCAGAAAATCGACCACATCGTGTAGCTTTTTATAGGTAGCTCCAGCGCACGTTTAGGAGAAACGAAAACCACCGATTGGAAGGTTGGTGTTAGGGGACACCAATGTGATTTTATGGTGGTATTTTGCTTTCGTAAAAGTGATTACAATAGTCACAGCCAGTATTTAAATTCTATTCAGTCGAACCAGCTGATGATGTTAACAATTGCAAATTCTAAATGGGAAAGGTTTAGAGAAGTAATCAAAGACGCTAATCTTTTTATATCAACTAAGAGATGATACATACACACTTCCAAAGAGTTCTTGCGTGTTTATGGAATAGCCTATATTGGATTAAGGTATGCTCAGTGCCATTGGAATCTTTCCTCTTGCTCAGATAACACATGAGGGGGCATAAATTCAAACTGAGGAAAGATGGTCGCAGGACAGATGTGCGGAAATTTTTCTTTAGCCAGCTGGTATTTGACTGGGGAAGCAAACTTTCATCTCCAGTTGTGAAAGTGGGTAAGCTGAATAAATTCAAGGAAGAAGTAGACAACTATTGAAGCGGAAAGGGAAGGACAGTTTTTTTTTTTTTTTTTTTTTTGACTGATGCTGTATAAGGCTGCTTTCTTGCATCATTTTCTCCTTCTACTACTTTTAATAAAAAATTCTAGGAATGTGCCAGGGTACACTCCTAGACTTTATACGAACACTTATTCTTAACTGTGTCTACAGTAGTGCCAGCAGTATTGGCAATAAAATGTGCGAGTTCGAACTTCTGGTTAAGAAAACTAACGCTGACATAATAGGGATAATAGAAACGTGATGCTACCCAGAAATAGGGGATGACGAGTTTCCCCGCGGTATGTACAGTGAATTTAAGAAGGATTGACAAGCTAGAAGGGGGTGATTGGGTCATGCTTCTTATTAAATAAGTTTGAATCCGATTAAAGCTTTTCCAGATTCAGAAGTTAAGCAGGACAGCATAGAATCTCTGTGGTTTGAGCAAGTAATACAAAGATAAAATGAAATTTTATCTTTGTATTACTTGCATTAAAGCCAGCTACTGTACTGAGGTAATCCTTCCCCGTGTGCGTCTGTTCCGAGGTACCATTAGACCAGGACTGTAAGGAATGTACATGTATGTGGGTGTGATGGACATAGGGCGAGAAAGTGTAAATATCTTATTAAGGAAGATTTCAACTTGTCTCCCGTCTTGAATAGAGCAAGTGAGACGGAAACTTACTGGGGGATATTTTTTTAAAATAAACTATGTATGCTTTTGGAAAATACGAAGGAAACAAAATTCTAGGCCTGATCATTACACTCGAACCGATGACATTTTAAGGTTCATATTACAGGAACCACCAGCAGTGAATGATCGCACAGTTCTAAGTTGATGAAGAAAGTGGTTTTTAAAGATAAAAGCGTGGGTTTTAATTTTAGGAAAGGGAAGGACTAAGAATTTAAGATGCTACATGCTTTCTGTCAAGGTAGTTATGTGTATGTATAATATTGTCGTTGGTGGCACCCAGGCTTACTCCTATCTCCACCCGTGTTCACTATATACAAGAAGAAAAACAAAAAAATTCTCAACCGTATTGGCCTGACCTGTAAGGGTATTAGGCCTCTCTACCACAAGAGAACAGCCATCAAATACACAAACGCAACCCGGATCCCGTCCCTGGCACAAGGAGCCGGGCCTGGGTTCACTATCTAATTCTGCGCAGCTAAACTGCACTCATCCTGCACCCACTACTGAAGTGCAATACTGGTGGATGCCAGCAGTTCAGCTCCCAGGCTGCCCAAACCCGAGAGCCCTCAAAAAAAAAAAAAACAAAACATACATACAAACATAACAAAAAAAAAAAAACACAACGTAGAAATACACTTACAATATTGCATAAAAAAATAAAATAAAAAAAATATATATAATAAACAACCCAACGAAAACAATGTAACAAAAAACAAAAACAAAAAAAAACAACTTTTATTCTCCCCCCCCCCATCCCATCAACAAAACTACAGTAAGAAACAGGAGCCTTCTGTATTAACTCTTAATGTGTAATTGCAAGGTTAATGCAGTGTCTTCTCCTCTTCAACACGGCAACACAATATTGTTGCAATGCTTCGAATCTAAATTTACAAAGCCAAGTAAGTACTTTCATTACCATGGTTAAAATACTCAATTTGAGACATCAAACTTTCTCTTTGCACAGTATATAAATTACAGTCATAAAGCACATGGCTCAAATTTCAGGCAATCCACAAATACACAAGGGAGAACTTACCAAATTAAAATAATACAACTTAAAGTTTAGTGACCCATGACCAGTAAGGACATACACTGGTGTGCAAAATTTAAGGACCAACAATATTTCTAAAGGTTACAACCACAAAATCGTTACTTAAGGTACTCTTTACTGATGAGAGTAGGTTCAGCCTCAACAACGATTCTGGACGTCAGCTAATCTGGCGAGAGGTTGGCACACGGTATCACCCCGCAAACATCACTGAAAGGGATCGATATGGCAGTCGAGGTGTTCTCGTATGGGGAGGCGTTATCTTGGATGGACGTACACAACTCCAGATACTGGAAGGCGGTACTGTAACCGGTGCACGCTACTGTACTGAGGTAATCCTTCCCCATGTGCGTCTGTTCCGAGGTACCATTAGCCCCGAATTAATGGATGATAACGCCACACCCCATCACACTGCAGCTGTTGATATGCTTTTTTGGAAAGAGTGTAGAGCGTGTTTAGTGTCAAACGGCACCAGGGGTTTCCCCCATATGCTTTTGGAAAGTGAGGACATTATTCGTATGGATTGGCGCCTGCCCGTTTCGCCGATCTAAATCCCATCGAACACATATGGGACGCTCTGGGGAAACGCCTAGCGGCACGTGCACACCCACCAGAAAATGTTCACAAGCTGAAGATGGCGCTGACAGAGGAATTGACGATGTTACCGCAAGAACTTATCAACCAATATTGTTCTAAGTATGGACAGGCGGTGCAAAGCCTGCATCGACATTAGGGGTGGCCATATCTCCTACTGAGGACCACCTCTTCCCTTTGTTCCATCTTTGACAGTGATGCATCTGTATCATGGCAGCCAGTTTTGAATAAAGTCCCTCTGCACCGTTTTGTTTCCGTTGTTGTGTCGGTGTTGTTTCCTTCATCACTGCTGTAACTCACGAGGTTCCTTTGGTATGCTTTTCCCATATCCAGGCCACTCCTATTAGAAGCTACAGGTGAAAACCTGACTGCGCCTTAAATTTTGCACACCAGTGTATGATGTTCCCATTTCCGGAAAAAAAAACATTTATTCATTTTATTAGAAAAAGTAAAAGTGACACTGGGGACAAATAACCCAGCTGCCTCCTCTGTGTCACAATAATCCCACCTTTCTTGCCATTGACGTATTAACTGCTGTAATATATCCTTCCTGGCTGTGGCCAAATCACTAGTTAGATGACAAGTGATGTTCATAAACGAGACAGTCACATCTTTCTTAATAAAATAACAATAAGCCCGATTAAACTGTATACAAATCCAATGGTAAATGGCCACCAAGCACCTACATTTCATCGGTTGAAAGTGTTCTACATACAGTCATTATAGCATAAAGCACAGACCTCTGAACTGATCACAATTTCTGTTTAATCTTCACGATAATTACTCTGTGATACCACACAGACGCTCCATATGTTACAATTGGTAAAAAAACAACTTTGTAGTATAAATTGAGTACTCTTCTTTTCAAGCCCCATTCCGACCTTGTTATTCTGATTATAGCAGAGGTAAACCTTTTAATTTTATCATGTAAATGATTTAAGTGTGGCAAAAATGAAAGCCTGTCGTCTATTCTTAAACCCGAGTACTTAACCTTTGCTACCAAAGGAATCTGCACCCCATTAATTAATGCCTTATGAGGATGCTGATAATTTAACTTCCCTTTAAGAAGCATCATTACAGTTTTAGTTCTGGAAATTACTAGTTTATGCAAATTAGCCCATATGGCTAAACTATTTAACCCTTGAGACAACCTGTTCTCTAACGTTGACCTAGAATTATCCTTAACACATAACACCAAATCATCAGCGTATGCAATTTTATGTACGTTTGGAACCTATAACTGTAACTATAGGTTAAGCACCAGATTCCAAAATAGTGGTCCCAATACAGATAGATCCCTGTGGGCAGCCTCTCCCAAGACCGCTCATATTTTAAATGCTTTGCCTTAAATATAATTTTCCTTCCAGTTAAATAGCTTTGTATAGTTTGATGCAATAGAATTGGACATTGCATTTCCCTAAGTGCCATTAGAATACTGTCATGGTAGACAGTGTCAAAGGCACTAGTAAAATCTATAAATACAGCCAGAACATATTTTTAAGTAGCCTTCCTAGTAAAAGACATTAAATCATTAATAGCATTCTCAGCAGTGTGGGTTCTTAAAACCATATTGACATGGCAAACTTAACCCTCTTGCATCCACTACCTGTCAAGGCAATTAGCAAAGGTCGGCCCATGAACATATCAGTATAATCACAGAAGTAGTGTAACCCTCGTGAGTAACACAGTTGGTGAGATCACCGTCCTCTCCATACTAGGTGGAAAAGACCTGGATTCAAATCCTGTCGATGACAAAAGGAATTTTTTGGGCCGTTTTCACAACGTGGCTGAGTTAGTCGGTTTCAGACGAGGAAGCATGGTTTTTCGTCCAGAAAACAGAAAATCGACCTCAGAACCAACGCAATTTACAGAGCAACATGGCTTTAGTTAGTTGCCGATGCTTCTGAACCCCAACAACATATATGAAATTTTGATGCATATATGAAATTTTGGAAATATAGAACGAAAAAATGCTGCGCATCCATATTGTGAATTTTTCTGTGGAAGCCTGTGTTCACGGGCTGACCTGCAAGTTCTGTGGGCTGAAAAACTAGAATAATTCTGCGGGGGGGATGAAAGGAAGACACGTAATATTAAAATTGAAATTTTTGAAGGATGGTTGTCCAGAAAACGAAGTTGAAGGAATAAATGAGGAAGAAGAAAAGTTGCTTCTGTGAGTTTGAAAATGGACAGTAAATGGATGTTGGCTGGTGGCGGCACGTGTTTGGACTGGTTTGGAAGAGAAAGGGTGAAATATAGATACTAGTTCGGAAGAACAGAGCTCATGGAAGCAGCATACAGCAAAATCAGAAATCTATGAGTCAGAGTGGAGAGAGTTTGTAAATGATGATTAATTAATTAACCTAACTGGCCTCTTTTGAATGGAGTCTAGAAGCCTGAGAGCCGGAGGTTTTCAGTTCCCCCCCCCCTTAAAACCTCTCTCTTTCAGGCTTATAGTTTTAGAAGTATTGAAATTAATCGAAGAATTGCCTGAAATCAGCATTTAAGAAATTGATAGTGGATTTCGTGGAGTGGATGTTTGTGCAGTTGAAGACAATTGTGCAATCTCAAGGGAAGCTACTTCTGAGATTGGCAAAACTCCTAAATTCCTCTTCAATCGAGGCTGTATAGGAATTTAGAAATACCTGCAGCCATCGCAGGAATCGAACCTAGGCCTCTCCAAAAATGTGGCAGACGGCTATTTATCATGCCGAATAAGTGACTGCCGAAATGAATGTTTAAGGTAGATGGTGGTTCTTGTAGGGTTATCAGGCACACCGGCAACACTTAGGCCATATTGCGCAATATGTACTAGTATTATGTGTATATCGATTTGATGCTTGCTGGACGAAAAATCTGACTTTTTGGAAAGAAAAAAGCTACGCTACTCTCGCCTAAGTAATTCAGCAACTTTGTGAAAATGACCAATTGCAAGCCTCCGTAGCCAGGTGGGCAGGAGCAGCAGTGCGTAGCACACGCTTCTTGATTAGACTGGGTTCGAGCCCGTCACCACCAAATACGGAGGATGCGGAAAGGTCAGGGAATGACCACCGCATATCCCCGAAGCAATATGGCCTTAGTTGTTAATGCTCCAAAAAACAACAACAACGACCAATTCCTTGCGTCATTGACGGATTCACTTAGGTCTTTTCCAGCCGGTGTGGGGAGGATTGTAACTATATCAACTGTTACCAAATAAGTTGGTAAAGGTGCGACAGTTAAAATGTGTAAAAGTAAAGTGCAGTCATTATCAACCCACTGCAGGATGGAAGCCTCCTCAACAATTCATGCTGAGGGAAATGGACCATAATCTGCCACGCTGGTCCAGTGCGGGTTGGCAGATCGACCGTATTCAGCAGTCAGGGGATTGAACCCCGGTCTGCTCAAAGAGCGTGTGCTACTGCACTCCCGCTCCTGCCCACTCGGCTACGGAGGCCTTTCGGCTACGGAGGGTTTTATATCTTTCTTGGTGGATTTTTATGCATAACTCAATTTCGCCGTAATACATTTCTTCACAATTTTCATATTTTGATGAGCTACGTGGTCTTCTCTTCTTAATCAGAACATATAAAAATGGTCAGATGTGACCCACTTCCGCTTTCAGTCTGAATTCAGTATATGGGATTGTTTAAATGCAATATTCTTCAAATACCGTAAATTCAATTAACAGCGTTATCAAGTATCTTGAGTAGGGTGTAACCGGGTTCTTTATGGAGAACCCAGTTATGGCCTTTGACAAGATTTTGAACTTATATCTTCATTTCTGAAATCTTTGGCCTGTAATTTAACAACGGAGATCATGATTTAATATTCAGCTGCAGCAAAATCCCGGATAAGACGTTTTCCAAGGGACTGGAGGATTAGAACTTCTTACGCGGAAAAACTTCTTAGAAGGGAAAATGACCTAGTGGTATGAAATATTAACTACGCAAATGAAAATGAAAAGATGCACGTACATAGATTAAAGATCATTTTTAAGTACTACACTGGTGTCCAAAACTTAAGGACCAGCACTATTTCTAAAGGTTACAACCACAAAATCTTTACTTAAGGTACTCTTTACTGATGAGAGTAGATTCAGTCTCGGCAGCGATTCTGGACGTCAGCTAATCTGGCGAGAGGTTGGCACACGGTATCACCTCACAAACATCACTGAAAGGGATCGATATGGCGGTCGAAGTGTTCTCGTCTGGGGAGGCTTTATCTTGGATTGACGTACACAACTCCAGATACTGGAAGGCGGCACTGTTACCGGTGCACGATACTGTACTGAAGTAATCCTTCTCCATGTGCGTCTGTTCCGAGGTGCCATTGGCCCCGAGTTTATGGATGATAACGCCACACTCCATCACACTGCAGCTGTTGATATGCTTTTGGAAAGTGAGGACATCGTTCGTATGGATTGACCTGCCAGTTCTTCCGATCGATCTAAATCCCATCGAACACATATGGGACGCTCTGGAGAGACGCCTAGCGGCACGTCCGCACCCACCAGAAAATGTTCACCAGCTGAAGATGGCGCTGACAGAGGAATGGACGATGTTACCGCAAGAACTTATCAACCAACATTGTTCTAAGTATTTTTTTTTTAATTTTTTATTTACTATCAGTTTATTAACACAAGGTTCACCCCCTGTACAGCAAGTGGGCTAGAAGGGTGTAGACAGGCGATGCAAAGCCTACATCGACATTAGGGGTGGCCATATCTCTACTGAGGACCACCTCTTCCCTTTGTTCTATCTTTGACAGTGATGCATCTGTATCATGGCAGGTAGTGCTACGTTGCCATTTTTTTAATAAAGTCCCTCTGTACCGTTTTGTTTCCGTTGTTGTTTCCTTGATCATTGCTGTACCTCACGAGGTTCCTTTGGTATGCTTTTCCCATATCCAGGCCACTCCTATGAGAAGCTACAAGTGAAAATCTGACTGGTCCTTAAATTTTGCACACCAGTGTATTTCTGAATTTATAAATATTTTACTCTATCTATGGGAAATATTTTTAAACCGGAGATTTCTAATTGCTTAACATTCTGTTCATTAAACTCATTACCAAGTTGGAAGGATAAGCTCCTTTGGAGTTTCAACATATTTTAAGAGGTCACAATTACAATAAGATAGAGAGAGCACAATCCATTTAGTAATTCAGAACTGTTCAGAAAAATGAGAACTTAATGACGAATGCTTCACTATGCTTCGCTTGGTCGAAGCTGTCCAATTATGGATATCGATGAAAGCAATTGCGATAAGTCACTTCCATTATATCAAACTTTTCATTCTAAAAAGATTTTACGACTGAAAGCCACAGACTACGGAAAATGGGCTAATGGAACAAGTTAGTGCGTAGAGTAATTTTAGTTCGTAGTAAATGACCGAAGTAGGTGGAATCGTTTGTGTGATATCTCGTATTGTGAATGGCTTCGCAAGCGAGCTTCCCTGATATTGCACAACCTCCAATAAGCGGATACCACCACCCAGGGACGGTATCCGTTGCGAAGGGAACTCGTTGTAAAGGCATTCGTAATATGAAATGTAAAAAACGATGCCATTTCACACACTTCGGTGGTTTACTACAAACTAAAATTATGCTTGCCACTAACTTGTTCGATTACCAAAATTTTTATATCGTTTAATATTTTTTAATATAAAAATAAATAATTTATATATTTAAAAAAACGTATTAAGTGGATAAACGTCATTATAATAATACACTGTGTATTCTTTACCACGAACGTTTTATGTGGGAAAACGTTTTTACCCGGGGAATTCCTTATGCGGGAAAATAATCCATTGCAATATATAGAGGTGAAATTAGAACTTAAGAAACCAAACCTAGTAGAGGGGAAAACGTCTTATCGGGGTTCTACTGTATATATATTTTTCTAAGTACTTATTTCTATAGATTCCAACAAACTGAAAACTGTTGATTTTGCGTCCCTGAGAACTGTCCGATTTAGGCACGTCAAGATATTAGAGATTAGTGGCAAAGACGCTAAAAAAAAAGTTGTAAGAATGTGAGAATTAAATCAATGCCTGCAATACGGACAAAGGCAATACATTATATACGAAATGCTAATCAACAAGACCATGAGAAGTCACGAACATCAGAACTTCTTACAAATCTTGGGATCATACCTGATAGGGCAAAGTTGTGGAATCCTACATATGATGTTCCAAGAGACATAAATAAGGAGGGGATATTGTTTTATAAAAACTTACTAGATTAACATACGCTTTATATACGAGGAGACCTTACAGAATATTATTCCCGTTTCAATACCAGTTCGAAACTGCAGCCCACAAATTGTCTGTTATCCCGTTTTATGAGTAGTGAAAGAATATATTTGGGCTGTACTGTCCACAGATACCAGAAATTTACTGTTTTAAGTAAATAAGTGTTGGCTCTGGTCACTCATCGCAGCACTGGTCCCATAAGACAGTTTCCTGCGGCCATTGTGCCAGGGCTCGCATTTGGTGAGTATTGGCGTGGCACATCCAGCGTCCTGAGTGGGATATCAGCATTCTTCTCTTTCTTAGTGATTCCCTTCTGCTTATGACTCTTGTTTTCTCTCTCTCTCTCAGAGTAACTTAGAATTTTTTTTTTTTTTTTTTTTTTGGCTGGTGCAGCAAAAACCTCACGCTTCCTTGCACCATATTGCTAATAATAATAATAATAATAATAATAATGAGAGAACCAGGCGCCTAAGTGTATTAACCGCAAAAGCAGAAATAGAGACTACAATCATTCTATTCGGGACCGGAATATCTCTGGGGTTAGAACTTGCTCGTACGAAAATCATTTGATGGATAATCCAAATCCATATACCTTCTGCTTCAGAGCGCATCTTGCCATATTTTTAGCGCCATTTCTTTTTTTACAGATCAATGCTCACCGGGCAAGATCCGTTGCTGATGAAATAACAATTATTACAGCTGAAAACTCTTACGATATCATATGTATTGAAGAACCAACCACTCTTTTCCAAACACATTTTCGGCCATATTTCTAAAGTCATGGGCTATCCCATGACCCCAGCATTATCCAATCAGTGGACGACCAACCTAAATCAGCTATTATTAATTTGAGCGCTCATCTCGACGTAACTGTCATTACAGGATTTGTACAGAATTGGAATGATTAAAAATAATAATAATTGAAATGCGATCGTTTGTAAAATTATTGCGCATAAATAATTGAAAATAGTAAAATTTTTAATTAAAATTTTGGGATTTGTAGATTATTTTAAAAAAACAATAATAAATAGCATTTTTAAATAATCAAAAATAAACGTGTAGACACACACACCCGGCTTCAAAAGCGTTCAGTGCTAAATCTGGATGAACTGCGTACGGATGTTTGAATTTATTAATTTTTCATAAATAGGCGACGTTTGTATTTGTTTACTATTCAACGTAATGTTATTAAATTCGCCATTATGCAAAATACACAAAAGGATATGCATAGTTTCACATCAAATAAACGGATTCACTCATGCATCTTATGAAATTAGCAAATTCGTTTTTATTTATTTATTTTTTTTGCCTACATATAATGTACATTACACTGCCTTTATTGACATAGGACCTCTCCACCTTTTTTATTTAACGTTAAAAACGTTTTTGCTGGCGTTATTCCAAAAATTTTGTAACGAAAAACCGTCATGCAAAAAACGTTACGAAAATTTATTCCAGTTTAATTTATCTTCTAGTGGACCAAATGTAATGAAATTTTGCACTGAGCTTCATCTTAGCTCTGTACTAGAAGAAAAACTCTCAAACCTATGAAAGTTGGGGTAGTTTTCCCAGGATAGTGGAAAATATGAACGTGTGATCGAGGATCATTTGATCTGACGTAATAAACGGGATAATGTGGACGATTGGCATATCGTTGGAAAGCTAAGGAATTTAAAAACAGAAATATTAAGGTTTCGAGATACAAACAAACTTTCGAAAACGCATCTGGTGTCAAGTGACCCGGTGTTTTTAGATCGAATGTAATTTTTTCCTTTACAGTTAAACTGTGAAGCTCGAAAAGAGTCATTTATGAAAACATTCTTCAACTTGGACACGTCGTTAGATCTTTCGATAAATACTACGCGTAATGGAACAACTGTAGATGGTGTATTTAGTCGATGTAAAAATTATATCACCGCACTTTCACTAACCGATACGTAATTATTATTAATAAAATAAAAACGCCGTTATATTATTGAATCCATGAATTTTATCTCAAAATTAAAACGTTTTTAACGCTTCCCGATCACCCTTAAAGGGAAAACACGTGAAATATGGCAGGACACTAAATGTACTCGCTACACAATTTCATTTTTTCCCCTTTTCAAATATGCGCAATGAACGTTTTCTGTTACCTGATAACTCAGTAGAGATTAAATTCAATTATATTTCCCTCGCGATTACGAATGTACGCGGCAAATTTTTCACCTTGTTTTTATGTGGGAGTGATCAATTAATAATAATTTCTCCAGTTTTCCCTCCGTACGGGAGTCTCCGAACGCAAAATCGACAGCACCATATTGTAGCCGCATATACTTCTAAATGAAACCAGATTTTATTATTTTTTCTTTTCCTTTTTTGTGACAACCGTATTGCCGACATTTTTTTTGAACAACCGTAAAATATTTATGATCCCGACGATAACTACAAATTTTCGTTACTGTCACGGATTCTGTTTGGCTTGGAACGTGTCCATAACGTTAGTCGACATTATTCCAAGAGTTCCAATGGTTCGTGTGTTATGCACTTCGACAGAAAACTTTATTCCAAACCACTTCATTCTTCTCCATTTTGTTTATTCCCTTTTCTTTCCCCTTACTCCACTTCCGCGCTCGTAAGTACATTGGCGTTTGTAAAATACCTTCGTTGAAGTCTCGTGAAAACGAGATCCCAAATGAGTGAGAAGCGCCAGATCCACTGTACGGTAACGGAGGATGAAAGAAACCAATCAATTTTTGTTTTGTGGAGGAATTTTGGCTGCGCCTTTGGTTCTCCGTGCCGTGGATCTGCCACTTCTCACTCGTTTGGAGATGTACGAGTTGAAATCCGCAAGAATTGCGAGATCTCTTCGGTCGGAGCTGTTGTTAACCAATCACAGGCAGAGGCAGCGAGGCGTTTGCCCTTGAGATAATCCGGTGTTTCAACTTCATAACATGCAAATCAGTCGGTGAAAACACTTGTGCGAGTTCACTGCTTCATTTGCATATACGATGTATACCGCATGATTTGCAATATTTGCGGTACGAAATGGCGCCCTCTGACCGTATTAGTCGATGCGCCAACGAACCACGCAATTCTCCTCCCGTCCCCCCCACCATCCAAATTCTTTCGATCTTTCCACTGTTTGTGTTGCCCAGGTTTATGAGTAACTTTAAATTTTGCTTTTTCTAATTCCTTTCCTTTTCTCAACAAAGCGGGTGTTTCTTCGGCATCGGACTGGAAAGAAAGAGCTCCTTCGCCCACCCTTCCCTTTCTTCCTTTGTCGTCCCGGAGAACTGCTTTGTGCATTTGTGAGTAGGTGCACCGAAGGTCTTAGCGAAGTACAGGAAGAGAGTGATGGACGCTAAGGCTTCTTTTCCGTGTCTTCCCCGTCCAGTCTGGCACACTATTTTTCCGTTCATCCGAACATTTTGGGGCTATTCTTCGTGGTCCCTAAGAGAGGAAGTGGTACAGTCCCACAGCACATAAGGAAAGCTCGCGTTGGTTTTAATTTATTTTCCGATGTCATCAATTGTGTCTAGAATCGAAAGTGATCCACAAATTGCACTTTAGGATGTTAAGAGGTCACTTTGCCGTGTAGTGATTTTCTTTTCAATTTAGTGCGGCCTACTTTTCATTTGTTTCTAGGAGAGAGTTTCTTTCGAGGTCTGGATTTGAAAGTCAAGTAAGCGTACTTAAAAGTTTTCAATAATTTCGTGTCTAATTGACATTTATTTTTGACCGAATTAGTGAACGGTGTGAACTAATTATCGGTGTATTAGTTTTCCGGCTTATTCAACAAATCAGAAACAGTTCTTTCCGAATATACAATGATAGACAGAATAGTGGAAACAGTCGCGTATCCCGGACCTATTATGCGAAGTAAGACGGTCACTTCGTCTAGTAGAACTGGTTAGCGGGGGAATAAGTAGTACGCGCATTTCACTTGACTCTGATTGCAGCTCACGGGATCCCTAAACGCGATAAGGTTCTTGTAAACTGCTCTGATCATATGTAGCCACTCAGGAGTATAAGTAGAAAATTGATTTATTTTTGCATTTAGAAAGCCTTCTTCTCGATATTTAGGCAGGAACAGCGTGACTGGTGATTTCAATTCAATAAACTTTAATAGTCACGGGTATTAAACAAAGAGTCGCAGTAATGTGGTTTAACGTATTTTTGTATTTCGTTAAGTAATTAAAAATGAACAAATCGATATTCAACCTCTGTTGTCGGTAATTTTGCCGAAAATTGTATTTTTATTTTGTTTTCTAACAAACAGCAAAATTTCGGGCAGTATAAAATTAATCTGCGTCGCGGTAAGAAAAGCTAAATCCTCTCAGGAATTAGACAGGGGTTTATAATCTTAGGAAGACACTTATAGATGACACAAAGCAATTAATTGAACAATACTTTAATATGAAAAACAGTTTTGTTAATAAGATAAGAACACGCGAGACTAATTGGATTTTAAATCCTAAAAATGCTTTATACCTACTAAAACAATCAAAACAGTAATTTTCGTTTGAGTGTATGTGCAACTGTTTGCATCTCCTTGGAGAGGGTATCATTAGGTGATGAAACAAAGTGAAAGACAGGTTGCGCTAGATCCAGGTGAGCCAGATTTATTAGGGACAGGCACTGCACCTTACAAACCAGAAGGGTGGGTGCAGGCAATCGCCAGGTTGTTAATTTGGGTACTGTAACTTTGATTATGACGGGGGTGGTCTAATCATTAGAGGAATGTTATTAGTGGAGGCCACTAAGGGTTGTCGGTTTTGGTCCCATTGTTGTTTTCTATATTTATCAGTGATATTGATAAAGGAATGTCAGGCGTAATGTACAAGTTTTCATATGATAGAAAGGTTGCCAGGGTTCTTAATGACAGTAGGCTGTTGCAACACGATCTAGAAAAGTTGGGCTGAGAAGTGGTAAGTGAAGTTTAACATTGACAAATGCAAAGTAATGGATATGGGTAGCAGTAATCCCGGAGTAACGTATCAACTCTGTGGTACGACACTCGGGGTAGCGGAGAATGAAAACTACCTGGGGGTAATTTTTTAGAGTAGGGCAGACAGGCTGCAGAGCAGCTCATGGAGTCTTGTCAAGACTATCCAGAAACTTTGCAAGCAGTGATAAGAAGGTGATTACCACTTTGTAAAAGGTAATGGTCAGGCTACATGGAAGGATGTAGATCTGTTGGAACGGTGCAGCAGAGAAGGACAACGTGATTGGTGAGGGGAACAAAGGGATACTCTCACCAAAAAAGCTTCGATTCTGCAAATTGCAGCATCTGGAGACTCAATGAGATCACCTGCGAGATGATCTCATTGAGGTGTATAAGACTTTGAATGGGTTGAGCAAGCTAAATTCTGATGGGATTCTTCCTCTTGCTTAAATTACGGGCGCCTCCGTAGCCAGGTGGGAAGCAGCAGTGCGTAGCACACGCTTCTTGATTAAACCGGGGTTCGAGCCCGTCACCACCAAATACGGAGGATGCGGAAAGGTCAAGGAATGACCACCGCATATCCCTGAGCAATATGGCCTTACTTTGCTAATGCTCCTAAAAACCAAACAACAAACAAACAACAGCTTAAATTACGCACTTGAGGGGAGCAATAAATTCAAATTGAAGAAAGACAGTTGCAGAATATATGTGCGGAAATTTGTCATTAGCCAACGAGTGTTGATTGCTGGAACAAACAACGATCTGTCGTTATGAAAGTTGATAGCTTAAATAAATTCAAGGAAGAATTGGACAAACTCTTGGAGCGAATGGATAGGTTAGATGAGAAGGTTTCTTCTTTTTTTTGGCTGATGCTGTATAAGCTTGCTTTCTTGCATCATATGCTACTATTAATTCTAATGTTCTTTCTTTTCCTTATTTGTACAGGTCGGTATCTACACTACTTAACAAAACCAAAATGTTTTTAATGAATATTTTACTGTGAACGGTATCGCCGAAGTCGAATATTTGATATAATAAGAATTCTGGCATACAAATTCCCAGTGTCCAATAGAAATCCATCTACCACCTTATAGAGCTGCAAATTATTCATGCATATAAAAGTACGGGTTGCGACCACATCACTTCATTCCCGTTTTTTTTTTACTTTCTCGGTTGGATAGCCACATCTCCAGCTCAGGATGGCAAGTCATCATCGTTTAGATATTTCTTTGAGATGGTAGGCCGTTGGACAACTTGAAGCCGGACACTCGAAAGGCTGAGGTGGCATGGTGGCTTAATGCAGTGGCGTGTTATGCTTTCATTGGGCCCAAGGCAAAATGGAATTTGGGGTCCCCATTTTCAATTTCATTTTATTGTGACAACAAAACAAACAAATTATATGACATAAGAACTAAATATAAAAATCGGTAAAAAATACGTAATTTGAAAAAAATGTAACTTGAAAATTGATCTTCAAGTAAAGATCATTGACCTTGGCAAGTAGAAAGTTCAGTATTCGATAAAAATCGCTTAAAAGTATTAGTAAAAATCAGCAATGAGTTTTCGAAACTGATTTTGGGTGCCCTAGGCAGATGTCATTTTTTGCCTATAGGATAAGGCGCCACTGGAAATGTGTTACGCAGTTTCGCCTCGGCACTACGGAAGTATTTTCAGGAGACAGGAACCATTAGGAGAAGACCTGGTTGTTGTTGTTCTTCTTGAAGATTTTACAGCGCAACGGCAGCTAAAAATGCCATTATGCGCCAAACAATGGTAGGAGATCTCAGGTGTTAGAAGAGCTGGACAGGGTCGCCGGAGGGCTAGGTCAAACAGAATAGACCGCTGTCTGGGCTCTAACAGCAAGACGGAACCCTACGATGTCCTGTCATCAACTCTCTTGAGGTTGCTGCTGCCTCAAGAAGGCTGAATTCGAATCGACTCTACCCAAGGAAACCAGTGGTTTGTATCCCATTAATCCTTAGGATGTCATTTACGAAATTGCTAAAAATAAGATGACGTTAAATGATATTTTAACTGCATTATCTCCAACAGTATATTAACTTTTACATTAACAGATCTATAAATACCATCTTGGGCCTACGGCTGCCTAATAACGATCTCGCTATTGATACTTCATACCATCTGTCTATTCGAAATTTAATCCAAAAAATTCTTTCCTTTAGAAGAAACAAGTCCATTCACTGCAGAGGAACTTACTTCGATCCCCAGTAAGATTCAATCAAACTAATGTCCTGCGATGACCTGATTGAAAATATATTTATCAAACATTTTTATGATCTAAGGATTATGGTTATTAAATTATTCAAGAAATGTTTAAATACTGGAACGTTTTCCAAACGATGGAAACATGCCATTCTTAAGATATTACATAAACCTGCCAAACTTCAAGACCAATGGTGCTCAAACGGTGTGCCCTGGTACATTGGTGTGCTGCGACCCCTTTCAAGTGTGCCGCGAGATTAGGAAAAATTCCATTGAGTTCGTTGGCAATTACTATTTAAGTGTTCCGTGAATATGCGTCCTTTAACTTCAAGCGTGACGTGAGTGACAAAACATTGACAACCACTGCTCTAGATAATGCCAGCTCCTATCACCCCATAGCCTTGTTCTGTCATCTTGACAAAGTGTTAGCAAGGCTAATTGATTGTAAAATTACCACACTGCAGGGAGCTATAAGCTCCGTATTTTCTCTTCAACGCAGTTTTGGGCAAAGGCTTGGATGCGGAGATGCCTTATTAGAACTTCACCACCTTATTGATAGCTTCACTTCTAAGTAGAAGTGCAGCGCCTTCAAATTGATAAAGATTGCCAGAACTTCTAAGTTCTGGCAATCTTTATTAATTCGAGGGCGCTTTTGATACCTTATGGTGGAGCGCGCCTTCAGTAGACTTCGTTCCAATCGTTGCTATCTTCAGCTTTATAAACTTGTTAGGAATTACTTTGGTGATCGCACTTCACCGGCATCACTAAAAGCATGAAGATTCGCAGATCTGTCCCATAGTTGCCCCCAATGATCAATTTTAGGTGCTTTGGTTTGGAACCCAGTTCTTAATAACTGGCTGCTTAGGATGACCGAAATTAAAAATGTTCAACGAATTGCATATACAGATGACGTTGTCATTTTGTTTAATGGAAACAAAGGTCTGATTTAGAACTGTATGCCAATAAAGTACTTCTTGTTCCTCTAAGAATAAACTGAAATAATCCCCAACCAAATCCAAGCTTATGGTTTTAAAACACAAATTAGACTGTGGCAGACCACCAGTTCTAAAACTTCACAAGAAATCACCATCACTTGTGAGATACATGAAAATTTTGGGAGTTGTCAACGACCGAATTTTATTTACTGCATATCTTCAACACCTCTCCGTCAAAGTAAAGAGTTGTATCGCAGTGGTGCTCCAAATTGCCAGACAAGACTTCGGGGTTGAACCCCAAAACCCTACATTTTATTTTATAATGCTGCGATAATCTCAATTACAAACTCGCGTTGGATCTTCAATACGTGACTGTCGAGTTTAGCCATGGTACATGCGCAGTTGTGGCCTACCTCCCCGTGGTCTAGACGAACACTGGGCAGGCTTTTCAGTTGTTTCTGGCTGACAAAATAGCCAGAAACAACTAAAACACACACACACACACACACACACACACACGCTGCACAAACATAATGTTACACATATTTCTGGCCTTGTACAGAGTTCTGTATTGATCGCAGTGTGCCAAGTACGAGTTGAACTGACGTTCAAGTGCCGTCCTATATAAGGTGACCAAGACAGACTGTCGAAAAGACCCGGTCCGCTTTAGGAAGAGAAGTTATTCAAAATTGGGTTCGAAGATTTTAACTTTTATACGCCGCGATCATTTTAATGGGTTTAATGATTTTATTATTAGACAAGATGTTTTCTAACTCTCAAGGTCATTTGGTGCCGGTTTGATTTGTTGGTGGTCGGGTTGGGAGATCTTGACTGCTGATCGCGGCTACGTCGGACCATTCATATATCTGAGGGAAGGAAACGTCTGAATTTAGGAGGGTGTTGTAGTGAAGCATTCTACAAAACAGCATTGAGGTAAATTCCTCTTTATTTCTATACATAAGATACTATACATGTGCACATCCCATTAATCTCAAACCACCGCAGAGCTAGTCTTAAACTGGTGCCATGACTTGGAGCCCTGACAAATGGAGTACAGTGCTATTTTCTGATAAGTCCCGTTTAAGCTACAAACAAATTCTAGACTTCTATAGACAACGAGGAATGTGTTACAATTCGGTAACACCGACAAAAAGACAACCGTGAGGTACATAAGAACATCTTTCCACACTTACTCTATGCTGCTGAAATTTGGGCGTCAGCGGCACCGTCAATAAAGAAACCACTGTTTGCCACAGAATTCTGGCTCTTAAAGTGGGCCAACAGGAAGCACAACCTTCCAGCTCTGATTCGTACCACGCAGCTTGCCAACTCTCTCGGGATTCCACGGCTTCCCACCATAGTCGACGACCAACGCCTCCTAGCAACAGTCAAGATGATAACAGGCATAATAGCAACACCTTCATTCTGGGATACCTGTGGCTGGAGGATTCCCCCTGCTGCCCTTAGGGCCAATTCCGAGCTCTACCCGGGTTCAGCACGACTCCATCTCTCGGACAGGTTCCTCCCTCAGCAAATGTAGCCGTAGCCTAGTGGTCAGGCGCGCGGGTGCATAAGTACACGTGCCTTGAGTAACCGGGGTTCAAGCCCGTGACTACTGAATACGGTGCTGTTTCTTGTATTCTGTCTATCTTGTGAACTCCTCTGACCGTTTGGTCGTCCCGGAGTATAAACAGAAAATTTATTTTTATTTAAATGTTCAAGCAAACCCAGGCACTTGACGCCGACCTGAACAAATTCGCCGTTGACAGGACTTACCGGAAAAAAATAATGACTAGCAGGACTAATGAGCAATGACTGATGTGTACCTTGCATCTGCGTCTCTCTGATTGGGCTAGTGATCTTATCTCGATGCTAAGCCAGCTCGATCAGACCTAATTCTCGTGAGGAGTTTTCTCCTTTGTACTGAAATATGTTTTCATTTCTATAATTTCTATAATTGTCTTTTTTTTAATTGTGTAAATAATTGTTCGATTATCCCGGAAGTATCGGGAGGCTGTAAACCCCTGGCATGGCCGTGAAGGGCAATAAAGTCTGTCTCTCTCTCTCTCATCCGTCCAACTTCAGAGAAAGGGATACTTAATGTGGAGGCCGTGTTCCCGTGTGGGACGGAATAATGATCAAAGGCCGCACTCCTCTTCATGTTTTTGATAGGGACAGTGTAACTGCGCAGAGGTATCGAGAACATTTCCTCGAACCCTATGTGCGACTTTTTAAGGGTGCAGTTGGCCAGATTTTCTTTTCATGCACGACAGCGCCAATGCACCCAGGATCAAAGTTGTTGTTGTACGATTTTAGGAGCATCACCCACTAAGGCCGTATTGTTTCATGTATATTGTCTGTAAATTGCGTGTTCCGAGATCGGTTTGCTGGACGAAAAAACCGAGTTTCCGGGAGAAAAAACCATGCTATCCTCGCTGAGAGAGAGAGAGAGAAAGAGAAAGAAAGAAAGAAAGAAAGAAACTCGGCCAAGTTGTGAGAAAGGCCCATAAAAATTCCTCATGTCATCAAAGGGACTGTAACACTGGTCCTGGAATGTTAAAATGAGCGAAATTTTAACATTCCAGGTAATGGAACCCTAAGGAGTTATAGTATCCAGCGTCTTCAGCATGGTCATGTTTATATGTAAGGCGGAAGTGGAACGTCTGTTCAAATCCTTCTTGTATCGCTGTGAAGAACAGGATCAACTGTAAAAAGTCCAGAAATGTGTTTAATGTAGGTTTCTGTGAGTAACATGCATGTTTTGGCCATTTGGCTACTCAGAAGCATCAGTCACCTGGAGAGATGATTCTGGGTACAATACTCGTCCGCACCACAGGATGAGCCAGTCTCAGTAAAACATGTAAAGTCTCAAAAGAGACACTGACCCGCCTGGTGTTGCCAGCCAGAAGGTGGGCCACGATCCTTTGGGGGACCCATTCCTGAAAACAAAACAAAAAAAAAAAAACTAACTGTGGTGCAGGTTAGAAAGTAGACAAAAAAAAAAAAGAAGCTGCATTTGAGTGACAGCTTAAGGCGCAGTACAGTGCTTGAGGGGGAAAAAAAGGTTTCGGCTGCAAATTATGGGTCCCCTTAGTCATTGGAGAGGTATTATTACGTGCAGTAACAACAATGTATCTCCTTTTCCTATGCTCAAAGACTTGGATAGCATAAGATTGGAATGCCTTTAGTATGTCACACGTTTGGCCTGATATACTAAAGAAGTAGAGGCCCTTGTCGACGTTTCGAGATATCTTGGTGCAGCGAGTTCCTTAAGTCTTCGTACAACCAACATTCGAAGAAATTCCGGAAACTCGGATTTTTCTTGAAGGAAAATCGACCTTAGACCATACGCAATTTGCAGACATTATACTCGGAGCAATATGGCCTTTACTGTCGATGCTCCTAAACCCTACTACGATCGAAGAGAAGATGTTTCCTGGGTTGCCGCAGAAGCAGCGATCTATTGAGCGCTGCTTCTGCAAATTTAGCTTATATAGAGATGCAAATTTTTTTTAATGGATCAGTGTCCGGTAACCAAGGAGGATTCCAGAGTGAGAGAAAGCCAGGACTCATTCAATTTGTCAGCTACCTGAGCAGGATCATCAACAGTCGAATCACCAACATCTAGTGGACCAATCTGATACATTCCCTTCATTCTAGGGTTTATGTAAGTAAAGAAGTCTGCTGTTTTTCTTTGCATTCTCTGCCAAATTATTTCTCGTAATCTGCCTTCGCCTGCCTACACTCCTTTGTGACCTGATTACAGACCATATTTACAATAGGCTTTTATGTCTCCTGATAATTTATATGGGTTCGACGACAACGAAAATGGCGGAAAGCATGCTGAGGCATTCGTCGCTCTAGAGACTGAGATGAGACCGAGACAACAAACTAAATGCTGTCCAACTCAACTACTCTTGTTGAAAAGAGTGAGCAATCTGGCAGCAAAGAAACTAAGTTCAAAAATGGTGCAGTGAAAAATAAATAATTATTTTCGTTAAAGGCCTATACATATGTGTTATTATGACTGAAAGTTCCATTTGTTTTGTTGGTAATGATCTGGGGCGTGTTCAGCCATTGGAATTCGTTAGACGCATTTCTGAACGGTCCAGGTTACGTTTCCATCCTTGCAGACCATTTGCATCCCTTCATGGTCATCATGCACCCACAGGGCAATGGCCTCCCCACAGAGCCGTGGTGACTAGAACATGGTTCGAAGAGCATTCCACAGATTTTACGACTATGGAATGGCCTTCCATTCACCGTACATGAACCCTGTAGCGCATCTTTGGGATGTTGTGGAAAGGTCCGCTCGAGGTTTGGATCCTCCACCCCGGAATGCGACGGAATTATGGACACCCGTGCAGCAAGCATGGATGGAAATACCTGTGGAGTGCTTTCGTGAAATAGTGGACACTCAATGTCTCAGCGTGTGACTGCCCTTATCCGGGCGAAAGGTGCGCCTATCCGTTATTAGGTAGGTATCCCATGATTTCTGTCCACTCGGTGCATATAATGTCAACTCTTCTGACTGTGAGGTCGTCTTGTAGTGTGAATAGAAAATTTATTTATTAGGCCTGACGTAGCTGAGTGGTCAGGAGCGAGAATGCAGTAATTCACGTTCTTTGGGAGTACCGTGGTTCCAGCCCGTGTGATTGCTAAACTTTTTAAACGACTGTACCGGTATTTGTGATTTCGTGTAAACTCCTATGACTTGGGGGCCCTGCAGGACTATAAACAAGAATTATTATTATCATCTGTTTATTTTACATAAGGAAACCACCTCGGGACGGCAAAGTGCCAGGAGGGTGCTAATTACATGTCAGGCTATACTACAGTTACGTATACTGAACCCGTAGTCTCGTCCCCAAATATTATATACAGATTTTATATTTAATGCGGTATTTACACATTAATGATTGTATACATACATTATACAAATCATCATATATTTATAATTCACTAATAATTCCATATATAGCTTACATATTTACATAACTTCTTAGAGAAAGAAGGTATATTTTGCCAGTCAACAGCTTACCAAATTATTATTGTACTTAAAACAGAATTGCACTTTTACTTACAATTCTTTGGCACTTTGCATTTTTCGGTAAGAATCCTGGAAGTTCTCTTTCCGGTATGTTGCATCCTCACACAGTTTTTCGGCATCTGTGTGCAGGGAGTTAAATATTTTTGCTGCATTTGATGGGAACAATCTTTGCTTTCAGGAGTGGATGCAGTGGATGATTTATTCCTCCGCAACGTCTAGCAGTGGCACGTGATTTGACTAGAATATTATACAGGACTGGAGCATCCACTCTGCCTGTGAGCATTTCTGCGAGAGAGAGGGTGTATATTCCTGCTAATTGTCCTCTGTATTCAGGGTGTGATGTTAAGGTTTGAGTAGAGAATGGCCCTTGAGATAGTAAAAGGGTGGCCAGCAACTCTGTTAAGCCATCGCAAGAACCAGAACTCGATCCCAAGGACGGACTTCTAATGTGAATCTGGAGCTGAGGACCAGATTTGAGAGGCGTACATTGCAATTGGCAGGACACACATTAAAATGTACTTGGTCGCTAGCTGAGGATCCCTAATTCCTACCAGTTCCTGCCTAGTAGCCCATAAAGCGGCGAATATTTTTGTCTTCATATGGGCGAAGTGTTGAGCAAAGGTGAGTCTGTCATCCCACTTAAGACCCAGGTCCAGGTGAGAGTGCACTTTTTCCACACTAGACCCGTTCACAGAGATCGAGATGTCATTTTTATTCTGCTTGTAACTTATGGTCATTTGGGCAGACTTCTGCGCATTAATACGGAGCCCGATGCAATCCAGGTAGCTCTCAAATGATCAGATTGTGCTATGTGCCATCTGGCAAATTCCTTCTGTTGATTCATGGTCTTTGGAAGTCATGAAGAATTTTACATCGTCAGCATATGTTATAAAGTTGTGGTACTGTACAAGAAACGGGTCCAGGGCGGACGCGAAGAGGGTAGCCGAAAGAACTCCCCCCTGTGGCACTCCTCGCGAGATGGTAAAGCAAGATTGTAGCTTTTGGTGCTTAACAGTAAGTTTTCTATGTTCTAGCAGGCTGGTTATTATAGTTAACAAATTTCCTCTTACATTAAAATAATTCCTTAAAATCGCAATGAGCGCTGGAATTGAGACGTTGTCGTAGGCTGCAGAAATATCCAAAAAATAAATAATATCAATTTGTTTCTTCTCATTTAGTGCTTTCTGCATGTGAAAAAGTTTTCCAGTAAGTTTATTCTTGTTGATCTCCCTAAAATGACTGAGTGCAAATGTGGTGGTGTATGGCTGAAGCAATGCTTTTCAAATACCTTCTGTAGGGTGCAACTAACAGAAAGTGGTCTGTAATTCTTAGCCAATTTTGGATGTTTTAATCTTTGTTATTGGGGATTCAATGTAATTTTTCCAAGCTTGCGGGAAAACTCCTGATTTTCTGATAGATGTGCAGTAATAGACCTGTTATAAATGGGCTACTTCTTTTAAAGATGAACATTGGAAATTTGTCTGGTCCAACACGGTGGCCTTACTGGGTAGGTCGTTGATTGTTTTCATTACGCTCTCTTTGGTGATTTGTATTTCACTCAAGGGAGGTTTTGTTCGTTCCTCTCGTGTCGAATAGTTTCACTTGTTTAAGTCTTTCAGGAGATCCAAAATTTTGTTCCTGTTATCAGTAGTCTCAATTTATTATTATTATTAGCCATATGGTGCAAGGAAGCCTGAGGCTTATGCTGCACCAGCCATAAAAAATTCCCGAGTTACCCTGAGAGAGAGAGAGAGAGAGAGAGAGAGAGAGAGAAAAAAGAATGATGATGGCCAGCTCGGGACCCTGGGTATGATTCAGTCCATGCAGGTTACGAAAAGTGTTATTAGCCCATTCCTTGAAAATGCATTCGATCGTATTCTCTGTGCTATTTCTATTGCTAGTAATTCTTTTTGTTCGTTTTAATTTGTTATGAACAACATTGCACTGTGCCTGTCTTTTTGCTTTGATGAAATGTGCTCTTTCTTTCTTGCTAGCCTTTGCTTAGCGTAGCTACATACAGAAAAACGCTGGTTGACTTTTGAAAGTAGTGCTTTCTTTGTTATAAGACCGTTTGTGACCTTGGCATTGTTTCTGCTTTGGGTCAAGCAATTTTTCCGTTAGCCACACCTACGTCCGATCAGACCTGTAGTCTAGCTACTCAGACATTCTACTCTTCGCTACGGTACTCTGTTGTGTCGATAACGGACCACCTGCTTGTTTGTATATTCTGTTTACTGGTATTTGGTCATTTTTAAATCTTCAGCATGGCACCTAAAGAAGCAGTTTCATGCAATGTATGTCTTAAAACAGTTCGTAATTGGGTTATCCGCAAGAGTTGCAGTGTGATTTATGTTCACTGATTAAAAATATTTCGAAATCATCAAGTGTATTAAACAATAAATAGAGATGTCCTTCCTGTAAAAAAGCTAACAATGGAAGTTCGAATTTACAGTCTCCTTCTAGTCAACATAAGCTTAACTGTCAGAATACCCCAACAGAATCTGATCTCCCATGGAGTTCTGACAATCTTTCGTCTCCTGTCAATTTATTACCATCTCTGAAGCCCTCACATCATACAAGGAAGTCAACCTTAGATGCCTCCACACAAACTGAGGACATTTCCTACCCGTTCCCCCTGCCTACAATATCCCCCAAACAACAATATCTCATTTGTTACCCTGAAACAAATGCTGAGGAAACAATTTAGAGAGAATGATGATATTAAACAGCATCTTCTTCGAATAGAAGATCAATGCAAATTCTACCACATGCTTCTTGACCTAAAGGCAATGGTCGAGATACCTCGCCCTTCTTATGTTCATCAGCTCCATGTATAAAATCTAGTTCTATCTCTCATTCTCTCCGAGGGCAGAATCGTGTATCCTCGCAACGTATTGTTGACACAGGCATGCAACTGATAGTCACCACAATTAGCAATCAACAGAAACCTGGCAGTATGTACGTGCACCGTCAAAATTATCCATCTGATCTTAATCCTGAAGTGCCTACCCATAATAGCTTGCCTTCAAACTCCCTAAATTTCAAGGTTCCCCGCGGGAAAAATAGATATGGTAGCATAATGTATGCTACCATAGACAGATATAGTAGTCCTCACGCTTGCACGGCTTATAACGAGGCGAATCGATGCTTCATCGGTATCCACATTAATCTCTGGCCCGAGGAGGGCAAGAGGACAGCACCCCGACTCCTGTCTCCCTCTACGTCTTACGCTGTCAAGCATTGATTCCTGAGGAACGTGTTTCCAGCCAATTGTCTTTGGATCTTCAATAAATTTAGGATCCACCCTGATAGGTTCTGTGAAGACAAACTCTACAGGAAGGAAATCCTCAAGAACTGCTTCAAGATAATGAATCTATGATACTCACCTGGTCCTGGACATGACTGACGTTGTTGTGTTTTTTTTTTTTTTTTTTAACTTGCCTATTTGTATATGACAGACTTTTTTTGTTTTCATGCAATCATATATTTTGTATATTTAATCCTGTAAAAGTCTCGGGTCGAGCACGCATGTACTTTTGTTTATTGTACATTGTGTTCCGCGCACCTTAGTCTGTAAATATTCACACCCTTCGGGCACAGAGCCGTCCCGGGGTGATCCAAGGTTTCTTGGGAAATAAACTAGTTTTAATAATAGGAACAAGAAATATGCAGTCTTGTATTAGAAATAGAAATCGTCCGACGTTTAGAAGTAATAATATTTTTGTTAGCAGATTAAATCCCAATACTACCTCCCAGCAGATGGATCAGCTACTACTGGAGCTGAAAATTCCGGTTAGTGCTTTTAAGATAAAAAAACAAACATCTGACTTACGCATCCTTCAGAATTGAGCTAAAGGATTGTGGCCTTCAAAAGTATCTAAATCCTGATATCTGGTCGAATGATCTGCTCGTCATGCCATTTTATGGAACTATTCTAGGTTCTGTCAACAACTCTAGAAGTTAACGTCTAACTCTCAATCTGTTGAACTGTCTGCATAGCTAGAGAATACCAGTCCTGGTTTCCATCATAGTCCACCATTTTTCCTTCTTCCTAATACTTGCGAACATCATTCTAACACCTATGTTAATCTCAGCATTTTTCTTCAGAATGTAAGAAACGTAAAAAATAAACTCTCTACGCCTATAGCACTTTTGGTGGAAGAAACTCATGACATAATTTGTTCAGTTGAAACATGGATGCAGGAGCCTCTTCAGGATGTTTTCCTACTGCCGAAAAATCTCGATTACACTCCATACATGACATCTAGGATTAATAGATGAGGTGGAAGGTCAGCAATTATTTTAAAATTCAACATTAAAGTTATTAACACCTACAACTTTGAAGGAATTTCTCTTCTGATCCAAGCTGAAGATTCCCTACTTCAAATATATAATATTTATATTCCGCCTGGACCTATTGATGATATTATTCACGAAGTAATAACCTGGACCACCACTGTTCATAAGTCCCGATCTAACATATTTATAATGGGAGACTTTAATTTCACCCTGCCCAAATATAATTTAAAAATGAAGTTGTTGTCCGACTCCTTATTAGTTCAGAAAATTATTAACCAAATACGAATTGATAGCAGGGAAGGCCCCGACGGCATCCCTAGTTTTATTATTAAAATGTCCAACGCATTCATCATTGATTCTTTAGTTCATATTATTTCCAGTTGCATCTCCCATCCATTCCTTCCAAGATTATGGAAGACTTTTAGAATTACCCCGATTCCAAAACAGGCTAGTAGTAATAACTATATAAGTTATCGTCCAATTGCTGTATCGTCAATAATCGCTAAAATTATTGATAAGATCACGCTGCCATATCTTCAGGATGCATTTTGGTCCTACAGGGCGCTTCACAACAACAAGCTTAGCTGACACCATTGTGCGCGTCCAAACTGCGTTTCAGGTTAAACCACAATGCGATGTCTTTTACTTTAGACTTCAAAGGTGCTTTCGACAACATTGATCACAAGAAAGCCATTGAAATACTGAAAAATCATTTCCTCATTGACGCAATGGTTATATCCTATCTCTATTACAGCCTAAATCACAGAAATCTCATCTTCCCCACTAATACCACCGATAACATTCTTCTCACAACCACAACAGGGGATATTCAGGGGATATTCATGTGTTGTTGTGGCGGACCCCAGGGTTTCCCCCATTAGCCGCTACTACTTCTTGTTTTGAGGCTCACGCCAGAACCGGCCATTTGTATGTAGTGTGTTGGGTGTGTAAATGTTATGATGTGTTCTGTTGTTATGTAGTCGGCCGGTACCTGGCTCTTAGCAAGTGGGAAGCAGCAACACCTGGTCACAGCTTCCCACCCCCCATCCCCGCCACGTGGAGGCGGCCAGGATCTACTACCTTCATGCTAGTCTATACCGGAACAAAGTTCCAGGATAGGCAAAGTTCGGAAAAAAAATAAAAATAATAAATAAAATAAAAAATAAATAAATAAAATAAAAAAATAAATAAATAAATAAAATAATAATAATAAAATAAAACAAAAATAATAAAATAAATAAATAAATAAAAATAGCTGGAAAAGTTAGGGTGGTGCGGAAGTAAAGAAGTGCAGCGAGGGGTCAGAGAAGGGACCCGCCGTAATAAAAGGAAGTTAAGAGAAATTGAGAAAAGATAAAAGTTAGAGGAAAAAAAAAAAGTGGAGGCAATTTTCAGCCTTTGTAGTAGCCACATGTCGCGGTGCAATCCTATCCTAATTTAGGATTAGCAATTCCTGTCCTGTGAGCAGGATTAGGAGATGTCGAGGCGCATCCTCAATAGATCCTTAAGCTTCAAGGGAAGCTCTTTCAACGATGAAGATTTCTTTGGCACTCCCATCGTTTGGTAGGAAATCCTGTTAGAACAAAGGCATATCAGAACTCTACAACGGACCAGGAGAAGGTTCGGTAGTTGCAGCAATCGCTTAATTTCATTGTTAGATAGGTATTCAATGGCATGGCACAGCTGAAGCACTAGAAATACACTAGAAATAGAGTGAAACGACATACTATAAACACTATTTACGATTTCTAACACAGTAGGTTCGTCATTCCAGTCAATAAGGATTTAGTTTCCATCCCGATGTATCACCTCAAGTTCGTGAGACAAAATGCAGGAAGTAGCAGTTGAAGCTTCTTTGAAATATTGAAATACTTTATATTAATGAATTCTTTCTGGTTAGCAGTTCTTGTGAAAGTCTTCAGAAATAATATCAGTCTTTGATCAAGTCTTCAGAAATAATGCAATCCTTCAAGTCTTCAGAGATAATTTCAGTCGTTCAAGTCTTTCTCTTGATCCGGGTTCAGGCTATCTCAGGGCAGCAGCTCTCGTTTCCTCTCGTCGCTTAAATGCTCGTGTTGCAAATAAGTTAAAAGCTTCAAATGCATCTTGTGATTGGATCAGAGAAGGCTTATTCTCCCTGTCATAAGAACCAGTAATGAGTTGTAGTTCATTCCATAAGTCGGTATAACAACCACAACAGGCATTCCTCAAGGTGTTCTCTCCAGTGTTATATTTTCAGCATCTCTTCAACCACTGCTACAAGAAAATCGAAATCATGGCTTATGCCGATGATTTAAAGTTGTTTATCTCCAAATCCTGTGATGACATTAAATATTCAAATTCTGTTGCTAGAACTGATCAGAGAGTGATAAACCTCACTGGAATGTGTAATCAATGTTAACAGTTTATTGGCTTGTTAGGCGCCTCCGTTGCCAGGTGGGAAGGAGCAGCAGTGCGTAGCACACGCTTCTTGATTAGAAACGGGGTTCGAGCCCGTCACCACCAAATACGGAGGATGCAGAAAGGTCAGGGAATGACCACCGCATATTGCCGGAGCAATATGGCCTTAGTTGCTAATGCTCCTAAAAAAAAACCAAACAAACAAACATTGCCTTGTTAATGCTAAAGTTAATAGGGTAACTGACATACATAATGCTATTGAGAACTGGAGTTCTTTAAAAATGTTTGTCTTGGCTGTGTGACTTCAATGGGTTTTTGGAGCTCCAGCCTTGTTGTTGGGTTTTTTTTTTTTTTTTTTTTTTTTGCGGGCTCCCAGGCTTGGACAGCCTGGGAATGGGATAGCTAGCACCCACTGGTATTGCATTACCTCCAGTGGGTGCGGATTTTGTGCACTTTGGCATGTAAGAGGATAAAAAAACCCAGGCCCGGCTACTCGTGCATGGGGACAGGCAGCAGCTGCCCAGGTGTTGGCTGCTCCTTTGCAGAGGTCCTACATTTAATACAGATCCACAGGGTGGAGATGGGCTATGCCTAGGGGCCACCCTTGATACCAGGACACACACACACTTGTCCTGATATCAAGGGTATAACATGTTTTGTACTGTGTTTCCTCAACTGTATTCTGAAAATAATATATATATGCTAGGATAATTATATATGAGAATGAAAATGTATATAAATTATTGTATATGTTTCTTGAGATTGTACATAATATTTGAGTGTGTAAATAAAATGAAAAATTAGCTTCATGTCTAATGAACTGCGGTACAACAGGTCATGTTGTTGCATTCCCCTTATCATTGGTATCGGAAGCTGCGGTAAGTGCAATGCGTCTAGTGTAGCATCCAGCTCTTTCTTGACCTCCCCCCCTGTGTTTCGGAAGAGGCAAATTAAAATCTCCCGCTATTATTGTGTCGACTGATGGCTTTAGATTTGCAGCAAGCCACGCATAGAGTTCGTTTCTTGTCTCCTTTGTGTGCTCAGGTGGGAGGTATATGATGCATAACTGTATTTTCACCTGCTCTTTTGAAAAGGTAACGCAAATCCCTTCAAAATTATTTGAATTGGTTGTTCGTTCTCTTATAGGCTGGTATTTATTTTGATAGCACATTATAACTCCCCCTCCTCGCCTATCTGTTCTTCCGGTTCCCACACATTTGTAGTTTGCCGCCGCAGTTAGCCGATCTAACTGTTTTCCATTTCCCAACCAGGTTTCGATTAGGCAAATGAAATCCAGGTCATCCTGCATCATCGTTTGTAAGGTGTGGAGCTTATTTGAGATGCTCCTCACGTTTTGTTCAAACAAGTGGATGTGATGTTCTGCCTCCCCAGCTGGGGGAGTTTTTGTTTTTTATTGCGATTGAACCCGATTCCTTGCATCATTTTTAACCAGCGATCTGGCACATCTGTCTCTGTAAGGCTTGACTAAGGTTCCTAATGGCCAGGCGCTTAGGTCTTGTAGGCGAGTTGCTTTATCTGTTGGACAAGAGTTTATAAAGGAAGAGTAAGCCTCACACATGGTGTCGTGTTTCACTCGCTTTACTTCCACAGTTATCCCATGTTTACCCCTCACACATGGATGGCTTTAATATTTCTGGGCTGCGTTGGGGGCCCCAGCCTTGATACGAAAATTTGTGGTGTAACGGAAGTAATATTGTAGATTTCAGAAAACCGTTTGTTTCGGGTGTGTTACAAGAAGACACGTTAATACCTTCTCTGTGAGACACGTTAATACCTTCTCCGAGGATGTAAGCCAGTTGGCATTCATCCTCGGCGAAAGCAGGAATGAAATTGGGATGGGCTGGTTTTTCTACCCTCAAAAGTGTTCTGCTTTTTAGGTAGCTTAGCGATGTGTGCATAGGTGTGTGTGGGTTTGCAGGAACATCATCTGAGGGGGAAAAGGTAACGCTGGCGCTCATACTCTCGTATTTTGGTTTCTAGTTTCCCTAGTGGAATGTGCGAAGTCATTTCCTCGTGCTGCCCCTAAAGTTTCACTGGGTTTGGTGCTATTGCTTGCGAGGTCCTTCCGCAAACAGACAGTTCGTCGCTGGGCTTGAAATTCACAAATTATTTGGCTCTTTTGTAGATTTGCTATTCTTTCTGATATGTTTTCCCCCGAATTCCACTCGTTTCTTGTCTTCTGTTTGTGATTTTCAATGCTTTCTATCCTCATGTGCAATCCATGCATTTCACTTCTACTTTTCTTTGGGTAGCTCTGCCTCGCATAGCACGATACTCTGAGGCACCTTGTGCAACGAGGACGGATTCAAAGCATCCTAGCTTTTCCTCCAGTCGTTTAAGGGTGTGCAATATTCTACTGTCTTCTTCCTTGAGAAGAAAATTGTAAGGGTTTTTTTTTTTTTTCCCATCCTTGGCTGGCAAGATCGCCTGGTGTAAGCACCCGATCCAGCAGACTTTTGGATCTCCCGATGAACTGCGTTCTTCAAATTTGAAATATGCGATGCGTTCGAAAGCGGTGAACGTTTCATTGAAAATCTTGAAGGCATCTGTGGGGAAAAACAGCATGCCCAGTCGTGACAGCTTGTTAGAAAATAATGGTGGAGATTTGATTGCTACTCAAGACTGAAAAGTTCTCTGCGTTGTTTCAGTAATTAATATTTGGATCTATTTCTCCTCCCCCCATTTTGGTGGTAGACCGAATTAATTTTTATTGTTTATAAGGATCCCGCATCTACTGATTACAACGCCAAAAAAAAAAAAAAAAAAATATATATATATATATATATATATATATATATATATATATATATATTTTTTTTTTTTTTTTTTTTCCGATAGAAACTACAGTTTTCGAGTCGTGAAATTTTTAAAAGTGGGAAAGGATTTTATAATCGCCGTGTACGAATGTATTCGCGTACATATGTACGTGTTGTATGTACATAGCTGTATCTCCAGTACATTAGATCGACGTATTAGGGGCTCACATCTGGTGAGTATGGGCTTGGCACACCCAGGGTCCTGAGCTGGATATCATCATACTTCTCTTTCTTGGTGATTCCCTTCTATTTCTGATCTCTCTCTCTCTCTCTCTCTCTCAGGGTAACTCAGAATTTTTTTTTTTTTTGGCTGGTGCAGCAAAAGCCTCAGGCTTCCTTGCACCATATGGCTAATAATAATAATTACGTAACGGACAGCTTTATATATAATAGTTGGGTGCAAAACGAGGCTGAGCAACGCCAACTGTGCAAAAAAGCTACAAAAGATACACTGTATATTGATTCCGTATTTTTATATTTTGCCGCGTATATTTTGTTATTCAAAATAGCTTCGCATGTACAAAACCTCGTCCCGAACCACCTTTTCTTTGGTGTTGGCAGCGGTATTATTATTTTAAAAATGTAGACTAAGTGTCCGTGGACATCTCTGGTCACCGTACTTGTTTTTAATAATTTTTACTGCTCGTATGAATTAAGAATTACTTTTAAAAATGCAGATTTGGTGCACCCAGAAATCACTGCGACGCTTTAGGTATTAATAGGAGTGGATAAATGAAGGTTATTGGTCGAGACAAGTAGTCTAGACCGGGTAAATTGCTGGCCAGTTGCAAAGGTCATTGATCCCTG
Source organism: Mastigoproctus giganteus (assembly GCF_048544385.1). Classification (NCBI taxonomy): domain Eukaryota; kingdom Metazoa; phylum Arthropoda; class Arachnida; order Uropygi; family Thelyphonidae; genus Mastigoproctus; species Mastigoproctus giganteus. Next base: position 981,996 of record NC_143588.1, read on the forward strand.
CCCTAAGATGAGGCGTTATTGCGGCTGAGTTGGACAGGATCCAAGTTCGCAACCATTAGTCGGTACTGGTAAGTCGATAGAAATTGTGGTTCGCGTGGGAAGTTGTTTGATCACGAAATTTGAGCGTCGCATTACGGAAGGGACCCGTCTTGAGGCGACCTACACAGCTCAGAGAGAGATTCTCAGGGCTTCGGCAGAACCCGCTGATAATAATAATTCTGGTTCGGACATTTTTGTTCAGGGACAGTGAAATTAAAGAAATTATGATTTGTTTTCTTTTGTCCAAAATCAACGAAGCTGTTTATAAAAAAAAAAAAAAAAAAAAATCAGTTCACCAATCTCTACAACAAAAATTGGCTCTGTTCATTATACACAATGGCGTCGATCAAAAACAGTCTATTTAATCAGAGTGTGCGGGAAAAATCGAAGTAATCGTGACTGTAATACACAGAAAAATGGTTGACAGTTTTAAAGCGAACAACAGACTTCAAAATCCAAAGCAAAAATGTCGTTATAGCGCAGCATCCTACTTTCTACAGGACTTTGGAGATTTTTCCAAACTACAAAATAAAAAAAAAAAAAAAAAACACGTTTTAAATAACTTTATTCAAAACACTGAATTCAGTGTTTAAACACTTATTTTATTCTGTGTTAAAAGTTTTCTGTATTAAATAATTTTAATGATTATATGGTATTGAATATTACTAGCGTACCAAAACTACACAAATCAAAAATGCCGTTATGATTAGTTGGGCTACTCTTATTCATCACGTGCTAATAAAATTCGTTCCTCGCGATAATTTTCTGGATTTATTGGATGTCTCTTTTCTACGGCAGCAGGTTGAAAAGGCAATGAGTGAATGCACGTTTTGACGTTTGATCAGCAGCGATTCTTTATGCATTAAGACACCATAGACAAGACCCACCAAATGGCAGTAATCACAATGAACGAATATGGGATTTACTTAAATTTTAAATTGTGTGCAGTGGGACCAACTGATGAAGGTACCAACATCAAATTCTAAATGGGAAGCATTCAAGGAAACACTCATAGAAGCTGCTAGGCTTTTTATACCATACAAAAAATATTGTTGAATGCTTAGACCTCAATGGATGTCAGGTGAACTGATGAGACTTATTAGTAGCAGCAAATGATGCAAGGTTACAGCATCGGCTGAAAAAAACAAATCCATCCATTCTAAAAGTTTTTCCGCAAATAACTTTGCACACAAACCTGCAATCATCCCTCTTGAATTTAGTTTACGACTCCATAAGTAGTTTTTCTGAACAAGGGTAAGGATACTATCATCATTTAGTGTACTCAATCCACTCAAAGCCTACAAAATTTCAATCGAATCTCCTCGCAGGTGTCTAATTTCCAGGTGCAGCAGTTTGCAGAAATGGAATGTGGTTGTTTTTTTTTTTTTTCTTGGTAAGAGAATAGTTTGTTACCCTCACTGAGCTTCTTGCTCTTCGCTATACTTAAAATAAAATAAAATCCATGAACAGATATCATGCGAACCAGTTCCCCATACTTCTAGATTGCAGGATTCGGCGTTTACAGAAAAGAGTGACACAGATCGAGTTTTTTCACAGTTCGCCGATTGATTTTTTTTTTTTTTTTTTTTTCAGTTCTGTTTCATCATCCTATTGGGTGGGGAAAAAATCGCGTGCTTTCGTTAGGATCCTTCTCCTGTACTGCTTGTCACCGGCAAACAGGTTCAAATCCACGTCCAGCGACTGTCATCGTTGACATTGTGTGGGTGGAAATCTCTTAGATATGTGCAGTCTCCCATTGGTCTAGCAGAACTGTGGAATTGCTCTCACCTCAGGAGAAGACTCTCCAGCGGATCACGTCCTAGACGTTGGGGGGGGGGGAAGAGATCTTTTCCGTGAGCATTTTCACAGTAAAAGTTTAGTCTCTGTTCCGTCTTCACTGGAAATCGTTCCGGACCAAGAGTCCTGGCCATCGCTGTAGTACGCTGCTGTGGAAGTAATTGAGCCTTCCATGTGGCCCATTTAAGTAACCAAAACTCAGCTGCATATAATGATTTTAGTGTAATTTTGGTCGAAGTACCCCAAATTTCTGCTCTGTAGAGGACGCGTTGGAAGATGGCGGTCTGGATGTGTCTCTTGATAGTGTCTTGGTTGGTAACATAGTGCTATTTCGCCATTTATCGATTTCGTCTCATTTAAAGGAGCAGAAGTTCAAGTTGGTAGTTGAACCGTAACTTCCTGTAGAAGGTCACCCCGAGTTCACGATGCTTTGCTACACTTTTGATGATTTTCAAGTTGGTAGTTGAACCGTAACTTCCTGTAGAAGGTCACCCCGAGTTCACGATGCTTTGCTACACTTTTGATGATTTTTCCTTCGGGCGTAGGCTGAATGACTGCCGGATCGGACTTAAATATGAAAAGATCACGAAAGCGGACTTCTCTGGATTAATCTTCAGACCAAAGAATTTGAGGTAGTTTCCTAGTTGTGTAAGGCTGTTAATTGCATTTACAACATCTTGCACGTTCTCCGAAGGCTTTGTGTTTAACATATTTAAATCGTCCGCATTCGATATTATGTTGGCCACATTATTTACTAGAGGGGTAATAATGGCAGTAAACAGGAGGCCTGATAAAATGCCCCCTTGCGATACCTCTGTACTGATGTTTCTTTGTTGGGTTCGGCCAGCCGCAGTTAGTGTAATGGTCCTATTAGTCAGTAGCGATGTCAGGAAATTGTTTGCCTTCAATGTTATAGAAGAATTGATGTTTTGGGAGTGCCGAAGTAGTGACACTGTTTAAAGCCACTTACAAGTCTAGAGAGGTTATCAATACGAATACTGATGATATGGTTGGTTGTCTTTTGGAGGTTATTATTGTATTATTTCCTTCTGATTGGGATTCCACCTCGTGACGGGTATTGCTACCAAATACACAGGGTGGTTGTTGTTGTGTTTGATATTACTGATGGTCGAGGAACTTTCTGATTGTCCTACATATATTCAGGATTGCGACTTTCTGGAGTTCCTTGTAGGTGTTTGCTGAGAGACCTATTGCTGCTACGCTGTTATGTAGGGTCTTTAGCGCCATACCGGTGCTAGACACGATGATCGGGATGGTCGTAACTTGTTCCATATGCCACATTTTCTTTGATCTCCTGTTTTAGGTTCGTGTACTTCCTGATTTTTTTTCCCCTTGGGTTTTCTGCACGTTTCCAGTGTTGGGTACCGCTATGTCAACCAGATAGGTAGCCTTTTCCTTCTTGTCCACAAGGGTTATTTCCGGTCTGTTGTGCGGGATTGTCTTATCCGTTATTATGGTGCGGTCCCAGTACAGCTTGTTGGTTGCGGTTTCTAGTACTGCCTGGGGTTCGTACTTGCAGTATGGTACACTTTCTTTGGTCAACTGGTATTTCCTCGCTAGCTTCTGATGTATTATCCTGGCTACCTGGCTTAGTGAATGGACCAAAGGGTTGCTCTTACGAAAATAGGCTTAAGTTTTGCAAATTACAGTGTCTGGAGATTAGGCACCTGCGAGGTGATCTGATTGAGGTGTATAAAGCCTTGAATGGTTTGAGCATGCTCAATGCTAATGGGATTCTTCCTCTTGCTCAGAATAATCACCTGAGAGGGCATAAATTCAAATTGAGGAAAGACATATGTAGGATAGATGTGTGGAAATTTGCCTTTAGACAGCGGGTAGTTGGTTGCTGGAACAGACTTCCATCGCTTGTTGTGGAAGTTGTTAGCCTAAATAAATTTAAGACTGAGCTGGACAGTTATTTGGAACGAACGGAAGGGTGAAATTGGAGCGGTTTTTTTTTTTTTTTTTTTTGGCTGATGCTGCATAAGCTTGCTTTCTTGCATCAAATGCCTATGCTAATACCTGGTCGTGTCTATGAGTGTACTCAGTCTGGTTGATCACCTTGCATCCCGCGGTGATGTGTTGCATCGTTTCTGAGGCCAGGTGGCATCGTTGACATGAGTTATCCGACACGAATTACTGGTCTGTAATTCGAGTAATTGCAGACCAGTTGGTTTAACTTCTGTTCCGGGTAAAATAATGGAGTCACTGGTTAAAGATGCATTGCAGGATCATCTAGACAAGACTGCAGCAATAATTCAGACACAGCATGGGTTTGTTAAGGGAAAGTCTTGTCTGACAAATTTGATAGGATATTATGATGTGGTTACAAAGGAACTGGATGTGAAAAATAATTTTGATATCATATATTTGGATTTCAGGAAAGCTTTTGACACTGTTGCGCATGGAAGACTACTGTACAAATTGGAGCAGAATGGTATTAAGGGTAAGTTGCTACAATGAATAAAAGGATGGTTAAGTGGGAGAAGACAGAGGGTGGTAATCAATGGGTGCTGCTCTTCGTGGACTAATGTTATTAGTGGAGTCCCACAGGGTTCGGTGTTGGGTCCACTGTTGTTTTGTATATTTATCAATGATATTGATGAACGTATATCAGGCTTAATGTCGAAGTTTGCAGATGATACAAAGGTTGGCAGGGTTGTTAATGACAGTAATGGCAGTGTGCTACTGCAACAGGATCTAGATAATTTGGGAAGATGGGCTAAGAAGTGGCAACTGAAGTTTAACCTTGACAAATGCAAAGTACTACATATGGGTAGAAGTAACCCCAGAGAAACGTACCAACTGTGTGGTACTACACTTAAGGTGGTAGAAAATGAAAAAGACCTGGGAGTAATAGTGCAGGCAGATATGAAGTTTTCTGAGCAATGCAGACAGGCTGCCAGGGCAGGTCATGGGGTTTTGTCAATGATATATAGGAATTTTGCTAGCAGGGAAAAGGAGGTTATTGTCCCTCTGTATAAGGCAATGGTCAGGCCACGCCTTGAGTACTGCGTACAGGTCTGGAGGCCTCATTTTAGGAAGGATGTAGATTTGCTTGAGCGTGTACAGAGAAGAGCAACACGATTGGTGAGGGGAATGAAGGGATCCTCTTACCAAGAGAGGCTTAAGTTCTGCAAATTGCAGTGGCTGGAGACTAGGCACCTGCGCGGTGATCTGATTGAGGTCTATAAGGCCTTGAATGGGTTGAGCACGCTGAATTCTGATGGGATCCTTCCACTTGTTCAGATTACGAATCTAAGGGGGCATAAATTGAAATTAAGAAAGGACAGACGTAGAATGGATGTGCGGAAATTTGCCTTTAGCCAGCGGGTGGTTAATTGCTGGAACAAACTTCCATCTGTCGTTGTGGAAGTTGATAGGTTGAATAAATTTAAGGAGGAACTGGAGAGGCATTTGGAGGGAATGGTGTGATATTTTTTTTTTTTTTTTTTTTTTTTTTTGGCTGATGCTGCATAAGTTCATACATTTGCTTTCTTGCATCACATGCCACTACTCCGACTCCTTGGCGATGTATTTTCAACATCAGCTTGTCAAAAACAAAGATGATGATTCTTGGATCAAAGTTGGATATCTCTCGTCCTTCGTTGGTCAAGATCAACAACATTCGTCTCCCCATAGTTAAAGAGTACAAGGTTCTAGGAGTGGTAATTGATTCCAGTCTCAATTTTATTCCTCATTTGACAAACTTATCATCTAAAATACGTAGATTTACTGGTGCAATTGTTAGGGTGTCCCGTGTTGAATGGGGGCTCTTCAGAAAAACTTTATGGATCTATTACAATGCAGTTTTCCTCCCTCTAATCACTTATGCTGCCGGTGCATGGTTTCACAATGCACGGCTCAAAGAATTCAAAGAAAAACTCGCCTCATGCAGAGAACCATCTTGCGGTGTTTAGTTAAGCCATGCAGGACAGTCTCGACGCAAGCTCTGCAAGTACTAGCCGGAACATTACTTTTAGACTTGCAAGTTACTTATAGAGGATTTTTATACAGGCGGAAAAAGCAGATTGAGGATTTAATTTTTGGGAATAACCATCAACCTTCAAGATGATACTAAAAGAGAAAGAAGGAGACTGTGGAACGAGTTAGTTAACATCTGGCAGTCTCGATGGGATACAGCTCCCGTTGGTGCAACAACGAGAAAATTTATACCACAAGTTTCATTTCTCCTTGATAAGCGTGTTCGATTGTGGTTCTGCATGGACATATTCACGTCCTACCTGTTGACAGGACATGGATCGATGAACCAGAGTCTTCTTAGGTTCAATTTATCACAAACAGACCTCTGTTCGTGCGGATCCCCAGAGAGTTGGGATCACATCTTGTTTCATTGCTCCCTGTATGACGATCTCAGACTTCATCTTCATGCACTTACCAATTTTCAACCAGGACAGGAGTCGTCTCTGCTTCAAAGCTTGGAGTCATATCTCATTCTTCAGGCTTTCGTTCAAGGCGTATTTCTTGGAAGGAGTTCTTCAGTGTCGAGAGATCTGAACACAATGCAGCACAATGGTCCTGCTGATGCATAACTGGTTAGATCTCCTTTAATAATATATAAACTCAAATCCTCAAGAAGTGAAATTTTTCCTCCCTGCAGACAAAATTAAGTGCTTTCTTTCTTTCTTTCTTTCTTTTTTTTAGTAGCATCACTTTCCTCTTTTTGTGCATTTATATTATCATAATTATTTCATTTTTTTTTCTTTTTGTTGTTTACTAATTTATCTGGCTTTTTTTTTAGCAGCACTACTTCCTTCTTTTATGTATTTATTTATTATTATAATTTCATTTTTTTTTTTTAGTAGCATCACTTTCTTTATGCATTTATATATTATCATAAATGTTTTTTGTTTTTTTTTTTCTGTTTACTAATTTAGTTGGCTTTTTTTTTTTTTTATTTATTTTATAAATGTTTTATTTTAATAATTTCGGTTCCATATCCAGCACCATGTGTTATCGTGTTTTTTTTTTTTTTTTTTTTGCCCTCTGGATTGGGCACCCAGAGGATCCTGGCCTACCTTCTGACAACATTAGATGGGTCAGTCTCTCTTGAGACAGTATGTGCTTTACATGGACTGGCCCACCTTCCCGTGGTGTGGACGAGTACCCAGAATCATCTGCCCAGGTGACTGATGCTTCTTGAGGTGACTCAAGTGGCCAGAACAGAACAACAGAAGGTACACACAAACCGAGGTCACACACATATCTGGCCCATTTGTAGTGATTCTGTTCTTCACAGAGACACGAGGCGGAGTTGAACAAACGTTCTAGGAGCCGCCCTTTACATATACACATGTCCCCACACACACACTTCCTTGTATGCATACCAGGCAGGTCAAGACTTTTGCTAGAAACACATGGGAAAGAAATCCTGGATGGTTTGCTGGAATGGTCTAGAATAAACAAATTAAAAATTTCTGAGACGAAAACTAAAACGATGATCTTCAACAACAAACTGGATTATAACAGACCTCCCAAACTCCATATCAACAATATCCAAATTCCTCCTTATTTTCTCAAAATAAATATCTTGGTCTCTTAATTGATGATAAATTGCCTTTTTATCCCCCACGTAAAGAACTTAGCTGGAAAGATTAACAAGTTTACTGCCAATGTGATTAGGCTCTCAAGAGCTGAATGAGGTATTTCAAAGCACAAAACTTTGGCATTATATTATAAGGCTATATTTCTGCCAATTGTAGTACTATATGCAGCTGCCATATTGTTTCCTAGGGTTACTCACCTCACAGTGAAGGCCAAACTCTTATCATTGCAGAGAAAAGTGATATTGGCAACACAGAGATGCTGCAGAACAACATCAACCAATGCATTACAAGTGATCTCAGGTTGTATTCCGATTGACCTTTATGTGGCATACATATGTGGTATGATTTCCAACTTAAAGAAAGGTTTGGCAACTCAAATCCTCGACATTGCAAGTAATCCGGCCACGGACATTCGGCAGGATCACAGACAGAATCACAAAGTGTGCAAAGTGTGTTAAGTGTCTAACGGCACCAGGGGTTCCCCCCATCTCCGCGTTGCTCTCATTGTGAGTGTACCAGTTCACTGGGAAGGCCAGAGATTTAAAAGTGTATGGATCATGTGAGTGTGTTGTGTTATGTACCGTTGTTCTTCTGGCCATTTAGCCGCTGGACCCCAGCTGAGGCCCAACGTTGCCCGCACTTCGCCCCGTGGAGGCAGACCAGGTAACCACTAGTTTAAATTTGCACTCTGGCAGGTCCTGCCACCTAGTTTCCTGGGATTTCAGTGGCTAGGACCTTTTTTTAAAAAAAAAAAAAAAAAATTTGCATGGGAATATTGCGCTAGAATTAGAAAAGCCAAAATGGTGGGCGAACAGCGTAATTTAGACACGGTTATTTTTGGCGTGTGGGGCATTCGCTTGCATACAGATAGAGTTGGGTAGGGAGAATGAAGACTGGAGGGATAAAGACAGAAGAATGGGGTCAATAGGGGAGACGACCCAGGTAGAATCAGTGGGGCATGCCCATACGCCACCAGAGGGAAGAGTGGGGTCGGCAAGGAGGGGAGGAGACAGGAAAGCCGTCACCTCCCCACGCCGGGGTAAGGGAGAAGAAAGGGCCGAACAAGGGAGCCGGCTCAGATCACTAACATGGCGTGTATGTAGCAAAGCTGTGGCTTTGTCAGGTCCATGACAGTGTACAGTCCATTAGTTGGTCAGTGTTGGGATAGGATCTCATCCACTGCTGTTCCAATAATAATAATAATAATAATAATAATAATAATTTTCTGTTTATACTCCGGGACGATCAAATGATCAGAGGAGTTCACAAGATAGACAGAATACAAGAAACAGCACCGTATTCAACAGTCACGGGCTTGAACCCCGGTCACTCAAGGCACGTGTACTTATGCACCCGCGCGCCTGACCACTAGGCTACGGCGGCCTCAGGGTGTCAGTGTGGGATGGTGTCACTAAGGGGATATAGGTCTCATCCAGTAAAGTCCTAGTCATTGTTGTCCGTTTCAGTTGTCAGAGTTCCAGTGTCGAGTTTAGGGAAGTTGTGGTAATGCTCGTAGTCTGCTGAACAGTTCGTGCGCAAATTTCGAGAGGGCTCTATAGTACTCCTCCTCCGACAGTACAAGGTGTTCCCGATCCTTCGGGTTGAAACATATTTTTGTTATAAAGTGACATCCTATATCATCGAAGAGGGGGCATTCATGCATCAGATGTGTCCATGTCTGATTTTCACCGCAGTGGCATAGTGGTGATTCTTTTATTCCGAAGGTCGAAAGTTTGGCATTAAAGGAACCATGTCCAGTTAGAAGGAAGGTGGTGTACAGCCCCGGTGAGAACCAGGCCGGCTGGTGGGGGTAGACTTGGGTAACGTCCGGGATAAATTTCCGGGTTATGGCGCCTTTAGTTGATTCTGCCCATCGGGACTGCCAGGTTTGCCGGAGATGGTTGATAAGACGTTTTTTCTCTATGTTGCTGTTGTTGGCTGGATCGGTAGTAGACAGAATCACAGTGGGCTCAGGGCATTTCCCTGAAAGATTCCTCTTCTGATGGGGATTGTCCTGATTGTGATGTTCTCGACGTTAATGGTGGTACGCCATTTCGCCATCGTTTCTCCTAAGATATTTGTCACTATCGGATTGACTTTGTAGATGTTCAGCGCCTCTATTAGCCAGCTATGAGGCACGGAGTCGAAGGCCTTGCGGTAATCAATGTTGGCTGTGTACATGTTGTGGCGCTTCTTGTATACCTACTCCATAACCGCAGCATCTATGGTTAATTGCTCCTTGCATCCTTTGCTCAGCCACTTGCATCCTTTCTGCCGTTAGGCCATTATGCAGCTGGTCAGGATCTTGTACATTGTTGGGAGGCAGGTGACTGGCTTGTATTTCGACGGGTTTCTTGTATCTTCGTCTTTGGGCTTCAGATATCCTTGAGTGAGAAACTTCGGGATTGTCTCTGGGTGCTTTATCATTCGGGTGAACTGCTCTGCTAGATGCCTGTATGTGTGCGCAAATGAGTTTTTTTGTACCAGTAGTTGTGGACGTTATCTATTCCTGGAGTTCGCCAGTTGTGAGAGTTCTTGATCGTTTGTTTTGCTTCTTCCCGAATCTCCCACTCTTTCATCTCTTGTACGTCCTTGGTTTTCTTGCGTTCTAGTTCTATCCAGGGGACTCGGCTGTTATGTCTTACTTACCTGCTCCATATGTTGCCTCCGAACTCCTGGAACGTCTGCTGCTGGGGTGGTCCGTTCCCTTCTTTCCTATCTTCTCCGAGACTCCTGTAGAAACGTCTTCGGTTGTTTATTTTCCTCTGGGAGCTCTCTTTGTATCGGTGCAGTCTCTTGCTGAGTGCAAGGAGCTTCTGCTTCAGTGTGTCCAAGTACTCTCCTATTCTCTGATATATATATTTTTTTTTGTCTCATGTTTTAAGCGGACGCTGTCTCTCTTGAGGATGATCTTCACTTTTCCAATCAATTTCTTACTCCTATAACCCCGTTGGTATTGGGTCAATTACCCTTAATTCTTCTATCTTCTGCTAAAGTCTTCTTCCCAAACTAGTAGTTCCTTCTGTTTTCGGTTCTTCCGCTGCTGGTCTCGTTTCTCTTCTATTAATCGTAGTGACTGCTATGTCAGCACAATACACTGCTCTGTGGATAGCCTCCAGTGTTGCACCATTGTTTTCGAGGTAATGTGGTATTATTTGCCGATTGAGGTGGTCTGACTCTCCACAAGGTTCTATTGGGCCTCTACTTCGGTATCACGTGGGCCTTTATGGGGTCCATTCCTTCAAATTCTTTTAGGGCCTTCTTCCATTCGTTCTCTATTCTGGATATCATGACCTCGTCTCTTTCCACTTCAGCTGCTGTGGGTTGTATTCCTTCTTGCTCTTCCTTCTTTGGTTCTGTATTGACCATATTCTTTGGAGGTGATCGCTCACGTCCTGCTTGATTTTATCCACGATTGCAGGAGCTATCATGTTCGTCGTGACGATGGTTCTTCTCTGGTCTGCTATTCCCTGTTTGGTGACCTGAATATCCGGGAATCGTTCTAGCCACTTGGTATGTAGTCTCGCCCTGTATGTTGTCATATGGGTCTGCAGCTTCATTATTTCGTAGTATGTTTCATGATGTACGTATTCATTCGATGCTCCACTTCATTCATTGGCGCTTTCTTCCCTCCAGGGTGATTACTTGCGCAGAAAGCACTTCCAGTTGGTGGGGCTGGATATTAGGATGGTCTTGCCCTTCATACGGGGGGGCAGCTCCACTGGTGACCACCTCTGATTTTTCTAACCGACCCCTCTGCCTAATGCCTGAACGCGAGTGACTTTATCCTGCGCCACACTCGATGCAGTACGATTAATTTCTCTGCGACATCATCCATCTATTGGGTATGTTGAGTGTGTGTAACGGCTCCTGGGATTTCTCCCATCTCCGCGTACGTTCTCTGTATCGAGTGACAGCGCCCTGTCAATGCCAGATATTTGACAGTGTGTGGGTCATGTAGTATGTTGTGTCCATTGTTTATCTGGCCTGTCAGCCGCCAGGCCCCTAGTGGGGTCCGACGTTACCATACCCAGCGACGGGGATGCCGGCCGGGTGTACCAATAAGACTAATTGTTCTCTTGCAGGTCCTGCCACTTGCTTTCCTGAAATTTCAGTGGCTCGGACCTAAAAAAAAAAAAAAATTCGCCGTTTGCTTAATAATACGATTTGTTTAAAAATAGAGTGGGGTTTTCGCTGAATGAGTTTCTCTAGAGGTCTGATAGTTTGGGCAGGAATTTTGGTGTGTTAGCTTTGGACCTGTGGGGTAATACGCTGTATAGGAAAAGTTTTGGGAGGGAAAGCAGAAGACTGGGGAGTAGAAATAGAAGAAAGGGACGGAAAAGGAAGACAGTCCCTCGTTTTTTATTGGGCATGCCCATGCCGCACCAGAAGGAAAAGTGGGGTGGCAGGAGGAGGAGTAGACAGCTAAAGCGTCGCCCCCCTTCGCCTGGGAAAGGGCGAAAAAGCAGACAAACAGGGCTGGAACAGATGTCCAGCCCTGTTTGTCAGATGGCCTTCCTCGGTTTTCAGGGCAACCGTCCAAGGTTCAGAGAATGTCCGTTCCAGTCCTTGTATTTAGGTAGTCCTTTCGGGGTCACCGGAGCACTCAGTAGTGCACGGGGAAAGAGACCGTTGTTTCCGTTTAATCATTGCGGTTTTCTCGTTTTGTGTAATCCAGTTTTCTGGTTGTTGTCTTGTCTGGTTTCACCTTGGGTGGGTTGATGAGAACGTAGGCATTTTGTTGCGTTGTTCTATATCACCCTTTTTATGTCATCTGTGTAAGGCGATGAGTGTTCTTCGCCTGGTGAAGAGCTGCTGAGAAAAGTTTGTTAGTGCTCCATATTCTTCACTCGAGTCCAGCAAGTGTGGTTCCATATTTTTTGGGAAGTACTTTGTAGTCATTTATCAACCTACATCGCAGGTCTTCATAGTTTGGGCAGTTGTACATGACGTGTGTCCAACTCTCCGCTTCACCACACACGCATCTTGGGTGTTCTCCATCTATGAAGGTGGACCTGTTTAGCTTCGGCTTATGTCCAGTGGTAGTTCTCTGGAGTGACACCAGATGGTACCACAATCTGCCTTAACCGCCACTCCGGCCTTGGGGTAGGTAGGTCCATTGGAGCAACCTTCACGATGTTTATTTATTATTATTTTTATTACTATTAATTTTAGTTTTATTATTATCTGTTTATTTGACAAAAGGAACCACCCCGGGTCGGCTAAGTGCCAGGAGGGCGCTAATTACATAGCGGGGTTCGAGATATTACGGGCAATGGGTTACTTATACTGAGCACGTAGTGTCGTCCCGAAATATTATATACTCTATATTCACTTTATATTAATATGTTAGGCACATTACAGTTGCAGCAGCTTATGTGCTAGTAAACCTCCATAACAACAACAACAACATATTAATATATAATTAAACTAACGCGCAAGTTAGTGCAACTGCATCATTTCTGTACGTAGCCAACTACTTAAGTAGTTATAAATTGACATCATTAAGTATATCTCATATTGTGAATATCTTCGCAACGAGTTGCCACGATATTGCACTACTTCGAGTAAGTGACGCTTCACCGTAGGAGAAGACTACTGTTACTTATTCTCAGTGGATACCATCACCCATATGGCACCGTTTCGGATCTTGTTGGCTCCTCGTCAGTGGGTGCGCAGTACTCTGGTGTTGCAATGATGGCAACCCAGCTGCGACGTACAACTCCGCAATATAAACCCACTGATGAGACGCCAACAAGCTCCGAGACGGTGCCGAGCCCTGATACTTTACACATTACAGGGTGTAAATGTGATTTTGGCTTATGTCGCTGACCCGTGTCATTCCTGTGCTTTCTCCTAACCCTTTATTAAAAATCCTAAACGTAATTTTCTTTTTTTGGTGTTGCTGCTGCCGTTGTTGGACCAACAAATCAGCAGTTTCCGCGACCCCTTAAGTGCTCCTCAACGAATCAGAAAAATGTCTTTCACCTCATTCGATATTCTTCGTCCCGTGTCTTCAACCAATCAGATTCCTTCCTAAAATACCGCTGTTAATAACGAAACGGTAATCGAAAACTGGCAGTTGAATCTCGCAGCCGCTACACTGAATCGCAAAACAGGGGCGGCCAAGCCGGATTTCTTAGTCGCCATGACGACCGCGTTCTGTCTATCCCGGTTATTAATCCGCACCTTTTGCCTGGCCGTAATTTGCCCGCTCGAAATGCCATTTATTCCAAGTACGAATAGTTCGAAACCTTTTCCTTTCCTGCGCGCGCAACTGCCGCCCATTTCCTCGAGTATTCCCCGAACCTCGAGACCCGTTATCTCTCCGCTGTTATGTCAACACGAAATGATTTAGTCACGGGTTAATTCCAGGGGGAGCCGCCGCTTTTTATCTCTGTTTCCGATAACAGTTCTTTCCTCGCTGCGAATCTGTCGCAATTATGTCTCGATCCCGCGAAATAACTCGGGTGCGCCTCCTCGCGTGATTTTCGAAAGGCGAAGCATCGGAAGCAAAACATATTAATAATTTCCCGTTGCAGTCTTAAATTAGACTGTCCTAAATACGGGCCCTCGTGGGTAGCGCAGTTGGTAGGATCACCGCCCTACCTACACCTGGTAAACTCCCGAGTTCGAATCCCGTCGATGACTGGAGGAATTTTTATGGGTTTTTCACAATGGCCGAGTTAGTAGGTCTCAGATGACGGTAGAATGGTTTTCTCTCTCGTAAACTCTTTTGTTCTTCGTCCAACAAACTGAAAATCGACCTCAGGATTTGTCGTAGATGCCAATACTCCTAAAACCCCCTAGCAACAACTTTAAATATGGACAAAATATAGATTGGTAAGGCACAACTGCATAAAATGGAAACTCGGAGGGTATCGCGGACATTCTCTCAGATACCCGGGAGTCAACACTCTGATCGAACTGATATTCTGGTGACACTCAAATACGGCCGCCGTAACCGAGTGGTCAGACCGAGGGTGCGTAAGCGCACATGCTTTGAGCTACCGGGGTTCGAACCTGTGACTGCTAAATACGGTGATGTTCCTTGTATTCTCTGTATCTAATGAACTGCTCTGACCGCGTGGTCGTCCCAAAGTGTAAGCAGAAAATTTATTATTTTTTAAGTAGACCTAATTTCGGCGAAGTCCGGTCGGTCTGTGACACCCAAATCCTCTGCCTGCACCTTCACGATGGTACCACTGTTAGTAACCTTTGGTATAACCCTCATGTGCGAGTCCTGAAATATGCCACCTACCACACTGTAGATTAGCACCCAGGTGCGTACCCATGTTATCAGGGGTCGAGGTGTGGTGTCCACAGAGGAATGTCGTTCCTCTCTGTTACCGGGCAATACTAGGCGGTAGATGGCTCTCATCAACCAGTACAATGCCACCACTTTGCTTATTGGAGGCTTGAAGTGGTGGAACCCATGTTTAGTCTCTAGAGCTAAGTTCCGGTCAACCCTTCCCCATCTCTTCCATCATGCAGTATGATTGATGACTTTTGAGGTTATGATGAACGTCGTGGCGAGATCCAATCTTCCATACATTTCGAGGGTACAGCTCTAAAACGGTGTTCGCAGGCCAGCCGTTAGTTAGTACACCGGACCCAACCTATTGGTAACTCTCTAGGAGGCTTCCGGATCAGCTAGTGTATAAAGTATACACCTACTCATGATATTAAGATTCTAACGGCCATCCAACCGTCCTTATCTAATAGTGCATTGTGTGGCCAGATAAATCAAACTACTGGAGTTATTTAGATAAATTTGGCGTGGTCCTAAATCCACAGAAGACTGTAATGATCGTGTACTAGCTGAAAAGAATCACATACGCTCGTACATTCAAAACTAAATGGAATGCCTATCCCAATTGCAACAACTCCATAGAGGTCCGGGAATAATATTTGACACTAAACTTACCTTCACCTCGCATATTGACTTGCTTGCAAAGAGAATGAACCATCTACGTTGGACAGCCAAACAACACCTCTTGCACGAGAAACAAATTGCGGCAACCGCGCGATATCTAAGAACCACAGTGTATTGGGCCATATTGTATGGTGCTGAATTGTGCATGTCAGCCACCCTTGCCCAATTAGGAGAATATATTGGACTGAATCCTTGTTGCTGAAGTGGGCCAACAATAAATACCATCTCCCCCATCAATTAATCACCACCCAGATTGCCGAGCATCTGAAACTACAGCGTTTACCAGACATCGTTGCCTGGAAACGATTGATTATTACAATAAAGATTGTGACTAGCGTGATATCATCAACGTGTTCCTGGCAGCTTGGTGAGTGGCACATCTGGCTAAAGAGGCATCAAATCCCTGCAGACGAAAGCAAACAGTCTGAGAATGGCCGATAGGTTCATTCCAGCCAGGGTGTTGGAATCGACCCACAGCTTACCTCAAATTGGAACGGACCTTGAAAGGCCAATAGAAGATTCGACGTACAGGAAAAAAATCGCGATGTGGTTCGCTGAGGCTACTGTCGCTTAACAGTTCTGTGCGTTTTTGAAACAACTGTGTGCAATGAATGGTGTGCTCGAACGAGAGTAACAGGTCCGTAATGTATTCGGTATTGAGAAATTTGTGTAATTACTGCCAGGTCTCAAGACAATGTAAATCTAATCACTCAATATTTTATATTCCTTTCTATTTTATTATACGTAAATCCTCTGGAAATTACTGCCGTGAAGGGAATTTATCACTTAAAATGCAACATTCTTTATTTATTTTGGTAGGACAAATAAAGAATTTATAATCTCGCCGCCTCTACTCTGCCAGATGGCGATGGAGGAAGTCCGAGCACTGTGCATGTGGGGGGGGGGGGGATTGTCGAGGCCACGTTATGTCAAGGAGCTGAGTATATTCTTACCATGTGTATACCATATCCAAATATTTCTTTACTTAGTACAGTACGTCTCCTACCCACATTTTCTTACTACTGAATACACGACGAATTGTCAAACTAGAAACCTTTCGTCTGATCAACGATCAGTGTGGATTCCGTCAGTGTCGATCCACTGGTGATATTTTGGGTTATGTTACCCATTCATGGACTAATTCAATGGAAAAGTTTGGTGAAACACAAGTAGTAGCTCTGGACATCTGAAAGGCTTTTGATCGTGTTTGGCATAAAGGACTTCTAAACAAGCTTCCATCTTATGGTTTTCCAACTATTTTTAGTAATTGGTTATCCAGTTTTCTCTCTGATCGCTCACTGAGGGTGATGGTAGATGGCTCTCTGTCTTCTAACTTCTCCACTAATGCTGGTGTTCCCCCAAGGTTCAGTTCTTTCCCCCACTCTTTTCCTCTTGTATATCAATGACCTTCTTCCATTGACTGGAAATCCTATCCATAGTTTTGCCGAAGATAGTACATTGCATTCCACTTTCTATTTTGAGAAACCTTGTCCTGCTGAAACAGCTTCAACTTATATTTATTTATTTATTTATTTATTATTCAATTTATTACATATGCTTCACCCCCGAACAGCCTTCAGCTACGAGGGTGCCTATATACATTTGTACATTATAACTTAGAGAGCAAACATAGAAATAGTACATAAATTACGCATTATTATTATTATTATTTCTATTTTATAGAAACAGTTTCTATGTAATATTATAAACATTAGCATTAGTAGAGGCATTTGATGCAAGAAAGCAAGCTTATGCAGCATCAGCCAAAAAAAAAAAAAAAAAAAAACCCACTTCCACTTCACCCCTCTGTTCGTTCAAAATACCTGTCCAGCTGAGCCTTAAACTTATTTAGGCTATCAACCTCCACCACAAGGGATGGCAGTCTGTTCCACCAACCAACCACCCGCTGGCTAAAGGCAAATTTCCGCATGTCTATCCTACATCTGTCTTTCCTCAATTTGAATTTATGCCCTCTCAGGTGATTTTTCTGAGCTAGAGGAAGAATCCCATCAGCATTGAGCATGCTTAAACCATTCAAGGCTTTATACACCTCTATCAGATCACCTCGCTGGTGCCTAGTCTCCAGACACTGTAATTTGCAAAACTTAAGCCTTTATTCGTAAGAGCACCCCTTTGTTCCATTCACTAATCTTGTTGCCCTTCTCTGTACTCGTTCCAGCAGCTCTACATGCTTCTTTAAATGAGGTCTCCAGACCTGTATACAATACTCTAGGTGTGGCCTGACCATCGCCTTATACAATGGAATAATCACCTCCTTATCCCTGCTGGAAAAATTCCTGTATATCATTGACAATACTCCATGAGCTACTCTTGCAGCCCGTCTGCACTGCTCAGAGAACTTCATATCTGCCTGCACAACCACCCCCAAGTCCCTTTCATTCTCTACCACTGTCAGTGTAGTACGGCTAACCTCCACGTGGCAGGGTATGGGCAACGTCGGGCCCCACTAGGGGCCTGGCGGCCAATTAGCCGGATAAACAATGGGCACAACATATCACACTGCACAGACACGACCCACACACTTTCAAGTCTCTGGCTTGACAGTGTACTGTCCTCGATACAGTGAAACACACGCGGAGATGGGAGAAATCCCAGGTGCCGTCTGACACGAACATACCTTATGTCAGTGTAGTACCACAGAGTTGATACGTTGCTCTGGGGTTGCTGTTTCCCATGTGTAGTACTTTACATTTGTCAATGTTAAACTTCATTTGCCACCTCTCAGCCCATCTGCTCAACCTTTCCAGATCCTGTTGCAGCAGCATAGTGTCAGTAGTGTCCTTGACAACCCTGCCAATTGTATCATCTTTGTATCATCTGCAAACTTGGACATTAAGCTTGATATACCATCATCAATATCATTTATAAATACAGAAAACAATAATGGACCCAACACTGAGCCCTGAGGGACTCCACTAATAACATTAGTCCATGATGAGCAGTGTCCATTGATTACCACTCTCTGTCTTCTCCCCCTCAACCACCCCTTTATCCATAGCAGCAACTTGCCTCCAATGTCACACTGCTCCAATTTGTGTAGCAGTCTTCCAAGTGCAACAGTATCAAAAGCCTTTCTAAGATCCAAGTATATAATATCAAAGTTATTCCCTGCATCCAGTTCTTTTGTGACTGCATCATAATATCCAATCAAGTTGGTCAGGCAAGACTTCCCCTTAACAAAACCATGCTGTGTCTGAGCTATAACTGAAGTCTTGTCTAAATGATCCTGCAGTGCTTCTTTAACCAGTGCCTCCATTAATTTTCCTGGAACAGAAGTTAAGCTCACAGGTCTATAATTACTTGTGTCAGCCTTTGATCCTCCTTTGTGAATTGGGGTCACATTTGCACATTTCCAGTCTATGGGTACCTCCCCTGAGTCCAAGGAAGCTCTCATAATTATGGCTAAGGGTTTGCTTACTTCCTTTGCTGCCTCCTTTAATATAACTGGATAGATCCCATCCACCCCGGGTGCCTTTCTTGTGTTTATCTTCAACAGTTTCTCCTCCACTTTACTCCCAGTTATTTCAAGATTCTGTAGCTTACTGCTAGAGTCGAATACACCTCTGGCATTCCCCTTGCTGAATAACTCCTCATGTGTGAATGTCGATGCAAAATATTCATTTAGTTTGTTAGCTACCTGAGCAGGATCATCAACAGTTGACCCATCAATATCAAGTGGACCAATCTGATTCATCCCCTTCCTTCTAGAGTTTACATAAGTAAAGAACTCTTTGCTGTTTTTCTTTGCATCCCTTGCCAAGGATTTCTCGTAATCTGCCTTTGCCTGCCTAACCTCCTTTGTAACTTGGTTGCATATCAACTTGTATCTATCATATTAGTTTCTATATTCCAACAAAATAACATCTAACGCGAGCAAATAAAGCAGATACAAATATAAAGAGTGACACAAGCAAAAGGTAGAGACATAAACACATACGCGTCCTAATATATGCATATACATCTGTACATACAAGACACATAATAATTTAAAACAAATTAATTCTTCAGCAAAGTAGAGTTGATGGGAGATTCCATCCTGAAGGAGATAATCAGGAAACTTCTGCAGTTGTATGTGGTGATACATGTCCTGTCTCTTCTCAGATCTTTTATGCTTTCTCATCACAGAACTTGTGGGGATCAATCTTCAGGGTGTTGTACGTTTGGAGGATGTTAGATGGAAAACATCTTCTAAACATAGTTAAATTCTCTTATAAGATTCTTCTTAGGGGAATCCATGCACTATTGCAAAGGGCGCGGGAAAGCCTAGGGCCTACAACAAAATTATGGACATTTGGAGCGTCCAAGCGATCGGTGAGGAGTTGATAGAGATTACGCAGGTTTCCTGTAATGATCAACTGATTCCAAGAAGTTCAACTAAGGTTAGCATACATGATTGATCTCGAGATGGTGAAAGGGTAGCCATTAACAGGGTTCAACCACCTTAAAATCCAGTACTCGATACCCATGAATTTGTTGATGTTAGTGAGGGAAGTAGAGGACCAGATCGTCGAAGCACACATGGGAATCGGAACAAAACATGTTTGTATGTAGTGAGTGGCAAGTTTTTGGTTGTTTACTCCAGTAAGTTCCTGTCTTATCGCCCACATTGCTGACAGAGTTTTTGCTTTAGTGTTGGCAAAGTGCTGTTGGAAGGTCAGGCCTTCATCCCAGGTGAGCCCTAGATCAGTGTGATGAGAAACCTTTTGGACTCTAATACCATTGATGTAGATGTCTATGTTCATCTTCTTCTTCAGGTTGGTGAAAGACATTTGTGCTGACTTGGTCGGATTTATGGATAGGCCAATATTCTCGAGATAATGGTCAAGTTCTTCTATTAGGGCAGTGGCATGGGCGGTGATTGCCTCAGATTTGTCACCGTGTTTTGATGAAATTAAGAGTTTTATATCATCTGCGTAACAGCTGCAGTCAGGATGCGTAGAGAGGAAGGGGTCCAAAGCGGCAGCAACGTGGTTCGATTGGAAGGTTCTATTTCCGACTCTCAAATGCCTTTGTTGGTGAATGGAAACGATGACTTTTAATAGGCCTCCCTGTATTGTGAAATGCCTTTCAAGTATTGTCATCAAGGAATTGATTTCGACATTATCGAAAACAGCTTTAATGTCTAAAAATACTACATCAATCTGTTCTTTGGCGTTCAGAGTCGATTGGATCCGAAATAGGGTGTCCATTAGATTAGTCACAGTTGATCTCTTTGGAATCAGTGTGTAAATATGGTGGTCTTTTATGGAAAAAATGCATAACAAGAATTGGCAGCAGAGTCTTCTCGAACAATTTTAGTAAATTGCAGCCTAAAGTGATGGGACGAAAATCCTTCTTGTCTTTCGGATGTTTGACTTTAGGCACGGGTTTTACAATATAATATTTCCATATTTCAGGGATAATTCCAGTGTGTAGGGTTTCTCTAAATATGTGTAGCAAGGCCTCGATTATGAATGGACTGCTTACTTTCATGATGAAGAGGGGAACATATCGGGGCCAGAAGTGGATTTATTTGGGAGACCATTTAATGCCTGAATTACGTTTTCTTTGGTTATGGTGATTTCTGTTAGAAGAGGTCTGGTATCAAGATTGGATCCGGATGGAGTCATGGTATTCATGTAATTTACCAGCCAACTGGTATTGTCTGGTACGAGAGATCCTACTTTAAATTAGGATCTGGAGAGATTCCAAAGGTGCTGTTGGCCATTCCCTAAATAAGGTTTCGTCCATGATGAAGTTGGTATTGATTCTTTTAGACTGTTTAAGCTTTTTAGAAATTGCAAAGTTGTACTCTTGGCGTTTGTGCTCTAAGAAACAGGCCCCTTTCTTTTTTTTTGTAAGCGATGTAGTCTTCAGCGGTTCTGGTTTTCTCCCATTTTCTGTAAGCCTTTTGTTCTCTTACAAACACAACCTTCATATTGTTGTTAAACCACCAGTTAGATCGATCTGAGATCCGAATCTCCTTAGACGCACCAACACAAGCTATTTGAAATAATTCTTCAGCCAGGATGGAAGCGGCTTCAGGCCCTGACTTTTCTAACAGACAGTTCCATTTATACGTAATGAGGCGATGGAGGATTATTTCTTGCTTAATGAACTTGTTTGAAAAGACTCTTCTCGTAAGCAGCGGGCCACATCCTTCAACCGAGGTATTATAGAGATCGGAATGGGCATAAAATTCACAATCTAACGGTTGATGATCTGATTTGCAAAAGAAGGTTGGTTCGATAAGTTCTGCATGAAGTGTGTGTGTGAAAAATGAGGTCGAGCTGCTGATTTCCGCGAGTTGGGGGAGTTTGAAGAGGATGAAGGTCGAGCTTACGTAACATGTTTTCCAGAGAAGACCGAGCTGTTGAGTACCTTGGCAGGGGCATGTTGAAGTCCCCTACGAGAATAGTAGGGACGTTGGGTTGGAGATTGGTAGTAATCCAGGTCGCTAATTCCGTTCTAACCTCTAGGGCGTGTTCTGGAGAGAGGTAGACAGTGCAAACCTGTATTCTAATTTCATCGAGGTCAAGAATTACAGAGATGGCTTCAAAGTTTTCGGAACTACTTGAGTTGGTCCTATGTCGAGAAAAGGAATTTTTATAGATGATTGCAACTCCATCACCGCGGCGAATGGCCCGTCCATTAACTTGAGCAGCATAGTTCAAAGGGAGGCAAAGAGTGTCAATACATCTATTGTGGTTCATCCAGGTCTCCATTAAACAAACAATATCGTACTCTGCAGTAAGGAGAATAGATTGAAGTGTATGGAGTTTGCAACTTATGCCTCTTATGTTATGAATGTAGCATCTGGTAGTTACAGATGCCGGTGTGGATGGGACACTGTAATTGCTATACCCGAGTATTATTATGTCCCCTCTGGAGCACGCTAGCTTTTCTGTCTTCAAAAGGCTTGATTAGAGTATTTTGTGGCCATGGGTCCAAGCTTATTAGCGGTTGGCAGGGATCAGCTGGCTTTGAAACAATGAAAGAGGCATAAGATGCGTGCCGAGTACATAGTTGTCTAACATCTACTCTGATGGAGTATTCCTTCCAATACATATCAGTGATTGCCTGAGTAGTGGTTTTTGGATTTAATCTTGACAACATATTTAAAGATTTGGTCCCGAGTCAGTACAGCCGTTATATTGTAGTTATATGCTGGGCAAGTCTTTCGTTGATTGGGTTTCGGATGATGTCTTATGATCCCCTTTTCATTAACGTTTGTTAGAGATGGAGGGAAATACGACACAGCGCTGGGATTAAGAGGTTGGTTCTCTTCATGGGTGCCGTTTTGGTTGTCTCTATCTTTGGGACGGACGCCAGTTGGGCTGATAGCGGTAACGTCGGCATAAGACCGCCAAAACGATTGTTTTTGCTATGGCGGGTTTAGGCAGCAGCCGACAACCTCATTGACTGTATCTACTGAATTAGTACCAGCAAGTAGTGGCGCCTCCGTAGCCAGGTGGGAAGGAGCAGCAGTGCGTAGCACACGCTTCTTGATTAGACCGGGGTTCGAGCCCGTCACCACCAAATACGGAGGATGCGGAAAGGTCAGGGAATGACCTTGTCACATCCTCCGGAGCAATATGGCCTTAGCTGCTAATGCTCCTAAAAAATTAACAGTGCCAGCAAGTGTTACACCCCATATCTTTTTGAGTATCCTTTTTCAATGTATCCTCTCTGTTGTTTTTTTGCTGTATGAATTTCAGATGAGGAGTTTTTATGCATTGAGATGCAGCTCTGAGAGGAAACGGTTGTACTGTTATGCGGATGCGTATCGATTTTTTCCTGTTCTAAGGTGACAAAACATTCTTCAGCTCGCGGTATGTGTCCACTTGTTGATGATATCATCACTGGGAACTGTTTGCTACACGTAGATACTGGTACTCTCTCTGGCTCTGGTGTGACACTGCTATCAGTGACCCGTTGTCGGGTTTCTGTGGAGATAGCTTCTGAATCACGATATTCATTATCCCGTTGTTTGTACTTGCCTTTTGCTGTACTTTCAGGTCTCATTGTATGTTCTGATAAATGGAGATTCATGATGAATTGCTTGAGGGCGAATAAAATCAAACACCTACAAATGTGGTTCCTTTAAAATTGAAGTTTAATATATGTATGCCTTTTGATTAATCTCGAGAATAAATAAGACCAACGTACACGAAACTGGTAGTTTCATTTTATTATCACAAGCTGTTGGAATAATCGAGTAGAACTGTATAATTGGAACCATTAACATTACTTGGGCCTTCGTAATCCGTATAATACAAGGACACGTGGAACATCGGATGTTATGATTGCGGTGAAAGCCGAATGAACTTAATCGGAATAACCTTGTTGATAAAAGAAGTGCCCTAACTAAGATTATTATACACTAATTTCTATATTAAGTCGTAACCCACCAATAATTTGTTGAGTTAAATGTCTTTAATTGTCGTGCGTTCATTGCCTCAACCCACTGCTCGCGAAACTCGAACAAACCAATGGAAATCTTCTGATACACAAAGCTGCGAGTCTTTTTTTTTTTTTTTATGAAAACCCCAACCAGTAGAAGTATTAGAACCTGTAGTACCGTGCATAGAGGTTGAGAAGATGAAATAAGATATTTGTTGACATTAGACTAGAACTACGGTACAGCTGTTCACTGAATCTGAAATCCTCTCTGCCATGGAATATTGTTCCCATATCTGGGGTGGTGCCCCCAAAATGTGGTTCTGATTCCATTCGGAAGAGGGCAGTTAGGTTAATTAATGACTCATCTCTAACAGAGTCTCTCCACTCGCTGTCTCATAGACGTTCTGTTTCTGCCGCATGTGGATACTTCCATGGGCACTGTTTCCATTTACTGTTCAACTTTTCTTCTTCCTCATTTATCATTCTGGAACAATCTTCGGCTATACGTATTTCGTTAAGGTTGCAATCTACCGTAGTTGAAGTCTAATGTCAACAAATATCTTATTTCATCTTCTCAACCTCTATGCACGGTACTACAGGTTCTAATACTTCTACTGGTTGGGGTTTTCATAAAAAAAAAAAAAGACTCGCAGCTTTGTGTATCAGAAGATTTCCATTGGTTTGTTCGAGTTTCGCGAGCAGTGGGTTGAGGCAATGAACGCACGACAATTAAAGACATTTAACTCAACAAATTATTGGTGGGTTACGACTTAATATAGAAATTAGTGTATAATAATCTTAGTTAGGGCACTTCTTTTATCAACAAGGTTATTCCGATTAAGTTCATTCGGCTTTCACCGCAATCATAACATCCGATGTTCCACGTGTCCTTGTATTATACGGATTACGAAGGCCCAAGTAATGTTAATGGTTCCAATTATACAGTTCTACTCGATTATTCCAACATCTTGTGATAATAAAATGAAACTACCAGTTTCGTGTACGTTGGTCTTATTTATTCTCGAGATTAATCAAAAGGCATACATATATTAAACTTCAATTTTAAAGGAACCACATTTGTAAGTGTTTGATTTTAGTTAGCTAATTTTAATTCCACGAGTTACCTCCATTCAGTCCTTACTTTGTCTGTTATAGTCTTCCGGCGTCTTGTCTTAGAAGAACAGTGTTCAGTCCCCCTCCCCCAACTTTCGTGTTGGGGCTGTCATCGCTCTGGTGTGTTTAGCAGTTTCTCTCGTTGTAACACTTTTGATATTGGACGTCTCTCTCTTCTTCTCCATCTGCTGGTCCGTAGTAGGTTCCTTCGTCTTTACCTTCTGTTGTTCACTTATACTAATTGCAAATTTATTTCCCTTCGCTAAACTCGAAAGAACGGACCCTGTTTGGACTCTGGTCGTGCCTTCTCGTCCGATGGATTGCTGGGCCTTCCGAGTAACTTGCTGCGTACCCTACTTCCCACGAACTTTCTCAAAAAAATAAAAAATAAATAAAAACCGAGAACTCTCATCGGGTGCCCCTTTTTTAATAGGAGAAGTCCCGCTACTGACCAAGATTTTTCTTTTCTCATCCAATCAACTACCTTTCCGTAGTCATGTCATTTGTGGTTCGCGTTCTCCTTTCGTGTCTTGCGATGCCGTAAATTGGCCCCTTTTATCGATCTAGCAATTAATTTAGTTACTCTCAGAAATGAATTGTTCGCGGACAACGGAATGTCTTCGATGGTTTCGATCCCACGACAGTTTTGGTTGACCCACGTTTGCGATGCAGGGGTCGGTTTCAAAGTTGGGCGATTTAATTCAAAGAAAAGCGGAAGGGTTTTATTCTACGAATTGAATTTTATTCGTTCGTCGCTTTCCACCCTTTCTTAACTTTAAAAAACATCTTTTAGAAATTAACAGTCCTCGTAAGCCGATGCTTTAAACCTTGTTCGGACGAAGGCTAACTGTTAACCCGAAGTTGCGAAAACAGTGGCGTCCTCAGAACATTTTCATTTCTGAAAAGTTTTAATTCCGCTCGGATATGTGACCTTTTACTAACGGATTCTAATACTTCATAAAATAAATTTGTTTAAGGAAAACTTAAAACAACCTTTTAACGAACTTCAATGTGCTCTCAATAAATTCTCTCTGTGGCTATCTCTGAATGGCTTGTCTGCTAACCCCTCGAAGTGCAAAGTAATCTCTTTCTCATCTTGCAGATCTCCACAACTAATGAATACGGAGTATAGTATTAACTCTGTGATCATCGAAAGGTGTGACCAAGTTAACGACTTAGGGATTCTCTTTTCCAGCAGTGCTAAATTCGATGCCCATGTCCTTAAAATCACCAGCAAAGCATTCAAAACACTGGGATTCATCAAACGGAACACATACAAGTTCAAAAACTACAGATATGCGGTTATCCTTTATAAAACTATTGTACTGCCAATCCTTGAATTCAGTTCACCCATCTGGAATCCTCACACAAAGACTTCAACTAACAAAATTGAAGCAGTCCAAAAAAACTTTATCCGTTACCTTACGTACCGCAATCCTCTATTCTATCACTCAGTGTATTATGAATCGCTGTGTGATTACTTTCATCTGAGGCCTCTGTGCACTAGAAGAGTTACTGCTGACATCGCCCTTCTAGCCAAAGTAATCACTGGAATTTACGAAGCATCTGATATCCCGAGTAAAATAAACTTCAATGCTCCCTGTAGACAAGTCAGGAACCTTACACCGTTTCAGCTTAACTCTGCCAACACGGACTTAATGAAGTTCAGTCCACTGAACAGAATCAGCAAATCAGCGAATGACTCTCGCATTGACTTCTTTGACAACTCAAAATCACTTATGAACTCCATCCACAAGTTTGCCTCTTCTCTTAAACTGCAACGTGACTAGCTCACATCTAATTATTATTATTTGTTATATTATTTTTCTATTCTCTAACGGATTAATTATTACTTGTTTTACCGGTAACTTAACTTAATACAATCCTCTTTTGTACATATGCTTTATTGTTTGAATTTGTATCAATGTTTATCGTCCTGTTGGATTTCATATTATTGTTATTATGTTTATTGATCTGATCTCAGATACACTGTTAATGGTTACCTGTTGTGTATCTTTTTATTAATAAAATAAAATAAAATAAAAATAAAATAAGTATTTGTCGATAATAATCCGCGCAAAAAAGGTGACATTTCTATAGGACAAAAAAAAAAAAAAAAATCGTGCACAGCGTACATGAATTGAATCGTCTTTGTAGATGAAACATTTGACAGCGGGGAATTTTAACACAGCGGGAATGCAATCGCACAGGCGTTTGAGCAAACTGTGGATCGCACCCACAACCGCTAAATAAGGCGATGATTTGTTGTAAACCCCTGGCTTTTCCATCTACACTCTTCTCTCTTTCACATTTCCCCATTTGTACACTCGCGGACGCGACACTCAGTTATCGACGAGTGTCTGTCGAAGAGACTCCCTCCACTGTGTGTGTGATAGGCATTCGTCTCATCTGTTCAATTTTTTCTTTCTGCGCTTCATCCCCAACTTACTTTTCAGTTGAAGTGCAGCTGGCCCGGCTGCAGAGAGAATGCAGTGAATGTACGAGGTACACTCGCTGCACTCCCTCTAGTGTCGTTTTGGATTCGACCCCGTATTTTGGAGGTCGAATTCCGTCTTAATCGATTCCCAAACCCTCGCACGTGTCAGTACAGATTTTACGCAAAAAAAGTACCGAAATGAACGCCCTGAACTACAGCAATTCTTCGTCTGAACGCGCTCTTCATCTGAACTCGACGAAAGAAGCTGCGCGGTGTGGATCTCGTAAGTTTTGGAAATATCACGAAAGAGGGGGGAGAAGGGGAATTTGCTTCGCTTTTTGAAGTAAGACTTTAAAGAAGAGAAGTGCGCAGTCTCCAGCTGAGAACAAATACTCAAGGACATCCATTGGTCTGTACGTGACTGCGTACAGGCAGTTTCGCTATATCTCGTGCCTTTTTAAAGACGTCATCTCAAGGATATTTCCTTCAGAGACCGAGGGATTTGAGGAAAGTTAAGCCGCGTGATATTACGTTAATGGTGACACGGAAATGCACTTAAACCACGAGAATGGGTCGACCGAATTACTTCTCTGCGGGGCCCGTTCGTGGGACACGACACACGCTCGCTTTCACGATGGATTCACCTGCGCAGGGAAAAGCACGGATTTCTATTTAACACCTGTTTGGACGCGAAGAAACAGTCTTCCCCCCCCCCTGCTGCCCGTCTCTCACCCACTTATCCGTAAATGATAAATGACCTTTTAAAGAAACAAACAAACAACGTTCACTTTGCTGAGCGAAGTCCGCACTGATAAACACGACGCATCGATGAGACATGGCCACGAGTAACACACGTGATAAATCTGACTCGTCCTAATAACGGTATTCGAGTGCGTGCACTGGTTTCAAAAGAGAGGAAGGGTCGAAGGTTCAGATTTTATCGGAATACAAAACTACGCGATAAAGCGCAGCTTTAGAAAACGAGCTTAACGAACTGAATGTCTTCGAAGGCTTCCGACACACAGCGTACCGGAAAAAGACCTTTCAGAATCCTTACGGGCCCGCAACGTTGCGTAAGACATTACAACCTCCCGTCCAAGTTTAAGGGCAAACGTCACGAGCCCCCCCCCCCATTCCAAAGATCACCTTGCACGACTTCCCCTCAAACAGAAGTGCGTGGACTGTGACTTCAGAGAGAACTGAATTTTGGACCACCTGTTAAGAAAAGTGATTCCAGTAATCTGCGCTTTCCTTTCCACCACGTATTCGTGAGAACGCGTTATCTGTTCTTAATGCGTGAACATAAAATAAACAAAGTCCGTGGATTATTTAAATTGCGCCGATAACGCTGCGGTCTTAATTCTCACGCGGAAAAGCTTTCCTTAGCGAGGAGTTTCCCTTCTTTCAAAAAGATGGATCTCTCTGCAAAAGGTCGCTCGAACATTCGTATAAAAGACGAGACCGCCACGACTGCCTGTTTCGAAGCCAACTGGTGCCTCGTCAGAGAGCGGGCAGTCACGCGGGCCAAAACAGCCGTAAAGAAGTTAGTTGTTCGCTGCAAGGCGGTTCGCGAAATCGGAGTTTTCAAACTTGGGTAAGGTCGTCCATTGTGCCCGAGTTTTGTCACTCGAGACCCACCCGTTATCTGACGAGGACCAGCTGGCTCCGAAACACGCCGTCGGAGCAGTATCATCTCCGAAACAAAAGGCCACTTAAGCCTTTTTTGGGGGCCATCTGGTTCAAATGGTGCAATGCTGGCAACTGGTTTCAACGGCAGCAGAATATGCTGCAGGGAAAAAGACCGTTTCATTGGCTGCGCGGTTTATATCCTGCTGGCAGAAACAACAACAAAAAAAGAAAGTGATGAAAGAAGAACACAATCTTGCAAACGCTTTAATTTCTCTGAGGCTGCGCAACTCCATCTGCGTGATAACTGTTAGTACCTCGAGTTTAGGGCGGCATTTCGCTTAGCCTTTTCCTTATTTCAGGACGGAGCAAATTGTTTCTTAGTAGGGAATTCGAAGAGACGATAATCCGCTGAAATAATCCCGAGTTGAATCGATTGGGTCACCCGGAAAATCCCGCAACTGGTTCGTCGGGAAAGGTAATAAACAACGACGCCACTTCAACGAGTCCTTTGTTTCTTCATTTCGCAGTTTGACTCATTTTCTTAAACACCAATCTGTTCGTGCACTCTGCCGTGCGACCGCCCATCCGCTACGAGGTCGAAGTAATCTCGATTTACTTCGCTGCGAGGAGTACGACTAATGTCACTCCATTCTGTCTCACCCCCTGTTCCACTGCTTTCCGGTATAAACGTTTTTTTCTTTTAACGAAATTCTTTTGATGAGTTAAAAGAAAAAAAAATTGAACGGATTTGATGTGGGGGGGGGATGAAACTATTTTATTCTTATAAACATTTTCTCCTTTATGTCAATTTTTTTTTTTCTTCCCGTGACAGGTACCGGTACCAACTGCATGCAGTGGTTGTTGTGTCCGGTTATTATTATTATTATACTATTACATTATACTGAGGTTCTTAAGATTATAGAACAATTAAAGAACAAGAAATCTTACGGACTGGACTGTATTACAGTAACCGAAGTAAAGAGAAACAAAGAACAGTTCTCTGTTCTCTTGGGAGAGCTAATAGCACGGATGTTAGAGTCCGGAAGCTATCCTACAAACTTACTGTCATTTAAGATAATTCCTATATATAAAAAGGGACCAATAACAATACAGTCAGTTTTAAATAAGATAATAGAAAATTATATATTTTCCCATATAAGCAAATATTTACATCAATATGGACTGTTAAACAACTCTCTATTCTCATATCAGAAGGGCAAGAGCACACAGACATTATTAGAGAACTTAATAGACTCTCTAAACTTACATTCAAACAACAATAACTTCAAATTGATTTTATTTATAGATTTGACCAAAGCATATGACCTAATTGATATCCCAATATTGCAACAGAAATTACTGAAATATGGAATAAGGGGAAGACTCAATCAACTCCTAACAAGTTATTTAACCAAGAGAAAAATAACAGTAGAAGTAGAAAATACAAAGGGAAAATCTTATAACGTAAAGAGAGGAGTACCTCAGGGTACACATGCTGGGCCAATCATGTTTAACATCTATATAAATGACATATTCCAAGTAATTAAGAACTCCTTTATAAAAATTTATGCACATGATATAATCTTATATAAAATAGGAAAGGACCTAACAAAAATGGCAAATGATTTACAACAGGACGCAATACATTTTCAAACTTGGTTGCACGATAATAAATTAGCATTCAGCTTTGAAAAAACGAAATTTTTGGTAATAAGACCTCCTCATCAAACCTTGGACATTCAACCCTCTATCAAATTGCACAAACCTGATTGCCTACATGATCAGAATTTCAAGAATTGCAAATGTCTAACTGTGGAAGAAGTTTCAAATCATTGTTACCTAGGGTTATGGATTGACTACAGTCTAAGTTGGGTAATGCATATAACAAACTTGTACAAAAAAATTCTACTACATTAAGAATAAGTTAAATCTTAGAACAAAAGTTACCTTATTTTATGCATTAGTGGACTCCCAACTCAATTATTTAGTAAATATATGGGCACGAGCAAATAAAACAGAAATAAGGGCAATAAACAACTTAATGAATAGGATTCTGAAACTTTTAATGGGGAAAAACTCTTGGAATGACTTGAACAAGAGAAGGCAATTTTTGTTGTTCAAAAACTGAAGTGAAATCTATTCTTAAAAAATCTTAACACTATTTTTGAAGAGTCGAATCTGCAAAGAAATGTCTCACAAAATTTAAGGAACCCAAAAGCAATTACTTTGCCTCACCCTAGGATACTAAATAGATTTGGAGATAGGCACACAATGAATATAATAAACAACTTGTTGGCTAGCATTGGTTTCAGGCTCAGGAGAAAATCTCAAAATTAAAATTCCTAACAAGAAAATTCTTGATACTCAATGACACAGTACATTAGAATTGATATGCAGATAAACTACTGCCTCTGTTTACAGTGTGGAATATACTGTGTGTAGTGACTTCATAGTCTTTTCTGTAAGATAAAAAATTTGCACAAAAACTGTTGTAAAGGAAGAATTACAACTTGTTGTCAAGAAATTTACCTTTCTTAACAAGTTCATTTATTGTAAACGAATAAATAAAATAAATAAATAAAATTGTATTCTATTGTATTATTATTTTTATTATTATTATTTTTTTTTCATATATTATTTCTCCTTGATTGGGAGTTCCATCTCGGGTACTGCTACCAAATACACAGGGTGGTGGATGTTGTTATGGCTGATGTTACCGTTGATCGAGGAATTCTGACTATCCTACAGGTGTTCGGGATTGCGACTTTCTGGAGTTCCTTGTAGGTGTTCGCTGGGAGACCTATTGCTGCTAGGCTGCTATGTAGAGTCTTTGGTACCATACCGGTGGTTGACACGATGATTGGGATGGTCGTTATTTGTTGCATATGCTACATCTCTTTGTTCTTTTTCTTGGTGATGTCGTTCTCTCTCGTGCTCTCTCAGGGTAACTAAATTTTTTTTATTTTTTTTGCCTGGTGCAGCAAAAGCCTCAGGTTTCCTTGCACCATATGGCTGCTAATGATAATCTCCTGACTCAGGTTCGTGTACTTCCTGATTTTTTTTCCCCATAGGTTTTCCACAAGTTGCCAGTGTTGGGTACTGCTATGTCAGTTAGATAGGTAGCTTCTTCCTTCTTGTCCACAAGGGATATATCCAGTGTGTTGTGCGGGATTGTCCTACCGTTATTATGGCGTGGTCCAAGATGATCACCCAGACTGAGTACACTTTCTTTGGTCAACTGGTATTTCCTCGGTTGCTTCTGATGTATTATCCTGGGTGCCTGGTCGTGTCTATGAGTGTACTCAGTCTGGCTGATCACCTTGCACCCCGCGGTGATGTGTTGGATCGTTTCTGAGGCCAGGTGGCATTGTCGACATGTGTCATTGGACGCTCCAGGCTCCTTGGCGATTTATTTTCTATAGTTTTTGGTATTGATTTCCTGGTCTTGGATGGCCAGCATTAATCCTTCAGTCTCTCGGAAGAGCATCCCGCTTGTGAGCCATGCATTGGAAGCAGTGATGTCGATGTGATCTTGATGCAGATCATTGTAGTTTCTGCCATGGAGTGTCTTCTTTGCCCATCTTTTTAGCTTCGTTTGTACCTCCTGGTTGGAGGGAACTCCTCGCTTAGGTTGAGTGGGGTATACCACTTATCTATCTTCCTTATGGCCTGCTGGAGTGCTGCTGTGTGTTTCTGGAAGTAATCCTTCAGGTTAACTATCGCTGTCTTTTGTTGCTCATTGAGGCCTATCAGGCCCTTTCCTCCTTCTTTCCGGGCAATTGTCAGTCTCTCTACGGCTGATTTCGGGTTATGTTGGCTGCTCTTGATCATCATTGTCCTTCTCTTTCTCATGATATCCTCTAGCTAGGTGTTAGTCCAATCTATAACCTAGAAGGAGTATGTTAGCACTGGGACTGCATAGGTGTTTATGGCTTTAACTGTTTTTTTTTTTTTTTTTTTTTTGTTAGTTGTTGTCACATCGGCTTCTGTGGTCATATTGCACCTCCCAGGGTTTTTGCATTTTCTGCTCTGATGCAAGCCCGAGGCGGGATTCCAACCCTCGACCTTTGGGTTGCCAGGAAGGCACTTTACCCACTCGGCTAGCCAGGTCGGCCTGTGTTCCCTCCGTTCAATTTTGCTTTGAGCAGGCTTCTGAGTCTCTGATGATATTTTTCGGTCAGGCACTTCTTGATTTCCTTGTGTTCTAACTGCTGAGCCTGCATCATCACTAGGTATTTGTAGATCTTACCTTCTGCCATTGCTTCGATCTTTTTACCAGTCAGCAGCTGGTAGTTTCGGCCAACTAATTTTCCCTCGTGCAATGTTGTTATTATTATTATTACTGTAGGCCACGACCGTGGCTTTCTGGAGTTTCACGTACTGTTTTCTGGGCGGCCTATTCTTGCAAGGATCTTATGGAGGCGCTTTGGTACCACGACGGTGGTTGTCACGGTGATCGGGATGGCCGTTACTTGTTCCTTTTATGCCACATTTTCGAAAGATGATATTGCTGTACACGTTGACACTAATGGCAGATTTGCGGACTTACTTAACAAGTACAGTCAATGTTGAAAACCAAGTCGCGAGTTATTGGTGTTAATTTTGCAAGTGTCTGTAATACTGGCCAGACATGACAGGAGGGAGTATATGATGAGAGCCTTTGTAGATCAATTTGGCCCTGGAGGGACTGTGCAAAGCTCATGGGGTAGAATTTTTATCAGCGTGGTCTGTGCTTGTTAACAGGAGAGACTGCTTCTTAGGGATGGGATACACTTATTATTATTATCATCATCTGTTTATTAAACTTAGGTTCACCCCCTGAACAGCCTGTGGGCTAGCAGGGTGTACAAATATATATATATATTTTTAAATACAGCGTAGAATTTTTATACAAATTATTATATTTAAAATAATGAAATTATTTAGAAAATTACATTAAAAATTCTGGTGATTTGGTCCAGATTTCATCGATAATTTCGCTTCTGTATCTTCTATTTTCTCTAAACTTATTTCAATCTATGGAGAAGGTGTTGAAATGTTGAATCGTGTTACACGGGAACATTTCTTTCAAGGAGTCCAGGATAGTGAGCTTCATCCTAAGGGGACGTTGCCCGCTCTGGTGGTTTCTATTACTTGCTTTGGGAAGTGAGATAATATCCTCTATTGATGGGGCATCAATCTGATGGTTTAGCAGCTTAGAGAGTGTGGACAGATTTTTTTTGAGAACAGTGAGCTTCCAGGGGGATCATGCCTAGATTGACTAGAAGAATAGATTTGGAGATGGTGGACGGGTTCCCTCCTAAACGATTCAGCCACCGCAGAATCCAGTATTTCATCGCCAAGAATCTGTTATTCAGAGAGGCAGGTGCTGAGGACCAGATTTCAGATGCATCTAAATAGAGGGATAGAAGTGAGACACCGATCAATGTATTGACAAAGCAGATTGATGTTGTGGCAGCCTACGAGCTCCTGGCGGATAGCCCAGAATGCAGCTTAGGTCTTCTTCTTTGTCTTCAGGAAGTGATCTTTGAAATTGAAATCTTCATCCCGCGTTAACCCTAGGTCAGTATGCGTTGTTACTTTTGGAATCG
The DNA here is from genome assembly GCF_048544385.1 of Mastigoproctus giganteus. Taxonomy (NCBI): domain Eukaryota; kingdom Metazoa; phylum Arthropoda; class Arachnida; order Uropygi; family Thelyphonidae; genus Mastigoproctus; species Mastigoproctus giganteus. Next base: position 1,016,529 of record NC_143588.1, read on the forward strand.
TCTCGCCATTAAGTACAACTCGGATGTCATTCCTCAACTTCCTCTTCGTAATTGTCATGTTCGCATTGTTTAGTTGGAGTCCAGTCCAGCTGGCTGTAAATAATCTATTAATTTTTGAATTTGATTGTAGGTTTGATTATTAATTTCTTGAATCTGTTTGGGATAGGCGCCTCCGTAGCCAGGTGGGAAGGAGCAGCAGTGCGTATCACACGCTTCTTGATTAGATCGGGGTTCGAGCCCGTGACTACCAAATACGGAGGATGTGGAAAGGTCAGGGAATGACCACCGCATTTCCCGGAGCAATATGGCCTTAGTTGCTAATGCTCCTAAAAAAAAAAAATAAATAAATAACAATAACATGTTTGGGATCTTTTGAAATAATAAAAAATTAAATCATCGGCGAAGGAGCAGAAATTTGGATGTGCAGCAAGGAATGGTTCGAGAAGAGAGAATTGCAAAGAGGGTGGTCGATATCACCCCACCCTGAGGCATCCCCCTCGTTGCATATCTGGCCCATTTGTAGTGATACTGTTCTTCACAGAGATACGAGGCGGAGTTGAACAAACGTTCTAGGAGCCGCCCTTTACATATACACATGTCCACACACACCCCTCGTTGCATAAATAGTTTTTTGGTGAGATCCATTTTCTATAATTAGCTCTCTCCAGTGTAGTAAAGACTCTAGAATACTGACTATTTGTTTTGGTGCCTTGAAATATTCTTGTAGGATGTATAAAAGGGTAAGGGTTGACACAGTATCATAAGCAGATTTAATATCAAAAAGGATGTGTAGTTGAGCTCTGTCATTCAGGGCCTTTTGTGCTCTGAAGAGAGTATCGAGGAGATTTGAGGTCGTGGACCTGTGGTGTAGGACTGTGTGGAGGTAAAGTGGTTGTTGAAAAAAACAGTGCTGGATAATTACTGGATGTATTAGTTTTTCAAAAACCTTTAATAAAGTACATTCTAGGGCAATTGCACGGAAGTCTTTAGCAGTCTTGGGGTTTCCAATTTTAGGGACTGGTTTGACATAATAAGATTTCCAGAGTTCACGTACGGCGCCTGTCTCTAGAATCTTCCGGAAAATGTTAAGGAGGAGGAGGAGATCCACAATGTACCAGAGCACACCTTGACCATAAACAGTGGAAAGCCATCAGGTCCAGTTGTAGCCTCGTTGGGCAGACCATTTATCACGTCAATGAGCTGTTGCTTAGTAACTATTATATCATCCATAGCAGTTAGGGTTTTCCCAGTTAGACTAGGCAGGGTTGCGGTTTCTTTGGTCGCATCTGGATGAACAAAAGATATGAGTGTCCACTCCTCAAATAGCTTTCCTTCCATGTTAAAGTGATCGTTGTATTTCGAGGAAATTCTCCGGGACTTCTTAATTTGGGACAAGATGTACCGTTGATGTGCTCCTCTCTTGAGGCGCAGGAAGTGAGCTCTTTCTCTCCCTTTTAAAGGTTTCGTGGTTTCTGGATCTTATCCATTTTCTATATGCCCTCTGCTTACGTCTAAAGGGGTTTTCATGTCCGGATGAAACCATCGCTGGGTTTCATCCGGACATGACTGACTTGTTTAGATGCACCAATCATGGCCATATGTCTTAACTGCTCAGCTAAGAATTTTATTGCCTCTTCAGTGGATAATGAAAATAAATAATTCCAATTAATGGTGGAAAGATTGTTGACTATTTCAGGTTTCACGAATTTTGTAGAAAATATCAGTTGAGAGTGGGTATCTGAATTATAATTTCTAACTTGAGTTCCTGATACCCTTGATAAAGAGAAGGCACAGGTAATAGGTGAGTGATCGGAAGAAAATGTGAAAGAGTTTGGCAGGTTGTTAGAGTTAGGAAAGTTGTGGAAAACAAGATCTAAAGCTTGATCTGCTCTCGTTGGCGGTGTGATATATCTTCTGAGGTCCAAAGAGTTCAAGGTTAATGTTAAGTCTTGGAGAGCTATAACATGTCTTGGGACAGGCATATTGAAGTCTCCTCCCACAACTGTTTGTCGAGCAGGGGCTAGGCTAGCAACTAGCGAGATGTGAAGTTCAATCCGTGTTTCTTCAGTGCGGCCAGGAGGGAGGTAGACCAAACAGAGTTTCTTCCTCACTTGCCGTGTTACACATAAATCTTCAACGTTGTTAGATTGACTTAGGACAACTCTTGTCGCCTGCCATTGTATTGGGAAGAATAATTGAACACCCCCTCCGCTTCTCAACCCCCTGCAGTTTCCAATACTTTTGTAAGGGGTACCTTGAAGAAGTATATCGATTTGTCTATCACTTGATAGCCAGGATTCCGTTAAACAGATGAGGTCAGTTTCTCTGAGAGATAAAAGTGTTAGGAGCGGATGGAGCTAATTATATAAACTGCTGACATTTTGCAGAAAATATCGTATTTGCACGGTATTTGATTCGGTCTCCATACCAGCCATTAGTTGCTATTTTGGATTGGGTTGCAAGTTGTGTCTGTGTCCTTGACCCCATGGGACGCCTTTCGTTAAAATGCTTAACCAGTGTTCCAGTTGTTCTGGTTCAAGACAGTGTTGGTCGCGTTAGTTGGGCATATCACTAGGAAGGAGGCATAGGATGGGTGTTTGGTTCTTAATTTCTTCACGCCCACTTCTAACCCATATTCCATCAAGAAAAGGGTTTTGATACTCTCGGCTTTTGTCTCAGGGCCAAGTCTGGATACGAAGATCCTTTCTTTTGTGCGAACAGCTGAAATTTGGTATATCTCTTCAAGTCTTCTTGCCTGGGAAATTGGTGAGGGGTTCTTGTCAACAAACACATTTGTAGTTCCCATTGGGACACCACAGTTAGACGCATCATGTGTCGGTTGGTTGTTCTGGTTTTCTTCTAGAGGAGTTGCAATTGACTCCGTAAATGTGGCACCCACAGTACAAGTGGAAGTAGTTGGACATTTTTCTGGGCCTACAGAGGTCAGGGTGGTTCTGGTTGTACAAGGTGCCTTGGCAACTGTAGGGGAAACATATGAATCACGTATTCGCGGAAGTGACAGCTTAGTGACATTCGCGGAAGTGACAGCTAGAGTAGCATTTCTGCTGAAGGACTTGCTTTAGATAGGGAGTTGCTTTTTTTCCGAAGTTCCACACATTCATTTCTTTTCTCTTCTTCACACATATGAGGTGGGGTCACAGTGGAAGCAGGCTTCCTCCCCAGAGGGGGCTCTTCGGAAGAACTATTGGGAGAAGGGTGGTGCAATATTGGTTCCATAAATGAACGTTGATTCGTTGGTATTCCGACTTAACAGACTGTTTCAAGTCATGCAGATGTGTTTCTACGTCATCTAATTTGTCTAATATTACTTTGTTTTGAGAACTTAGATGTTCGTTTTCTATAGTTAGGTTTGTAAGGTTAGTTTGCAGTGGCGACGATAGCTCCCTAAATACTCGTTCTGACCTTCTAAGGTGCTGTGAGAGTTGTGATCAGGACACAGGCAATTATGCATTATGATAGGGTATTCTTCCCTGGAAGGAGCACTCTGCAGTCTAAAATTGATCTTTGGTGGTCCGATCTGTCCCTTGTCGTTTTCAAGGTTGTGCTGGCTCTCTTCTAGTGACAGTTCATTAGTCACATCAGTATTGGAGAGATGCTGAAGATTAGCTAATCTCTGTAGGACGATATTGTGGTTTGACCGAGATGAGTCAAAGAGATCCGTTATCATATGCCTGACAGCATTATTTTGTTTACGCATAGAGTAAACTTCATCCCTTAGATCTTCTAATTGTGTCCCTAGACGTTTCATCAGAATGGTTAGGTGTTTAATACTTTCAGGGTAGGAGCATGTTTCCTTTGGCAGGAGTCCTAGGGAGTTAGAAAGGGCTGAATATGAACTGTCACGTTCTTTAGGACTTTTATCTAGTGTATGGTAAAAGCCATCACAAGTTGTAAAGTGGCGGTTTAGATCTTCGACGTAGGACTTCACTCGTTGTATTTCAGCTGACATCCGTTCATTCATAACTCCAAAAACACGTAGCTCATCAGTAAGTGACCCACACTTACAATCTGGCAATGTGTCAGACTTGTGCGCAGGAACCTGCAGTAAATACTGATGCATTAGTTGAGTGCAAAGGTTAGTTAAGACGTTTGTAATAATATTTACGTGATCACTATGGTTATGCGGGATATTCCCGTCGTTCTTAATTTCATTCTGAGTAAGATCGGGGCTTTTAACTGCGATGGACAGGCCAGGGTGACTAAAGAGCAGCACTTCTATGGGCTTTCTAATAGCTCTACGGCGTCAGTTGTTAGTAGCGCTATACCACCTTTGGATTGGCTGGTTGCTTTACCAAATGACGCACACTGCTGTGGACGAGATGGCGATAGTTGAGTAGAAAGGGTGCAAGAATATTTGCTGATGCTATCGAGGCAGTGTTAGGTGGGTCGAAAAACTGCTAGCTTGGTGGGGATACACGGACTAATAGGTTAAAAGTGGCCGCAGTCAGAAGCGAAAGTGATTCTTGCACTGCTTCTATTGGAATGAGCAGCAGCAGCCTGGAGAGCAGGTTGCTGGCGATTTCAGGGAGTCATCACGGAACAAGTAAATACATAGGTTTTGTATTTACTTGTAATCTATGGGTCTTCTATTTGTCTATGTCAAATTGCATCCTGATAAATGTAAACTGCAGCCATTATTAACCCACTGCAGGATGGAAGCCTCCTCAACAATTCATGCTGAGTCCTGATGTCAGTGCTTAACTCTTCAGTGATCCACAGTAGCTGTTGGAGGTATTCTCGGTTGCGGCCCCCGCGTTTGATGTCACCCATGTATTTCAGGTGGGAGAGGTTGTACACGTTCTTCCTCTTTTCCTTCCTTCTTTTAGGTATATCCGTATTTGCTCTTTTTTAGCATGGTGACAGCGGGTTGAGTGCTAGATAGAACCATAGTGGACTCGGGGCATCTCCCTGGAAGATTCTTTTTCTGATGGGCAAACTAGAGGATCACCACCAAGGTCGTGTTGTTCTCGACCTTGGTGGTGGTCCTCTAGTTTGCCGTGGTTGCTTCTAGGAAGTGTGCTGACTTTGGAGAGCTTCAGTGTCTGTATCAGCCAGCTATGGGGCAAAAAAAAAAAAAAAAAAACACTATATTTAGGCCACCCAAATAATCAAATTCATCTGCCGTGCTGTGTCTTATGTCTGTTAATTGCGTGTGTTCTTTGGTCGATTTGTCTGTTTGCTAGACGAAAAACCCCAAATTTTGGGGACAAAAAATCTTGCTATCTACGCCTGAGACCAACTAACTCAGCCATGGAGTGAAAAAAGCCCATTAAAGTTCTTCCCGTCATCCACGGAATTCGAACCCGGGCCTTTTCCACCCTGTGTGGTGACGTTACCACTGTGCTACCCATGCAGACTAGCTATAAGGCATGGAGTAGAAGGCCTTGCGATGGTTGGTTGCAGTGCTTCTTGTAGACATGCTCCATAACTGCAGTAGCGCCAGTAGTCAATTACTTCCGGCATCCTCTGCTTTCATCCCTTATGCTGATCGGCCATGATGTTCTTGCTCTCCAAGGGTCTGATATCTTCTTAGTTATGCAACTTGTAAGGATCTTGTACATTGTTGGGAGGCAGGTTGCGATTATTATTGTTATATTATTTCTCCCTGATGGTGGGGGTTCCACTCCTTGACGGGTACTGGTACCAAGTGCGCAGTGGTTGCTATATCTGGTGTTACTGTTGGTGAAGGAACTCAGACTATCCTAGGTGTTCAGGCAGGATTGCTATTTTCTGGAGTTCGTTGTATGTGTTCTCTGGGAGACACATACAAAGACCTATTGCCCCTAGGCATGTAGGGGATTTGGCACCATACCGGTGGTTGACACGATGCTGTTACTTGTGCATATGCCATATCTCTTTGATCGCCTGCCTTAAGTTCGTGTAGTTCCTGATCTTGGGTTTTCTGGAAGTTGCCACTGATGGGCCGCTATGCCATTCAGATAGGTAGCCTTTTCCTTCTTGTCGACAAGGGTTATGTCCGGTCTGTTGTATGGGATCGTCTTGTCCGATATTATGGCCCGGTGTCAATACAGCTCGTGTGTTGAAGTCTTTGGTACGGCCAGGGGTTCGTGCTGCTTGTAATAGGGTGCACTTTCTTTGATCCACTGGTATTTATTCGCTAGCTTCTGATTATTATTTATTTAGCCGCAAGGTTCTGCCCCTTACACAGCCTCTAAAGGCAAGGCGAGGGCCACTAAAATTAACTGCGTCCATTGTCAGTGAGAAGGGCTTTAAGAAACTGCTTAACAGAAGATGATTCAGGTAAAAGGCTGCTACAAAAGCCAGATGAAAAATTAATTACGCATTCTTAGTAACACCAACCCGGGATATTATCAATGTTTATTTACAGTTTATAAGCGTATTTTACAGAATGCCATTTTCGCTTACGGCCCTTCTTAAAGCACACCGAACGCTTCGTCACGAGAAACTGGTTCCTGTCCGACAGCAAAATTAGTTGTCCGCTGTATATCGATGAATCTTCTTCAGCGCGCAATTCCCGTTGCCCTCGAAAAATCTGTAGGGATCTGTGACGAGAGCAGTATAGAATCCGGTTGTGGTAGATGGGTACACGTTCTTCAAACACACTAAATTTGCCGAAGGTAGCCAGCTGTGAAAATCCCACGAGACTTTGTTCCCGGCCCACCAAGTGTGGGCAGCTAATGACTTTCGAAATCGGTGGGGAATTTATCCTCCCCCAATAACTTTCGCCAGCAGTTGGATCCTTGCGGTCGCAATCTGTATTTTCCATTGAGTTTAGGCCGATGTTGGGATGGAGGATCGATCTTGAGATAGTGAACGCACTTCAGGATCCAATAGTCGAGCTCACAGTATCAACTGAGCTGTACTTGAGGACCAAATAACAGAAGCTTAAAGCGGGAAAGAATTGGAAAGAAGCATCTGTTGATGTACTGTTATTACGGTGGAGGTCCCTCATATCCACTAGTTCCTGCCTAATCGCCCACAGAGCTGTGTATTCCTTGGTCTTCGTACTGTCAAAAGTCGTCCAAAAGGGGATTTTCATCTCACGTAAAGCTGTAATGCGTGTGGGAGAACTTTCTTGACTACAGTGTGACTTATTCGGATGTCTGTTTGTATATCGCCCTCGTAAACTACTCGAAAAATTTGCAATTTATCGAGCGGCGCCTCCGTAGCCAGGTGGGCAGGAGCAGCAGTGCGTAGCACACGCTTCTTGATTAGACCGGAGTTCGAGCTCGTGCCCACCAAATACGGAGGATGCGGAAAGGTCAGGGAATGACCACCGCATATCCCGGAGCAATATGGCCTTAGTTGATAATGCTCCAAATAACAAACAAACAGTTTATCGATACGCTCTTTCTGGGGTCAATTGTGTGAAGACGCGTAAATTTGAAGAAAACGATTGGAGACGCGTGGCCATTAAAAACCATTTCTTAAAGCGTGGGAGCATCGTTTAACCTCTCTGGACGGCCTTCCTTAGGTAAACTCGTTAGCGATGCACCTCACGACCAGGAAGGCTGCGAAACATCGCACGAATGGAAGGGGATTTCGAAGTCACGACCCACTGTCGTTGAGGGAGAGCGCATTCACGCTTTGGTCTCGCGTCTTTTAATTATCATCGCTGCATTCTGCGAGAACTCTCAATTTCGCCTCGTCTTTAAAACATCAAAGAAGAGTCATTTCCACTTTATAGTCTGTCCTCGACATACGTAAGAGATGCGTTCCAGGACTTCTTACGTAAGTCGGGAATGACTAGTAAAATATTGTTACTCTATCCGTGATATGCCAAAAGTACAAAAAACCACATAATACCGTCAGAAGAATGGAGAAAGTTTTTTTTTTTTTTTTTGTTTTTTTACCACAATACAATAACTTTATTTGGGGACAGCAGCGACCGTTTTCACTTATTTTGTTAGGAGGCACCGATGATAACGGTCCAAATGAAACTGTCTTTAAACAAGTTCACAGGGTTAAGTTACAAGAGATGCTGTCACACCTTACGACACGCGAATCACACCGGCGGAAAAGGCCCGGGTTCGAATCCCGTCGATGGAACTTTAATGGTTTTCTTTTCACTCCGTGGCTGAGTTAGTCGGTGTCGGGCGTAGATAGCAAGGTCCTCTCTCCCCCCCAGAAACTGGGAATTTTTTTCGTCCAGCAAAACAGGCAAATCGACCGTAGAACACGCGCGATTCAGAGACAGTATAGAGTCTTGGACGGAGCAATAATTCCTTGGTGATTGGTGCTCGTAAAACCCTACGACAATGTTGATGCCTAATAGCCTTTGTTGTTTCGCGCTTAACAGACTCGTGCACAAGACGTAGATCCGAGAGTGTTGGGCGTGATGTATAGACATCTTATCCTGCGTGCACTAAGAAAACAAAAAAAAACTTGGAAAGTTTGTGATCCCTAGCGCAGTGTTAATCGAGGAGGGCTTTGGAGCTTGAGGGAAGCAATGGTGTTAGTACGCAGGAAAGGCCACTGTCAACAAAAAACAAAAAAAATACTGAGGTAACGGGGAAATTAAAGTGGCTTAAATTATAATTAAATAATAATAATAATAATAATAAAATTCTTTATTCGTAGAAATGTAGGACACGATTCCCGCTACAGGCACCCAGAAGAACCTCACAATTAAGTGGACACATCACATTCAGCACCTAAAAAAAACTAAGTGAGTACACAGCCAATACATAAAATACACAGAAAGTGCTCATGGATTACATACAGCTTATTATTATTTTGCATTATATCGATTTTACGCTTATTATATACAAGCTACAACGCATTAAGACAGCTCTTAAATTACACCCCTCCCCTGTGCTCACAGGCCAACAGACTGACAGCAGTTGTTGCAGAGTAACGCAGGAAAGCTGAAATCAGTCAAACAACAACGATGGACACCAAAAAGCCATTTCGGAGAACGAACAGTTCGTGGCAGCCGACCGAAGGACCGATTGGAGAAACGATTTTTGCCTTCTTCTCAGTGCTGGTCGTGGTGTATCGTGTGTTTAAGGTCTAATGGCACCGGGGTTTTCCCCCATCTCCGCGTAGGTTACATTGTCGTGTGATACTGTACAGGCCAGAGATTTAAAAGTGGTGTCCGAATAGCGGAGTATTCGGACACATTGTGTTGTCTGTAATCGTGCATATGGTGGCACCTAACACCAGTGTCCATCTGCGCCATTATTCTGGATTAAATGGGATCTTCAAAATGGGCCTGTAATGTGTTTGCGTGTGTATTAAATAATGTGTTAAAAGAAAAACGGGCTACCCCGCCGTCAGGGGGAGTGTTTGCCATCTGGTTCCCCGTCCCTAGGCTTTTATAATAAATTAAAAATAAATAAATAAGATGAAAATAAATTCCCGCCCTCCTTGCAAAGAGGAACTACTCCATCAGCTAACTCTGACGCCAGCAAAAAAAAAAGAAATAAAATAAAATAGAAAATGTACAGGAGCAACTGTGATAAAGATTAAACTACTCAGAATTTAACAAAATAGCAAAATTACCTCCTTTTCCGAAAAACTCTTTTTGCAAAGTCTTTTTGTGATAACTGAAAATATTGAGGATTAGATAACAGCACCTGTTCATTCCCTCTTCGTAGATCAGGCACGTGGGTGCTGAGAGTTATTCCTAACTGCTCATAAATCGGACAATTGAACATCAATCACATGATCCGAAGAAGACTAACGCTTGACAAACACAATGTGGATCAGACTCTAATCCTAACTCGCACGTTTACTTCTGAGAGAAAGACCCACGACCAGTTATTCAATAGGAACTTTCCACATATTCGTGTGAAACCACTTATTTTTCTTATGATCAACATTAAAGGTCACATTAGGTATAAACATCCCATTCACAAGTCCCATCTCACTAATATTGCACCCATCTTGCCACAAACGAATTAATTTAAGCGTCGTATTCTTATCAGAATTAGTAATGTTCAAAAAAGTTCCTTGTCTACCCTTCCTGGAATAACATCCTTATAAACAGTCTAAAGGAAGGGCCCCTGCAATAATCTGCAAGGCACTGGTGGAAACGGTTTTACACGCTCTCAATATAGTTAATAACGCGGTTCTCTGCAAACAATTTATTTTATTTCTAAACTTAACAGCGTAAACCAAACGGATGAAGCGCAAGACACAAATGAGCAAAAATATGGATTTATAAAAAAAAAGAACCTTCTTATTCAACCGCCAGTCTTTCCTTGTAATTCTAACTAAGGAGGGCGTAAAATTTCTGACCTTATTTGCCAAATATTCTACGTGGGCAGTAAAAGTAAACTGTCATCTAACACAACTCCAAAGTATTTAACCTGAGGAAAACGAGGTATCTGCTGATTATCAATATCTACTTTTTCGGGTCTATTTTAGTCGAGCCTACATTTAGTAATCATCGCAACAGTTCAATTAGTAAAAATCTTCAGTTTCTTGTCCAAAGCCCACTGAACAAGACTATCAACAGTACCCATTTTATCCTCAATTTGCTGCCTAGATTTCCCCTGCACCACCATCAACGCCAAATCATTCGGGTAAGCTATCTTATGGCAATCAAAAAAGTGTAACATAAAATAGGGATAAATAAATTATTATTATTATTAGTTAACCACAAATTTAGTACCAAGGTTCCAGAATAGCGGGCCCAACACCGATCCTGAGGGCAGCCCCGATTTACATTCCTTTCGTATTTCAAACGTTGCGACCCAACTGTAATTTTGCTGTTGCTCGCGGATAACTTGTAACCAACTTATAAATCAAATCGGGACCCTTCAGCAACATCAAAGATAGCGGAACACTCTCAAACCATACGATTTTGAAAGGGCATTCGACAGAATGCCATCTTCGGTAGAACACCCCCCCCCCCAGTAAAACCATCGAGCTTTAAATTCAAAATTCCTATCTAAAAATAGTTTCCAATCTTAATAAAATTAGCTTCTCTAGCACTTTCCCAAAACTTTCCAGCAAAGAAATCAGCCAAAACCCCCTGGGATCAATTAATGGCTTGCCCGGCTTCTGAATAAGTTTAAGGAGGGCGGTTGATTTCCAGAATGAAGGAAACCCCCCCCCTCGAGAAACGTTTATTCTGGCCGCAGTAAGTCTTATTATAATCCCTTACCTTTTTTTTTTTTTTTGATCCTCGGTATCCTGAATGTGACAATCTATCAAAAATATCTGATCAGTGATGGTCTTAAGAGTAGTATTGCAATCAGAGGACTCCCTATTATCAAATACAACGGTGGTGATTAAATTATTAATATTTAATTTGTTTCTGCAAACCTTAAATGACAGGCCCACAACAGGGTCACTGTTGCCAACTGACTGGACAAAATCCTGTCATGCTTTGAGTTTATGCGAATAAATAGCCTCGCGATTTTCTCTTAATCCTAAACAAATCCCTACAAACTGGGACAACAGCCTCACCCTGAGCTCTTAATCTTTGATACCTCTGCCCTTAGACTGGATAATTCCCTAGACCACCGTGGTACACTATGAGAGACAGCTCTTCTCCTCTTAGCAGCAGAACTCACAGCATTTTGTAAAACAGATTGTACAAAAAACACATACCCTCGCAGCACTTAAATTAATCAAAGTGAGTTTCAGATCGGTTGTTACGTTTCCTTTTATTAGGCCATCAAATCGAACCCAATTAATTTTCCTAAAGTTAAACCTTCCTGCAAATTTGATTCGGCCAACTGTCCATCCATTCATTAAACTAATACAAAACACAACGGACCTACGACCACTAATAGTCAGAATTACAGCCCAGCAATTCATCCTCGTACTTAACTGATAAGTAGCTGACGTGATGCCTATTTTAGAGCACCCACGCGCATTGCCAGAAGTGTGCGCTTTACTCGGTAAGTTTAATACGTTCAAATTACGAGTTCGTACGAATTCTCCCATCAAACGACCCCTAATATCTACAGAATTACTAAACCACAAATTAGTATTCGGACACAGCACGAGGCAGTGGACCTTGCTGCCAAGTGGTAGCGATGCACGCTGATGGAGGTTGCGAAGCTGCGCGAGGAGTCTCACACGGGCGCCCGTTTTAGCGAAGCGACATTTGGATGTTACAGGTTGCTTGGAAATTGTTGCCAACCAGGCCAGGATGTGCAGGGGTACTGCACGTGTGTTATTCGTGGCCGCGGTGTATTCATCCAGAACGGGTTCCTCCAACAGATTAAACCGGTCGTATCAGATTAAACGATCGAGTCCGAGGTTCGTAATATCGCGTTTCAACGTTATCAGTTCCTTTTTATGTCGCGAGTCACGATTGTCCCTGTGAATCGGAAATTGGGTGGTGTGGCAAATAAACGCCAGTGAGAGCGGGCACGAAAGTGTGGGGCGAACTTTGTGGCTGTTCTGGTTTTCGCCGTTCATTCACAATAAACCATCATCAAGGAGAGGAATCTGCACACCGTGGCACCACTGCGTTCTGGCCGAATGGATTCACCAGACATCTGGGAAGTGACGACGAACCCTCTGACCATTAAACAAAAGAACCAGGTGCAGTGCAACACCTTGTAAATGCCTCATCTCGAAGCGCTACAGACAGACAGGACAGGACATCCTGAAAGAAGTGCACGAAGTAAAAATATTCACTGCACACCTTCGCAGTTTTGGAACTCCAGTGTCCACGCGAGCTTACTTGTAAATGCAATGTGTTGTCCTTTTTTTCTAACTCAATCGATGTCATCGCCTCGAATATTTAAAATGTACCCCCCTCCCCAGCCGACAAAGGAGTGCCCAGTGATGCGCAAATAAAAAGATGTTAATAATAAAGAATACGAGGGGTCAGAACGAGGTGGTGGCATTTCTGAGCATTGGGGGAGTGATCAATTGCTTTGAAGCCACAAGTTATGGTCCCCCAAATTACTGAATCGCAATGTGTTGAGAGAGAGAGAGAACACTTGTTTTCAGATGTTTGTTTGCTAGCACGATATTTTAATGTCACGTTATAAAAAAAAAAAGTCTTTTTCGTGAGAAATTTAATTCAAAATAAACATCGGTAAAGTTTAATTACATCAAAGAGCTGAAAAAAGTTTAACTCCCTCCCCCGGTGCACCGATAATTTTAAGTTGGATGATTGCCGCAACCTCGAAAGTGGGGAAGAAGGTTAGTCCAAGTGCTGTTGCTGACAAAAGAAGATTACTACAGTCAACCACACTGAGTATATTCGACAACGGTACAGGTCATCATCTCGTGCACAATCAAAGCGTTTTCTCTTTGATGTCCGCCAGACGTCTTTTATTTAATGAAAAGTTGCTGCGACAGTGTCGATACTGTCTGCACTTCTGGCAACGTGCCAGTAACAACAGCCACTCGAGGGAGAGCGAAGAAACAACGACACAGTGTCGAAGGAGCGCGACGCTTCTGCGTCCCTTTGCTCCTCGCAGCGACACACCCACCCTGAAGTGAAAGCGCGAGATGGACTTCATTTCTGCTTGTCCCGAATCTCCGACTCCCGGAAGTTTGTTTCATAACCCTCGAAGCGCCCGGAAGCAGCCAACAGTATTTCGGAAACAGATGGCACTTCTTCGGAGTGATAGGGCGTGCTCCAATTTTGAATCCTTCGGCAAAAATAATAATAATACAGCCTACTTAGCAAAAGAGAAACGAAATGGGGAAACACTGCCCGCGTGGGCAAAGCTAGTGACATCGCGAAATATTACTCGGAGATTTATTGACGACGCACTGTTCTCTGTAGACAACAAAGAGAAAGGTTTTGGTTTTATCCGTCGATGTCCACCTCCATCTTATAACTTCGTCAAGGGACAGACTTTGCAAATTAGGAGTAGAGGCGGACCCCTGCTGTTTTTGTGGCGTCAGGGAAGATTGGAAGCATATTCTTCTCTTTGAGTGGAACTTTTCCAACGGACTCAAGAATAAGATGAAGATAATGTCTCGGTGCCGATGCCAGGAATTTTGCAGCATCACAAACAATCTCTGATTTAGTCTTTAAAAAAGAACTGCTTTGTTTAGGAATGTTGTAAGATGAACCTCTTGGAAAGGGACTTTGGACTTGAATTCATTGAGTGTAAATATTTTGGTTATTTGATTTACTTCGTTAAACTGTATTTTGTAGGACACTCATTTTATCATGTTGGTTCCTATCTGTTTTGGTCTTTGGAAGATAATTTTAGTTATTTAATTAAAGTGTTTTTTTATAGATCCCATTGGGATTTTAACAACCCCTCTAATTGATAGATACGTATTTCTTAAATATTGGGCTGTATTTATTAAAATACAGCGTACTTTATAATTATTGAAACTATTTAAGAAAGTTATTGACGCTCTTTAAGGATGGTAAACGTAGAGATTTAATTATTGTTGAGCACATGTTACCTTATTTGGGCAACTTAGTTACTTGTTTGACGACATGGTTATCCCTAATACTTGGAAGTATTTGCAGAGTTTGCCGTAATTTCGAGATTGGCTATTGGCTATTACCTTCGGTTTCTCCCCTGGGTTGGGAAACGGGCTTTTAATAGAAGCCCGTTTCCCAAACTGTTGCGGGGAAAGGGCACAATGTTGTTGTGTCCTAAATTATGCTCGGACATGACTCGATGGACGGATTTTATGTGACAGACTTGTGGGTTAACTGCAAACCGGGAGGACTTTAAGAGACATGAGGAAGAAGGAGTTCCTATCCAGGCTCGTCTTAATTAGTGGAAAGAATTCGGGCTGTTCTTTAACATGACGCGTTGCTTCTATTCGATTGAAGTTACTTTCATTCCTGTATGCGGGATGTCAGCTCCCCCACCCTCTCATTGTGAGTCTTCGTAGTGGACCTACAAGTGTCAATTACACCCTCAGAGATCGTCCCAACCTTATGTTGGGACTTCATCGTGTCAAATGCCTTCATTGTGATATGGACGTTACATCGAGAACGAACCGACCCTCTACGAGCGAATCCCACAATTGAACATCGACGTTGTTAGTCGTACAGCATTGTGAATAGGTTGCCGGGAAAGCTGGGTGGGACTGCAGAGTTCAATAAACAATTAATATAACACACTCCCCGTACTGCTGCTAAAATCTGAAAAACGGATGTTTGCGGGCTCTTCTTTTTTACCTGCTAAAATAACCTGCCAAAGAAGCTCCACGATTTGTTTTGTGAAATGGGATTCATTTGGACAAAGGAGGTGTGTCATTATTTGTGTGTCATTGGGAGGACAGTGAACTTTGAGGGTTCGGGGAAATGCTAATTCAGTCGAGAGAGAGAGAGAGTCGTAGGAATGACCCAGGTTAGCGGTACGGTCAATTATATTTGCCCTCTCCTTGACAGAATACTCGTAGGCGACCTGTACTTATCGTGTCGAAACAAGACGTTGAAAACACAGCAGTGGTCACAGGGAAAGGGGTGTTTTAGAGTGGGTGTGTTAGTTGTTAAAAAAAATAAAAAAAATAAAACGATTTGCATATTATGGCATCGCGAAGAGTACCGCAAATAAATTACACGAAGTCCACGAATGCCCCCTCGTGGGTAGCACGGTTGGTACGCCGTCTTCCCCACACCGGGCTGAAAAGACCCGAGTTCGCGTCCCGCCGATGACGTGAGGAATTTTTATGGCCATCTTCACAACGTGGCTGAGTTAGTCGGTCTCAGGCCAGGGAAATATGGTTTTTTCTCCCGGAAACTCTTGCATTTCGTCCAGCAAACAGAAAATCGACTGGAACTCGCGCAATTTAAAAGAACTCTTCATTGCACGCAAACACATTACACAAAACAGACACACGGAGCACCATGGCCTTAGTCGCCGATGCTCTTAAAATCCTACCGCGACAAAACTGCCAACCAATGCTGATGTGGGTAGGAATAATGGGGACCGGTGCCATCCAGAAATGGTGGGTGAAGAACTTTCATTTACGGTGTGTTCAGGGGGTGGGGGGGGTAACAGTTCGGTGTCGTATTTTGTGCTTGTAAGTGAAAACCTATTTTGTTTTTTTCCAACCATTGGTATTCGTATGCATGTGTTTGTGGGGGGGGGGCTCGCTTCTTTTTATTATTGATGCACGAAACGCTCGAAGTTTGTCAGAAGAGGGTTCTCGATCGTTTTTTATGTGGGCCCAAAACATGTTACGAGACAGTGCCACTCCCAGCATTCAGCTGTTTTCAGACAACGGCCCTTTCTCAGCTTTTATTCTTTTGGAGACGAATCCTAACCCGCAAAATAACGTGGTTCGCTTAAAAGTAAAGAAGAACAAAAGAAACTTTTCTCAGGCCGGAAGACCAAGCGAAATTTGGGACTCTTCCTGATTCCAGAGGATGTCCGGCATTTCTATTTTTATCTCCGAGGAGAAGAAACGCGGCTTTTTCTCCTTTATTGTACGCTGACGTAGTTGCGAACTAATGACGACGAAGATGTTACGAGAACGGAAACACGCCGTGAGGATGGGTGGGTGGGTGGTGCGATGTCACGAGTCGCACTCGACCATCTAAAATTAGCGCGGGCCTCGAAACACTGGGCTTCAGTCTCCGCGTCGAACGTCGAAGCTTAAAATATTTCCTGCCAGAAAATCAGCGAGGAAGCAAAAGGTCGGGAAAGACAGAAGGAATGTAAGAAACGAGACGGAAGTACGTTAAGTAACCGCTTGGGAAACGGAATAACAACGACGATAACTAATAAAAATGAATCGACGAGGTACAATCCAGGAACAGACACCGTGCGAACCAGTTCTCCACACATCTGGATTACAGGAATTCCTGGTTCACAGATTACAGTGACGCAGCTCGAGTTTTTCACAGTCACAAATAGATTTTACAGTTCAAATTCGTCCCCCTACTGGGTGGGGAGCAGATCCCACTCTTTTGTTAAGATCCTTCTCCTGTACTGCTTGTCGCAGGCTTCGACGTGGTTCAGATCCACGTCCAGCGATTGTATCATCGTTAACATTTCTGTTGGAAGGAACCTTTCAGACACGCGCAGTCTCCCATGGGCCGAGCGCAACTGTGACTTTGCTGTCAGCGCAGGAGGAACTCTCCAGCAGATCACCCCCCCCCCCACCAGATGTTGGGAGTACAGGTATTTCCCGCGAGCATCTTCACGGTGAATGTTAAGCGTCTTTGTTCCATCTTCACTGGCAATCGTTGTTGTAGACCGAGAGTCGTGACCATCGCTGTAGTTCGCTGCTGTGCAGATAACTGTGACTTCCACGTGGCCCATTTACTCAACCAAACCTGTGCTGCATGCGGAGGTTTTAAAGTAGTTTCGGTCGTGGAACCCCAAATTTCTACTTTGTAGAGGACGCATTGGAAGATGGCACCCGTTTATTACACCCGTTTTCCGCCTACGGTGCTGAAGTCTACACCCCCCCCTTTTCGTGCGTCAACGTGTATGTGCAATAAAACCAAGTCTTTCTTCCCTCCCCCCCCACGCAATTGATGTTTCCATATTTTCTCCCCACCCTGCATACGCTGTTCATAAAACTCTGAGAGGGGCGTAGAAAACATTAACTCTGAAATCGAGATTTTGCTTCTTGACTGGGTTCACTCCTGCGATTAAAAGTTCGCCAATTCCACAATTTTAGGAGTATTGCCAAGTTTTTCAACGTTGCCTCCTGTCCTCACTTCATCGATTGAAGCAAAGAGGTCGTATTTGTTGATGTTGGAACGGCGTCGAGATTTCTGTAATGACCACGTGAATGTGGACACGAGTATATGTAAGGGGGGGGAGAAGCCCCTAGAACATCAGTTCAATCCGCTTCGTATCTCTGTGAAGAACAGTACCACACTATAAAAGGGCCAGAAATGTGATTGCTGTGGGTTTGCATGTATTATGTGTGTGTGTTCTGTTCTGCCCGCTTGGCTACCCAGAAGATTCCATCACCTGGAGAGATGATTCTGGATACTCGTCCACATCTCGGGAATGTGGGCCAGTCCATGGAAAGCACGTCCTGTCTCAAAAGAGACTGTGACCCGCCTGGTGTTGCCAGAAGGTAGACCAGGATCATATGGGGGCCCATTCCACAACGAAAAGGAACGAAAGGGAAAAAAAAAACCACCCATGGTGCTGAATATGGAAAATAATTGAAATAATAAACGAAGTAGAATACAAATAAGGTAAAAAGAAATTTTAAAAAATAAAAGAAAGAAGGTAGTGGTGCTGCTAAAAAAAAAAAAAATAATAATAATAAAACAAAGCCGGTGAGACTGATACAAAGAAAAAAAAAATTAAATAAAAAAAAACACTTCATTTTGTTTGCGGGCCTAATCCAGAGGAAAAATTACATTTCTTGAGGATTTAAGTTTACATATTGAACATTATTAAAGGAGATTAACCAGCTATGCATCGGCAGGACCATTGTGCTGCATCCTGTTGAGATAGGTCGACACTGAACGCCTTCTTCGAAGGGGTTCAGTGTCGATTAATTGAATAGAAAGCCGAATAACTCAATTAATTGTACAAGTCAGAAAATTCATTCGTGAAATTCATCGTGAAAATGGTGAATAATTCCAGGAAATTTCTCAACGTCAAGTTTTCCTCTAAATGTACCTCGCACTCTTCTCGCAAACATCGAAATTTAAAGCGCATGAAGTCGCCTATCTTAATGAAGTGAGTGCACACAAAGTGTTGCATTTTGAAAGACTTCGGCTGAATGCCATCGTGGCCTCGAAGAAGCTTGTTCAAGTGTTTCAATGATGCCTAATGTCAGATAAAATTGCCAAATCGACCAGCTGTACGAAATAAAATTACCTCCCTTTTCTTCCAAGAACATTTTCATTTTATTACGGTGTTGCAAAATCTGCGCATTAAAATGCCACGGGTCAGTCAACAAACATCCGCGTGATAAAAAAGCACTTCAAAGAATTCTGCTTCGATGTCACCAATACACCATTTGAACTGCCGGTGCTTCAACTTCGTATTTGAGCGCAGGTAAGCCACAATGCGAATCACCACATTCATAACTTCACCCAATTTCAACTTTTTACAAACAAGATCCTCTCTGTGAATTATGCGGTGAAAAGTAAGGAACTAATTGAAATTCTGTTCTGTTCCATTTTCTTTCCATTTGACCAGCCAGCCCAACGTGAAGGATGGAACGCCATCCGTAGTGTGTCCTCTCATTTTCCAAGGGAACCAACAACCTTTCAAGCCTTTGGAAAATTCTAGATCTTTCCTGAGGTTGCAGCGTGCAAGTCCTCCGTTACAAACGTTTCATTCGGGACTCGTACAAAAAGAATAATCCGTTACGCTTGTGGGCGGCGCCTCCGTAGCCAGGTGGGAAGGAGCAGCAGTGCGTAGCACATGCTTCTTGATTAGACCGGGGTTCGAGCCCGTCACCACCAAATAAGAAGGATGCGGAAAGGTCAGGGAATGACCATTGCATATCCTGGAGCAATACGGCCTTAGTTGCTAATGCTCCTAAAAACCAAATAACAACAACAAGTTACGCTTGTGACTTCCGGCTGCCCGGTGCATATCCTCGGAATAATCGTATTTCCGGCTCTTATGCAGGAACGACGCTCGTTTCTGCAAAAATATATTTTTTTCGAACCCGCGCTTTTAATCCACGCTTATAGATTTTGCCCTCGGCGGAATAAGTCGACCTTCAAATTTCGGATGATTTTTTAGCTGTCGACTTGTCCGTCGGAATATACGTAAAGTACCCTCGTTGGAGCAAAACCAGAAAAAAATTCCGAACTTCGTGCGCGTTCGAAGCTTGCGGGGGGGGAGGAGCGTTGTTGAAACTCGTCGTCCCATGTCCGACAATCTCGTTATCACGTGAATGGCATACTTCTGACACGAGGTCGAAAGAGTAGTGTCCCCGATAAGCGCGCGGAACGGGATATCGAGGAGAGGTTGATGGGACATTCGACCCGCGAATTTGTGTCAGCGAACAAATGAAGGAAGCGTTTCGGGTTCCGGTTATTCTCTTCGCAAAACACAACGCTTGAATTCGACGGAGACTACAATCCCGCGACATCATCTCGTGCTATACTTTGGCGTTATTTCTGCCCGAATACTGCGCGATTGCCATTTTCCAGAGCATATCGTCCGTGCCCGGCCCTAATCTGAATAAATGAAATCGCATTTGAGCCTAACTTCACCCTAGCCCTATTTTAAGCGAGACCTCGCTCGTTGGTAATTGCGCTCGACCCCAATTTAAATTAGGGTCGCGAAATACAACGTGACGCCCTGGCCGGAGCGCCTGAACCGCCTGGAAATCCCTTCCTCCGACGTCCCTAGGGGGCGAAAGCAGCTGGGATGTGAGCAAGAGCATCCGAGAAGTCCCAGGAATTTTTCGCGAAGGTCATACACACGGTTTAAAGTAAACAAACTGCATGTGGGCGGGGTGGTTAGTGAGGGGGTGCGTCTGGAGGCTACTGGGCTTTCTTAAGAAAATAAATTTTCTGTTTTTATACTCCGGGACGACTACACGGTCAGAAAAGTTCACAAGATAGGGGGAATACAAGAAACAGCACCGTATTCGGCAGTCACAAGGTTGAACCCGGTCACTCGAGGAATGTACGTTTGCGCTTGACCACTCGGCTACAGCGGCCTATGCGGGCTGTTTTCTTTCTTCTTGGTGCTCGACCACCATTTTATTCTCAGCCTAGTTGTGTGGCGTCTTTTCTCTCTGGGGAAAGATGCCACAGTGGGGGTGGGTCGGGAACGGAAGATAATAGAAGGCAAAATAGAACGGGGAACAGATGCCGCGTCCCTTACACGCGTGGTAAAGCGCAGAAGCAGCTATTCTACGGGATAACGTTTGTCTTATCCTTCCTGTTTTGTTTTAACAAAATGTGTACAGCGTGTCCTAAAAATAACTACCGGCCATTTCTGTCCAGAGCACCTCAGATATGTACGTTTGGAGAGTTCTAAAACCATCCTCGAGAGTCCACCAGCCCTTGGGTCTGACGGGCTAAAAACTGCTTCCTAATTATCAGCAAGTACTTTGCGTAACCCAGTCAGCGCGGGTGACACGGACACGTTTCGTATCTTATGTCACAACGCCAGTTCAACTCCGCCTTCGTACAACGTCACGATACAGACACTCTGCAAAAAGGACCAGGAAATGTGTTTGAGGTTATGCTGTGTGTTGTTTGGTTGTTTTTAGCCACTCTGTCCCAGGAAGGCGATCACCTGGAAAGTCTACCCAATGCCCTTCTACACCCCGGAGTGGGCCACAAGTACGCTGCACCACAACCAACCCGCACTGAAAGCCCAAAGCGAGAATTCCTGTATTCCCAGGGAACCTAAACCTGGCTTATCAACCAGGCACATCAGAAGTTACCTGACTGAAGTTTATAAAGCTCTGAGAGGGACTAGTAAAATGAATGAAGGTAGAATACCCGTTGTTCTAAAGATTTCCCGAACAAGGGGTCATAAATTCAAACCAGAAGGCTCGATCGAGGTTTACATTTGATTGTATGAAAATTTTTGTTTAAGCCAGCGAGTCTGATTGCCAAAACAAGTTGCCCTCGCCTGTAGTTGAGGCTGATAGTTTGGGTAAATCGAAAGGGCAACTGGATTATAGATTCCTGTGTGAGGACTGAAGCACACAATTTGTATTTCTTAATCCACTTCTTTTTTTTGCCAGTGCAGCAAAATCTTGTGGCTTCCTTGCAGTACATGCCGAATACTATTACCAATAACCCATTACAAGCCGCACATATTATGCAAATTATTGATGCCTATGAAAACACGGGGGGGGGGGGGCGACCACATCACTTCATTCCCGTTTTTCATTGTGGCTTGTTCGGTGAGGTAGCCACATCTCGAGTACTCAGGACAGCGAGTCATCGTCGTTTACTGTAGATGGTTCTTTGAGATGGTGTGCCGTTGGATGCCTTGAAGTCTTGGGCACTCACAGGCAGAGTGGTGCACTAATGTGTCGAGCAATATCGTCTCGGCACTATGGAAGCAGTTTCAGGAGACAAACTGTTACAAGAAGAGCTGGAAAAGGTTGCCCGAAGGCCACGTAGAGACCGCCGTAGCCTAGTGGTCAGGAGCGCGGGTGCCTAAGTATACGTGCCTTGAGTGACCGGGGTTCAAGCCCGTGACTACTGAATTCGGTGCTGTTTCTTGTATTCAATTTATCATGCGATGCGAACTCCTCTGACCGTTTGGTCGTCCTGGAGTATAAACAGAAAATTTATTTATTTATTTACATCAACCACAACAACCCGCTTTTTGGCTCTAAAAGCAAGGCGGAACCCTACGATGCCCTGTCATAAACCGTCTCTTCAGGTTGCTGGTTTCACAGTTTCGAAAAGTGTTAAAAAGGCTCAATTCAAGTGGACTCTACACGAGAAAGCCAGTGGTTTGTATCTCATTAACCCGAAACTGGTGCCATGAACATGCGACTTGGACCCCTGACAAAGGGAGTACAGTTCTGTTTTCTGAGTCCATTTTAGCTTACAAACAGGACTCGCGTAGACATTATTTCATCTGGAACCAACGAGGATTGTGGTACCATCCTGCAACGTCGGAGAAAGGGACATTGCGGGAGAGCCGGTGTTCTCGTGGAACAAATTAATGTTCAAAAGGCGCATCCGTGTTCGTGCTTTTGATAGGGGGACCGTAACTGCGCAGAGGACAGAGAACAGATCCTCGAACCCTATGTGCGGCTTTTTAGGCGTGTGGTTGGCACAGATTTTCTTTTCATGCGCGACATAGAGCTCAAGTGGTGGAGGAATATCTGGAAACTGAAGATATCCTGCGGAACGCCCTTGGGGATCACCTTGCACTCGGACGGCCAACTTCTCGGTCACTTGGTGAGCTAAGGTGGAAGAATGGGATTTATTGCCACAGAATCTCGTAGACACCCTTATACCGAGCATTATTCACCGCTGTCCGGGCCGTTTAGTCTTTGGAGGGGATCATACGCGTCTGCAAATAAAGTTCTACAGACATCCGGTGGATGCTTAACCAATAACTTTTACAAGTCGTGACCAAGCTGTCGGGTGTAGATACGTTTGAGACTCGTGTTTATCCGGTCATTCTTTAGTGCGAGATGTCGGGCCGAAGTCTGTGCTTTAACTGCTATGACGCATTTTAGATGGATTTTCGTTGGGAATTCTGGATTTCGAAATTTCCAAGGGCCATATCGAAATTTCGGCTTCCCCCTGCACCAAAAGGACCACCCAGAAGGCGGCAGCTCTAAACATCACACTGCTTCTTGCCATTATCCACGAGAGAAGACTCGTCTTTGCTGTGAAAATGATGGTTGGCATTATTTCCGAATCTTGTTTCTGGGATAACTGCAGATGGAGGATCTCAATCCCAAGCCTTTTGTTGAATTTTTTGTACAATTAGTAATAATAATGCTGGGTTTTTTTTTTTTTTTTTTTTTCATCGTCCTTGTTTCTTATGTTGGGTCTTCCTTCGGGGCTTGTGGCCGTGAAGGGTGTTGTGTACGGCTGTGCCTCGTGAATACAACGAGCGGTTCTTTTATTGATGTCACGTGACCAAATTTTCGGCCATCTAGTATCGACTTCTGTAATGTGACCTCTGTTAATTCTTATACAACCCCTATAAATGTCTCTTACACCTCTACGAAGTTTCTCGCCGCTTTATTGCGAGCTGCCCGAGTTCTGTTAATTTTGTTGAGTAGTGTAGATACGCCACGATGACACCAAGGTGTGATAGGAAATTTTCCAGAAAGGTGTAGAAGGGAGCAATAACCAGATTTAATAAATAATCATCCGCAGTGTTTTACCACATTCTCGAGGCTGCAATATTTTCGAACTTTCTGCAAATTTTTTAAACATTTTATTTTTTTGTCTTTTGTTTTTAAACGTAACAGAAAACATTTTATTAACAAATAAAAGTAAACAATTCGGCGTATTTTGATAAACTCTGAAAATGAAAGGCGATTTCACAAAAAGATGGCCGCCCCCATTCTGAACCTGAAAGGACCGCTCGCGCAGGAAGTGCACAAGCACCGTAGCTGCTGAAACGACTGCATTTTAATTTGGGGGTCCTTTTTCAGTTCTCTGCTCACACTCGTCTCGATCGCGAGCGACGAGAATGCAGTAGAGAAGACGAGATGTCTTTCGAGCCGCATTTATTTACGAACGATGTTGAAGGGCGTTACGACGCGCCCTGCCAGCGAGAACAAGGTCAATTGTAAAACCGAAGACGAATTGTGTCCAGAGGCGGATTTAACGGCGCCCCCTGGGCTCCGACTTCTGAAGGGCCCACGCAAAACCCCAACAAATTAGTTGAACATATATTAGTTCAACTAATAGTTGAACTAATATGTTCAACTGTTAGTTCAAAACTTTGTGATTGTTATTAATTATATTATATTCAAATTTTATTGGAAATAAAACATTAATAGTACATAATATTTTTTATTTATTTAAAAAAATGGTTAACATGTATTTTTATTTTCCCTGTCTCTGTCTATTTTTAAGGGGCCAATATTTTCTTCTGCGCACGGGTTCGTCCACCGATCTTAATCCGCTCCTGATTGTGGCCACTCTTTTCTAGGTTCGCCATTAAATTCAGAGGACACGTCGAAGTGGCGATTCGTCATCAAAATTCCCCTCTTCGTTGTTTGTCTCGAATCGTCCACAAACTGAACCCGCAGACATCAAAAACGAAGCCAAAAATGGCTCCTTCAGTGCAGTTCCTTCCCGACCTCAATTCCATCGTGTCCGACTGGCACCAACGTATTGTGTGTGTGTGTGCGGGCTCATTTTCAAGCTATCCGGCCGAAGGCTTTCCAATATAAAATTCGCGTTCTTCTTCTTCTCGGTGTGCACGTGAAAGCCATTACGATCTCTTTATCTGATGACGGGCGTTTCTGATTAAAAACTTCCTCAAAAATAAAAGAAAACGAAGAGAACTTCCTGCTGCGTGTCGCCCGGCAAACATTCATCGCGCGCTTTTATTATTATTCTGTTTATTAAGTTTGATCCCCCCCCCCCCCTGCACAGCCGGTTGGCTAGAAGCGTGTACGCAGAACTACAAACACATTTTTATAAAAACATAATTTAGAAAAACAAATGCATTAAAAGGGCGATTCACAAATGTACTTGTCTGCTGCAGTTGGTATAGTTTAAGTATATTAGCGTATGTACTCACTATGTGTGTGTGTGTGTGTGTGTGTGTGTGTGTGTGTGTGTCTTCCAGGCTATCGCCTAACTCCAACTGTAATACTATATTTGGATAAAACCTACAAAAAAAAAAAAAGAAAAAAGAAACGGCCAGGGAAGTGTACCTTGGTGGGCTAAAGCGCGAAATTCCTCACCCACCGGAGGAAGTGCTATACCGGTAGTTGCCAGCAGTCTCGCCCCCAGAATACCCAACCTGGGAGCCCACATAAAAGAAAATAAATTAATTAATAAAAATAACAAATTAACGATAAATAAATAAAAATTATCACGAGGGGGTAGCTGCGGTTTTAACAATAATACGCAACAGGGAAATGAAGTTTGCAATACGAATTCAGTTAAACTCTGTTAAAAAGACAGCCAAAGTCTTTGAGTTCCTAAATGCCATCTAATTCCAGAGATGGCATGTGATGGAATCGTGTCACGATTCACTGCTGGCAAAGGCTTCGATGCAAGTCCTCCACGATATTCTTCCCGAGTTTCTTGTCGTCCAATCGCTTGTTGGGGTGGCTCAATTTGCAGCTGCTTCAATTGTTCAATAATATTTGCTGGGGGAACGTGTCTCTAGGGCAGACGACGTTGGTAACGGTGGACCAATACTGCGATTAGGTCGCTCTCTAGGATGGATGGTTGATGCCGAAATAATTTCTCGCACGTGCAGGGAATCAATCCTATTAGTCAGCAATCTGGCGAGTGACAAAGTTCTCGCGCTACTTCCGCTTTCTCCTATAAAAATTAACGGTTAAAGCGCCGAAAACACTTCGACATTCGCACGGGATGAAAGTAAAAAAGAAAATGGTCGCAGTTCAAAAGGTGAAAAATCCAGAAATTTCTCTTTCCAGTGAAATCTTCGCGTTATCCCTGGAAAGGGCCTTGCGGAAAATCTGAATTCTTTTTGGTACGTGCGTATCGAGATGCAAATAATGGAAAGACACGACTCGGGAGCGAAACCAAGGGTCGAGGGGTCGGAAATGTGTGGGCAGAACACACTCTGTTGTTGGGCCGAGAAGTGGACGGAGTACCGCTGTGTTGGAAGCGCTTTGAAGACTCCCTACGCGCCACGTCCAGGAGCAGCTCGTATCCGATTGAGTGCGTTTGAAAGGGATGACGAGGTGGACTCTGTAACCCGGGATGGTCTATCCGTCCAATTTCCTCTCGTGTGGAACGAGATTCAACGACACTTGGCACCGGCGGACTCAGAAAACACCCACAGCGTGGTTGAAGCTGTGCAACGCCAAAAGAGCATGAAGAGAAATTACAAAAACACCATTGATAAAATGAATGAAGAAGAACAACCATGTCACTGCCAGGAAAGTACATATAAAAAATTTATCAATACACATTACAAGCATATAGTAGAGAACAACTGGCTGAAGCCAACAGACTTTCTTGTCTATAAAGACACTTTAAACTCATCTTCGGGACACTCCCTATCGAGAGGTACCATCAGCTGAAGACTGACAAGGGGTGGGGGAACAGAGAGAGAGAGAGAGAGAGAGAGAGAGAGAGAGAGAGAGAGAAGATTGCTTTCACGTCGCTTATTACGTACACGCGATAAGATGCAGCGGTGGGTCGTCGACTACAGAGATCGAATGGAGGAAGGAATCTCTTCACCGATCAGTTAAAGTCCTGTTTGGAGAACAATGGCAGAAGGACCCGTGTGAAGACCCCTGGTGAAAGAGGTGTTCAACGAAGGCATCCAACACAAACATCTCAAAAATCAAGAGGTGGGTGAGGCGCCAACTTGTACAAGAGCTGCCCCCACTGGAGTTTCTTGCATAATATCGAAGCTGAACTACACTCGCATAACCCAGAGAATGATCGGGCCTCAATCCGCTCATTCGTAAGACCAGTTTCGACAATAATGTAAAAATGCTGGTCCGACCTGCGCCCAGTTAGGACCTGAGCCGGAGGAAAGCTGCGTTCTGATTCTCCGCCTTAATTAAAGATCTTTCGAAGAGGGGAACCGTCAACTGAAATGACATTTTGGGCGCCGCTTGCCTTCACCCTTACCCGGTTTGTGTACGAAAGCTCAGAGAAATGCATCTACACTTTTAGGGGGGGGGGAGACAATTTTTCTGCAACGACTGTATTTAGAATTCAATAATAATTATAGTAATAAACGCTTTAATAAGAGAAAGCGCGTCAGAAGGGCTTAAAGAAGGCGACGACGTAAATTTCAGGAAATTCGAGCAATGGAGGTAAGAGACGGAGTGACACGCTGCCTGCAACGCGACAGCACTTCCTGTTGGCATCCCCTTCTGTTGAGGGGGGAGCAGTCATCCAACAGTACGCATGCCGGTTTCGAAGGAGTTCGTGAACTGGAAGGCGGATGCTAGAAAGTTGCGCATAATTTCTTCATCCTGGGCCGGTCCCATAAGATTGTGAATAAATTCCTGAGAGAGAGAGAGAGAGAGAGAAAATGGGGTGGGGGTCGGATAACTGATAAGATTTCAAGAACCGATGCTGAAGTCGCTGCGAGTCTCATTGAAATGCAGATCACCGCGACTACAACCAGGACGGAAACTCCACTGGAGTGTGCTGTGCGGGTGGAAACGAAGGATGGGGTCAGAGATCAAAGGCGTCAGCGATGTCCCGAGCGTGAGCATCGAACCCTAGCTCCAGGCCCTCGAGGTATGGGAGAGGGAATTTCTCCATAGCGTACCACCACCACCACATGCATGTGGTGCACGTGTCAAATACTGAGGATACGGAAAGGTCAGGGAATGACCACCGCATATCCTGGAGCAATATGGCCTTAGTTGCTCCTAAAAACCAAACAAATAATAATAAATAGCGCACGTGTGTATGCTGGTGTGGGGGGGGAAGGAGCATTTCAAAAAAGTTGATGCTTCTCAATTCGTTGGACTTCCTTCTTTAATGACTTCAACCTGGACGATGGGTCACGATGGGTTCGACCACTTCGGAGATGCGAATCCACATTTCACTCCCTGAGATGCGCAACTTCTCCCGAAGTCTGTGTGCCGTCTATCCGCGTGCAACAATGGCCGACATTGCGTCGGTGTTCGGAGATTGCGTTATCCGGAAAGACCTCCGCCAGTTGTTGATCTCAGTTCGACTGATTTACGACGTTGTCTCGAGGAGCACGAGTTTCAAAGAAAAAGCATTTCTCGTGAGATCTGCGATTGCGGACACGAACCCAACTCGCGCTGCGTCCAATAATTGTTATCGTTTTCATTTATTTCTCGTTGGGGTTGTCGTGTCTAACGGCCCTCGACCAGAGGGCGCTTCGAAATTATTTCAAACTTACACCGTTAACAAAATCGCAACCGCATTACCAAAAGATCGGATGAACGGCTGCAAAACGCTGTAACTTTGGGTCAGGGTGCATACGCGTCTGCATTTGCTCGCGCTCTTATTATTATTATGTGTTTATTTCTCTTTCGAGACCCCCATAGACAGCACGTGGCTAGAGGGTGTGGTTACATTATATCAGTATTTACGAGCATATTTACACGAACTTATTTACCTTTTCGTACGTTGGCATTCGAGGTGAGCGGACGCGCTTAGACAGGGCTCCTCAGTTAAGTGGTTTACTTTTGGATAGTGCTTTTAAATATTTGATTTATTTAGATATTGTTGGATTATTTTGTTATAGGTTTTCCTGTAACTGTTTGATTTTAATAATATTATAGATATAATTTTTTAAAGTTACTTTCATTGATATTTATTTAATTTTATGGTAGTTACGAGATCTGCCTTAAACACGTCACAGGGTATGGTGACTCACACGGAAATAGCAGATGGCGATTTACGGGTGAGTCATGATTTAATCCGTTGTGGAACCTGTGGAATGTTTTCCTAGGTCGACCTGGTGACTAATCCTACCTCACCTGGGGATTCTTTTCTTTGTGATCGATGTAAGGAGTGCACCGATCTTAAATTACAATTTGGTGCACTGATGGAACAATTTGAGTCCCTGAAAAAACGAGTGCTTGCCCTCGAAAATAATGCTTCTGGGAGCTCGTCAGGGACTCAAAACTCCAGCAATCTACCAAGTGATGCACACCCGATTCGAGCCTCAAAACAGAAAAACCAAGTGCAAACTACTCTGGTTAAAAAGGACATTGTATTATTAGGAGACTCCATTGTCAGGGAAACGGGGAATATTTTTTGTAATAAAGATAGGTGGAGGAGAACCAGGGTATGTCT
Source organism: Mastigoproctus giganteus (assembly GCF_048544385.1). Taxonomy (NCBI): domain Eukaryota; kingdom Metazoa; phylum Arthropoda; class Arachnida; order Uropygi; family Thelyphonidae; genus Mastigoproctus; species Mastigoproctus giganteus. The sequence goes on from NC_143588.1 coordinate 1,045,774, forward strand.
GCCGGGAGCAACTATTGATGATGTCACCAACAGACTGTCAGATTTTAAAGGGGGTAAAGAAAATATTATTATTCATGTGGGGACAAACGATATTAAATGTACACGATCTGACGATTTGTTGGAAAAATACAGGACCATGCTGAGGAAATGTCGCGAGCTAGGCCATAATGTCTATGTGTCTGCAATTCTGCCCAGACACGATAGGAGGGATTATATGTTAAGAGCCTTGTGGATTAACTCAAGACTTGAAGGAATTTAGGGGGTAAATTTCTATCAGCATAGCCCACACTTGTAGGTAGAAGGAATTTGTTTTGTAGAGACGGGATACACTTAAACAAAGGTGGTGCAAAAGTTTTTGCCAGTATTATTGAGGATACCTTAAAGGCTCAGGGAAACTGCTAGTTAGGGGGGATGTGGGTAATACTGACACGCCTTTATCTGATAATATTGGTCAATGTAACTCTTGCACATACCTTAAGAGTTCTTATCTGTTACCCCAACTGGACGTATTATCTAGATGTTCTGGGGGCAAAGACGTTTCACGTGAGCAGGTAGCTAATATCAGGGAAGAGAGCCTGAAAAACTTCAAGGATTATGTTAGGGTTGTTAAGAACAGTAAGCCTTAATTGTTTATATAGTGATGATAGAAGTGTCGTCAATAAAATGAGCGAATTCGAACTGTTGGTTAAAACAAGTAACGCGGACATAATAGGGCTTACGGAGACACCCGGAAATTGGGGATGATGAGTTTCAGTACGGCTTGTATAATGTATTTAGGAAGGATAGAGTAGATAGAAGGGGTGGTGGGGTAATGCTTCTTATCAGAAGCAGCCTGAGTGCGACGATAGCTTTCCCGGATTCAGACATTTCACATGCTAGTATAGAGTCTGTATGGTGTGAGATAGTTGGAAACAAAGGTACAATGCGAGTAGGCGTAATCTACAGACCAGGTGATTGTGACGATTATGACGAAAGCCTCTACATGCAAATGGAATGGGCAAGTAAGCGTCAATGCCTTATTATGGGTGATTACAATTTGCCTCTAATTGATTGGAGTAAATGGGAAGGAAACTCGACATGGGGAACAAAATTTTTAAATCAACTAGATGACTGTTATTTGTATCAACATGTCAGGGAAAGTACTAGAGAAAAGAATATCCTAGACCTCATCATCACACATGAATCAGATGACATAACAGGGCTGACAGTAGAGGAACCAGTAGCAGGAAGTGATCACGGAGTTCTACGGTGGATGATGACGAGAGAGGTAGCAGAAGTAAAAGGCAAAGGAATGGGTTTTAATTTCAGAAAAGGAAATTACGATGCCTGAAGGTACTACATGGCCTCTATTAACTGGGTAGATATCGCGCAGAGAATGAATACAATTGAACTGTGGTACGCTTTTAAAACATTAATCACAGATGCCTTGAATGCGTATATACCATTAAGAAAATACTCCACGAGAAGGGTTCCAAGTTGGATGAATAGTGAAGCTGCCACATTACTTGAGCAGAAAAAGGTGGCATGGAAAAGTTACAGAACAATAAAAAGTACTGAAGCCTATAACAGCTACAAGGTGATGTGTAATAGAGCCACAGAAAAGGTTCGACAGGCAAAGGCAGTTTATGAGAAATCACTAGCAAACAGAGCAAAGAGGGGGGATAAAGAATTCTTCACATATATAAATGCCAAGAAGAGCAGGACAAACCAGATCGGACCTTTACGTAAGGGAAAGGGGATAGTAATAAATACACCAGCTGCCGTTGCAGATGAACTCAACAGTTATTATGCATCGATATTTACAAATGAAAAGCCTTTTGTGGCAATGGGAAATTGTGGGAGCGAAGTTAAAAAATATGTAATTAATGATATTGAAATTTCGCAAGATTATTTAATGAAAAAACTTTCGAGCCTACAGACCTGTAAGGCTCCTGGAGTTGATGGAATATACCTTATAATCTTGAGAGAGGCGGCAAGTGAGTGCATTGAACCACTGAGGCTGGTTATGCGAGCATCATTAGACTCTGGGGAGATTCCCTTGGATTGGAAAAGTGCAAATGTATCTCCCATACATAAGGGTGGCTCTAAGAGTGAAGTGGGAAATTATCGACCTGTCAGTCTGACTTCAGTAGTAGGGAAAATCATGGAGGCATTGATCAAGGGTGGAATTCAGGATCATTTGGATCGAATTGAAATTCTCAAGGATACTCAGCATGGTTTTGTAAAGGGAAAATCATGTTTAACAAATCTGGTTCGCTATTTCGAAAGGGTCACTCACGAGCTGGATTTAGGGAATAATTTCGACATTGTTTATTTAGATTTCAGCAAAGCTTTTGACTCAGTCCCACATGAGCGGTTGCTTTATAAGCTGGAACAGGTTGGAATCACTGGGAAAATCCTTAGATGGATAGAAGGATGGCTTCAGGGCAGGAGGCAGAGGGTTGTGATAAATGGCTATTCCTCAGATTGGGTTGATGTAAGAAGTGGGGTTCCCCAAGGATCAGTATTAGGACCACTGTTGTTTTTAATTTTCATAAACGACATTGATGAAGGGATAGAGGGCGTGATGTCTAAATTTGCAGATGATGTTAAAATTGGTAGAGTAGTTAATGATCACTGTCAAGCTGAGCTTCTTCAGACAGACCTAGATAGACTTCAGGAATGGTCAGAAAAATGGCAGCTGTGCTTTAATCCAACAAAGTGTAAGGTATTACACCTGGGTAACAGTAATCCCAAAATAACTTATTCACTTGGTGGAGTTCAACTAAACCCAGTACTGGAGGAAAGGGACTTGGGTGTTACGATACGGTCAGACATGAAATTCTCTGAGCATTGTAAACAGGTTGCAAGGAAGGCCCATGATGTCCTATCGATGATCTATCGAACTTTTGCAAGTAGAGATAGGGACGTGATAATCCCATTATATAAGGCTTATGTTAGACCACACTTGGAATACTGTGTTCAAGTATGGAGACCGCACCTAAAGAAAGACATCGAGCTTCTTGAAAGGGTGCAAAGAAGGGTAACTCGCCTGGTGAGATCGGCAAAAAGGGCGTCCTTATGAAGAAAGACTTCGAATATGTGGGTTGCAGAGTTTGGAAACTAGACACCTTAGGGGAGATTTGATTGAGGTGTTTAAGGCTCTGAGAGGCATCAGTAAAATGAATGAGGACGAAATTTTCAAGATTATAAATGATGCTAGAACTAGGGGACATAAATTCAAGCTACAGGGGGGGGGGGAGTTGTTTAGATTGGACTGCAGGAAGTTTTATTTTAGCCAGCGAGTTATAAATTACTGGAATAAGTTGCCTTCATGGGTGGTAGAGGCCGACAGTTTGGGAAAATTCAAAGGTCATCTGGATAGTACTTTCGGGTAAGGGAAGCGCATAGGATGATAGGATTAATTTCCTTTTTATTTAATTTTTAATTTCATTTTATTATTTTTATTTATTTATTAATTATTATTATTTATTTATTTATTTAATTTTTGTTTTTATCATTGTTTTGTTCGGATTTTTTTTTTTTTTTTTTTTTTGGCTGGTGCAGCATAAGCCGTAGGCTTTCTTGCACCATACGGCCATTACTAATACTAATACTAATATTTGGAGATGACAAAACACAGAATGTGTGTTAATGGATTAATTGCGAATGGTTGTTAAATGCCAAATATTATTATATAAATTATTAAATTAGTCTTCTTATTATATTTGTACACATCAGCCGGTACACATTACCAAAGATTTCTGTCCTCTACATTTTGTCTGTACATAGTTTCTCTGCATCTACATTTAAATTATTAAAATAATTCGTAGTATTTGCTGGGAAGGAAGAATCTCCGAAGAGAGTCCAATTGAGCCAGTTGGCACTTGAGACTTGGTTCTTCCCTCTTTATTCTCGGTCGTATTATTCTCTTAGTCGGTTTGCCCACGTCGGGGCAACGGCTACACTAAACACAGACTTGGGATCCCTCGGAGTGCAGTAGATATTATTTATTTATTACAGGGGGGGGGGGCTGCAGTCACTCGAAAAAGAAAAAGGACGGGGGTGGTATGGGGGAGTGATGGGAATAGACAGAATGTAAAACTGCCATGCGAAGGGTAGTTAACCGAAATGCGAGGGTGCACTACATTAGCCAGAAGAAAGCACGGTGTATACCCCGACTTTGCCATACTTTGTTCCAGCTGTAAACCTCGTTTATCACGTCCAGAACGTCCTTTCTTTCACTCGCAGCGGCGTCACGTGCAGAGCAAACTGCGTTCCGATAGCTTCAACCGTTGGGTTCAACCGAAGGGCGCAGAAAGAAACGAACGCAGTGTCGTTGGAGCGGCCGCTGCGATTATTTTGGTCGGATTCGGTCACGTCTTAATTTAGAACCCTCTTCTTCGAATGCTGTCCGCGCGCTCTTCTGTGGGTGCAGCCGTTCGTAACCTCCGTTGCACCAACGCAGCCCAAACGAGTCCTTCGGCGCAATCACTCGGCCCGAAACATCCTGTTATCGCCACGCAACACCAACACAACCCCCCTCCCCTCCCCTCCCCTTTATCTACTTCCTGCTATTTGCAGATATCACGAGTGGCAGACAAAACGCTTGTGCTCGGCCAAGAAAGAAAGAAAGAAAGAGAAACAGCTCCAGCGGAATAATAACACGCGCACGAATCTCTTTCGATAAAGTGCACTCTCTGTTGCCGGCCATTTTATTTTAAAGCACGCGCTCGAGAAGCGGCTGAATAAGACAGAAGCGGTTTTCTGTCGTTTGCTGTTTCGTTTGGCAACGGTTGGACTTCCTCAGAAACGATGAAACACGTCCCGATTTGGATTCCGCCCCCCTCCCCCCAGCGAACGTGTCTGTATTTCGTTTCGGATGGTTTCGTTGCCAGCCACTGTCGCTACGAGAAAAAAATGAACGTTCACACCTATGCCGGTAACCTCACGATCGACCACACTTAGAGAGAGAGAGAGCGCGCACGCGCGGCAGAAAAGAAAAAAATAAGAGCTGTAGGAATTCGCAGTGTCACTTGAATATCCTGCTTATACATCGAAAGGCCACATTTGACACAACTTTAAAAGACAGAACATTACCGTATTTAGAAAGCACCAGAGCTGGAAAAAACCAGAGCCATCTGAGATGTGTGTCATCTCAGATGGCCCTGGTTTGCACTCTCGCACTAACGTTGTCCATTTCTCGACAAAATGACGATTCATTCCTCGAAGACAGCCGCGATATCGAATGAGCAGACGCTGTTCTCCAGGAGGGAAATGCACGTGCTCCAGGAAGCTCGGGCGACCCTAGCGGAGACAAGTCAAAGGATAATGGGCAACTTGGCTACCTCCTGCGTTTTCATCTTCAATGTGCGCTCCACGAACAGTTTGGAATCTTATCCAGCTCTTGGACAAGTGGAAACATCTGAGCTGGCACAAACTATCCAAGAGGTGGAGTCGAGTTCTTTGGGAACGCAGCTTAGGAGCCGCCTTAATAGTTTCTGGCGGGATCTCCAGTAACGGGCTTCCCAGAAGTGCAGATTGATCAAATCTGCACTCCGTGCAGATTTGATCAATCCGTCCCTTCGACGAAGCCCTGATTTTACTGCTGATTGGCTTCTGCCGTTCGTTGCCAAATTCTACAGGGAGAAAAGGCTTCATTCCATGAACTCATCTTTGTCCCTCAGAAGATCTCGTATTCTCATCAACTGAATGTCATTAACCTTCCAGGCCAGCCTTATACCTTTTCCAACTGCTTAGTTCAATAAAATATAGAGATTACATTGGTAACTACCACCGTACTCTCGTTTATTCATAACTGGGACGTAAACGCTGATCTGAGTACGTCTGACCATTGGGTCATCTCTTTCCTATTAGAAACAGCTAAATTTTCAATGCAACCGCCAAGGGACCTCGCGAGGTATTCGCTTCGTAACATTTCGTTGGTACAACTTTGAAAAATCAATAATCCAGGATTTTCCTTCAGATAATTTTAAAGCTAATTTTCTCACTTTAATCCTGAAGAACTAGCACTCCTCGTTCAAAACACGGTTCAGAAAGCCATTTCCAGATCAACAAGGAAAAAGTTCCTGACCAAGAAATCCCCACACCTTGGTGGTTACACGATACTAAGAAGTGAAGTTCGTCGAGCTAGAAAAACCTTTCAAAAAGCCCGAAGAAACAACAATATCTTACCATCAGAACTCTCAAGACCAAGAATTTAAAAATACTAAAACTATATGTGAAAGCAATTTAAAAAAGTAAGTTGGAATCGTGGCTAAATTTCGTAAAAAAAAACTGCTGGTAACGAGGACCCATGGGGTTTAATTTACAAAATCTGCAGAAAGAAGATAAATCCAGGAAATATCCTTAATACGGTTGTAACAAATACTGAAATGTTTTTAAACTAGACCAATACTGGCAGTAAAATACCAGACAGACTCTTCCCGCAGGACGATCCAACTCTCGACTCCCTCTACAGGCTAAAATCAGCGTTGCCTTTCTCATTGGAAGAATTGAAATCTGCAGTGAACTCGATGAAAAAGGACAAAATGTCCTGGACTGGATTTACTGCAATGTACTTTTCTTCAAGATTTCTGAGCTATGACCAAATCCCACGCTTTTCCTCTTTGATAAATGCTTAGAATTTAGGGCTTTTCCTGTTATCTGAAAGCCAAGTAGTTGGCTAAAAATTTTAGCAAAATCTGCAAACCCCAAAATCGAGCAAGCCAATTGCGTCACTTTCTCGATTAGGAAAACTACTTGAACGGTTTGGGTTGTGGTGAGGTTTTTGTTAAAATTTTCAGCCAAGCTGAGTTTGAGATAACAGTAAAGGTTGTGAATTCTGAGCGCTGCTTCAAACGAAAGAAGAAGATGCACTGTTTCATTTGATGATCTTTATATCAATACACTCTAATTTTATTTAGACTTCGAAGGTGCTTTCGATCCACTGTGGTGGAGTACGCCGTTCGTTCTCTTAAGTGTAACAAATTGCCCTCAGTTGTTCATTAGATCTGTCTTGATACAAACTAAACACCAGTCTGTGTCCAGACATATTACTCGAGGCTGCCCCCAGGGGGTCTATTCTTGGACCCGCAATATGGAACAAATGATTGGCTTCTCCTCAATGAGGGCCTGACAAATATAAATACAAGAGCTTATCCATTCTTGTCCACGGAAATTCCAGAAGGCATCTAGAAACTTCTGCAAATAATATTCTCTCCAGACTATCTGATTGAGCCACTGAAAACGAGTTCACAGTTTCAGCAACAAAAATTATTATTATTAAAATCAGTTTATTTCCCAAGAAACCTTGGTTCACCCCGGGACGGCTCTGTGCCAGAAGGGTGTGAATATTTACAGACTAAGGTGCCAGGAACACAATGTACAATAAACAAGAGTACATGCGTGCTCGACCCGAGACATTTACAGAATTAAATATACTAAATTGCACGAAGCCAAAACAAAGTCTTTGTCAAATACAAATAGGCAACTTAAAAAAAAAAAAACAATCAGTCATATCCAGGAGAAGGTGAGTCTCATAGTTTCATAATCTGGTAGCAGTTCTTGAGGATTTCCTTCCTGTAGAGCTTGTCTTCACAGAACCTATCAGGGTGGATCCGAAGACAATTGGTTGGAAACATATTCCTCAGGGAATCGATGCTTGACAATGTAAGACGCAGAGGGAGATAAGAATTATTAATATCTTTATTGCAGGCAGTGATTGGATACATGATTGCCTGTGCAATAACAGCCACAACAGCGACAATGCTAGGGATTTAACATGAAATGATTAATACAGGAAAATTTACTTAAAACATATATTAGGACATAAAACGTATAATTACATATTTTACATATAAAATTAATATTAACAAGAGAAATGAAGACACATGAAAGGACGATGGCAGTCATTCGGTTGAAGACGAAAGCTGGTCCCTGATGATGCGTCTTCTGTACGATTTGTCCTCTATGAACTTTTTGTAGTCCACATCCATCTCCTGGACGTTGTGGAGCAGCTCCATGGGCAGGAATCTATCCCCTATTCTGAGCCTCCATACCACAGACTGCAGAGAGGGGGGGATCTTAAGGGTTTTGGGGGGATCCTCCAACTGCACATCTGCCAAAAATTTGGCGTATTGACTTCACCCGCTATCATTTTAATTGACACAAGCAAGCGGAGGGCAAATATCCGTTTGGAGACTTTTCTGTAATTTAGAAGTTGGGTGATATCTGAAGTATGTATGAGTGGTGGCAGTTTATGTTTGAAGAGGACCCACCGAATAAGCCAGTACTCATCAGATGCAATGGTTTTCGTTGCCGACGCCCAGATTTCTGACCCGTAGGTGATGGCTGGCTGCAAACACCGGTATATGTATTGGAGCGTGCACTCAGGCTCTGTGACATGAAGGAGGTGTTGTTTGGAAAGCCATCTTGCTCTACAGACCTTGTTGTGAATGTCTGCAACATGGTGTTTGAAACAGAGTTTCGGGTCGAATATAATGGCAAGATCTTTGTGCTTGGTCACTGGGGTGATGGGGGTTCCGTGGATTTCCAGGTTTAGTTGCGTTGGGTTTGATTTGAGGGAAAATACCATTTGTGCAGATTTTTTTGGATTTATCTTAAGAGAAAACTGTGCCAAGTATGTTATCAGATTCTTAAGGCTGTTGATAATGGTTCCAGAAACAGAATCAGGTCGGGCGGTCCCGTTTATCTGATAGACGAGCTTCAAGTCATCTGCATAACAGATAAATTCTGATTGCTGACACAGGAATGGGTGGTGGCAGCCGTAAAGAGGAGCCCTGAGAGAACTCCGCCCTGGGATACACCTACACAAACTTTCCTTGTGAAAGATTTTTTATTCACAGTCAAGTCAAGGACCCTGGTCGTAAGTAGCGACTTCAAGAATTCCAGTATATTGCCTTTTATCTTGTATCCATTCTCACAAAGTTGCAGGAGGGGCTGCGTGTCTATGCTGTCGAATGTAGACTGGATATCCAGATAAATAATTGTCATCTCAGCCCTATCTTGTAGAGCCCCCAGAATAGTGTTGGTGGTTTGCAGTAGGTTGGTAATGGTGGACCTGCGTTTCAAGGCATAGTGAATGAATGAATGGTGATTCGCATGGCAGAACCTGGTTGGTTAGGATGGGAAGAAGGCACTTCTCCATGACTTTGAGGAGACATGAGGCTTTCATTATTGGCCTGAATTGTGAAATTGATGTCGCTTCTTGTATTTTGGGGATTGGTCGGACAATATATTAATTCCAGGTTGTTGGGAAACTTTGCATTCTGAGGATTTCATTAACGATACCTAGGAGTGCATCAATGACGAAAACACTGACGCTCTTAAGAATGAATTGTGGGACCCCATCATATCCAGTGCAAGACGTTGGTGGGATATCATTGATGGCCTGGATAAGTTCTCTTTTTGTGATGATGATGGAAGCGAGGACATTTCGCTGACAACTGTTGTGAATTCTCTTGAGGTCTGATGCTGACTTTGGCTTAAATCTTGTGATGTAGTCTAGCCATTCAATTGGATTAAGTTGTTGAGGGAATTCATCATGCCTTGCCTTAAACGGTGCCTTCCCGATGTTGATTGTTTTGTCGATGTAGGCTTTAATGGCTTCAGATTTGCTTATGTTGAACTGGGACCGGGCTCTTGAGTATGCAATCCTGTCTAGTGGGTCTGATTTTGCTTTCCATTTTGCATGCAGTCTTTGTTTATTCCGAAATTTAAGGCTGAGATCTTGGGTCCACCATGCTTTGCTTCGATAGGAGATTGAAACTGTTTTTGACGCTGCAGTTCGCATAGACTGCAGCCAGCAGGTAAGAAAGTGCAGCTCGAGCTGTGGATCACATTGGTTTAGGGCTTCCCAAGGAAAAATGGATGCTGCAAAGCAGCATTTCTCTGGATTGAGGAGAGAAGGGCTAATCACTGTCATTTTAACTGGTGCCTGATGTTGCCGGGATGTCCTGGAAGTGATTGGAGGAATGAGGGCTAGTGGTAGATGTGTGACCTGAAGGCTGTTTCAGGTTGGCTGTCAACGGTGAGGGTGTCTATTGCAAATTTTATGTTTTACAGGCTAGCGCCTCTGGTAGGGGAAAATTCTGGAGGGTCAGACCTACTGCAGCCAGCAATCATCCAGTTGGAGATCTCTTGTAAAGTGTTCTTTACTGTGGGAGGGGGGGAATGTAGACTGTGCAATCGGGGTGCTCCCCCTTTTGCCCTTCTCGGATCAGAGATTAATGATGATCTTTAAGGGAAGACTAATTTATGGTATGCCCCCAGTGATAAAATATTCAGGATATTCACTTCGTTTAGGTGTCTGCACACAAACGCATTGGTGTTCACCTGGATGGCCTTCTCTTCAACTTACAGCAACTCTCTAAAGAGATAAAACACTTTGCATCGATGCTCTTTAGAATTTCTAGGAACGACTAAGAATTAATGCTCCCCGTATCTTGTATCGATTTCGCTCGTGTGCCTCCTGTATTTGGTTTCAAAGGGCCAGCCTTCTTACTGCGAAGTCCCAACTGGAAACGATGCAGAGGCCTTTCCTCTTGGCATTGCTATGAATCACAGTCTCCCTACCAGCACTACAAAAAGGCTCTTCACCCGCTGACCTTCGTGTTATTTATAGAGAGGCTTTTGCATTATCATTTTAAGTTATTTTAAGGAAGATCTTCGATGTTGCGGTTGCTGATCAAAATAGAATAGAATAGAATCTTTAATTGCAGCAATGATAGACATACAATTAGTCCCGTCACGGCATGGTGGTGCCAGGGGTTAACAAAACATATTTACAAAAGAGATACACATGAGAAAAAAAGATAAATCAGAAAAAAAGATAAATCAGATTATTAACAAAGCACAGTTTTACATTTTCAGTTCGACGAGGATACCCTTCCTGTATTTTTTATTATTGACCACTTCTTGGAGGTCCCCGTCGATGGCTTGCAGTGAGAACAGCATTTGCTTTGGCAGGAATCTGTCGGTTAGTACTAGCCGGTTACGGTTTGCTAGCAGCTGTGCTGAAGATAAGGGGAAGGAATGCGCCAAGAGCAGTGATCCCAGAAGTTCGGCTCTGTAATTTTACCGGTGGCCATCTTGATGGTGAACAGCAGCCTTCTTTCTGCGATGTAGGACCGGAGCCTGCGTAGTTGAAGAGCTTCTGCTAACTGCGTTGATCTGAGAGCTGGGGGAAGGTGGAGTTTGCTGTTGGCCCATTTTAGAAGCCAGAATTCGGCAGAGAATATTCTTTTGATGTTGGATTCGGCGGCCGAGGCCCATATCTCTGAAGCATACAGTATTGTCGCGTAAAGGATTGATACGATGTATCTTTTTACCAGTTGTGGGTCGGTGGTGTGGAGCAGCTGTTGTTTGGCGACCCAGCGTAGTGAATTCAGCCTCGACTGTATGAGGTTTATGTGATCGTTGAAAGATAGTTTTGAGTCGAAGACGACCCCCAGATCTTTGTGTGTTTGAACACTTGGAACTGAGGAGCCGTTAAGCACAGGCTCCAACGTTGTTGGACTGTCCTTTAGAGAATAAGTTATTTGTGCCGATTTTAGGGGGTTGATTTGGAGGTTGAAGGTATTGAGGTAGTCAGCCATGTCCTGCACCTTGCTAGTGATTCGCTAAGTGATTTCGGCTGCCGAGTTGGATGGCGATATTCTAGTAAGGAGCTTGACATCGTCAGCATATGTGATCCAATTGCACTTATTGGTCACAAATAGCACCAAGATTGCTGAGAAGAGAATGCCAGACAGGACCCCCCCCCCCTTGAGGTACACCGGCAGTTATGTGACGCGTGAAGGTCTTTGTTCCGATCTTTAGAACAAGGGTCCTCTTCGATAGGAGAGATTCTAGGAACCAGAGAACATCGCCGCGAAAATTGAAGTAGTTTTCTAAGAGACGTAGGAGATGAGGTATATAGATGGCATCAAATGCGGAATGGATGTCAAGATATATAACTGACAATTCCTGTCTTTGTTCAATGGCATCTAAGATGTGCAGAGTGGTTGTTGCAAGGTTAGTTATAGTTGACCTTCCTGATATCCCATAGTGTATTTGCTGAGGACTGTCACGGAGAATTTGATGGGTGACAGACGGTAGCAATGCTTTCTCCAGAATTTTTAGCAATACAGAGGCGCAAGCGATGGGCCTATGTTGGCTTGGGAGCGTCGATTGTTGGTGCTTAGGAAGGGACCAGACAGAGTACCCGTTCCACTGGGGCGGAAAGAAGTGAACTTCGAGGCATCTGTTGTATAGGTTGAGGAGTGAGTCGATGATGAAGACACTTAAACGTTTGATTATGAACTGGGGGATGCCATCGTCACCGGTGGTTGTTGTGAGAGGGAGAGTATTAATGGCCTGCAAAAGTGTTTCTTCCGTTGAGTAACGCCGTGGTTTGTAACCTCGAAGGGTGTTCTTGTACGACTACGACTCTACCTGCTGGGTGCACCGAATGGGGATGGGGGAAGGCAAAGTTCATCTATTTCTCCGAGAATAGAGAGCGTAAAGAAATAAACGTAAATTTTTCTTACGTGTTAATCGACCACCGTCAGTTTATCACGTGAGAGTCGAAAGGACGTCGCATTAAAAACAATGGTGATGCGTCGCCAAAGTTTGGCGACACCCTTTGGGTCACGCCCCTTTGGAAAGGAGTCAGAATTAATCGGGGGTCACTTAACGCTTCTACATCGGAGAAAAATCCTTTCAGTTGTTTCCCCCCCTCCCCTATGCATTTCGTCGAAGCACAGTTTTCTTTTCTTTTTTTATTTTATTCATTTTGTGTAGGTTTGATTTCCGCTTTGCAGTTCGCGAACGTCCGACAGCGCCTTCTGGCAGCGAACGCTCTGGAGGACAAACGAGCAGAATGGCGGAAGAGACAGAAACGAAAGAAAAAAAACTTTTTTGTGGGGAGGATTTCTTCAAGCGCGCAGCCAAACTCTCAGACGTGGGAAAGTCTTTCTTCGGAACCGAAGCTGCCAAGCGAGTACCGCGATCGTCCAAAAAAAATGAAACGGTCGAACGAAGAGGGTCGGCACTTCTTCCACCGGGAACGGGGCGGAATCGAAAATGGCCGTTTTGTGTTTCTCGCCACCGCGAAGCTTCCACGGACGCGAAAGCAAGGGCTCGAACTGCGCACGCAGAACAAATGGGCGAAAAAAGAGATTTTCCTGTTCTTCCCCCCCACCCACCCGATACGGCAAGTGGTAGTTCTGTAACCTGCGCGGTCTGTGAACACGACTGACACGGCTGGAGACTTCGGACACGCCTGGGTTACCACGATGGCACTGATGAAACGTTCCAACTAAAAAATGTCGCTGTTCGACGTGCATTCGGCATGCTCACGTGCTGTGTTTTCGGTGGGCTGGCTCCGAACCGTCGTTCAACCGCGTCCCCCCCCCCCCTCCCAGTGATCTCTGATGATTACAGAACTCTGTAAAATGGCCAGAAATCAGAGCTGTGCGTGTGTGTGTGTTGTTGAGTCGAGGAAGGCTGCTTCCGTAGTACCCGTCCACGGCACGAGGAGGCGGGCCGCAACTGTGCACTGACCAGTGGAAAAGGCCAAAGATCCCGCATCCAGAAGAGAGCAGAAAGCTCGAAGCCATTCATTAATCACGATAAAAGCCTTTACATCCGTGATTTACAGTTTACGTACACGAATGTGTACATTGAGAGATGCGTACCAACATCATTGAAACGATGCATTTCAAAAATAAGTAAACATCAGTAAACAGAAAGATGTTTAATCGCAGAAACGCAATAATATTAGGAGCGTAATTACGAGGTGATGTTTAATTACAAAATAAAATAATAAAAATTGTAGAAAAAACATTAAAAAGATAAATTTCTTGTCAGATTTATTAGTCATATCTGAGCGGAGATGGCTAAATGCCAGATGCCAGCCACAAACAACATACACAACACATTACACACACTAATGACAATTATAAATAGTAACCGCGATAGATAACTTAAATTCCGTAAAGGCTCGCGTACTTATCACTCACTAAATACTTACTATAATTATAAATCACACTCAAATCTTAAATCTTACATTCAACCTAAACTTAAACTAAAATTAAATTAAACCTAACTCTACCTCAAACCCGACTTAACTTCAGCTTAACTTAAAACTAAATTAAATTAGGAAACATCAACCATAAATTAAACTTATAACTTTAATTAAACAGTAACTCAAATCTAAGCTTAAACTTAAACCTAAACTACAACCTAAACTTAAACTCATCTATAACTTAAATTTAAACCTAAACCGAACCTACACTAATGTCAAAACCAGCTTCATAATTACTTAACTCAAACCCAAACTTGCCCACTAAATTAACTAACACTCAACTTAAACACACAACAGAACTTAAACTTTACTCAAACTTAACTTAACCCTAACCTAAAACTAAACACTAAACATTAACTTAAATTAACTAAAACACATTCAAACGATTTGATCTAAACTTCAACTTTAAACTTAACTTTAAACTTAAATTTTAATTAGATGAACTAAAAAAACGATTCTGCTGGCACACAATTAAGCGTAACGAACGGCGGACATAGGGGACACCCTGGAAACCGCCAGTAAACTACAAAAAAATACTTTGAAAATACTTTGAGCGGAGATGGGGGAACCCCCTACTGCCGTTTCACACTAAATACACTCTGCACTAGGCGCATCTTAATTATCATAAAATGAGATCAAAGCCAATCCAATTACCCCAATGCACAGTACGTTGTGGGAACTGAATCCAAAGCTGTTTGCGTAATGTAAACAAATTATCTCCATCTGTTCGATGTTATAATGAAAAGCCTTCCTAATATCGTGTTCCATCGACAATACATTTGTAGTCGTCGACTCATCCGCACCCCTCCCCCTCTATAAAGCCGTGCTGTAATTTATTGTGGTGTACAATGAGTGAGAGCAGGAGTTAGTTTGCATTTCCCAATTTTAGTCGGTGGGCTGGATTTGTGGATTGCCCCGCGCGGGGTGGGATTACTCCTATCGCATTCTGCAGAAATGGACTGAGAGTAGTAAACCTTCAATCTTCAGTTTGGGAGCCAAATGAGCAGTCTCGAAAATCGTAAAATGAATCCGTTTTTGCTCGCAGAAGACAATTCTTCCAGACAGCCATTGGACTACCATCTTCGCAAATTGTTTCCAATAGTATTTCTGGGCTAACTTCAAAATTGCTCACGTGATCTTCCCAGCATACGCTGAAAGGAAAGCTAACGTTTCTTACATTTATCATTTTCTGACGAACACGGCTTTCCACGAATTCTTTCGTGGTTGGCTGTTTTTTTCACTACCACATTCAGTCCACTGACTCCAAAATGGTATTTTTTTTTTCTTCTTACCCGAGGACTCTGTGGACGAGAATTATTTCATTTTAAGCGATTCTCGTTTCATTCTTCACCTCTTCTTTCCTAAAAAGAAAATCTGCTGTCTGCAATTATAAAGTCGAAGAAGGAGTGCATCTTGACCAACCACAGACACAATTAACGGAAGATCTTTCTTCGATGAATTCGTCGTCTTTACCGCAGCCAGTGAACGACCCCGGTGTCAGACGTCTTGCCGCCTCAGTGGCGTCCGAAATTTCGATTTTCGTGCCAAAAATGAAATTTCGTTTGGTCCTTTCAGGCGTCTGCAGTTGCGCTCATAAAAGTGAGTGTTGTTGAGTCGAGGAAGGTTGCTTTCGTATTAAGTTGCACTCGTAAGTGAGTGCAACTGCAGTAGCGCTACCTACCGGTATAGAACAGAAATTCTCGTTCAGGTGCTGAACATCTCGATATTCTTCCGATATCAGCGTGACTGCGGAAGGGGGGGGCCGAGGAGAGGATCTGTAATTAGAAGTTTCTAAAAGTGATTATCCAATAATATAGATTACAGACTTAACAGTGTCACAAGACGAAATAAATAATTTATTTATTTATTTTTATTTGTATAGAAACTTCTCACCCACAGGGAACCCAGAGCGCCCGGAGATAATGGCGAGAATTACAGAGAATCGATAAAAGCAATGACTGCTATTAAAATATACAGAAAATAAACAGAGGACTTCCAAGAGGACGACGGACAGGCAGTGAGAAGTTACTTTTTTATAAGTAGAGTTCAAGGGATGGGGGGTGCACCGAAACGTATTTGTTCAAGAAAAGAGAATCGATAAGAGTTTATTATTTAAGAATTATTTGTTATCATTTAAGAATGATATAATACGCGGGGTCTGAATACACACTAAATACAGCTACACATTTCTGTTTTCTTTTTGTTTTTTTTTACGGTTAAACGTGCGAAAAGAAAGCGATTATTTTATTTGCAGAACAATCCTCGCAAGTTGCAGTCCTTCCTCAATGCTTGTGTGAGGTAAAAGGAAACGAATTTTATATTTTACGCGCAACTTCTTTCTAAAATTTCACGAAGCAAATTTAAGCAGAGCAGAGTGCGCCTCCTTTCTTAAAGAAAATCTTAGAAGATGCATTCAATAATATTTCCTGTGGAAAAGTTTGGCGCCATCTAATTTTAGTAGTAAATCTTAAATGCGCTTTCTTTTCAATATTTTTCGAGTCTTCAGCAAATGTTCCGCCGTTCTTTAAACGCGGGTATGTCTCGCATATCTTGGATTATATCACGGGACCACGCAGACACCAGCAGCGCATTGAAGAATGGACGAGGCACTAGCGACAAATAACTGTCCATTGAACGTATAAGGGAACCCCTTTTGACGAATCCAAGAACCTTGAACGCCTTCTTAAAAGTCCCCAAAATACGAGGAAAGAAACAGGCGTCGGAGGGAAACAGCGCCCCCTATGAATGATGGGATTCACCTGCTCTACAGTGCTTATTAACTTCGTAAGATGACGAAAAATGTTTTTTTTTTCTTTCTGCGGTCCTCATACGTTACCACAATACACCGAGTGACAGAAATCATCGGATACCTCGCTAGGAGGGGGGTGGACCCACCTTTCGCCCGGATAAGTCACACGGCAAGGCATTCAGTCCACTACTTTACGAAACCGTTCCACAGGTGTTTCCATCCACGCCTGCTCCACCGCTGTCCATTCGTCTATCGCATTCCTGGGTGGAGGCTCCAAAGCTCGAACGGACCTTTTCACAGCATCCCAAAGATGCTCCACACGGTTCGTGTCCGGTGAATGGGAATTTTGCCATTCCACGGTGGCAAAATCTGTGCAATGGTCTTCGAACCACGTTCTACTCACCACAGCTCTGAGGGGCGCACTGTCCTGCTGGAAGAGTCAATTTCCCTGTGGGTGCACGATGACCATGATTGTTAGTTTGTTTGTTATTTGGTTTTTAGGAGGATTAGCAACTAAGGTCATATTTCGCCAGGAATATGCGGTGGTCATTCACTGACCTTTCCGCATCCTCCGTATTTGGTGGTAACGGGCTCGAACCCCGGTCTAATCAAGAAGCGTGGATGACCATCAAGAGATACAGATGATCTGTAAGGATGGACAGATCATTACCGACAGTCCACCTGCCTAAGCAGTCCTTTGTTGACAAAATACGGGTGCATAGCTTCGTGCGGTTTCCGCCAGATACGCACCCTCCCGTCCGCTTGAAATAACTGTGAACAGGACTCATTGGACCAGGAGACCCGTCTCCAATCATCCGAGGTCCTGTGCCGATGTTCGTTCGCCCAGTTGAGACGTAGAGTCCTGTCTCGTGGTGTTATCAATGGGACGCTAGTGGGTTGGCGGCTCCCATTGCGGCCGAAGATCGCTTTACCCGATGGTCTTGGTGGAGACTTTTCCGGCGCCTCCCTGGTTGAATTCGGCGGCGATTTGTGCCACTGTCGCTCTCCGGTTGGCTGAAACAATGCGACACAGACTTCGAAGGCCACGTTCATCCACCACCTTTCTCCGCCCGCCCACAGCGCTGTCCACAATCAGATGTTATTCCAGAAATGGTGTGTTCCCGCACATTGTTGATGCTGTCGAACGGCGATTGCAATTTTTGTACCACCTGCGCGATAGAGTGACCCATACGTCGACACCCACTATCATCCCTCTTTCAAAGTCGGTTAACTCACGACGTTTATCCATACTGACATTGAATTACCATCTACGCGAATGCGGTGTACCTGCCATTTGGTGGGTTCGTCTACGAGCGAGACGGGTGAGAGCGTCGCGTTGCTCAGGAACCCCACGAATTCCGTCCTTTCGGTGTACAGAGTAACGAGTGGAGAGTGAGGTTAATGTGGCAAAAACCCATTTTGAAAATTTGGTGAATGTCGGGTGCAGTACAGCGGGCTGTAGACGGGAGGGAAAAGGGTGGCCACGCACAGTTTAATGCAATCCGCGTATTTAATTAAGATTTATCTCCTCATGGCGAAGAGCACTTTAGGGTTGGATTTCAACTTTTAAAGGATCGCTTACCCCTTTCCCAGGGGGTTTTTTAAGCGGACCACGCCCTTAATTAGAAATCGGGGACATTTCAGAGTGCCGTCCTTCCCGGGATCTCGGTTAAACGACCCCGTTAGAGAGACGACCGGAGATCACAAGTGCGTGCAGAAATGTCTGGACATTGCGGAACCGCGCGACTGCGAGAGAGCGCGCAAATAAAAAGGAATTTTTGTCTACCGAGACGCGCCGTTGCTCAGCACGTGAAGTTAACATTCCCCGCGTGAGTTTCGTAGTGATATCAGCGACGCGTCTGCTCGAAAACGATCGGACCTTTATTTTCGTGGACGCACGAAAAATAAACCGGAAATTGTAAACCCAGGAGGGGGATGGATAGGATGTGCCGTATATTATTGTTTCTGTTTGAACAATTTCAAAATGAAACAAAAAAAAAAAAAAAAAATGAATTCCATTTTGTGGGAAGCGTGCCTTCCGTCACAGAGGGAGTGGGGATGCTTCCAACCCCGTTGGTTTTCAAGTAACAATCATCGGCTATCGCTCACCTTTTTAGACACGCAGTATGGTGGCCCATCGAGCACGTGCTGTGCTCCCTTTAACGCGTTATCTTCGCACGTTGTGAAAACTGCGGCAAAAAGGAACGAAGAAATAAATGTTCGGCAGTGGAATTAAGCGCAAATTGCGATCAGAGAGAACAGAAAACAATTACAATATAGCGGAGTATTCAATTCATTGCATACTTCACCCCAGAACAGCCCTCAGCTAGGAGGGTGCCATTTGTACATTATAACTTGTAGAGAGCAAACAGAAGTGTACATGAATTACGCGTACTTTCTGAAAAATAATAAAACGACAATTAATGTGAGCAAATAAAGCACGTACAAATATAGAGAGAGTGACACAAGCAAAAGGTAGAGACATAAACACATACGCGTCCTAATGTATACACACAAAACACGTAATGATTTAAAACAAATTAATTCTTCAGCAAAGTAGAGTTGATGGGAGATTCCATCCTGAAGGAGATAATCAGGAAACTTCTGCAGTTGTATGTGGTGGTACATGTCCTGTCTCTTCTCAGATCTTTTATGCTTTCTCATCACAGAACTTGCGCGGATCAATCTTCAGGGTGTTGTGCGTTTGGAGGATGTTAGACGGAAAACATCTTCTAAGCATAGTTAAATTCTCTAATAAGATTCTTCTTAGGGGAATCCCTGCACTATTGCAAAGGGCGCGGGAAAGCCTAGGGCCTACAACAAGATTATGGACATTTGATTCATCAAGGCGATCAGTGAAGAGTTGACAGAGATGACGCAGATTTCCTGTGATGAGCAACTGATTCCAAGGGGTCCAACCACGGTTAGCATAATTGATAAATGTGAAAACGTTAAAATTAAAGTGGGGTGGCTGCCGTCGTAGATTCAGTTACGAGAAGGACTCGTCAAAGGAATCTCCGCAAAAGAAGAACAAATTCTGAAATTGACGTTGAAATGGTCGATGGAAGATGAATCTCGCTATTTTGCAACACGTTGCGTTCTGCTTTTGATTATGGAATTGCTTTTTGCGAAGTATCGACCCCGCTGTGCAAAAAGAGCCCAATTTCCACGCAAACAGCTTCTTCGGTCCTTTTTGGTGAAATCCATTTCGACTCTTCAACGGCGATCTTAACTTCGCCCATTTGTAACGCTCGTGCAACACTCGCACCAATAAGATATTTGTCCGTTATAACAACATCCGTGGCGCCCCCGCTAGCCAGGTGGGCAGGAGCAGCACTGCGTAGCACACGCGTCTTGTATTAGACAGGGTTCGAGCCCGTCACCACCAAATACGGATAATGAGCACCGCATATCCACAGAGCAATATGGCCTTAGTTGCTAATGCTCATAAAAACCAAATAACAAACAAACAACATCCGCGTAATAACCTACCCCACTGTTGACATCCTCGTTTCATTTACGAATTTTTTTCACTTCCACCCACTTTGTGTACTTCAATTGGGGATTTATAAATAACCTTTTTGCCATACGCTAAAATCGATCGGCCATGTTAATCCCTGGCTTTATGGCCGTGAAGGGCAATAAAGATGATCTCTCTAAGAAATGAAGAAGGTCGGTTAACAAGAGGAGGACGGAGGTCCAGCCGTGTTGCCCCGAGCCATTAGAAACCGCTGGCACTAATAGAGCGAATCGTCCACGCTACCCCCCTGAAACGTCACGATTTTGGGGGTGGTTAGTTTTCTTTTTTTTTTTTTTTTCTCCTCTTGGCTATCTCGATGCTATCAACGTTGCTGGCCTTCCGGAACTCGGGAATATCCCTCCCCCCTTCTTGTCTACGCTCATTAATTTCGCTTTGTCTCTAAGTCGTGAAAATAACGCGCGTTTTGTCCTCTTCAGGTGGCCATTTCTGGACTCAGCTCGACTCTGGCGTCGAATGTTTTGTAGTGGAGCGAGCAACAATTCGACGTTAAGCCTGAAAAGACGAGGTTCAGTGTGACCTCGAAACGCAGACAAAATGCTTTCCGTGTAGTTTAGGAGACGAATTTTGGGTTCATTCCAGTAACAGAGCCCACGGTGGGGAGCACGTTCCAACTGCGAGCCCGCAGTTACGTCATTAATTATTCAACTTGGATTTGCCCTCGCCGAGAAAACCTGCACGCGAAGCCTTCTTGTACTTCGCGTGAGCGAAGGATACGACGATGCTGGCACTTTGCCAGGAGAAGTCACCCCTCTCGCGACGAGTGTTTCGCGTGCGGAAAAAGCCATTTCATGCGCGCGTGTGATTAGCAGCGACGAGAAATTAATTCCGAAGAAAGCTCAGCGATTCATTTGCGACAACCTCCTGCGCAACTGCATCCCCCCCCCCACCAGTCGATGTCAGAGTTCGCTGATTGCCGAAAGAGTACCACCATTATTGGGGAGTTGTGAACGTGGGCGAAATCCCTCGGCGGGAGGGCAGAAGGCGAAACACGAACTGCTACTTGTTGCGGTGGAAACGCGAGTCAAATTCCAGGTGTCGCGAGCTGCAGAATCGCTGTTTAGGGATTTGCTGGTCCCTTCCTTTCCCCCTCCCCGAAACATTGCCGACATTTTTCTCGGAATACGCACGCTGTCGAAGGAGTTTCCAACCGAGAGTACAAAAATGACAGGGGGACCGCTTTGCAGTATACGTAGGTGGGAATTCCTCCCCCCCACCCCCTTAAGACAAGAGGCAGCACTTCTTGCGTCGCTGACCCCACCCCAAGTGATGTCCGAAGTGGAACAACAGTGACGTCAAAATGTCGCGCACTTTCATCGATGGTTGTTTTTGGACCATCAGCGACTACTGCCCTTTTGCTCCGTATACGTGTTTAAATTGGGGGTGTTTTCAGGTCGATTTCCTGTTGCTGGACGAAATTGACCGACCCCCACCTTCCGTTTCCTTTTCTCGCAGTATCGTTCAATGCCGCTAGGACCGTACAAAGTAGACTGGGACACCGTAACATGATTGGTTTTGAAATTCAATCGCCTCCCTCCCCACTCTGTATCGGAACCCTGGTGCTTCGCAACCAGCGCAAAAACCGTACTACCATCGATTCCTCTTGCAGCGCACACCTTTATTGCTGTTCGAAGAAAGTGCAACGAGCGAAAGAACGTAAAGGTTACGTCAGAAAAATAATTTTAATAGGAAGAGAAAAAGTGAGAAAATAAAAAAAGGAGGAAAGGTAAAAGCAAAAAGAAATGAAAGCGCCATCTGAAACATCCGATAACATTTTTGTTGGAGAGATGAAAATGATTTTGTTCCATCACCGCCATTTCTGCATACAATCTCCCTTTCACAATGCCAGAGTTGCATCACGCTCTATCATCTACTAAACTGAGTGCAGCAGGGCCAGATGGTACCCACTACATCATGATAGCAAAACTCACCGAACCGGCTCTCAAGACTCTGCTACTCCTCTACAACAGAATATTCAAAGAAAACACATTCCCCGACAAATGGCATCATGCGTACAGTCTGGCTTTTCTAAAATCAGACAAAGACCCTACAAATCCGCAACATTATCGACCCATTGCACTCACTAGAGGCGCCTCCGTAGCCAGGTGGGAAGGAGCAGCAGTGCGTAGCACACCCTTCTTGATTAGACCGGGGTTCGAGCCCGTCACCACCAAATACGGAACATGCGGAAAGGTCAGGGAATGACCACCGCACCGGAGCAATATGGCCTTAGTTGCTAATGCTCCTAAAAAACCAAATAACAACAACACTCACTAGCTGTATGAGCAAGGTCATGGAAAAAATGGTAAACGCCCGAATAACCTGGTTTCTAGCTCAAAATGATCTCCTAAATCCTTTGTAACGTGGTTTCCGGGAAGGTAGATCCACTCTTGACCTTTTGGTCAAGACAGAAATAAACATTCGTGATGCCTTTGTCCGAAAAGAACATCTTGCGATGGTCTTCTTTGACATCGAAAAAGCTTCTGACACTTCTTGGAGATATGGTATTATGCGAACCCTATACGATCTGGGATTTCGCGGACACCTACCACAGTTTATCAGAAACTTCCCGCATTGTCGCTCATTTCAAGTTAGAGTTCACAACCACTTATCTTCAAAATTCATCCGAGAAGAAGGAGTACCACGAGGGTCAGTGCTAAGTGCAACTCTCTTTAGTATAATAATGAATTCAATAACACACGACCTACCACAAACAATATCCACTACCCTCTGTAAGCTGATGACTTCAGTACCGCATGCCATTCGCCTAACGTGCGAATGATAGAAAGGCAGTTGCAATGTGCCATCAACAAAATAGCTAAATGGTCCCAAAACAATGGATTTCGTCTCTCACACCAAAAAACAGTTGGGATACACTTCTGTACAAAGCGTAACCTACACCAACATCCGGAACTTAGACTAGAAAATCAAGTCATACCAGTTGTCTCTACTGTCCGCTTTCGGGGTGTGATATTCGACCAAAAACTCACTTTCCTTGATCACATAAAAACGCTCCGGACTAACTGTCTTAAAAAACTTAACATTTTAAGAGTTCTATCGGGCACAACGTGGGGAGCTCACCGTTACACGCTGCTACATCTCTACCGTGCATTAATATGGTCACGTCTGGACTATGGTTCTGTCGTATATAGCTCTGCTAGACCAAGCGCTTTACGTTGCCTTGATCCTGTACACCACAGCGCTCTTCGTCTTGCACTGGGGGCGTACCGAACATCACCGGTTCAGAGCCTGAAGTATACCGAAGCGCCTGAAACACCCTTTACAGCTACGGAGAGAAATGCTTTTATTAAATTATGCCGCAAAACTGAAAGGGGATCCAAACCACCCCACTTGGAACGGTGTTTTCCACCCCAAATGGGAAAACCTTTATAGAGCTTACCCATCTATAAACCCACCAACCGGGATACGTCTTCGCTCACTACAAGCTGACTGGCAAATTGACCTGAGTAAGATACAGCCTACTGCCTCCCATGCAATCCCACCATGGATGTATCAAAAACCCGCCGTGTGACTTTTCATTCACTGCCTGGGGAAAACACACCTTATCTCAACAGAACATACTGCAAATGTACGCCGCATTGAGAACCCAGCACGGCCAGTACACACCAATTTACACAGACGGGTCTAAAACAGACAATCACCTTGGTGCAGCAGAAACAACAAGTTCTGTTATGTTGGATCCCTGGTCACGCTGGCATTTCTGAAAACGAACAGGCCGACCTAGCTGCCAAAACTGCTACCGATCCTATAGACCAATCCTTCACTACACCTACATCTGACTATTATAAGGAAACGATGTCTTGGAACAATGGCAACATATCTGGAAGAATCAAGCCAACAATAAGCTACTTTGCATAAAAAAAGATCTGAAACCATGGAGATACGTGAAAACTGACATGAAGAAGTCGTATTAGCCCGATTAGGGATAGGTCACACACATCTTTATCTGCTTGCAGACACTGACCCACCACTGTGTACAAACTGCAACACTCAGCTCACTGTCCACCATCTACTTATTGATTGTCCCAAGTACAGTACTGAGCGACAAGCTATGTTTATCTCATTTCGCACGACGAACACCTCTCTCAGCATTTTTGACCTAGTAGCAGAGACAGCACATGTGACCAAAATTTCGATTTCCTCAAACAGCTAAAACTATACAAATAAAACTATACACGATATACACAAATACAGATAAAACTATACACGATATAAACTTGAATAACATCTATACAGATAGAACTATGTACTTAACATCACCATAGTTAGGCGCATTATGGCCTTTTTGCTGTCCTTGCGCCGTAAAGCCCCTATGCAACAACAACCACCACCGCCAGTTCTTATATTGGATCGAAAAGCATTTTCGCGGGACAATCAGACTTAACTCTCGTAAGGAGTTCTCTCCTTTGTATCAAAATATGTTTTCATTTGTGAAATTACATTTTTTTTTTAAATTTTTGTAAATTAATTGTTCGAGTTTCCCGGAAGTTTCGGGAGGCTGCAAAAATGTAAACCCCTGGCTTTTTGGCCGTGAGGGGCATTAAAGATTCTCTCTCTCTCTCTCTCTCTCTCTCTCTCTCTCTGACGCCACATCGAGGGTCTGCCGAAAAGACGATTCCTTCGAGATTACCACGTTCATTACGAATCACCTGTGTTTCGGCGGTGTTCCTCAAATTAAAACCAAAATGCGCATTTAAATGGTCATTGGTCACGTCCTCCTGCAGAGCGTTCACTTTAACAGCAATTTGATCGATTCTCGAATGTTTCCAATTTCGGGGGTGGCGACCAGTGGCTGCCGGTTGTCTAAATTGGAGCCGAACGGAATTTCTACGAATGCCACAACGCGGTCACATCTTTTAATGGCTCGCTTTGACACTGCGCTTGATATCAATACCCGGATCATGCTTTTGGGATTCATCTCCTCATAGACTTTCCATGGAGTTGAGCCAACTTTGCTCCTGCAAAGGTGGCTCGATTGCATTGGAAAGTAAATCTTGTTCCCGGGGCGCCTCCATAGCCAGGTGGGCAGGAGTAGCAGTGCGTAGCAGACGCTTCTTGATTAGACCGGGGTTCGAGCCCGTCACCACCAAATACGGAGGATGCGGAAAGGTCAGGGAATGACCACCGCATATCCCGGAGCAATATGGCCTTAATTGCTAATGCTCCTAAAAACAAACTTGTTCCCGGACCTCGAAAAACGTTTGAGGGAAGTTCCCCGTCTCTCTAGGGGCGTTTTGCCCATAGAGACCTGTGGGGGTCCCAGAGTTGCACTCTCCATGCCACTGTTCCTCTAACAGAAAATGACTATTAACCAGAATGGTACTTTCTTGGAAGAATGATTGCAGCTCTGGAGAATGCCTATAATACAGATTGAACCCCAAAACCGTCAAAAAAAAAAAAAAAAAAACTTTATCCGATCAACAACCTGGATGGGATACTCTCCGAAAAGAAAGACGGAATCCCTAACAAGACTGCAACTCCTAAAAAGGAAAATTTTACTAAACTTGACCCAACTACTGATTCCTACAGCAGACTTTGACTCAGATATCAGCAATGCTGTACACGCATCATTGGAGATCCATCATAGTCACCATCTGGGACTGACCTGTGGAAAGAGATCAGACTGACCTTCTGGACAGGACATTGTCCTACCTTTGGCCAGGCCGATACCGATGTCACCGGACTTAAAGGAAACGCATCGGATTCGACCAACTGCAGCCTCGCTGCCTATGCGCTATTTGGCGATCACTGCCCTGTTCCCTTTCTGGGTACCTTTATTCCTCTTTCCTGGCAGGGGGGAGGAGCCAGATTCCTGCCCCTCCCTCTTGCCGCCCTCTTTTCTTTCTGGTGGAGCCTAGGACTGCCCCACTGTCACTGACTGGGCGCATCTTCTCTATCGCTTTCATTTTTCTGACTTTCCCCCACAACACTGCCTATACACTAGCGTATGCCCCACACGTCAAAATTCAATCGTGCAAATTGAACTTCGACCATTGATTTTCGACCTCCAACCTAGCGGACTTTTTTTTTTCTTTTTTTTTTTAAGGTCCTAGCCACCGAAATCTCAGGAAATTAGGTGGCAACACTTGCCAGAGTTTATATAAGCTACTGGGTTCGTGGTCTGCCTCCAAGGGACGTAAGTGGGGAAGAACAACGGTACGCGATATTAAACGATCCAAAAACATCCACACACTTTTAAATCTGTGGAATTTACTGTAACACACCACAACGCAAACTACGCGGAGATGGGGGGGGGTGTAAACCGCTTGACCCTAAACACAGTTACACTTACGCTTTGCCACTGCGGACCTGCAGAGAGAGAAGATTGCTCCGCGATCTTTAACAACACTGGCGTTTATGGGGTATACTCACGTGGACGCCACATGTACGAGGGAGGGTTGCTAAAAGACGCTTCTTGTTTCTGGAAAATAGAATGGAATGTATTTACACCGCTCGACAAAATTAACTGAACACGCGGAAAACCAGGTGAAACTCGTGCGGCGGGATAATACACGAGGAAGTGAATATGCCGTATATATACGGGTGTACCCTCTGGAATTCGATTAACATATATTATGTATACCTGGCTCACACCTTTACCTTTTAATCCGTAATTACTTTGTCAATAGAACCATAATAGTCAAGGCTAAACATGGCGAAATATCAAGATCAGTATCTGGAGGGTGCTCACAGGGCTCTATATTGGGTCCTTTTACATGGAACATGGTGCTGCAGCAGTGGCTCTCCTGATCTGGTCAAAATAATAGCGTATGCAGACGATCTCACCATGTTGGTAAATGGTAACTCTAGGGCCGATCTTGAAACTACCGCAAATTTTGTTCTCCGGGATCTCTACGATTGGAATGTGGCCAATAAGCTTAAAATCAGCTTGTCAAAAACAAAGATGATGATTCTTGGATCAAAGTTGGATATCTCTCGTCCTTCGTTGGTCAAGATCAACAACATTCGTCTCCCCGTAGTTAAAGAGTACACGGTTCTAGGAGTGGTAATTGATTCCAGTCTCAATTTTATTCCTCACTTGACAAACTTATCATCAAAAATACGTAGATTTACTGGTGCAATTGTTAGGGTGTCCCGTGTTGAATGGGGGCTCTCCAGAAAAACTTTAAGGATCTATTACAATGCAGTTTTCCTCCCTCTAATCACGTATGCTGCCGGTGCATGGTTTCCCAATACACGGCTCAAACAATTCAAAGCAAACCTCGCCTCATTGCAGAGAACCATCTTGAGGTGTTTAGTTAAGCCATGCAGGACAGTCTCGACGCAAGCTCTGCAAGTACTAGCCGGAACATTACTTTAGACTTGCAAGTTACCTATAAAGGATTTTTATACAGGCGGAAAAAGCAGATTGAGGGTTGAATTTTTGGGAATAACCATCAACCTTGAAGATGATACTAAAAGAGAAAGAAGGAGACTGTGGAACGAGTTAGTTAACATCTGGCAGTCTCGATGGGATACAGCTCCCGTTGGTGCAACAACGAGAAAATTTATACCACGAGTTTCATTTCTCCTTGATAAGCGTGTTCGATTGTGGTTCTGCATGGACATATTCACGTCCTGCCTGTTGACAGGACATGGATCGATGAACCAGAGTCTTCTTAGGTTCAATTTATCACAAACAGACCTCTGTTCGTGCGGATCCCCAGAGAGTTGGGATCACATCTTGTTTCATTGCTCCCTGTATGACGATCTCAGACTTCCTCTTTGTGCACTTACTCATCTTCAACCAGGACAGGAGTCGTCTCTGCTTCAAAGCTCGGAGTCATATCTCATTCTTCAGGCTTTCGCTCAAGGCGTATTTCTTCGAAGGCGTATATCTTCAGTGTCGAGAGATCTGAACAGAATGCAGCACAATGGTCCTGCTGATGCATAGCTGGTTAGATCTCCTTTAATAATATATAAATTCAAATCCTCAAGAAGTGAAATGTTTCCTCTGCCTGCAGACAAAATTAAGTGCTTTCTTTCTTTCTTTTTTTTTTTTTTTAGTAGCATCACTTTCTTTCTTTTATGCATTTATTCATTATGATATTTTTTTTTTTTTTTTAACTACCGTATTTCCCCATGCATAAAACGCACCTTTTTTCGTAAAAATTTGGGGTAAAAAAACTGGGTGCGTCTTATACAGTGGTTGTAGATTTTTTTTTACTTGTATTTCCCGCTTTTTCGCGCTTGTTGTCTTTGCGCTCATTGTTTCGCACTTGTTACCGGTATATTAGGTTACATTTTGCCACGTTCTGCCCAGAAATGGCTGAGAAAAGATTTTCGTACATTGCTGAATTCAAGTTATGAAGAGTTGTATGAATTTTATGATGAATAAAACTTGAGTTCAATAACTTTATGTAATACATTTTTTTTTTCAAATTACGGGCGGGCCCCAAAATTAAGGTGCGTCTTATACATGGAGAAATACGGTAATTTATTTGGCTTTTTTTTTTTTTTTTTAATAATTTTTTTAATTTTTTAAAAAATATTTTTATTTTATTAATTGCGGTTCCATATCCAGCAGCATGAGTTATTGTGTTTTTTTTTTTTTTTTTTTTTTGCTCTGGAATGGGCGCCCCCCCAGAGGATCCTGGCCTACCTTCTGACAACATTAGATGGGTCAGTCTCTCTTGAGACAGTACGTGCTTTACATGGACTGGCCCACCTTCCCGTGGTGTGGACGAGTACCCACAATCATCTGCCCAGGTGACTGATGCTTCTTGAGGTGACTCAAGTGGCCAGAACAGAACAGACAACAGAATACACATAAATGTACGTCACACACACACATATCTGGCCCATCTGTAGTGATTCTGTTGTTCACAGAGACACGAGGCGGAGTTGAACAAACGTTCTAGGAGCCGCCCTTTACATGTCCACATGTACCTAGCTCACAGCGGCACCATGGCTATTCGTCCATCTCCACCAATTCTCATGTAGAGAGGAAAAAAAAAAAAAAAAAAAACTCTTAAAATGACATCGACCTGAAATGAAAATGTGTATTTACTAGGCCTCTCTGCCACCAGGTGGCAGCCACCAACATGAACAAACACCACTTTTCGTAACAATCATACAGCCTTCTTCAAATTTTTCAACTACAGCACTCCCCCCCCCCGACCCATTATTACACTGTCTTCGAGTGAAGGCTTTGTATTGGCCATAGTCCGTGCGTGGAGTTCATCCAGGCGGTGCAACCAAACTGTGTATGTGGAGCAACCCTCCTTCCAGTTCTTACGATCCACTTCGCTCCACACGCGGGGGGAGGCCGAAATTTGAACTCGCCGAGCGAACTTTTCATTCCGCGAATGACGTAACACAGAAAACGGGACGTCTGTCTAGAATGTATTTTATCTGGCCACAGTCCCCGTTAAAAGCGGGGCAACATCAACTATGCCAGTCCCCCCCTCTCTCTCTCTCCCCCTCTCAATTCGCTTTCCACGATACTTCGCACGGAAAAGTGCGTAATCGACGTGAGTCCGTGAAAGCGGGTCATCGTGTCATTTGCCCCTGTTGCGCGCCCTGTAATCGCCCGGCACTGTCAGTACGGCAACCAGATGGCGCTCGTAGTTAGAGCGCTGAATGCGCTTTTGTCACTCGATTTCGGGGCCACTCCGCGATAGGGAATACGACAATGCTCTTTCGATTTCTTATCTCGCGCATTCCTTCGACCCCGTCTGTTTGCGTAAGCGTTAAAAAGGTACGTGGACCGGGAAGCGCGACAGGTCGCAATGCGCCCATTTCCGAGAATACACCGTTTGATCTTTGGACGTTGTCATGACAACGTCCAAAGAGTGTTTTACGACGTTCGAAATAGCCGTGGCTAAAAATAGGACGACAGTATGACGCTTCGCCTAGCAATTGCATCGATTATCACAATCCCCGGCGCGTGCAGCAAAACGGGACATTTGAGTACACTAAAGACGTTTTTAATACGTGTAGGACGCTCATTTCCCTCCCCCTTCTCAATGATAGAATTATAAAAAAAAAAAAAAAAGTGCAGACTCGATTCATTTGACCCCTATTACGGTGTGACAGCTCTGCTGACCTTTGCAGTGCCCTTTATAAGTTCCGCTTTTTCACACACACACACACACACAGATGCCCCCCCCTTTTTTTTTCGTAATGACTCTGAAGTCACCCGAATTCGTCTTTTGAAGTTGAATCGGCCGTAATTGGGGTCATTCTATCGCCACTTTAACCCCGACTCTGGTGTTCGGATTGAAAAGGCCGCTTCGTATCCCAACAAAGGGAGAGTACCCCCGTTTGCAAAGAAGAGCGGAATCGGCCAATCCACGCAGTGTGGCTTCCCTGTATTCCACGATTGACCCCGGCTCCACCCGAAGTACAGAACTTCGAGTGGCTCACAGAGCCGATGACTCATCATCGGCTCTGTGAGCCGACTTTCGCATCAACTTTCAGATGCACCAAGTGGCGTACATATGTCTCTGTTCTCAGAAGATCTCCCAGCTAACTCCTTCCCCACTGAAACTCGGAATCGTGCCTTTTCCATTCTGCAATTAAATACATTCCAGGAACTACTCTTTGAAATCCTGCATCGAACTCAGCTAATCAGAGTACCTCATACTGCAAAATCTAATATTCTCTTGGATTCTAATGCACTCAGTGAAGGAAATTATGAGCTAGGAGATTCGCATAAAAGCAATATTAAGCAATATTAACTAAAAGCAATATTAACCAATCAACAGGCTGAAATTTCGGACATCAACCCCCAAATGAAAAATCTCACGTCAATTATGTCTTGCCACTTGAGGGAAACTAGGAAGAACTCTGAATCTACTCCCGAAATTAATGTTCTTAAAGTGAAAAAGAATGCTCCATTACGTGACGATGCCCTTAGTATTGAGACCAGATCTTCACCTTCCACCGGCCTCAATACTTCTACTGCTGCAAATATTAATTAGCCAAAGCCTGCTAACATTCGTGATTGAAGCCATCCAACGGAGCAATTTATTGCCAAACAGTCTCTGTCAGATGATACTTCTGATGTAAATCGAACCACTCCTACCACCTGCTCTCCTCTGCGGAACAGTTCTGTCTGTACCTCTATTTTACAAGCTCAGAGTCACCAAGTGGAATCCTCTTCAGTTAAGGCAACATATGCAAAAATAACTGTTGCCTCATCTAATAAAGCCTGGAAACCTCTCCATAGGGCTGCCGCCACAGTGAATAAACCTGCTTCTGAATGCCAGTCTCAATTGCCACACCAAAGATCAAAACAGAACAAACCTTCAGAAAACGTTACATCTCAAAAGTTGCTTGGAAAAAGTAACTTGAAATGGAGAGGCTTTAGCGTTTTGTGAAGTTTTCTTCTGTTTTGATTTGATCGTTCCAGTTCGGTTTGCAGTAGGTCACCGAAGTAGGTGGAATGGCAGCGTTCCTGTTTCGTCTCGTGCTGAGAACGCCTTCACAACGAGTTGCCCGTTGTTGCACTACCTCCAATAAGCAACGCTTCCCCAGGACACGAGACCGATGTTACTTATTCTAGGCGGATTTCAGCACGCATTTGGAGCGGGGCCGAAATCCTCGGGAGGAGGGGAACGAGAGATGGGTCTAAAGTGCCTGGTGTCAGTTGGCTTCGAAACTTGGGAGGGGCCTAACAGAATACATATTCCATATTGGAGGGAAAAATTCTCCTTTTAAAGTGCATCTCTGGGCACATCATCATCAGACATGGGAATATCACTGGGCTCACGGTGGTTTTCTGAACTCGTGCAATAAAGTCCATCCACACTTCAGGGTCAAACTGCGGAGGGAGTTCACAGTATTTCTGTGGGTATGATGGACCACCCTTACGAAGTATGATTTCAACGTGATGTTTTATGGCTTAAGTGTTGAGGCCGTTGAAGCTTGCTCTTCTTTTGGAGTACGCAATTCGGTCGGGAAGTAGTCCTAATTTTCCTTTGTTTGTAGAGTTTCTGTTTAAGCTTAAAGTTGTTGCTCAGCTCAGGAGTACCCCATCCTCTCGTAGATTGGAGGTCCTTATTTTCTTCGAGGCTGCATAATTAGAAACTGTGACGAGCCAGCGAGTTAAAAGATCTAAGGCAAGGTGATTACCACATTGCTCAAGTGCATTCCGAGGAATTGCAGTGGCTGCTTTTAGACATTTACTAACGTTGAGTAATTTTGGGCTCGTTATTACCTTGGTGTGGACCCGAGTCGAGACGTTTCAGTTTCGAATCGGAAAATATAAGTTAATTAAAATTGGCATGTGATCATATTGAAAAGCTATTTCTGTTGTAGAATCAAACATCAACCAATCATTATTGATGTTTCGTTGCTTTTCTTTTCCTTGGGAACTCAGCCCTTATGACGAAATGCTCGGGAAAACGAAAATCAGAACATCCTAATAAAGAAATCAATAATGATCCCGATTCGAATATTGCCAAAATAAAAGCCCTGTGGGATTCTGCGGCACGCTACTTTTAAATACGGGATGGGGAGAGGTGGCAGTAGGGTAACAACGTGCAGCAGTCGGGCCAGAATAATTGTACACACCCCGGACAATTAACTGCCAACTGTTAAACTACCTATAAACCGCTCATCTGATCAACTATCGCCAGTATGGACGTCAGTGTCATTTCACTGGTGACATTCTGGCTTATGTTACCCATTTATGGACTAATTCAATGGAAAGGTTGGGTGAAACACAAGTAGTTGCTCTTGACATCTCAAAGGCTTTTGATCGTGTTTGGCATAAAGGTCTTCTAAAAAAGCTTCCATCTTATGGTTTGCCAACTGTTTTTAGTAATTGGTTATCCAGTTTTCTCTCTGATCACTCACTGAGGGTGATGGTAGATGGCTCTCTGTCTTCTAACTTCTCCCCTAATGCCGGTGTCCCCCAAGGTTCAGTTCTTTCCCCCACTCTTTTCCTCTTGTATATCAATGACCTTCTTCCATTGACTGGAAATCCTATCCATAGTTTTGCCGATGATAGCACATTGCATTCAAGTTTCCATTTTGAGAAACCTTGTCCTGCTCAATCAGCTTTAACTTCTCGAAAATCTGCTACCAATTTCTTAAATGCCGATCTTCAGGTAATTCTCCAGTGGGGCAAAGATAACCTAGTTGATTTCAACCCTTCTAAAACTCAGTCTTGTCTTATATCTCGCAAAAAGGATTCTTCTACTCCTATGCTTATCTTTGGTAACACTCCTCTTTCTAGGCAAAATGATATATCTCTTTTGGGGATTACCCTGACTTCTAATCTCTCTTGGCACAAGCACATTACAAATATTGCTTCCTCTGCATCTAAAAAACTTGGTTTTCTCTTTCGCTCCTGGCGTTACTTTTCTTCCAAACAGCTGCTCACTCTGTACAAATTGCAAATCCGCCCTGCCATGGAATATTGTTCCCACATCTGGGGTGGTGCCCCAAAAACCTCTCTCAGGCTTCTTGATTCCATTCAGAAGAGGGCAGTTCGGTTAATTAATGATTCATCTCTAACAGAGTCTCTCCACTCGCTTTCTCATAGATGTACTGTTTCTGCTGCATGCCTCTTCTACAGATACTTCCATGGGAATTGTTCTTCTGAATTGGCTTCTATAATTCCCGCTCTCTCTTTCAAAACAGTCCGAACACGTGCCGCCGCCAGCCAACGTCCATTTACTGTCCAACTTTAAAGTCATAGGACCAGCTTTTCATTTTCCTCGTTTATTCATTCTTCTTCTTTCCTTGTTTTTTTTTTTTTTTTTTTTGGAAGAAACTTTCCTTCGTACGTAGCCTGCGTTGAGAGAAATGATGGAATACCTGTGTAGTGACGGGTAGGCCCATCTTCCGCCAGTATAAGGGCAGTCACACGGCGAGGCACTGAGTCCAATAGTTCAAGAAAGTTTTCGACAGACGTTTCCATCCACGCTCGCTGAAACGCTGTCCATAATTCGTCTGTCGCATTCGTGGGTGGAGGATCCAAAGCTGCAACGGGCCTTTTCACACATCCCAAAGATGGTTTCGTGTCTGAATGGGGAGGCCATTGAGGGATGCTGTTCACTTCGCCGTTTGAATTTGGTCAGGCTTAGGAGTTGACCTACCGACATTTCATAGGGGCTAGTGGGGGAACGTCGTTTCCCGTGAGTCATTCCGAATTTTTCAGTCGCACAGGCACGTGCATTTGATTTTTTTCTTCTGCAGTTTCGGCACGATGGAGGTCGAAGTGGAGGTCTATTTCAGGAATTTAAAAAGCGATTTAAAACACTCGTTTTACGAAAGGAACTCGGTTCACATCAGTGCCTGAGTTGCCTAGGCACAGCAACACTGCGCTGCCAAAATTGCGAAAAGTAAAAATTCGGAGGAGGTGGGGAGGGGAGAGGGACTGACACGACACGAAAGGAAATGGGGAGAGAGAGAGAGAGAGAGGCGGGTGCTCCTTTAGGAGAAGGCGCCGCCCTGTCTTTGCACTTCCCGATTTATTCGTTTGTGTGATGACGGACTCACGCTCGCTGCACGTGTCCAGCGGCAGCAATGCAGCAAACTCCGCAAGAAGGGTGGCCCGCACTGCAATGCACCAAAGGTAACTTTCCAAAGGCCAAACGCCGGCAGCGACACTTGAGAAATCTGAGGGAATTTTTTTTTTTTTTTTTTTTTCTGTCTGTTTGGCTCTCTTCAGTTGAGAAATGGAAAACGACAGAAATGGGTAAATAACCTAAAGAAAAAAAAAAAAAAAAAGGAATTCTTATACTGCGGCACGACCAGCGGGTCACTGGAGTTCACAAAAAATCAATCGATACAAAAATGTTAAATAAAGTTTATATAATGCGATGTAAGGTGTGTATCGCCTATTAGCCCTGTCTGTGTACTCGCTGTGTACCCACGGTGTTGTTTTTGTACAGTAAATTGTGAGATTCGTCTCACTGCCTGTACTGGGGATCGATTTCTTTCAATAAACAATGTTCGTAATCGTATTTAGCAGTCCCGGGCTTCAACCCGAGTCCACTCAAAGAGCGTGTGCCCTCGAGCGTACGCAACAACGAATTCTCTTTTAGCTTCCCCCCCGTCCCCACCCCCGACGAAATTGTACGAGATATCGGGTTGCTTTCTGCCGACAAAATCACGCCGCGTAATCGACAGATCTCGAGTCATTCTGATAGCGGGGGGACTTTCACCCCCGTTATCGGGCCGCCGTCGGGATTCGCCACCTTCGCACGCCAACGGAGGGTGCTCGATCATTTCGCGTCTTTCGCGAAACCAGGAACTTGGAAAGTTGCCAAAATGTAATCCCCGAAGGCGACGTCTCTTCCCCCCCCGTCCCGTCCGTGCATACGACCCGCGCGAATTTCCTCGTATTTTTGTCTTTTTTGAGCCGCCGTGCACGCAACAAATGTTGCGTTTGAGTGCGGGGGGAGCTGTCGGTGACGACGCCACTGTTTGAGGCGATAAAAGAGAATTTTACAATTCGGGGCGGGGCCACACTCTTAGGAGCCGATCGCTTTATAGCAGCAGGTAAGGTGTCTTCGCGGGGCCCTTCTTTGACGATTGAGGAAGGTCGATCTGTTCGGAATCCGATTGCAAATCGGTGTCGCACATTCCAACCGCAACGAACAAATCCGAAGAAACACAAGCAACAGCGCCCCCCGTCCCCTAATTCTGAAGTTTTTATATTTTCCGGCACGGCTTGCCCTTAAATGGTGACCCGCCTGCTCGACAGCGCCGCGTTATTTGAAAGAAAAAAGAAAAGAAATAGAAAAAAATGACCACGCGCTTAATGAAGGCCGCAATTGAGAGTGAGGGGGGGACTCATTCATTCTTTCGTTCTTTCATTCATACAAACAATTTCCAAGATTTCTAATCCGTTGACACGCAAGATTTCTCATTCCATTCTCTAAATTGTTGTTTGGTGCCCCCCCACCCGCGAGTTCGACTCAACCTTCAAAAACACAACAGTCTACTGTGGCCTCGAAAGTGTGTTCATTTTTTTTCTTTTTTTTTTCTTTTGCGGAATCAGGCGTTTTCGTCCCCTGGGTGCATTTACAAATAAAGCGAACGGAGTGTTGAATCGGTGTCCAAAGAGAGACAGAGAGAGAGAGAAAGAGCGAGCTTTAAACAACGCATCAGTATAAAATTTTTCTCGTTCCTTTATCAAAAAGTGTTGAGCAGATTACAAGTTATTACTGTGATAATTGTGATAATAAGTGCTACGTATATTTTGTATAATTCAGTATTGTATTTAATGTACAATTGTATTAATATTAGACTCTGTTGCGTAACAGAATATGCATCTACACCCCACCCCCGAGTCAATGGCTGTACCCTAACCGGGTGTCTCCTACGAGAAATAAAGACCCTTCGCCTTAGTAATCGATAAAAATAGCGGACGATGCGTGGGTCAGTCATCATCTCGCCAGTGCTGGGCGTTGCACGCTCTGCCCACGAGCTCGAGCAATCGAGTTACGAGCGAACGGAAGGATTGCCGCGCACGAGTCGAGAACAACTTCCGGATAACCCGGAACGATGATCAGCGGCGCGCACTCGGGGTCAATTAGCGAGCGGGTTATTAATTACTTAATTACAGTCGGACACCCCGAGCGATTAATTTAATTCGCATCACGGTCCGTCGGGTGCCGATGACGTGTCGCACCGGGTTGTACCGCTTTCTATTTGCCACTTCTGCGCCACCCCTTTTCGGTAGTGTGGCGCAGTCTTGAAGAAGAACGATCTGCGCATAAAAAGAAAATGTGCCACTAATTCCCAGAGGGCGTTGTTGCTGCTGCCCGGAGATGCTGGGCGATTTCGCTCCTCTCGTGCGTGGCAAATATTTTTGGTTATTCGGCAATTTCATTCAAAGTTGCAGGGGCCCTCGAGTGTGGGCCTCAGCCCATGATCCCACAAATTCTGGCTTTAGCAACTATGGCCTAACGCGCTAACTTATGACGCGTAAAATCACCCCTTCTCAGCGGGACGCGAAATTTCAGGAAGAAGAGCATGCGATGAGCTCGAATGTCGGCTGAAACAATCGCGCGTTCCTCCTGATCAGCCAAACTGGCTTAGCGACCAAACACGCCCAATTTAAACTCAAAAAATTCATTCGTTTCAATTTTCGGCAAACCTCCGAAATAGATGCTCGGGCTGATGAGCAAAATCTGCGACTCCTGATGATGGCTTCAGTTGCCCAATATGGGAGACCAACTCGAGGGATCTCTCGAAAGGAAGTCGTCAACCTGAGAGGTCATTATACAAACTTTTCCCCAGTGTATACAATATAGCATATTAGAAGTCACCATTGTTTCTCGCCACCCCTAGAAACGTCACATGGAATTAGTCCCATTCCTCCAGGTGAATTTTAACTGTGGGCTATTCCCCCCATCTGAACACAG
The DNA here is from genome assembly GCF_048544385.1 of Mastigoproctus giganteus. Classification (NCBI taxonomy): domain Eukaryota; kingdom Metazoa; phylum Arthropoda; class Arachnida; order Uropygi; family Thelyphonidae; genus Mastigoproctus; species Mastigoproctus giganteus. The sequence goes on from NC_143588.1 coordinate 1,083,480, forward strand.
TGGGAGTGAGCACAAATTTTTGTGACCAACTGCTCAGCCCCTATTTCACTTAGAAATACGCGACAGGTGTCAATCTCCACCGAGCTACGGGCTCTATAACAGGAAACCCACGAAACTTCGCTAAACCGGACAGTCTCGAAAATCCAGATTTTACTCAACATGGAGACAAAATTTTAAAACAGCCAAGACATTACGTACCTGAATCCCAACGATGACCCGATCATCACAGAAAACCAGGATGAAGCGGTGGACCCTCGCACTGGAGCCCTATAGTCTGGCAAGAGGAAATATATAAAACCAACAGCGCTCAAGTTGGAGCGGGTGACGCGCTCCCAAACCGAAAGAAATCGAAGATAACCAGCCAAGCCAGAGAAATGCCAGCGACGAAAAACAACCGGAACCGCCTCTGGACTCCTCCCTGTCGGAGGGCACCGTACACAAGAAGGCGATGTTCCTCAAGGCCAGAAGAAGCCAGCCAGATTATGACTAACCCCAAAATAACAACTATAGGATTGAAAGCGGAATCACCGAAGAAAAACGCACCCTGCATCAAAATATACGACCTGAATAGCAACATTACGCCAGAAGAACTGACCTCTGAGATATACTTCAGGAACCTGCAGAGGTCCCTCTCAAATACCAATATGAAAGAACTGGTCACACCGAGATATGCGATTAAACCCATGACAGAAAACTCCAAGAACTGGGTCGTGGAACTTAGCCCGCAGCATGGCAAGTCCTTGCCAAGCAAACAAGGATCTTTGTAAACTGGAGCGGCTACAGATTTCACGAAAACATCGTGGTCTCCAAATGTTATAGGTGCTGCAAGTTTGGTCACACCATCCATACTTGCAGCCAAACAGTCCAGACATGTGGCCACTGTGCCGAAAAAGGCCACGAGTACAAGGACTGCCCTAACAAAGATGAACAACCAATATGTGCCAACTGCAAAGGTCAAAAACGTGATGCAGCGCACTCAGTAAGAGATAACAAAGGTCCCGTCTACATAAAATTCAAGAGTTTGAACCAATCCAGAATCGACTATGGCAGCACACCCTAAGCAATACAACACTACGATTGTCAAATTCTTCCAATGCAGCGCACAGAGGGCAAGGGCCGTAACAGATCAAATCAGGCTCAAAGCTAATGAAGTAAATGCTGACATCATCATCCTATAGGAACCATATACCTACTCCAAACTGGTCAGGGGATATCCCCTAAAATACAAAATATTACAGACAGAGAAAACAACTCCTTGAACTGCAATTCTCACAAGAAACCCGAATATAACAGCCATCAAAGTCTCCGATTTATGCATAGCCTGGGACCCCTGCACCCAAGTTATAACTGCAATTGGCGCCTTCTACATAACCTCCCTGTACTGCAGGCCTGGAGAAGACATCACTACAGCCACCAGATACCTGGACCACGTCACCAACACGCTCCAAGGAGAAAAAATTATCATCAAAGCTGATGCTAATTGCAGATCCCCAGCCTGGTATAGCCACCCACCTGACAGGCAGGGCACCAGTAATGGACAGCGACTGGAGGAGTTTATTGTGAGCGCTTCCATTGTTGTACTAAACAGGCCAAACCAGTTGCAAACATTTTGTAATCTGAGATGGGAAGCGAACATCGATGTTTCCCTCGCCACTCGAAATGTAGCGGGTAACATTTCTGATTGGACGATGCAGGATGCCTGGACCACGTCCGACCACAGAGTTCTTACCTTCCAACTCAATAGGAACCTCCACAGGCAGCCAACAGCTGGACGGATGCTCCACGGCTACGCACTCCATATTGCAAACTGGGATCTATTTAAGGAGACCCTAAATGTTAACAAAAACAGAAGAACAATGGAACTAGAAAATGCCAGAAGCTCAGACGAATTGCAAAGGACAATCACAGATATCATCACCGACGCTGCCAGCACTGCAATAAAAAGAAAACGACCTACACCTGGCGCTATGCCGTGGTGGACCCATGAGTTGCAACGACTCCGGAAAGAAGTCCAAATCAAGAGGATAAACTTCGAAAGAGCGAGACGGACTTGGCCCGCACAGGAAGTGGAGACACTCAGGGAACTCTATAGAGAGGCACGGAACTCATATACTGTTCTCATACGGAAAAACAAACAAGAATCATGGGAACGACTTGTGACTAAGACGGGGAACACTGACCCCTGGGGCACAGTTTATAAAATCGTCACGAACAAACTCCCAAGGGGGAGGTAATAACAACCACGATCACACCAGAAGGTGTTGCAACGTGTTCCTGGGACGCATCAACAAATAACATCCTGGATACTGCCTTCCGCCCTCTTGTGGACCCACAAACAGAGGAACAGATTAGGACATGTCGGGAAAACGACGCTTATCAAACTGACGATGTGGAACCACAATTTTCTAAAGAAGAGTTTTTGCAGGTTGCATCACATATAACTGCTAGAAAATGCCCGGACCACCTGGAGCCGATTATCATTAAGAAGGTCATTGAAATTGACCCTGATCTATTGCTCCAACTGTTCAACCGATGCATGCTAGACGGATCCTTCCCACTCGACTGGAAAAGAGCCAATGTAAAATTAATAATCAAAAATCCGAACAAACCACCTGAAGAACAATCTTCATACAGACCAATCGCCCTTCTTACCGCCTGCAGTAAACTTTTTGAAAGATTACTACTAGCAAGAATCCAACGCTACTACCAACTAGAAAACCTACCTTCACCCAACCAATATGGATTCCGACAAGGTCGCTGCACTGTTGACACCCTTCAAAGCCTAATCACACAAGCACAGGAGACGGGTAAAAAATACCTACTGGCTATTTCCATCGATTTTGCCGGAGCGTTCGACACCGTATGGTGGCCGAGCGTCCTGGGTCGGCTCCAATGGGCCAGGGTCCCCGGCAACCTCTACAACGTTATCCGGAGCTACCTCACCGACAGAACGATCATCGTCAACACCCCGTACAAGGCAACACAGAGACAAATTCACAGAGGCTGCCCAGAAGGCTCAGTGCTGGAGCCAACTATGTGGAACTTGCTGATGGACGATTTCCTGAACAAGGATCTGGAGGAAGTGTAAAGTGTGTTTAGAGTCAAACGGCACCAGGGGTTTCCCCCATCTCCGCGTTGCTTTCATTGTGGGTGAACCAGTTCGCTGGGAAATGCCAGAGATTTAAAAGTGTACGGATATTGTATATGTGTAGTGTCATGTACCGTTGCTCATCTGGTTATTTAGCCGCTGGACCCCTGCTGAGGCCCAACATTGCCCCACTTTCGCCCCGTGGAGGCAGACCAGGAAACACCAGAACACTAAGATTTACTCTGGCAGGTCCTGTCGCTTAATTTGGTAAATTCGATGAGGAATAACGCTCAATTTTTGAAAGGCCGAGTGTATGGGCGAAAAACGTAATTTGGAGATGATTAAATCAATTCCGACGTGTAGGGCATTCGCTTGCATATGTGCAGGTAGAGTGGGTGGGAAGACTGAAGTCTGGGAGGAAAAGACAGAAGTATGCAGTCGAGAGAGGAGGCAACCCCAAGTCACAGTGGGGAATGCCCATGCCCCACCAGAAGGGAAAGTGGGAACGGCGAGAAGGGGAGGAGACAGTAAGACTGTCTCCCCCCCACCGGGGATAGGGGTATTAAAGATGAAGGTGGCTGGGCGCCCTCTTCAAGTCGCCAAATGGCTTTTGGCAGCTGTGTTGCGTTAAGTCTCTTTTCTTCAATGCTGAGTCGATTTCAGTCCAGTCGATCATGGGGTAAGCCCCATCCTTGTGTTTTTCACTTTCTTGTCTCAGGGTTTTCTCTGTAGTCACTCCATTGGATGGTATTTTATGGTCTTGTACAGTTTAACTTGAGGTGGTCTTTCGTCAGACACGATTTATGGTAGTTAGCAGTTTTCTCCTCTCGAAGAGGTCCTGGGCATATTGAGAAAGTGCTCTGTATTCCTCTTCTGTGTCAATGAAGTGGGATTCCAGTCCTTTCGGAAGGTAGTGTATCTTTGTGATCAGGATGCCTCTGAGATCTTCGTATTCTGGGCAGTCGTAGACCAAGTGATTCCAGTTCTCGACCTCCCCACACGTGCAGTTGGGGTCCTCAACAAGGCCGAACCCGAGCAGCTTCTCCTTAAAGGGAATGACTAGTAAGGAGCGAAGACAAGTGCTTCCCCAGAAAGTACCAGGTCGGTTGCTTGGGGTACGTTTTGCTGAGGTCGGTGAGGAATTTTCTTGGGATTTCTCCTTTTGCTGTATCGGTCCATCTTTGTTGCCACTCCCGAAGTAGGTAGGCCTGTAATCGGACTTTTTCTGTTTTAGTACTACTCGCTGGATCAATTATGAAATCCTGGAAGGTGGCAGCAACCCCCCTGGCGTGCAGGAAGAGCAAGCCAGCTTTTACAGTCTCCAAATCGAGGGGGAGCGCTCCAGCAAGCACCTGCAACGCCGGTGTGCTTGCATGCTCGTGTAGTTGTTAATAAAATGGTCTTTTGTATCATATCCAGAGATCTCCTATTGACTGCAAACGTCGTTTTGCTGTACCACACTGCAGCAGCATAAGTTATCGCAGGGATGAAGGTTGCCTTATAATACAACATTAGTGCTGTTTTTTTTTAATCCCCATTCTTTTCTCGTAACCCTCGCCACCAGTGCCGAATAACGTCTTATCTTCGTCCTTATATATTGTAGGTGAGGTTGAAAGGATAAGTTTTTGTTTAGGATAACTGTCCTAGATATTTTATTTGGTTCGTTCACAGGGTTTCGTGGACGACCTTGTCTTGATAATTGCAGCCAACTCCAGACTACAAGTGGAGACCCAGGCAAACCGCGCCATACAAACCCTCCAAAACTGGGTTGTACTTCACTTGATCCAAATCTCACCCACTAAAACTAACTCTATACTCCTCAAGGGAACGCTGGATATAGGCAGACCTCCCCCAGATAAAAATAAGCAATACAAAAAACATCCGATTAAGCAAAGAACTGAAATAGCTGGGAGTCATACTGGACACGCAAATGTCGTTCAAACCACACTTCAACCACCTGAGAAGGAAGATACGCTTCTGCACTGCGCTGCCCTGGTTAAAAGAATCGCTAAGCGAGACTGGGGATTAAACCAACGCACAATGAAGCTGTACTACAAGGCAACACTTCTGCCAATAGCAACATATGCAGCGGGTGTATGGCATAAAAAAGCTGGCACTGCTGTCAACTTAAGGATCCTGCATTCCACCCACAGAACTACGCTATTGTCCGCTACCCGCTTCTGCAGCACGGTGAGCACTCACGCACTACAGATTATCGCAGGAGCCCTCCCCCTTGACCTTGAGGTGGTCAAAAGAAGCATGCCCTATGAGCTCACCAGGGGTACAGCCTGCACACACACCAGGATTTCAATGCAAACCCCACAAAGAACCAAGCTGCAGAAAAAACAACTCCAGGCTCACCTGCTGCACGTGTGGCAGGCGCGCTGGGATGCCTCCACAAAGGGACAGATCACCAATAATTTCCTCCCTAAAGTTGACATATTTCAGCCGAAGACACCGACCTGGTACTCACCAGGCTTATTCACGACCTACCCATCAACATGGCACGGTGCCATCAAGGCCAAGTTGACCTCACTCGGAATTACAGACGATCCCAACTGTACCTGCGGCGAGCAAGAAACCTGGCAGCACCTTACGTATGACTGCCACCAATATGATGACCTCCGCTGCCAAATAGTCACAAGAATACAATACTGTCCCAAGGACCAAGAACAACGTCTCTTAGAAGGCAAGGAGCCATCCATCGCTTTTTCTGAATATTTACAGGAACTATTCGCGAGCCGCCGAACCCTGCAACCCCAACAGGCGAACCAAACAACCTAACCGAGAGGAACAGGAGAAACCCGACACGGGGATCTGGACAACAAGAAATCTGAGGCAAGGAACAACCACAAACAAAACACTCAACTGATTTAACTACAAAATATGGCAGGTGGACTAAGACTCACCCTTCCGGAGAACAGAATCCAAGCCACAACAAGAGACTGACTAACCTAAAACGACGCACAACTCCTTACTTAACTGAAGACAACATGGATGTGGAACCATGCCACATGAAGGACCATAATCCTAGGACCGGACTGCTACACACTAAGCCTGGACTACGCAGCTTGCTGCCAATAGCCTTATTGGCGACCTGAATCGAGCACTCTAGCCCGTTTCACTTTAAACCACACTCCCCGGCGGGGGAGGAGGAAAGACGGGCTCCTGGCTTCCCCTTCCCCCGCCGAATCTCTCTTCTCCTGGTGGGGCTTGGGATGCCCCACCGATCATCTGGGGAACATCTTCTCTATCGTCCCCATTCTTCCGCCTTTACCCCCGGTCTTCCGCCTCCCCTCCCCCAGTCTATCTGCGCACAAGCGAATGCCCCACACATTAAATCTAATCTCGACCAAATTTCGAGTTTCGCGCAATCTCGGTCTATTCATTTCAAGCAACATCCCAACGCAATCGATAATTTTTTTTTTTTTTTTATTATTATTATTTATTTATTGTTATTATTATTTTTGAGGTCCTTTTTTAGGTGCAATAAAGTAAGGAAAAAACAAGTACTGTAATTACTTGAATTCATGTTTTAAATAAACTTTTATTGCAATAATAAATATACTGAAAAAAATTATTAAAATACAGTTATTCTAAAAACAAAGAAATAAAAATTGGGTCTGCAAAGTTTAGTTAGGTTTAATCATCCACACCACCTGTCCGAATAAAGTGAATTCTTAAGAAACATAAGTAATCAATAGTATGATCGTTTAAAATGGATCTAATTTTGGTACATATTTGAATAGAAAACGCCCTTTCGGATTCTCTTCTGGTACTGAGATAATCGTAGACGATCTCAGTCCATATTTTCTAGACTTTGAACTTTTTTTTAGCAAAAATAGTATTTCATTCATTTCCGACTCAACTTCATCTTTTAAAATCTCATTGGAGTCGGTCAATTTCTTATTTTGGAAAGAATTGCAGAACACTGATGTTCTGTTTCATGTTGGTCTTCCATGGTTGAATTCTGTTCATCATTTTCTGAAGGAGAAAGACGCTTTATTCAGCGAAGTATAATTTTCACTATAGTATAATTTTCCCAAACTCAGTAAAGACACTATAGTGTCTTTACTGAGTTTGGGAGAGAGGAAAGAGTGGGGATAAAGAATAAAGAAGACAGCAAAGAATTGGGATAAGGAATAAAGAAGAGAGCAAAGAGTGCAGTTAAAGAATTCTTCACATATATAAATGCAAAGAAGAGAAGGACAAATCAGGTTCGACCCTTATGTAATGGACGTGGGATGGTATTAGAGAACATAGCTGAAGTTGCAGATGAACTCAACAGTTACTTTGCATCGATATTTACATTTAAAAAAACTGTTTGTGCCAATGAGATAATGTGGAATTGAAGTTGAAAAAATGTAATTGATGATGTTGAAATTTCAAATGATTTTTTAATGAGAACTTTCGCGCCTACAGGCGAGTAAGGCTCATGTGGTTACCATACAATCTTAAAGGAGGGCCAAGTGAGTGCATTTAACCATTAAGGCATGGTTCAATGAGAGCATCACTGGACTCAGGAGAGATTCCGTTGGATTGGTGTAAATTGGAACATAAAGGCGGTTCGAGGAGTGTAACTGGAAATTACCGACCGGCAAGTCTAACTTGAGTAGTAGGGAAAATCATGGGGGAGGAAATGATCAAGGGTGGGATTCGGGATCATTTAGATGGAAATGGAATTCTGTAGGATACACAGCATGGTTTTGTAAAGGCAGAGGAAGGGGCAAATGCGTACTTGTAAGTAAAATTAAAACTCGTAGATGGTCAAGGGCAGACCGGATAATTAGGGATTAACCGGAAAGGGGGATGTAGTTTTATATAAAAGGCGTTGAGAGAAGCGGGAAAGAGAGAGAGACCTTGTGTGATTTTGGTGTGTGTGTGGTACACAGTTGTAGCGACAGTACGTAGGTCGGGCGTGACAGGGAAAAGGTTGAGAACAGTATATGTTTAGCGGGAAATCTCGTAGAGCAGAATTTCAGGGGATATTCGTGTCTTCTTGAGGCGGATGTTGCCGCCATTGTACATCTTGAGTAGAAACTTACGCTAAAACCGGCCATTTGTATGTGCAGTGATATGAGGTGTATTTCCAAAGTATTTTATTATTTTCTGCTGGCTCCACCTGGTCACCACGTCCCACACCCCTCCATCACTGCCACTTGGAGGCGGCCAGGATCTACTGTCATCTGTTGGACTAACTCGGGGCAAGAGATCCTGTTGAACTTTCTCGTTTTTCGTTTTTTTTCGTTTTTCCGCTGCCTACAAATCCAGTGGGACGTCTTGTGGCTGCTTCCAAACATAACACGCCTTCTTTCTTTTTTTCTTTTCTTCAACAACAGCTGGCAGGTATTCAAAAACCTGGAAACGTCGGTGGGAAGATTGAGAAAAACAAATGGTTCCAAGAGTTGAAGCGATGGCAAAATGAGGAAGGAAGGAATTTGCTGCCATGAAGGGAATTTGTCTCTTACCAATGTACACCTGTGTTTTAATTTTGGTAGGACAAATAAAGATTTATTTATTCACTCTCCAATATCTGTCAGGCTTTCAATATCTGTTGGGAGGGGACGTTGGCGAAACAGAGAAAAGGGGAACGACGTCTAATCGGAGGCAGACCGAGAGGAAGCTGGCGACCAGCGGGTTTACAAGATTCCCCGAGGCCCTCGTGGGTGCCACGGTGCGGGGAGGAGGTATAATCACTGGAAAAGGCATCAGTTGGAACCCCGTTAATAACGCGAGCAATTTTTATGAGGTTTTTATCGACAACGGAGCTCAGTAGCCGGTCTCGGGTGGCAGTAGAGTGGTTTTTCCTCCCACGAAACACGCTTTTCCGTGCAGCAAACAGTAAATCGACCACACCAGCACGCAATTTCTAGACATGCAAAAAGCACGAGCGTCCCAAGGTGGTCTAAAAGCGAGCAGAAACGTCTTCCTCCGAGGAGGATCGAACAGGTCAGACAGCGAACAAATGAAAGTGTGCTAAAAATAACCCTTTCGTAACCAGGAAGCAGTGCAGAATAGCGACGCGTGCAGCTGCGTTTAAGGGGCTTTACCGTCCACTGGCGGAAACTTAAGTTATTTGGTTTTTAGGAGCATTAGCAACTAAGGCCATATTGCTCCGGGATATGCGGTGGTCATTCCCTGACCTTTCCGCATCCTCCGTATTTGGTGGTGACGGGCTCGAACCCCGGTCTAATCAAGAAGCGTGTGCTACGCACTGCTGCTCCTGCCCCCCTGGCTACGGAGGCGCCAGGAAACTTAAGCGAAACCTTCGACAGCGTGAAACCGCCGCTAAAATGCACGAATGTAAAAAGTTCATCAATCGGCGAACGGAACGATTTGATTCTGATTTCGTTTCGGGTGCCGAAGAAGTCACGCGCTGCAGTCTTCTTTTTGATTTCACAAGTGATAGACATACGCAGACTATTTATTTTATTCTCTGTCCTTCTGCTGTGCGGGATGAAAAACTTTTTTCTTCTTTTTCTTTCCTTTTTTTCCTCCCCTTCTTTCTCTCTTTCTCTTTTAACAATCCTTTTCTTGCCTGTGCGGGAAAAATGTCCCATGCGAGTGAAAATTTTGTTTTTAATATTTTTATTTTTATTTATTTTCTCCTACACACACACGCGCGCTCTCACACACACACACACACAAAATACAAAGTAACGAAGCGGAGTTGAATCCCGCACCCACCGGAGGTATTAATATTAGTGTTAGTATTAGTAACGGCCGCATGGTGCAAGAAAGCCTATGGCTTATGCTGCACCAGCCAAAAATAAAAAAAAAAATAAAATAAATAAATAAATAAATAAAAAATAAATAACTAAATAATAATAATTAATAAAAATAAAAAAAAAAGGAAATTAAACCTATCATCCTATGCGCTTCCCTTACCCGAAAGTACTATCCAGATGACCTTTGAATTTCCCCAAATTGTCAGCCTGTACCACCCATGAATAGAATCTTTAATTGCAGCAATGATAGGCATACAATTAGTCCCGTCACGGCATGGTGGTGCCAGGGGCAACTTATTCCAGTAATTTATAACTCGCTGGCTAAAATAAAACTTCCTGCAGTCCAATTTAAACATTTCCCTCCTCTCGTAACTTGAATTTATGTCCCCTAGTTCTAGCATCATTTATAATCTTGAAAATTTTGTCCTCATTCATTTTACTGATGCCTCTCAGAGCCTTAAACACCTCAATCAAATCTCCTCTAAGGTGTCTAGTTTCCAAACTCTGCAACCCACATATTCGAAGTCTTTCTTCATAAGGACGCCCTTTTGCCGATCTCACAAGGCGAGTTACCCTTCTTTGCACCCTTTCAAGAAGCTCGATGTCTTTCTTTAGGTGCGGTCTCCATACTTGAACACAGTATTCCAAGTGTGGTGTAACATAAGCCTTATATAATGGGATTATCACATCCCTATCTCTACTTGCAAAAGTTCGATAGGACACCATGGGCCTTCCTTGCAACCTGTTTACAATGCTCAGAGAATTTCATGTCTGACCGTATCGTAACACCCAAGTCCCTTTCCTCCAAGTCCCTACTGGGTTTAGTTGAACTCCACCAAGTGAATAAGTTATTTTGGGATTACTGTTTCCCAGGTGTAATACCTTACACTTTGTTGGATTAAAGCGCGGCTGCCATTTTTCTGATCATTCCTGAAGTCTATCTAGGTCTCTCTGAAGAAACTCAGCTTGACAGTGATCATTAACTACTCTACCAATTTTAACATCATCTGCAAATTTAGACATCACGCCCTCTATCCCTTCATCAATGTCGTTTATGAAAATTAAAAACAACAGTGGTCCTAATACTGATCCTTGGGGAACCCCACTTCTTACATCAACCCAATCTGAGGAATAGCCATTTATCACAACCCTCTGCCTCCTGCCCTGAAGCCATCATTCTATCCATCTTAAGATTTTCCCAGTGATTCCAACCTGTTCGATCTTATAAAGCAACCGCTGATGTGGGACTGAGTCAAAAGCTTTGCTGAAATCTAAATAAACAATGTCGAAATTATTCCCTAAATCCAGCTCGTGAGTGACCCTTTCGAAATAGCGGACCAGATTTGTTAAACATGATTTTCCCTTTACAAAATCATGCTGAGTATCCTTGAGAATTTCAATTCGATCCAAATGATCCTGAATTCCACCCTTGATCATTGCCTTCATGATTTTCCCTACTACTGAAGTCAGACTGACAGGTCGATAATTTCCAACTTCACTTTTAGAGCCACCCTTATGTATGGGAGATACATTTGCACTTTTCCAATCCAAGGGAATCTCCCCAGAGTCTAGTGATGCTCGCATAATTAGCCTCAATGGTTCAATGCACTCACTTAAGATTATTGGGTATATTCCATCAACTCCAGGAGCCTTACTGGTCTGTAGGCTGGAAAGTTTTTTCATTAAATAATCTTGCGAAATTTCAATATCATTAATTACATATTTTTTAACTTCGCTCCCACAATTTCCCATTGCCACAAAAGGCTTTTCATTTGTAAATATCGATGCAAAATAACTGTTGAGTTCATCTGCAACGGCAGCTGGTGTATTTAATACTATCCCCTTTCCCTTACATAAAGGTCCGATCTGGTTTGTCCTGCTCTTCTTGGCATTTATATAAAAAAAAACAGTAAAGTGCAGCCATTATCAACCCACTGCAGGATGGAAGCCTCCTCAACAATTCATTGTTGAGGGAAATGGACCATAATCTGCCACGCTGGTCCAGTGCGGGTTGGCAGATCGACCGTATTTAGCAGTGAGGGGTTTGAACCCCGGTCTACTTAAAGAGCGTGTGCTACTGCACTCCCGCTCTTAACCACTCGGCTACGGAGGCCGTTTTCTGATGTGAAGGATTCTTTATCCCCCCTCTTTGCTCTGTTTGCTAGTGATTTCTCATAAACTGCCTTTGCCTGTCGAACCTTTCTGTGGCTCTATTACAGATCATTTTGTAGCTGTTATAGGCTTCAGTACTTTTTATTGCTCTGTAACATTTCCATGCCACCTTTTTCTGCTCAAGTAATGTGGCAACTTCACTAGTCATCCAACTTGGAACCCTCCTCGTGGAGTATTTTTTTAATGGTATATACGCATTCAAGGCATCTGTGATTAATGTTTTAAAAGCGTACCACAGTTCAATTGTATTCATTCTCAGCGCGATATTTATCCAGTTAATAGAGGCCATGTAGTACCTTAAGGCATCGTAATTTCCTTTTCTGAAATTAAAACCCATTCCTTTGCCTTTTACTTCTGCTACCTCTCTCGTCATCATCCACCGTAGAACTCCGTGATCACTTCCTGCTACTGGTTCCTCTACTGTCAGCCCTGTTATGTCATCTGATTCATGGGTGGTGATGATGAGGTCTAGGATATTCTTTTCTCTAGTACTTTCCCTGACATGTTGATACAAATAACAGTCATCTAGTTGATTTAAAAATTTTGTTCCCCATGTCGAGTTTCCTTCCCATTTACTCCAATCAATTAGAGGCAGATTGAAATCACCCATAATAAGGCATTGACGCTTACTTGCCCATTCCATTTGCATGTAGAGGCTTTTGTCATAGTCTTCACAATCACCTGGTCTGTAGATTACGCCTACTCGCATTGTACCTTTGTTTCCAACTATCTCACACCATACAGACTCTATACTAGCATGTGAAATGTCTGAATCCGGGAAAGCTATCGTCGCACTCAGGCTGCTTCTGATAAGAAGCATTACCCCACCACCCCTTCTATCTACCCTATCCTTCCTAAATACATTATACAAGCCGTAGTGGAACTCATCATCCCCAATTTCCGGGTGGCACCACGTCTCTGTAAGCCCTATTATGTCCGCGTTACTTGTTTTAACCAGCAGTTCGAATTCGCTCATTTTATTGACAACACTTCTAACGTTACTGTATAAACAATTAAGATTTACTGTTCTTGTATATTTAACAACCCTAACACAACCCTTGAAGTTTTTTAGGCTCTCTTCCCTGATATTAGCTACCCGCTCAGGTGAAATGTTTCTGCCCCCAGAACATCTAGATAATACGTCCAGTTGGGGTAACAGATAAGAACTCTTAAGGTATGTTCAAGAGTTACTTTGACCAATATTATCAGATAAACGCGTAACCCCGCTCCCCAGTTTGCCGAGACGTGGGGGCCAGCAAAAGAAAAAAAAAACAAATAAAATAATGGCATAAAAATTACCCGCAGTTGTACATATTTTAGCAATTAAAGCAATTGAACATTTATCGCAACTTCATGAAGTTTAATGATGACAGTGCCGAGTGCAAACGAGCCCCGGAGTATCACCAAAACGAGTTTGGCTCTTCTAACGTTACATCATCTACACCATTTACAGCATAAACATTCAGTTGTCGCTGAACTCGGGCAAACACAACGGCAATCAACGCAGCATCTTACGTTTTAAGTCTTCTCCCAGACTAAAGGATCCTCTACAAGTCCTCACCTCAGAGCCAACACGAAATCGTAGGTGTAGTTTAATCGTAATTAGGACACGCTCGCTACAGTCTCCAAAGCGGATCACACGTGTCTAATATCCAACACAGAAAAAGCATAAAATTCTTTTGTCTCCAGTTTAGTCCTAAACAGCAATGTTGGTAGTGTACAGAGCCGTCGAACGCGTTTCGCTTGAAAAACCACGTCCAAGAAGTCACTGGGAATAGAGTCCTAGTCACACCAGATCTAGAAATCGAACCCGTTGTTTAATACTGTGCCCCAAAGCAACTATGCCTCAAAGCCGATTTCCATCTATTACTTTAGATTTTCAAGATCTATTAAGTGAATTGTCTAGCAGTTTGGTCTCTCAGCTCAATTCTCTTCTTGAAAACCAAGGTGGAGAAAATATGTATGCCTCGAAATTAATTTTATTTTCCACAAGTTTGTTTACATTAGCCTCCGTGAGATGTGCAATTGCGGTTTGTGGGTCCAATCTGACCTGCGAGAAGTAGATGGTCCCCGTCTCCAAGCCTCCTCAGGTGCAATGACGATCAGGTTCTAGTCCTATTTCGAAGATCATAGAAGGGAGGGAACCGTGACCTGTAAGTAAATAAGATGTGGTCGTAGAGGGTGTAAACCACGGGGAAACTTGAATCTTTGAAACAAAATCAGCTTTAGGAACAAATTTCCTAGTAACCAATCCGTGCTCATCCCAACGGATTTGCCACACCTTTACAAGTTCCTCCCAAATTCTGGTCTTTTCTATCTTTAAGTTGTTTGTTGGATCTGAGGAATTGCCAATATTTCCGTAGCAAGGCCTTCCTCAAATGGTGAGTCATTGCTCTTTATATAATAAACAGGTCGAGGGGCATCATTCCACCTGTAAAGCATCATTAGGAGCTTCATTACTGTTGTAGGCGCACAGTTCATGGCTAAAAGAGGAGAGCATTGTAAGGATATCAGCCTGGTATCTTCACTTTTCACTTTGGTAACATTCTCAACCCCCATTCTGTTTCACAGATTTCAACCACGGAGTAAGTGAAGTTCCTCATTTTTTCCGACAGTTTCGATGCACGCAGCAAGATTGATGATAATCTCTCATCCTAAAATATTTGTTGCTTTTTGACACACGCGGAGTTTGAGAGTCGTTCATTTGAACCTTCGGAGGTGCTTGCGGGCCAAATGAGTCCGCGTAATCACGAAATTTGTCTCGCTGGTAACACATACACACAAACAAATGCGATGTACACGCAGCACTAAATACAAAGGGTACTAGGAAAGTTTTGCAATATGACGCAACAATGAATCACAGGAAGCTGCTTGTTGTTGTATGTTGAGACATGTTCATACGTGTATAGTCGATGGGCTCAGTTATTCATTAGTAGTGAGAGTGTAAAGTGCTTGCGATGGCATCGTGGTCACGAAATGAGATAAGGACAGTCTTGCGGTATAATTTCGTGCGTGGTTTAACCATAGACCAGTGCTTAGAAGAAATGACTCTTTCACTAGATGATGATTGTCCACATCGTACAACGATATTCAGGTGGTATAGAGAATTCCAAAGGGGAAATTTCACTCTGGAGGATTCTGAGAGGCCGGGAAGGCCACGAACGTCAGTTACGGAGGAAAACGTTACTGCTGTGAGGAAAATGCTTGACGAAAACAGGCGAGTGACCTACCAACAGATAGAGGATACTTTGGGCCTAAATGCACCAGCAATTCGTTCGATTCTGCAAGATCATTTGCACGTGAAGAAACTTTCTCTCTGGGTGCCGCATCGACTGACTGAAGAGCAGATGACACGACATGTGACTTGGTGCCGGGAGATGTTAAAAAGTTTGATAAGGGACAATCTCGGTATGTGAACAACATCGTGACAGGTGACGAGACTTGGCTGTACTATTACGATCTGCCGACCAAGGCTCAAAACAAAGTTTGGGTCTTTGATGATGACGACACACCCGTAATTGTCAGAAAATCCCGATCTGTAAAGAAGAAAATGATAGCTGTATTTTTCAAATCGAGTGGAATTGTGGAACGTGTCGTTTTGGACACGCAGAAGACAGTCACAGCTAAGTGGTATACTGAACAATGCCTGCCTAAAGTCATTGGATCTATGAAGAACCTGCGGCCAAAGTCAAGAATGGACACCTGGTACCTCCATCACGAAAATGCTCCAGCTCACCGCGCCAAAGCCTGCACCGAATATTTGACCACGACAGGACTGAAACTTCTCGAGCACCCTCCCTACAGTCCAGACCTTGCTCCCTGCGACTTTGCACTGTTCCCGCATGTGAAAATGAAGCTAAAAGGGAGGCGGTTTTCCAGTGATGAGGACCTTCTACGGGCTTGGGACAACGAGTGTGCTTTACTCCCTAGTGAAACTTGGCAGAACTGGTTTAAAGATTGGTTTCGGAGGATGGAGAGGTGTATTGAATGTAGAGGAAATTACTTTGAAAAAATTAAATAAACAAAGCTGTATTGCAAAACTTTCCTAGTACCCTTTGTATATCTTCTTTTTTTTATACTAACCGTGTAGAGCGTATACTTTGATGTACATAATGTGTACATTGCGCGTAATTAATACGTGAAAAGTGATTGTGAAGGGGAGGGGGGCAGTGTTGCCCACTCCTTTGCTGCACGCGCACAAAGTGATCTTCACTAACTAAATTCCTAAAACAAGTTAAATACGCCGCTTAACTTCTCTCTCTCTCTCTCTCTCTTTACTCATCGATTTACAGGTGTGCACTAAATAAAATAAAATAAGATAAAGAAATGCATTCGCTGCGGGGTTAAAGGATTTCCATGACGACACAGCATTTCGTTCGCTGCCCCAAACATTCTTCGCTTTTATTGGTGGCCGCTACCAACACTAATGATGGAGAGAGAGAGAGAGAGACTTTTATTCTTCAAGTTGTAATTAGAATGCAAAGAAACGAAGCCATTTTGTGGGGAATCTTCTTGTGCACGGTCTCGTGCTACAAGAGTGCTCTTCTGCCTTCCAACGAACTCCTCGTCCTCCTTTCGAGGCAGCATTCATTCCGAGATGGGGGGGGGGGGAATTAGGGGTTCCTTCCCTGTCAATTCATCGTTCGAATGTAAAGCGGCTCAAGAGGTCGAATTTCAACTTAATCGACGGCGGCCGGCATTTCCGTAATTACGAGCTCACCCATGGGTTCCCCCAACGCCGCTTTCACATTGTTTGGTTCAAGTTCCTCGCCCCCACTCGATTCCATAGCCACCCGTGTTCACGGCTTCTTGAAAAGTCTGCTCCCCCCCAAAGCCTTTTAATTGGGAAACATGCGCGCCTTCCCCCCACATCTGCACCCCCTAGCGATGTCTGTAAGCAGAGCGGGAACCTTGCTGCGCCCACCCCCTCTCCCCTATTGAAACTACGGGTGGCCAGATGTGGGATTTAAAGCGAGTAAAACTCATTCGCAGTATTTAAAACATTTATTCGTGGCGGGGTGAGAAGGGAAGGGGGATATTGCTAATTTTTCCATAATTAGAACACATGTTCGATGGGGGTCGTGCTTGCACCCACCATTTCTTCATTTATTTATTTTATTTTTATATATATTTTTTTATTTTTTAATTATTATTTTTATTTTTATTATATTTTATTTATTTATTTATTTTATTTTATTATTTTTATTATTATTATTTTTTTTATTTTATTTATTATTATTTTTTATATATATATATATATATTTTTTTTTTTTTAAGGTCCTAGCCGCCGGAATCCCAGGAAATTAAGCGGCAGGACCTGCCAGAGTGAATTTACAGCTACTGTGTTCCTGGTCTGCCTCCACGGAGCGTAAGTGGGACAACGTTGGGCCTCAATAGGGGTCCAATGGCTAAATGACCAGATGAACAACGGTACAGAACACAACACATGAACAATTCCCACACACTTTTAAATCTCTGGCATTTCCCAGTGAACTGGTTCACCCCAATGAAAGCAACGCGGAGATGGGGGAAACCCCTGGTGCCGTAAGACAACAACACACACTTACACACTTACACTTAGACCCACCAACCATACCTCTGCTTAGGATATGGGCATACTACACAGTTTTGTTCCCACGAATCCCCTTCGTGCGGTCACTGTGCCCGCAGTGGTCACGTTTTCTCTGAGTGCCCTCATGAGGAAGAGGCGGCTTGCTGCGCAAACTGCAAGCGACGTAAACGGGAGTACAGCCATTCTGTAAAGGACAGTGAATGTCCTGAATATAAAAGAGCATTAGAAACCGCAAGAATAAGGACCGCTTATGAGTAATTTGACTCATTACTCTGTACATAATGTTAACAACACCACCTCTCTAAACGGTTCTACGCCAGTTTCGTCTGTGAGGGAGAAAGACCGTCTGAGGATTATGCAGATAAATGGGCAGCGATCTCGGGCAGTAGCTGACGAGATTAGGCTTTCTGCCGAGACAAACTGTATTGACATTGTCGCTATACAAGAGCCTTATTTTGCACGAGTCCAGTCTGGACCACAGTCTAAAATCCTGGGTTACTCGTTAAAAATGAGAATAATACAACCCGTTGACCAGAATCCCAAATCTTGTACATTAATTCTTAATGACTCTTTAGACATCACGGTTCTTCATGGTTTTTGCACTCAGTTCTCTACCTGCGTTCTTGTCACACACTCCGTAATGAATTTTTACTTAATTTCTCTCTACTGCCCTCCATCGGAGGACTTTAATCACTCTCTTGCTTACCTAGAGACTGTCATAAATACTTTGGGACCGAACAGCAATATATTGATCTCATCGGACGTCAACGCAAAATCAAACTTTTGGCGCAGCTCTTCTACAGATGCACGTGGCCTTCTCTTGGAGGAGTTCATAATTAATCATTGTGTTTCAATTCACAACAAGCCTAATCACCCTCATACTTTCTCAAGTTATGCAGGAGAATCTAATATAGATATAACGATGACAAACTCTCACTTCGATTTGCGGCTTACTGACTGGACCGTGTATACGGACTGGTGCACCAGTGACCATAGAGTCATCTATTATATGCTTTCCCCTGATTCTACCGTTCCATCTTCACACACTTTCTCACAGCCAGAATTAATAAGATTTTCCATCAGAAACATTGACTGGAATGCTTTTGACTCTTCCATTCTTCTGGACCTTGACGAACAGAAACTTGCTTCTTTTGAAACCTCACCTATTTCTCATCAAGTGAACTATATTCAAAATGGTGGACGCAGGAGTTATCGCAGTTAAGAAGGGAAGTTCATCGAGCCCGTAGGTACTACCAAAGGCATAGAGACTGGCCCCAAGCCGACGTTAATCGTTTTTACCAGCAGTATTCTTCTTTGAGGAAAAGCTACGTGAAGGCAATTGCCTCTCGAAAGCGTGAAACGTGGATGAATTTCGTTCACACCTCTGGAAATGCTAATCCTTGGGGTCTTCTTTACAAGATTATAAGAGGAAAAACCTCTAGTTCTAACATATTTGGCTCAATTGTGGCAGACTCCGTGGAAACACTGAACTCGCATGATTCTACAAAACTCGCCTCATTGCAGAGAACCATCTTGCGGTGTTTAGTTAAGGTATGCAGGACAGTCTCGACGCAAGCTCTGCAAGTACTAGCCGGGACATTACCTTTAGACTTGCAAGTTACTTATAGAGGCTTTTTATACAGACTGAAAAGGCAGATTGAGACCGAATTTCTTGGAATAACCATCAACCTTCGAGAAGATGCTAAAAGAGAAAGAAGGAGACTGTGGAACGAGTTAGTAAACATTTGGCAGTCTCGATGGGACACAGCTCCCGTTGGTGCAACAACGAGAAAATTTATACCACAAGTTTCATTTCTCCTTGATAAACGTGTTCGATTGTGGTTCTGTATGGACATATTCACGTCGTACCTGTTGACAGGACATGGATCGATGAACCAGAGTCTTCTTAGGTTCAATTTATCACAAACAGACCTCTGTTCGTGTGGATCACCAGAGAGTTGGGATCACATCTTGTTTCATTGCTCCCTGTATGACGATCTCAGACTTCCTCTTCAAGCACTTACTAATTTTCAATCGGGACAGGAGTCGTCTGTGCTTCAAAGCTCGGAGTCATTTCAGATTCTTCAGGCTTTCGCTCAAGGCGTATTTCTTCGAAGGCGTTCAGTGTCGACAGATCTCAACAGGATGCAGCACAACGGTCCTGCTGATGCATAGCTGGTTAGATCTCCTTTAATAATACATAAACTCAAATCCTCAAGAAATGAAATTTTCCTCGGCCTGCAGACAAAATTAAGTACTTTCTTCCTTTTTTTTTTTTAATTTTATTTATTTATTTATTTATTTATTTTTATTTGTTATTTATTTTTTAATTTTATTTATTTATTTTTTAATTTTATTTTATTTATATAAATGTTTTATTTTAATAATTTTGGTTCCAAATCCAGCACCACGGGTGATCATTTTTTTCCCCTCTGGAATGGGCCCCCAGAGGATCCTGGCCTACCTACTGACAACATTAGGTGGGTCAGAGTCTCTTTAGAGACGGTACGTGCTCCATTGGGACTGGCCCACCTTCCCGTGGTGTGGACGAGTACCCAGAATCATCTGTCCAGGTGACTGATGCTTCTGGGTAGCCAAGCGGTCAGAACATAACAACAGAACACACACATAATACACACAAACCGATGTCACACACATATCTGGCACATTTATAGAGATACTGATCTTCACAGAGACACGAGGCGGAGTTGAACTAACGTTCTAGGAGCCGCCCTTTACAAAAACACATGTCCACACACACATGTCCTACCAACCCAACTTTCACCTTTCAATGTCGCTTCTCCACAATCGACATCAGTTTCTATTCCAGAAGAATGAGCACCCCTTTCATTTGCGGGTGGGGAGGGGGAGAGGAAGGGTCTCCCTACATTGTACGGTACAACAAGAAATGACATTCGCACGTTGTTCACGAGAATGCAGAATTCCAACATCACTTCCGGGGTGGTCCCACGGCCCGTTTTAAGCGCAGTTTCACTCGACGTTACGTAACCGACATTGACGAGCGCTTCCGTGCGGAGGGGACGACATTCAGCAGCCGAGCTCCCCGTACGCTTCTAAATCTGTTCCGGCTACACAGGAACGCGCGAGTGACACCAGCCCAGACACGCGCTCACCGATCTTAAAGCGTCACGAGGATATCTATTTCCCATCAAACACTTACATCGGTCGGCCTGACCCCCCCCCCCCCAACACCCCTCAGGGTGTCTCGAGCAACTTAGTGGGTTGCGATTGTTTTTTAAAGTTTGCCTCGGGTTCGGACTCGGTTTCTAATCCGCTTACCCTTCTTGGCAGCCGCGAAACAAAATATGAGCCAAACGACGTTTCCTTCTCCATTCTTTCATTCTCACTTCAAAAGAAAAGTAATTTTTTTTTTTTTAAATGTATTTCGGATGAAAAGGACAAAACTCCTTTCTGCGGACACAAATCATGTGATAAGCCGTAACCGGATACGATCGACCTACTCACACCGAGACAGTCGGGTTGAAATCATTACTTTCATTCGTGGGGGGGGGGGGAAGGTCGCTCGAATGATTCTTCCTTTTGGGAGCATCGCGAGGCTTAAGTGAACTCTCGCTCGAGGAAGCCGAATTTGCATTCCGTTTATTCTTCTTCGCGCGAAACCTGACCCCACTGCATCGGTATTTCCGTACACACGCAGAGCGGCCTTATACGAAGGAGGGCTTTCGCATTCTGTACTCCGAGGGAGGGAAAGTGGGGCGGCGTGTCCAATCAGATCGACCTCGTTTCGACGCTCCTGAAGGAACCAGTTTCGATGTTTTACACGCTTCCGCATCCTTCACCCCGACGTCGACTATGTCTCGAGAAAGTGCAGCCTGGAAACCCTTGGAATTTGAAACCTTTTAATATTTTATTTATTTTTTTTTTTGTAGTGGATTTAGATTTACTTCACGTACAAGCGAATTTAGCTCAAATGTACCGCCCCATTCCTCTCCTAGATGGCGCCACAATACGGTCCTATCTAATTTTCGCCGTTAGCGCGACGTTCCTGTAAGTGGAGTGTGACGAAGAGATCCCGGGCGCCAAGTGAGGTTAAGAAAAGCCTCAAAATAACGGAACTTACAATTACTTTAAAGATGTCACCAAATTTCTATTCTTCGCTTCAATTACTCTAAAAAAAGTCACGCGTTGGTCCCGCAGTAAAAACAGAAAATTCATTCATTTCACGCTTTTTCTGCGATAGCCCCCTTTTAATAAATATTTCATTTTTGCAAATGATCGCCAGAAATAGCGAAAACAATTACACTCCTAAGAGGACGAACTCACCACGTGGGGAACACATTTTGAAATGAAGTAGATGATGATAAATGTGTCAACCTCTCTTGTATCTTTGCTGTAACTGCAACGAGTGCAAATACTTGAGGAGCTATCGAGAGCGATTAGAAAAACGAACGGAGAGTAGGGGAGGGGGGTCTGCTCATTACTCACAACATGAGAAAGAATCGACACGAAAACATCGCGTGATGGATTAAGATAGTATTATTGAAATGTTGCGATTAAAGTGAAACCGCCCGTCGGCAGCACCGCTTAAGAAAATCACATACAGAAGCAGATCCACAGTAATCCCCGAGGGACCCCGTCCTATTCTGGCAAAAAAAAAAAAAAAAAAAAAAAATTGTAAAAAGGTAAAACTGCAGCCATTATAAACCCACTGCACGATGGAAGCCTCCTCAACAATTCACGCTGAGGGAAATGGACACAATCTACCACGCTTGCCAGATTAGGTCCATATCTAGCAGTCAGGGGCTTGAATTCCGGTCTACTCAAAGAGCATAAGCTACGAAGCTCCCGCTCTTAAGCACTCCTCTACGGAGGGCCCATTCCGAAGAGGTTCAGATTAGAACCATTTGCCCCGTGTGGCAGTTGCGTAACGCACCAGAGGAGCTTTCTGGTTATCGTGATTGGTTCGACCAATTCCTCGTGCGAATTCCTTGACCAATTTACAGCGAATAAACAGCGTCATTTCCTGGATTCAACTCATGAGTGGTACTTTCTTTAATGTTCTATTCCAGGAAAATTAATGGAGGCCCTGGTTAAAGAAGCACTGCAGGATCATCTAGACAAGACTTCAGTTATAGCTCAGACACAGCATGATTTGTTAAGGGGAAGTCTTGCCTGACCAATTTGATTGGATACTATGATGTAGTCACAAAAGAACTGGATGCAGGGAATAACTTTGATATTATATACTTGGATCTTAGAAAGGCTTTTGATACTGTTGCACATGGAAGACTGCTGCACAAATTGGAGCAGTGTGGCATTGGAGGCAAATTGCTGCTATGGATAAAGCTGTGGTTGAGGGGGAAAAGACAGAGAGTGGTAATCAATGGACACTGCTCATCGTGGACGAATGTTATTAGTGGAGTCCCTCAGGGCTCAGTATTGGGGCCTTTATTGTTTTCTGTATTCATAAATGATATTGATGATGGTATATCAAGCTTAATGTCCAAGTTTGCAGACGATACGAAGGTTGGCAGGGTTGTCAAGGACTACTGACACTATGCTACTGCAACAGGATCTGGAAAGTTTGAGCAGATGGGCTGAGAGGTGGCAAATGAAGTTTAACATCGACAAATGTAAAGTATTACACATGGGGAACAGCAACCCCAGAGCAACGTATCAACTCTGTGGTACTACACTGACAGTGGTAGAGAATGAAAGGGACCTGGGGGTGGTTGTGCAGGCAGATATGAAGTTCTCTGAGCAGTGCAGACGGGCTGCAAGAGTAGCTCATGGAGTATTGTCAATGATATACAGGAATTTTTCCAGCAGGGATAAGGAGGTGATTATTCCCTTGTATAAGGCAATGGTCAGGCCACACCTAGAGTACTATATACAAGTCTGGGGCCTCATTTCAAGAAGGATGTAGAGCTGCTGGAACGAGTACAGAGAAGGGCAACAAGATTAGTGAATGGAACAAAGGGGTGCTCTTACGAAGAAAGGCTTAAGTTTTGCAAATTAGAGTGTCTGGAGACTAGGCACCAGCGAGGTGATCTGATAGAGGTGTATAAAGCCTTGAATGGTTTGAGCATGCTCAATGCTGATGGGATTCTTCCTCTTGCTCAGAATAATCACCTGAGAGGGCATAAATTCAAATTGAGGAAGGACAGATGTAGGATAGACGTGAGGAAATTTGCCTTTAGTCAGCGGGTGGTTGGTTGGTGGAACAGACTTCCATCCCTTGTGGTGGAGGTTGATAGCCTAAATAAGTTTAAGGCTCAGTTCGACAGGTATTTTGAACGAATAGAGGGGTGAAGTGGAAGTGGTTTTTTTATTTATTTATTTATTTATTATTTATTTATTATTTTTTTTTAAATTCATTTTTTTTTTTTTTTTTTTTTTTGGCTGATGCTGCATAAGCTTGCTTTCTTGCATCAAATGCGTCTACTAATGCTAATGCTAATGGTTATCCGATTTACTAAAGTACCATTTTCCTCTTGCAAAAGCACGTTGTGTTCTCTGAGATGCACTTTTTGTCAGGGATCCTGCATTCTTAATCGCCGTTCCCCTGTTTTCCTCCCTCCATCCGCATCGTGTCCAAATATGGACAAATTACTTTCCACTTATTGTCTTTTCATGTTTTTCCTTTCTGATTGCGCTCCCTCAAAGCGAGGTTTTTGAGACAATCTCTTGCAGGGTTGAAGTGGTCGCTGATTAGCCGCACGTGACGACGGATTCTGTTGCGAAACAGTGCGAAGCATTCATTGTGTAATGGTCCCAAAGGTCAACCCCCCCATCTAGTGTGAAGTGCAAGAGCTTTTATCGGTTCGGCGCGTGTACTCAACGCGATATAGAAACGGAAAAAGACCTCCCGGAAGTGTTCGTTAATTCGTCGCGACCTGAGTGCCACGGTCCGTGATGTCAGGTCACATTGCCGCCGTTAAATCAGTTTCCCAAATTACAGATTTACCGAGAATTTCTCACTGATTTCAGCGCCACCTTCATTATTTAAATCTTTTCGAGAATAATTTTAAAAAGATCATTTAAAACCCTTTATTAATTAATGGAATCAATACGAATGCTGACAAAGCGCTCATTCAGCGTGACAAACGTGAGCACTGCTGGTCGCCGATTGACCTTTTCAATTAAACGCAATATTCTGTCGAAGGTTTCTTCTTCGAAGAGAATTTGACGAGGGAAAATCGAGGAAAATAAAACACCCGAAATACACGTAATCTGCTCCCTTAACCGGAGTCAATTTTAATCTCATTCACCGCATTTTTTAAATATTTGATAAAAATTCGGTTTAATTTTGAAACTGTACCTTTTATCGATGCTCTAATTTCGTGTACTTAAATATTTATTTTAACGTAATTACGTTAAAAATTAAAATAAAACAATTTGTCTCGCGTTCCGTCGAGCGATAGCTCCGAGACGTTTAAACTGCGCGCGTCTTCTCTGTTCAGCTTGTCCGTTTTGCTACGCGAAAATATCCCCGTTTACGAGAGGAAACAAAATTGCCACTCACTCATCCAATTTTGGCCTTAAACTACTTCTGCCCTCCTTCCTCGTTCATTTTAACGATTCCCTTCAGGACCTCGTATACCTCACTCACGTCCACCCTAAGATTACTTGGGTATCTTCGTAGTGTACACGTTTTAAGTCGTTCTTCAGACGTGCATCGCTTTGTGTCGCACCTGATCGTGTACGAGCACCATCCAGAAGTTGATGGTCTTTTTCAGTCGTGTTCGGACCCAAATGCCATCTGAATAAAGAGAAATACTCCTTCAGTCCAAGGGACCTTCCCAGAGTCTAAAGACGCTTTCTCACTACCCTCAGTACTCGGAGCGTCTTTACACACTCTCGGTCTCTTCCGCTTGACCTCATATTTTGTGCCGAAGTTGTTAGTTCTCCTCTTTATGCCAATCGTCTCCATTAGCCATCCTTGAGCTTCTTACGTTTTAAGTATTTTTGTATGATTTCTCAGAAATCTGCCCAAAAAGAATGAGATCATAACGCGAGGGTCTTTTCACGGCCGAGTTTTTCCTT
The DNA here is from genome assembly GCF_048544385.1 of Mastigoproctus giganteus. Taxonomy (NCBI): domain Eukaryota; kingdom Metazoa; phylum Arthropoda; class Arachnida; order Uropygi; family Thelyphonidae; genus Mastigoproctus; species Mastigoproctus giganteus. The sequence continues at coordinate 1,109,068 of NC_143588.1, forward strand.
TTCGAAACATTAAAATCAAAAATTTGCAAAAAATAAAGAATTTTGGAGAAATAAATTAATTGCGATTAACTTCGTGCGCTCGATTTTATTTAGCCAGCTTCATTAACTTCCCGATCCGAATTATAGAGAATTTCTTCAATTTCATAAGTCCAAATTGATCGACTTTAACTAATCAATGGGATCGCCACCTTCCCCTACGTCTACCCGCATCTACAAAGCAATTTTCGTGTCTTTTTGTAACTTTCTCTTTTAATTTATCCGAGTATTCTTCCTGGCGCTTATTATTAGTTGAAAACGTTGAATACAGATGGCAGCACGTACTGGAAGGATTCTGGATAATCCTAGCATTCGGTGATACGTAGAGAGATATGAAACGTGTGCGCCGTCCACTGGCGCCATCTTCTGGAAATATCGCGAGTCACGATTCGGATAATTGCGTTTTGTTTTATTATTATTAAAAATTCCGTAATGAACTGATTGGAGATTGACAGGAGGACCAAAGTGGACCCCCGATAATCGGCTGCAGACAAAGAGACTTTTAGGACCAAACTGACGTTGATTTAAGTTTACATTTTAGGGACACGCCGTGCATCCAATTTTATATTTAAATTATCGTCACTGTTCATGTCCACTGAGAAGATATAACTATTTTATTTATAACTTTTTCTCTCTACCTGCCTGGAATGCTTAAATACATTTTATTTTTCGTTACCCTCCCTCCCTCCCTTTTTTTTTTGTATAGAAGGGCTGGGTTCGTATCTCCCGTCGTTACGTGTTATGTTTTATTTTTTTCCCTGCAGGAAGCTCGTGTTTTCGTCGCAACCTGACTGAAGCTCACGCAGTCACACAAACGATATTTTGACGCCTCATAGCCTTAGTTGCTTTGGATCTTAACACACGCGCTTAACGGTGCGGAAGATGAAAAAACGCATTTTTTTATAAATTTAAAAATAAGTGAAAGTTTTAGACGTGAGTACAGAGAGAGCGAGAGAGTAACTGCTGTTGTTGTCTTCTCATTTTCGTGTCAAAATAAATCTTTCTTATTATGTATAGTAAGTGTTCATAATATTGGAGGTGCTCGATGAGGGTGGCGAATCTGAACTTCGAATTAAAAGACACCCCCGAGGGCTCGGGTATTGGCGACACTCCAGTAGCAGGTTGAATGTCAGTGGGTTCTCAGAGAGAGAGAATATCACAAACGTTCATTTGTCTGAAGTTGCGCAGAAAATTAGCAGGGCCAGAAGGTTCTCTCATTAATGCAGCAGTTGAGGTTTTTAGGAGCAATGGCGACAAACGCCATACTGTCCGTATACATACTGTCTGTAAGTTACGTGTATTTTATGTTCAATTTTATTATTATTATTATTATTATTATTATTATTATCTGTTTATTTCTCTTTCGAGACACCCACAAAGAGCACGTGGCCAGAGAGTGTGGTTACGTTATTTCAGTATTTAGAAGCGTATTTACAAAATTTGAGAATCAAAAAACGCAGAGCGTGCGATTATTAAATTAATTATTATTTTGTATTTTTAATTAATAAAAAGTAAATATTATTATATAAATTATTAAATTAGTGTTGTTATCATATTTGTACAACATTATCAAAGATTTCTTTTCTGTACGTCCTTTGTCTCGATCTATGTTTAAATTATTAAAGAAGTTATTATAACGGTATTTGCTGGGAAGAATCTCCCCAGAGAGTCCCACTAAGCCATGTCGCCTTGACTCTTGGTTTCTCCTCATTTATTCTCCGTCGTATCATCCGAGAGCGAGTGGGTGGTCACATTACCCACTTTAGGCGCATCTACTTTCGCTGTTTATAACGTTGCAAGAGTAAAGATGTTTCTAGTTAAGATGATATACTTGCAGGGTGTGATGGCTAATCTAGACACCACACTCTGGATTAGCATATAAGAACGCTCTTGAAATGGTAAGCGGTTTCCCGGCGATCTAGCCATCTTATTTAGCCATCTCAGGAGCCAGTATTCCACCCGTAAGAAGGCCTTGATGTTGATCTGAGGGGCCAATGACCACATAGTTGATGCGTGCAACGGAATTGGTGTAACACATTTCAGAATTTTGCGGATCATAAGATGAGGGCTTCGGAGACCGATGAGTTCTTGCGCAATGCTCCAGAGTGCTTCTCATTTCTTTTTTCTAATGTGTTCGAAGCGAGGTATGAAGGTTACTCCTTCATCCCACCTAAGGCCAAGGTCCACATGTGCGAAGGCTTTATGAACTCTGGTATTGTTCACCAGAGCAGCAAAGCAAAAGGCTCAAGCTAATGGGAGTGCTGTGGTTCAGGGGAGAACTGAGGGGGGCAGTTGCCCTCTGAATCACAGTCTATTAAAATGCACTGTTTGCTTGATGTTTGCGGAGCAGTCGGGTACGGGACATGATACTGCCAAGGGGGATGTCTTTGTGTGTGCACGATGTAAGGAGTGCAAGGAAATCAGGCGACAACTCAGCGTTGTTATGGGCCTTTATGAGAGCTTGAAGGACAGGGTGGATGCCCTCGAAGGTAATAAATTGAGGGGCCCATCAAGCTCTCAGCTGCCCACATCAACGCCAGAGCTTGCACTTGGTCATCAGGCAACACAGAAGCAGCCCCCTAGGCAGAATGCGCTGGTCCCACAGGAACTAGTAGTTGTTGGTGACTCTATTGTCAGGGAAACGGGGAACATACTTTGTAAAAAGGATAGGTGGAACAGGACCAGGGTATGTCTGCCAGGGGCAAAGGTTGATGACGTTGTAGAGCGGATATCATCTTTTAAGGGCACAAAAGGTGATATAGTTGTACTAATGATACGTTGGCACTAATGATATTAAGAGTAGGAGACCAGCGGAATTACTTAACAAGTACAGGTCACTGTTGAAAAAAAGCCGTGAATTACGGTTGAATTTGAAAGTGTCTACAATTCTGCCCAGACACGATAGGAGGGAGTATATGATGAGAGCCTTGTCGATCAATTCGGCCCTGGAGGGATTGTGCAAGGCTCAAGGGGTAGAATTTTTTTCAGCCTGGACTGTACTTGTTAACAGGAGAGATTGCTTCTACAGGGATGGGATACACTTAAATAGAAAGGGTGCAAGAATTTTTGCTGATGCTGTCGAGGCAGTGTTAGGTGGGTCGGAAAACTGCTAGTTGGGGGGGATACAAGGACTAATAGATTAACAGTAGCCACTGGCAGAGGTGGAAGTAATTCTTGCACTGCTCCCATTGGAATGAGCACCAGCCTGGAAAACAAGATGCATGGTATTTCAGAGACTGCTGGTAGTCATTGCGTTACAAGTAAACACATGGGTTGTGTTAGGGTAGCTAAGAATAGAAACAGGTGCATGTATACTTGCGTGTACACCAATGCTAGGAGTTTGGTAAATAAATTTGATGAATTTGAGGTATTGCTCAAAACATCAAAGGCAGATATTGTTGGGATATCAGAGACGTGGTGTCACACAGATATAAGGGATGCAGAATTGCAATTTGGGGAGTACAACGTCTACAGAAAGGATAGACAGGATAGGAAGGGGGGAGGGGTTATGCTATTAGTTAAGAAACACATAAAATCCAAGGAAGTGAGGCCAGTTGACATCGATGGACAGTGCAGTGTCGAGTCAGTTTGGTGTGACATAAGCATTGGGAAATCAAAATTGAGAGTAGGAGTGTGCTATAGGCCTAATGACTCTGATGAGTATAATAAGATATTGTACAGGGAAATAGAGTGGGCCAGTAAATCAGAGAGTCTTATCATGGGGGACTTTAATTTCCCAGATATTGACTGGAATTTGTGGGTTGGTCACTCGCACACTAGCAAGGCTTTTGTGGATTTATTGGATGATTGTTTTCTACATCAGCATGTTCGGGAGGCAACTAGAGGGAGTAATACTCTTGATCTGATTATCAGTAGTGATTCTTCATGCATTAAGAATCGACAGATAAAGGAACCACTAGGTGGCAGTGATGACAGTGTACTGAAGTGGGATTTACTCAATGAGGTAACTACCATCAGGGGTAAAGGGAAGGGTTTTTGCTTTCGTAAAGGCGACTACGATGGTCTGAGACAGTATTTAAATTCTATACAGTGGGACCAACTGATGATGTTACCAACAGCAAACTCAAAATGGGAAGCATTCAAAGAACTTATCTTGGAAGCTACTAGGCTTTACATACCAACTAAGAAATATTGTTCAAGGTTTAGGCCTAAATGGATGTCAGATGAACTAATGAGGCATATGGCAGAGAAGAAAAATGCATGGGATACATATAAATTAATGGGTGACATGGAAGCCTATGATAGATATAAGTTGGTCTGTAACCAAGTCACAAAGGAGATTAGGCAGGCAAAGGCAGACTATGAAAAATCCTTGGCAAAGGATGCAAAGAAAAACAGAAAAGAGTTCTTTACATACTTGAACTCGAAAAGGAAAGGGATGAATCAGATTGGTCCACTGGATATTGATGGTTCAACAGTTGAGGATCCTGCTCAGGTGGCTAACAATCTAAACGAGTATTTTGCATCTACATTCACGCATGAGGAGTCATTCAGGAAGGAGAATAATGTAGGTAAAGTAAACATTGGCAGTGAGCTGGATGATTTTGTAATAACTGAGAGGAAAGTGGAGGAGAGATTGTTGAGGATAAACATAAAAAAGGCACCTGGGGTGGATGGGATCTATCCAGTTATATTAAAAGAGGCAGCAAAGGAAGTATGCAAACCCCTAGCCATAATTATGAGAGCTTCTTTGGACTCAGGGGAGGTACCCATAGACTGGAGATGTGCAAATGTAACCCCAATTCACAAAGGAGGATCAAAGGCTAACACAAGTAATTATAGACCTGTTAGTTTAACTTTTGTTCCAGGTAAATTAATGGAGGCACTGGTTAAAGAAGCACTGCAGGATCATCTAGACAAGAATTCAATTATAGCTCAGACGCAGCATGGTTTTGTTAAGGGCAGGTCTTGTCTGACCAATTTGATTGGATACTATGATGTAGTCACAAAAGAACTGGATGCAGGGAATAACTTTGATGTTATATACTTGGATCTTAGAAAGGCTTTTGATACTGTTGCACATGGAAGACTGCTGCACAAATTGGAGCAGTGTGGCATTGGAGGCAAAATGCTGCTGTGGATAAGGGGATGGTTGAGTGGCAGAAGACAGAGAGTGGTAATCAATGGACACTGCTCAACGTGGACTAATGTTATTAGTGGAGTTCCTCAAGGTTCAGTGTTGGGTCCGTTGTTGTTTTCGGTGTTTATGAATGATATTGATGATGGGATATCAAGTTTAATGTCCAAGTTTGCAGATGATACAAAGGTTGGCAGGGTTGTTAAGGACACCACTGACGCTATGCTGCTGCAACAGGATCTAGAAAGGTTGAACAGATGGGCTGAGAGGTGGCAAATGAGGTTTAACATCAACAAATGTAAAGTGCTGCATATGGGAAACAATAACCCCAGAGCAATGTATCAACTCTGCGGTACTACACTGACAGTGGTGGAGAATGAAAAGGACCTGGGGGTAATTGTGCAGGCAGATATGAAGTTCTCTGAGCAGTGCAGACGAGCTGCAAGAGTAGCTCATGGTGTCTTGTCAATGATATATAGGAATTTTTCTAGCAGGGATAAGGAGGTGATTATTCCCTTGTATAAGGCAATGGTTAGGCCACATCTTGAGTACGGCATACAGGTCTGAAGGCCTCATTTCAAGAAGGATGTAGAGCTGCTGGAACGGGTACAGAGAAGGGCAACAAGATTAGTAAATGGAACAAAGGGTTGCTCTTACGAAGAAAGGCTTAAGTTTTGCAAATTACAGAGTCTGGAGACTAGGCACCGGCGAGGTGATCTGATAGAGGTGTATAAGGCTTTGAATGGTTTGAGCATGCTCAATGCCAATGGGATTCTTCATCTTTCTCAGAATAATCACCTCAGAGGGCATAAATTCGAATTGAGGAAGGACGGATGTCGGATAGATGTGCGGAAATTTGCCTTTGGCCAGCGGGTGGTTGGTTGGTGGAACCTACTTCCATCACTTGTTGTTGAAGTAGTTGATAGCCTAAACAAATTTAAAGCTCAACTGGACAGGTATTTCGAACGAACGGAGGGGTGAAATGGGAGAGGGTTTTTTTTTTTTTTTTTTTTTGGCTGATGCTGAATAAGCTTGCTTTCTTGCATCATATGCCTCTGCTAATGCTAATGCTAAGATCGTAATTTCGTTTTTCTTCTTTTTGTTGGTGAAGGTCGTTTGGGCACTTTTCTTCACATTTAATTTTAGACCAATGAAGTTTAAGTATTCTTCTGGCTTCCTAAGTGTTCTTCTTTGCCTCCTCAGATAGATGAACTGCAGTTTCTTGCTCTTTACAGTTAACAAAAATTTCCAATCATCTCCATATGTAATGAATTGTTCGCCATTTTGAGCTAAAAATGGAGTTACTTTTCTGTTTGCTGGACGAAAGACCCGAGTTTCCGGGAGAAAAACGATGCTACCTCTCCTGAAACCGACTAACTCAGCCACATTGTGAAAAAGACATAAAAATACCTCACGTCATCGACGGGACTCGAACTCAGATCCTCTCCACTCAGTGTGCGGAGGATCGATTCTAGTAACCCACGAGAGTTCTCAATAATTCTTGAAATTATAAGCGATGAGTCCGCAGGCGATAAGATTTCAGTAATTAGGTCGATGGGAGGACTGAATTTTCTTTCTGGCTTCTTCGTTACACGCACAGAAGAAAGCGTCATTAAGCGACGAAGCTAATTCAGAAACTGTAAATTGATGGATGAAGTTTATAGTTTGAAATGGGAAGTCAGTGTTGATTGAGTCATCAAACTTGTTCCACATGATGCGTCGCAAAGAAACTCTTCTAAGGTCCTGTAATGGACGGTTTGTGCAGAGCGAGTCGCAGGAAAGGTAATCGCACCATGGTCACTTTGGAAAATGTTTGGGATTTACTGTCCACTCATTGATAGTGACTGTCCACTCTTTATTAAAAAATCATTTTCCTTTGCTGTCCATGTCTCTAACATTGTGAAGGCAGCTAGCAAAAAACTAGGTTTCCTGAAAAGAATTAACCGAGACTTCAATTAGTTGGCACTTTTTGTCTTTCTTTACAAAATCTATGTTAGGCCAGCCCTAGAATTTGCCTCACAGGTCTGTTCCCCACATGTTGCTTACCAAAAATTAGAAATTGAAAATATTCAAAAGAGAGCAATCCAGTACGTTTGCTTTAAACGTGGCCTTGAATACTATGAGAAATTCTACCAAGAGTGGTGTTTCGACTCTTTGGACTTGAAACGCTGGAAGAGATAAAGAAGAGATAAAGGCGACTTACTCCTTCTTAACCAACTGTTAAATGGTACCCTCTGAATTGCCCTCATCTCGTCTCACAAATAACCTTTAAGAAACCATCCACTGCTGAAACCATCCTATTGAAGAACAAATTATGGATACTACAACTTCTACAACAGGACTGCAAGATCAACGAACAAAACAAATATTGAGATATTTGACACCCCCGGACACTTCAATAGGCAACTGAAATTGCTAACCTCATCCGGTACGTGACTTAAAATGGACTCTTGTTGCAAGTGCTAAGACTCTGATTGCGTAATGTGTGTGAAGAAATAGCAGTGCTCTGCCTTACTCCTACCTGTTCACTTAAGTAGAGTCCTAATTTTATTTATTTAATCTGTACATTTCAATTGAGTAGTCTTCTTATGTGCATTTACTTTTCTCTTTACTTTGGGAAATGTGTACTCCAAGCTTCTGCTTTGAAGCTGTGTAATAACGCTTTGTAGCTGCACCCTCACGCACGTTTCATTGCTGTTTTGTAGCTGTTAACAATAATAATAATAACAATAGTTGAAGAAATTGGTGTCTGCAAGTGGAAGTGATGTCTATATTTAATTCGCCATTTAGTGAGCGAAAAGTATAAAGGTGACCCGGGTTTATTTATAGAACAGTCAACTTATGTGAGAGGAGAAAGTCTTCTATGAGTGAATCCTTCCGGTCAGTATGGTCGGAGTGCAATAGACTGGATTTGGCATTAACATCTGACAGTAAGTTTAGCAGCCTACCAGAAAAATAACTTGATCAAGAGAACCAAGAAGGAGTGTAATGTCGGAAATTGGTGGGCTGTACAGTGAAACTAAAAAAAAGAGCCCTTAGGAGTAGACACACTTTATGCAAACAGCACATTCATTAGTAAAACTACGTCCAATTTAAGATTCACTATGACGAAGGCCGAACATGATTCTGCATGTTCCGGCTGAATAGACAGAATAAAAGAGAGAGAGAGAGAGAGGATTTACCGCGGAAATTAAACGCAGTATCGCGATTAATTTTGTCGGTTACCTTTCGGCCTTCATCCTCCACCAATCGTGACCATTGAGCATTCGCTCGAAGCACGCTGAATTCAGAGATTTATTCATCTGCGGGTGAACAATTCGTAAAAGATAATCGATCCGTAGTTGGTCCGTTGTCTTACGAGTTCCACGGTGCGCAAGAAGCTTGTGCATTTGGAATCACCTGTTGCGTCACTCATCAGTACAATCTGTACAGCTCTTTTGTATTCATCTCGGATGGAATGTCGACAGTCTCGCTTACGCCTCTCGCAATTTACGCATCAGTCAAGCTCGTCCTTATGAGGGCATTCTGAATTATGAGTGACCACGACGGGCGCGATGTCCACAGGATGGGAGTTATGGGCACAGTATTGCGTTGTGTGCCCATATCCGAACCACAAAGAACACTCGGTAACTATTGCAAACGAGCTACAAGCAAGAAATAATGTTTCCCTTGAAGAGATACTCCCGTAAATTTGTGGGGGAAACCCGATTACCCAATGAACCTTTAAAGACAAAGGCCTCGACTTAGTCGTCAACCGGAACGAAGTTTCTTTCTTAATCTCCTCCATTGTAAAGCCGCATTCAACTAGATTTTTAATGTACAGTATATAATTCTTCCATCTACCGTGTCCTCCTTACTTAGATCCTTAGGCACGTCATAGATCAATATGGAACACCTTTTTTTTGGGAAGTCCCGCAGAGATTCCTACAGAGGACAAGGAATTAGATGGAGAGGTACTAATTAAATTCCACTTAGAGGCTGCTTCCAAAACTACGCCTTTGTTGCCTGCTAATCTGATTCATTTTAATTTCACTCTTTTAATTCTGTTTTCAAAGTTTTTACAACGGCGCTCGTTTTAAAGTTGCCTTTCTAACGCTCTAAGTATCGATACATTCTCACAGGATTTAGCTGTTTATTCCTTCATTGTGGTCCTTTATGGCATCTACGTCGTGCATCTGAGGAGGAACTCATTGACATTCTCATTCTTCAAGAACCATATCATAAAAAAGGACGAATTGTCGGATATCCTTGCTCTTCTCGGATTTTACAACCGACTCATACAGATCCTAAGGTAGCCATCGTAATATTTAATAAAAATGTTGACGTTTTACTCTTGTCCTGTTTAACATCACAGCATGCTATTTGCATTCAAGTCTTGAGTCCTAATCACTCGACTTATGTTATCTCAATGTATTGCCCCCCGTCATCTGACTTGACTCCTCACTTACACTATATTGATTCCGTATTCAGTTTATTAGGCCCTATTCCTCTGCTAATTTTACTCGACTCAAACTCCAAGTCTGCATTGTGGCATAGTTCTTTCACAGATGCGCGGGGATTACTGCTTGAGGATACCATCTTCTCCCATCAACTTACCGTCTTGAATCAACCAAACCAGCCATGTACCTTTTCCAATTCCCTGGGTGAATCAAACATAGACATCTCTCTGGCTACAGCCCGTATTGCTCCTTATATTATTGACTGGCACGTAGAAACTGACCTAACGACAAGTGACCATCGCTCCATCGTCTTCCTGCTGGAATCAACTCTTGCTCCTCAACAACCTCTTCGTAATCTCATACGTTACTCTCTTAGAAACATAAAATGGGAACGTTTTAATCGTTCCGTTCTCTCTCAATTGCCTGAAGACAACCTAGAAAATTTTAAATCTCTTACCACCGAACAACTAGCACTGCAGATTCAAAACATTATCATCACTGCAATTCAGAAATCTACGCATAAAAAGAAACTAAAAACTAACTGCACACCTTGGTGGAATAACGAACTATCCTCTACTCGGAAACTTGTACATAAAGCCAGAAGAAATTTTCAGCGTAAACGGCGTACTTGGCCTCAAGAAGAAGTCAACAGATTACATGAAGAATACAAAACTCTCAAAAGAAAATACGTAAAATTGATTTATGAAAGCAAATTGCAATCCTGGCACAATTTTGTCCGTACGTCTGGTAATAATAATCCTTGGGGCGTCATCTATAAAATTGCTAAAAATAAAATGATCTTGGGTGACATTTTTAACTCCGTTACCTCCAACAGTATGGAAACTATTACACTAACAGACTCCATAAATGCCATCTTGGACCAACTGCTGCCTAATGATGATCTCACTATTGAAACTTCACACCATCTATCTATTCGAGATTTAAACCAAAAATACCTTCCTTTAGAAGAAACAAGTCCATTCACTGCAGAAGAACTTACTTCAATCTTGAATAAAATTCAGTCAAACAAATGTCCTGGCGATGACCTGATTGACAATATATTTATCAAACATTTCTATGACCTAAGGCCCAAAGTTCTACTTAAATTATTCAACAACTGCTTAAATACTGGAACGTTTCCCAAACCGTGGAAACACGCCATTCTTAAGATTTTACATAAACCTGGTAAGCCACTAGATAATGCGAGATCCTACCGCCCCATAGCCTTGCTCTCTCACCTGGGAAAAGTGTTAGAGAGATTAATTGCCAATAAAATAACCACACTGCAGGGAGCCACAAGCTCCACATCCTCTCTTCAATACGGATTTAGGCAAGGGCTTGGATGCGAAGACGCCTTATTAGAACTCCACCACCTCATTGACTGCTCCACTTCCAAGTACGTTATGGCAATCTTTATCGATTTTGAGGGCGCTTTTGATAATTTATGGTGGGAAAGTGCCCTCAGCAGACTCCGTTCCAATCACTGCTCTCTTCAGCTTTATAAACTTGTTAGAAACTATTTTGCTGATCGCACCGTCACCGTCATCACTAAAAGCACGAAGATTAACAGATCTGTCTCCCGTGGTTGCCCCCAAGGATCTATTTTAGGTCCCTTGATTTGGAACCTAGTTCTCGATGATTGGCTGCTTAGGACTCCTGAATTTCAAAATGTGCGACAACTTGCGTATGCAGATGACATTATCATTTTAGTGAATGGAAACTCAAGATCTGAATTAGAACTCTATGCCAATAAAGTACTCTTTGAACTATCGTCCTGGTCCTCTAAGAACAAATTAAAATTATCCCCAACAAAATCGAAGATCATGATTTTTAAACACAAATTAGACTATCGCAGACCACCAGTTGTAAAACTTGACAAGAAATCACTTCCACTTGTCCGAAGCACCAAATTTTTAGGAGTCATCATCGACGACCGCTTTTCCTTTACTGAGCATATTCAACATCTGTCTGTCAAAGTTAAGAGTTTTACCGCGATGCTGCTCCAAATTACCAGACATGACTGGGGACTGAACACTAAAACCCTACATCTATTTTACAATGCTGCCATAATCCCAATTACAACCTACGCTGCCAGCCTTTGGTTTAGACGTACTGCACTCAAAACAGTACAAACCAAGTTATCCACTATTCAACGTTGCTTTCTCCTCAGCCTACTTCACGTTTGCCGAACAGTATCAACTCCAGCTTTACAGACTCTTGCAGGCACCATACCACTTGACTTGCATGTTGTGTTTAGAGGGCTTTGCTTTTACATCCGCAAAGGCATTTCCGTGGAATTTCAGGGAATCATTGTTAACCCTCAGACTGATCCCAAAACTGAGCGAACCAGATGCTGGAATTTGTTAGTGAATACCTGGCAGAATAGATGGAATTCTACCGAAAAAGGAGCTATCACCAAAAACTTCGTTCCCGACGTAACTGCACTACTTGCATCATCCACCAGAAAATGGTTTTCACCCTCACTGTTTACCTCCTACATACTAACTGGGCATGGTTCGCTTAACGCAAAACTCTACCAATTCAGACTTTCCAATACAGTCTCCTGTCGATGTGGGCTACCGGAAGACTCTCCTCACGTACTTTTTGAATGCTCCATTTACGATGATCTAAGATCGGCTCTTAAGGAAACAGTACCAAACTTGTGTCCCGGAGGTGAGAAGATACTCATTTCTGTCAACAATTTCCAAGCCCTTCAAACCTTCTGCAATGCTGCTTTAATCGCAGGAAGGCTCTCAACCTCAATGTTAATTCAAGAAATGAAACTGAAAATGCATCATAAATCATAATACAACTGTGCGCTGCCTCGTCGTCCTGATGACGTCATATACAAAATTGTTGTGGCTTTCAAGAACACACAAAGATTTTGACAGATGCTGCACTTCTCTGACTCATCCTTTATCAAGACTCTCTTCAACTAAACCTCTGCTCAGTGATACCGTCATCGACCAGAGACTTCTGACACCACTCCAGATTAACAGAATTCAGAATTATATCTAGAACTTGTTCCTGCCGATCATGATTGAATGACATTACAACTTCTGTTTGACAATACACCTTTTCTCTTTGTGGACCACTTTGGGCAGCACTGCATACAGATGTGGGCAAGAAATGGATAAAGATTTTATTTTATTTTTTTTTTTTTTTTTACTTTATGCTATTCTCATCCTTATTTCTTCGTCTTCTGCTGTCCTTTCTCCTGGGAGTGTGTGTGTGTGTGTGTGTGTGTGTGTGTGTGTGTGTGTGTGTGTGTGTGTGTGTGTGTGTGTGTGTGTGTGTGTGTGTGTGTGTGTGTGTGTGTGTGTGTGTGTGCGTGCGCGCGCTGTTGCCGGCTTGCTGGCGCGGGGTTCTTTTGAATGGCTCCAAATCCTCTTTGGACATTCAGTACGTGACTGTTGAGGTTGGCCATGGTTCTTGCGCAGTTGTGGCCTACCTCCCCGTGGTGTAGACGGACACTGGGCAGGCTTTCCAGGTGATCGCCTGCCTGGTGACAAAACGGCCAGAAACAACTAAACAACACAACAACACACACACTGCACGAACATAACGTTACACACATTTCTGGCCTGTTACAGTGCTTTCTGTAACCATCACAGTGTACAAAGACGGAGATGAACTTTCGTTCAGGTGCCGTCCTACATAAGATACTATACATGTCTACATGTCTACATGTCTTTATGGCAACATCAGCGTAACATCCAACAGAAGGGACACCCTGTAACAGAGGGACCGTTCGTGTTGGACAGCAGAGCCTGAATTTCTGCCTCTCGAACATGTACAGGTTTGTTAAAATTAAAGTGTCCTCGTTTGTAAAAATAAAGAGGTCTCTGGAACGAGTTCTAAGGCTCATACTGAAGAGAAATTTGGAAAACGGGTACAATAAAGAATGCGCTCAACATTTATTGAAAAAAAAAAATTTGTTTCAGCATTTGTCACTATATGACGCTGTGGCAATACAAACCACTTGAACAGCGCTACAATTGTTCAATGTGTTCTCAATTTTGGTCAACAACAGTTTCCATTCGAAGAACAGCATTTTCTACAGCAGAACGTAACATGTCAAGTGGAATAGCCAGCAGCACATGATGTCTAACTGCCAGCCCCCAAATTAGAAGCCAGAAGGACAACAACAAAGGTTGACATTACTAGCCCCAACTTACTTGACGTAGATAAGTGCATCAGAGCCGCCTCTCTCATTCCCTGGGTGGCCTTAGAGACTTGTGACCCAGAACTAGCTGTGAACATTCTCACAAACTGGATCAACACGGTTGCCAAATATGCTGCTTCTAAAAAGATCACAATCAGTCCATATACAAGACTTTGGTGGAATTCTGAACTCAAAATGAGTTTCCAGCTGAAGCAACAGCTCCATCGCACATGGAAACAGTCGCAAAATGTCAATGATCGCATCGTTTATTCAAGGGCACGGGCTCAATTCAATCGCCTGAAATCTGAGGCAATCAAATTATACGTTAACCGAGATCTGGCTAAAGGAAAAATTCCATACAAGAAAGTGAATCTTCATTTTCCTTTGCAACTTGATCCTGAATTGTGGCTCGATTTCGTCACAAGATTTAACCGTATTCCTATGCCAAACTCAGATCTGGCTCTACTAACAGAGCCCATCCAGCAACAAGTGTTGAACAACATTCAGATTACAAAACAACAGCTGATCGTAGCCATCAATTCTCTACCTGCCTCGTCTACCACCGGTGATGATGGAGTTCCCCAATTCATGCTCAAATGCCTAAGTCCGTACATTATTCAGCCACTTTTAATTATCTTCAACCAGTTACTCTCGAACAAAATTTTCCCACAGCAGTGGAAAAACTATCTCATCAAACCTTTAGCCAAAGTTCAGTCGCCATCGAAACCTAAACACTTCCGACCCATCTCCAACTCCTCCAGCCTGCTGAAGCTCCTGGAGAAGGCCTTACTCCCCATCCTCACTAAGCAGATCTTGCCCAGTAATCCAGTCCAAATTCACTACTCCCTTCCAAACAGATCAACGATCACCAATCTGCTAGCCACCACGAATACTATCTTGTCAGCATTGGAGAATAGGCAGGAACTAGCTGTGACTTACTTAGACATTGAGGCTGCATTTGATGCCGTCCAAGTAAACCAACTTCTCACTCTCCTGGAATGCCACTTCCAGATCACAGGGAACATATTATGCTTTCTCTCCTCTCTTCTGAATAACAGAGTTATAAAGCTTCATACAGGAGATCGCACCCTTACTAGATCCGTCACCGCAGGAGTCCCACAAGGAGGGGTCCTTTCGGGCCTTCTGTTTTCATCCATTATCTTCCCACTGGTTGCACATTCTCGATGTCTACTGAGCTATGCGGACGATATCAAGATACTCACTCCCATCATTCCCGGTCAAGGCCTAGATCTGGTAAAAGTGGAAATTAACAACACTCTCACCACAGTCACATCTTACCTCTGCCAGTTTGGGCTCAAGATCAATCCTGCTAAGTCAGAATTCATGGTGTATTCATTGAAGCAAACTCCTTCTTCTCTCCAGCCTTCGGTCGGCAACACCCTCATCCCAATTGTGTCCAGCCATCGTGATCTGGGCGTTGTATTCGACCCAAAACTTCGATTCAACGCCCACATGGATATGCTCCTCACACGTGCTTCAAGACTCCGGTGGATAGCAAAACAACATCTCCTTCATATCACAGATAAAAAGATAACCGTGAGGTACATAAGAACAGTTATCTTTCCACCTTTACTCTATGCTGCTGAAATTTGGGCGTCAGCGGCACCGTCAATAAAGAAACCACTCTTTGCCACAGAATTCTGGCTCCTAAAGTGGGCCAACAGGAAGCACAACCTTCCAGCTCTGATTCGTACCACACAGCTTGCCGACTCTCTCGGAATTCCACGGCTTCCCACCTTAATTGATGACCAACGCCTCCTAGCAACAGTCAAGATGATAACAGGCATAATGGCAACACCTTCATTCTGGGATACCTGTGGCTGGAGGATCCCCCCTGCTGCCCTTAGGGCCAATCCCGAGCTCTACTCGCATTCAGCACGACTCCATCTCTCGGACAGGTTCCTTCCTCAGCAGATGCTCAAGCAAACCCAGGCACTGGACGCCGACCTGAACAAATTCGCTGCTGACCGGACTTACTGGAAAAAAATTATGACGAGTAGGACTAATCAGCAATGACTGATGTATACCTTGCACCTGTTCCTGTCTGATTGAGCTGGTGCTCTTATCTCGATGTTAAGCCAGCTCAAGCAGATTTAACTCTCTTAAGGAGTTCTCTCCTTTGTATTATAATATGTTTTCTTTGTAAAATTACCTTTTTGTAAATAATTGTTCAATTTTCCCAAGTTTGGGAAACTGTAAGCCTCTGGCTTTATGGCCGTGAAGGGTAATAAAAGATTATCTCTCTCTCTTTCTTCAGATCTGCCAGAGTTTGACATCCTTCCCGATACACCTGGTTCTTCAAAAAACCCCACAACCAGAAGTCGCGTGGGATGAGGTCCAGTGATCGGGGTTGCCAAGATGCCTGGAAAAACGCCTGATGACTCGTTCGTCTGTAAAGTGTTGCCTTAGCAATCTTTGGACACAATGGTGGATATGGGGTGGCGCACCATCTTACACGAATATGGTATCTTGAAGGCACCAACGTTTCATAATATCGCTGTACAGTGACGGAACAGGTGCGGGGTCCAGTCGGTGTTACCTCTCTCTACCTTCATCATAGCAAAAGCCCCACACGTCAAAAACTTAATATGATAAAATTACCTTACGCCCAAAACTCGGCCTAGCAAACCAAAGCGACATTACCCCTACAACAGCGCAGATCTTTTATTTATTTATTTTTTCTTTCTTTATTTATTTTATTTTTATATATATTTTTTTTATTTTTATTTTTATTATATTTTATTTATTTATTTATTTTATTTTATATATATTTTTTTTATTTTTATTTTTATTATATTTTATTTATTTATTTTTTTTTTTTTATTTTTTTTTTATTATTATTATTATATATTTTTTTTTATTTATTTATTTTTTATTTTTATTTTTTTTTTTTATTTATTTTTTTTATTTTATTTTATTTTTTTTTTTTATTTTTTTTATTTTATTTTATTATTTTTTTCTTTTCTTTTATTTAATTATTTATTTATTTTTATTATTTTTATTTATTTATTTTATTTATTTATTTTTTTAAGGTCCTAGCCGCCGAAATCCCAGGAAATTAAGCGGCAGGACTTGCCAGAGTGAATCTACAGCTACTGGGTTGCCTCCACGGGGCTTAAGTGGGACAACGTTGGGCCTCAATAGGGGTCCAACGGCTAAATGACCAGATGAACAACGGTACAGAACACGACACATGAACAATTCGCACACACTTTTAAATCTCTGCCACTTCCCAGTGAACTGGTTCACCACAATGAAAGCAACGCGGAGATGGGGGAAACCCCTGGTGCCGTAAGACAACAACACACACTTACACTTACACTTACTAGTCGGTGTTACCTGTTCAACAAAATATAGCCCAACCATCAATGTGGCCGTAAATCCACACCACACTGTCAGTTTTGAAGAATGCCAAGGGACCTCTTGGATAACTGGAGGTTTTTCTGTTGCCCAAATGTAACAGTTGTGTGTATTCCCTTTTCCATTTAAGCAGACGTGGGTTTCATCACTCCAAAGGATATTCCATGTCCAAGTGACATCCACTGTCAGAAACTGAAATGCGTACGTGAAACGAATATCTGCATCATCACCATGCTTTAGCTGCTGTAGCATCTTGTAAAGATAATAACGCAACACCCGACGCATTACTAGCCTTACAGTGGAATTCGTCATGTCCACTTAACGAGAAACACTTGCGCTACCACGTGGAGATTGACTCGATGAATCGACGACAGCCATAGCCACATCTTCAGCACGAGAGGAGTCCACTCGTTTTCGACCTCTACCTGGTCGAACACCAAGATGTCTTCAAATTTCGCAATCATTTTGGGGACAGCACAAACAGTAATAGGTCCACGTGGGCCTTCTGACGCCGGACTTCTCTGATAGCCTCAGCTGGATTGTTGCTGTTCTTTTAGTACAGCTTCACTCCTCAATAGCGCCTTTTTCTGCAACGTTGTTGGCATTGCTGCTGTAGTGCAGGCAAACATCTACTGTATGATTTTGAAGAGACTGCTTTGCTTTTATTCAATACAGTAGAGCTGAGTGATTAGTGGAGTGGTGGCAATAACTTACGATTATGCATAATCGTAACTAAAATAGTTACGCGCCATACAGTGACACTTTTTTTTTTTTTTTTTTTTTTTCGAATAAACGTTGAGCGCATTCTTTATTGTACCCGTTGTCCAAATTTCTGTTCAGTACGAGCCTTAGAATTCGCTCCAGAGCCCTCTACACAGGGACACCTTAATTTTAACAACCCTGTATTTTATTTGGAGTCAGAGTAGAAAAAGATTTCTATTACTGTATTGTGTCCAGAAGATTAGCTCGTGTATTTATTTCATGATTAATAGCGTTCACTTTTTCATTTTCTATCAGGAGGGCTGTTGCTACTCTTTCAAGATGGGACTATTTGCCCATAATGGAATCTCTTCCCTTTTTAGTTACCGTGTTAGTCTCCCCCATAACAAAGCTCATCTATTCTAAGAGTGAAATGGGAAATTATTGGCCGGTCACCCTAACTTCGGTAGTAGGGAAAATCATGGAGACTATGATAACGCGTGGAATTCAGGATCATTTAGATAGAAATGGAATTCTGAAGGATGCTAAACATGTTTTTTAAAGGGAGAGTCATGTTCATCTACTTTGGTTAACTATTTTGACTATCTGGACATTGGGAATAATTTCGACATTGTTTATTTAGCAAAGCTTTTGGCTCAGTCCCACATGAGCGATTGCTTAATAAGCTGGAACAGGTTGGAATCACTGGGGAAATCCTTAGATGGATAGAAGAATGGCTTCAGGGCAGGAAGCAGAGGGTTGTGATAAATGGCTATTCCTCAGATTGAGTTGATGTAAGAAGTGGGGTTCCCCAAGGATCAGTATTAGGACCACTGTTGTTTTTAATTTTCATAAACGACATTGATGAAGGGATAGAGGGCGTGATGTCTAAATTTGCAGATGATGTTAAAATTGGTAGAGTAGTTAATGATCACTGTCAAGCTGAGCTTCTTCAGAGAGACCTAGATAGACTTCAGGAATGGTCAGAAAAATGGCAGCTGTGCTTTAATCCAACAAAGTGTAAGGTATTACAACTGGGAAACAGTAATCCCAAAATAGGTTATTCACTTGGTGGAGTTCAACTAAACCCAGTACTGGAGGAAAGGGACTTGGGTGTTACGATACGGTCACACATGAAATTCTTTGAGCATTGTAAGGAAGGCCCATGGTATCCTATCGATGGTCTATCGAACTTTTGCAAGTAGAGATAGGGACGTGATAATCCCATTATATAAGGCTTTTGTTAGACCACACTTGGAACACTGTGTTCAAGTATGGAGACCGCACCTAAAGAAAGACATCGAGCTTCTTGAAAGGGTGCAAAGAAGGGTAACTCGCCTTGTGAGATCGGCTAAAGGGCGTCCTTATGAAGAAAGACTTCGAATATGTGGGTTGCAGAGTTTGAAAACTAGACACCTTAGAGGAGATTTGATTGAGGTGTTTAAGGTTCTGAGGGGGAGCATCAGTAAAATGAATGAGGACGAAATTTTCACGGTTATAAATGATTCTAAAATTAGAAGCCATAAATTCAAATTACGAGCGGACGATAATGCCCATACCCCTACGTTAACCCGATCTACGAGCTGTGATCCTGTAGGTATTTAAGGATGTACCGTGACAAGTTAAGTCCTTAGTTTTGATAAAGGAGGAGGTCATCTATGAAAGCTACGGTTGTTTTTTGTCGCTTTTATTCCGTATAATATAAAACTGCTTATTCCTTACATTTTTACTACTTTTATTGTACAATGAGCGTATTTCGTTTTATCTTTGCTCCCATCTTATATTATTTCTATTTCCATTTTTTCTATTTTTATTATTTCTGTTACCGGTTGATGTTTAACTGAATTGCATTCCTTATGAGTACGGGAGGAGATGTTTCGACCGCATTGCAGGAAGTTTTATTCTAGCCAGCCAGTTATATTATTGGAATAAGTTACCAACTTTTGTAGGGTTGCGTGCCCAAAAAAGGTGACATTATAGAAATCAATTCCAGATACCCGAAAAGATGGTCACGTGACATCAGTACGGCGTATGATCCCCTCCAATGGCTAAACAGGCCTCACAGCGATGAGCCACGCTCGAAATAAGTGTGTCTATAAGATTCTGTGGCAACAAATCACATTCTTCCACACCAAGAGACCGAGAATTTCACTGTCTGCTTGCATTTAAGTCTCGTGATCGTGCTGGCTACAATAGTCGTTGGATTTCTTCAGTTTCAAGATATTCCTCCATCACTTCAGCTCTATGTGCGTGGCGTTGTTGCGCATGAAAAGAAAATCTTGTCCAATCGAACCCGACAAAGTCGCACATCGGATTGAAGGATCTGTTCTCGGTACCTGTGCACAGTTACGGTACTCCTATCAAAAACATGAAGAGGGGTGCGGCCATTGATCATTATTCTGCCCCACACGAGAACGCCTCCACGGTAGTGTCCATTCTCTGATGTTGGAGGGATGGTACCGCATTCCTCGTTCTCTTCAGATGAAATAGCATCTAGAATCTGTTTGTACGCTAAAACGGGACTCATCAGAGAACAGAATTGTAACCCATTTTTCAGGGCTCCAAAAGATGTTCATGGGATCAGTTTCTACGAGTTCCGCGGTGGTTTGTGGTTAATAGGATAACACCACTGGCTTCCTTGCGTACAGTCCACTTCATTCAGCCTTCTTAACCCGGTCCAGTTGGGAATGTTCTCACCCGTGGACGCAGCAACCTCAAGAGACAGTTGATGACAGGCCATTATAGGGTTCCATCTTGCTGTTCGAGCCAGATATCGGTCTGTTCTGGTTGACGTAGCCCTCCGGCGACCATGACCAGCTCTTCTTGTAATGGTTCCTGTCACTGGAAACTGCTTCCATGGTGCCGAGACGACACTGCGCGATACATTAAGCCAACGTGCCACCGTTGCCTGAGACTACCCGGCTTCAAGACGTCCAATGGGACGTCATCTCATAGGATCATCTAAACGTCGATGACTTGCCATCCTGAGAACTGGAGATGTGGCTATCCCGTTGAGCAAGCCAAAAAAACGGGAATGCAGTGATGTGGTTGCAACCCGTCTTTTTATAGGCATGAATAATTTGCATAATATGCGGCTCTGTAATGTGGTAGATTGATTTCTATTGGATATTCGGAATTTGCATTCTAGGTTGCCTATAATATCAAATATTCGCCTTCGGCGACACTGTTCAAAATAGAATATTCATGAAAAAACATTTTGTTCTCTTATTTTTGTGACGCAGTGTAAAACTAATATCTCACATTGAAAATAGATTGACTCGGCTGTATACACATTTTTGTAAAGACGAAAATTTTTACCGTCTATTTAACTACAATTAATTAACCTATTAAATCGCGTTTTACGAGGAATTTATATTTATTATAAAATCTTATTCACGTTCGTTAGCTTTTCTTAAATTTAGTGATTTATTTTTAAGTTACGGCTCACTACTCGTACCGGTGTTGTATCGGTGTTTTTAGCGGGAATATCGTAGCATGTAACCAGTAGTGCAGAGGAATAGTAGGGTTTAATTGGGATAAATAAGTATCTGGAAGGTTCTAATCTTGTTGAGAATATATCTTTTTTCTGTTTAGCTAAAGAATTTAATTTTAATAAGGATAAAACTAATTTAAAAATGCGATCGTAAAGGTATAGCGTAACACATATCTTGAATTTGACAGCGTAAGGTATAACGTAAAACTAGATAGCGTAATACGTATCACTGCATTTAGCTTAGCGCAGTGTTGTCAATTAATCAATTAAATTTATAAATTTTCATTATTAATCAATTGTATTTAAATGGAAATCATGCCCCAAACTTGTCCAATGTTTGCCAACTGTCTGGAACAGGACATGGTACAACCAAGGAGAATGTCTTTGTGGGTGTTTGGTGCAGAGAATGTGAAGAAATTATGCGCCAACGCAACAATCTGATGGACATTTCTGATAGTTTGAAAACAGTAGAGTGGTTGCACTAGAAGGAAGTAAATTAGAGACCCATCAAACTCTCAGCTGCCCAACACAACGGCAGAGCTCACACTTGTTCATCAGGCAACACAGTGGAATTCTCCAAGGCACAATACTCTGGTTCCATAGGAGCTAGTTACTGTTGGTGAATCTATTGTCATGAAAAGGAGAAATATGTTGTGCAAGAAGGGTAGGTGGAACAGAACCAGGAAATGTCTGCCAGGAGCAAAAGTAGTTGACGTTGTGGAGCAGATATCATCTTTAATGGCACCAAATATGATAGTTGCACACGTTGGCACTGATGATATTAGGAGTAGGAGATCAGAGGATTTACCCCTCGTGAGTAGCACAGTTGGTAGACTCACCATCCTCGCACACCGGCTGGAAAAGACCTGAGTTCGAGTCCCGTCGATGACTTGAGGAATTTTTATGGGTCTTTTTCATACGTGGCTGAATTAGTCGGTCTCAGGCGAGGATAGAATATTTTTTCTCCCGGAAATTCTGACTTTTTGTGCAGCAAACATAAATGGACCACAGAATACACACAATTTACAGACGATGTACACGAAGCAATATGGCTTTAGTTGCCGATACTGATAAAACCCTACAACAACAACAACAACAGAGTATTTACTTAACAAGTACATGGCACTGTTAAGAAAAAGTCGCAAGTTGGGGTTAAATTTGAAAGTGTCTGTAATTCTGCCCAGACACGATAGGAGGGAATATATGATGAAAGCCTTGTTAACTAATTCAGCCTTGGGGAGAATGTGCAAGGTTCGTGGGTTAGAATTTTTCTCACCGTGCTCTGTGCTTGTTAACAGGGCACACTTTATGAAGGGATGGAAACCCTTGAATAGAATGGGCAGAAGAAGATTTGCTGACTGGACAGCAAGGTGCTGGGGACTTCACGCCCCGCTGTTGGTCATTATGGAACAAGTGTATACATGGGTAAGGATAACTAAGAGTAAGAACTTGTGCGTGTACACTTGCATGTCACTAATGACAGGAACATTGCAAATGAATTTGAGGTACTGATTAAGTCATCAACGTAGACATTGTGTCACTCAGACATAAGCGATGCTGAATTTGAATATGGGGAGAACACAATATATACCGGAAGGACAGAGAGGACAGGAGGGTTGAGGGGTTATGCTCTTATTTAAGAAGCATGTTAAATCTAAGGCGGTGCTTCCATTCGACATTGGTGACCATTGCAATGCTAAGTCAGTTTGGTGTGATATAAGCACTGGGAAAACAAAATTGAGAGTAGAAGAGTGTTGTATTCACTTGTTTTATGATGTTGGTCCTCATGGAACAAGTGAATACATGGCTAATAACCTAATCACCTGATAGCCTATTGACTCTGAGTACAATGAACAATTATACTGAGAAATAGAGTGGGCCAGAAAATCAGAATGTCTTATAATGGGGGATTTTAACTTTCCAGATATTGACTAGAATTTGTGAGTTGGTAACTCACAGACTAGCGAGGCTTTTGTGGATTTCTTGGATAACTATTTTTTTACAGCAGCATGTTAGAGAGGCAACCAAAGGGAGTAACACTCTTGTTCTGGTTATCAGCAATCATTCTTCATGCTTTAAGAATCTACAGGTAAAAGACCCAGTGGGTCAAATTTAATTAGACATAATTACTGTCAAGGGAAAAGGGAACGCTTTTACTTTCGTAAGAAAAGTACAAGAGGTCTCAGACAGTTTTTAAATTGCGTGCAGTTGGACCAACGGCAAATTATAAATGTGAAGCATTGAGGGAATTAATCTTGGAAGCTACTAGGACTAATATTATCATCAGTGGACTACCCCAGGGTGTAATTCTTGGCACATTGTTGTTTTCAGTATTTAATAATGATATTGCTGAAGGTACATCAGGCTTAATGTCAAAGTTCGCAGACGATACAAAGGTTGGCAGGGTGGTTAACGACAGCAATCAAGCTACTGTAACTAAGATCTAGGAAAATTGGGTTAATGTGCTGAGAACAGATGAATTTGACAGAATGAGGTAGAGAGATTAAGCCAGAGAAAATCGAAAAGAGGTGACCCCAAATTACCAAGTATCTGACAGGAAATATCTAATCAGACATGTGAACAAGTACTACCTTTGAGGCGAAAGATATGCCTCTCAGATATGCCAGACAAGCTGTGCTTGCTACCTGGGAGTCAAAAACGATGATGGAATTGATATTCGAGTGATGCTCAAGTCAAGTGAACCCAATTTCGGCGACGTTTGGACAGTCTGTGACAGCCAAATCCGCTGCTTGAACTTTCACGTTGGTGTGACTGTTAGTAATCCTGAGTCGAACCCCCATGCTCACGTGCACTGTGGGTGACTAACCAGGTGTGGACCAACGTAAGCAGGGGTCGAGGTGTGGCGCCCACACCACATGCAGGAAAGCCGCCCCTCTATTTTGCCAGGCAGTACTAGGTGGTAGATGACTCTCATCAACCGGTGCAATACCACCACTTTGCTTATTGGAGGCTTGAAGGGGTGGAACCCATGTTTAGTCTCCAGAGCTAAGTTCCAGTCAACTCTTCCCCATCTCATCCATCATGCAGTTTGACTGATGTCTTTTGAGGTTATGATGGACATCATGGTGAGATCCAAACTTCCTCAAATTTCGAGGGTACAGCTCTAAAACGTTGTTCGCAGGCCGGCCGCTAGTTAGTACACCGGACCGAACCTATTGGTAACTCTCTAGGAGGCTTCCGGATCAGCTAGTGTATAACCTTGCTACCTCTACTCTGCCAGATAGTGACTGGAGGGAGTCCGAGTACTGTGTATGCGGGGAGCATTGTCGAGGCCACGTTATGTCCAGAATCTGGGTATATTCTTACCACGTGTACACCATATCCAAAAATTTCATTACTTCGTACAGCATGTCCCACCCACTCTCTCTTACTATTGAATACACCATGAATTGTCAAACTAATAAAGCAAGCTTATCTGCGAAAAGATCTAAACCTCTCAAGGACTTCCTAATCCATTTCACAAATATACGTGGTCTCAATTCTAATCTCAACAATGTCCATTTCCACTTGCAGTCTTCCAAACCCCATGTGCTTTTTCTGACTGAATCTCAGTTATCGGTTGATCCAACTACTGCTCATCTCAGATGTCCAAATTATTCGCTGTATGATTCCTTTCGCCTCAAAGGTGGTACTTGTGCATACGTCCATTCTGATATTCCCTGTCAGAGACTTGGCAATTTGGAATCTCCTCTGGCTTAAAATCTCTCTACCTCATTGTGTCTAATTCATCTGTTTTCTCTACCGTTCTCCCAACTCCACTAACCACTTGGAGCTCTTTGACTTCCTCTCTTTGCAACTTGACTTTCTCCAGTCCAACTTTCCTAACAATGAGGTAATTTTCCTTGGTGATTTTAATGTTCACAACTCCAGCTGGCTTCCGTTTTCTAGTCACACCGACCCAGCAGGTCGAGATGCTGAGGCTTTTGCAATTACTAATGACCTAGCACAGACCGTTCATTTACCTACAAGAATAACGGACAATCCGAATCATACAGCCAACACGCTTGATCTTTTTCTCACAGACGACCCTTTTAAGTAAACGGTCGAAGTGAGAGGTCATTTAGCCACATCAGATCACAACTTGGTGATTGTCTCTTCTCCAATGGAACCTTTATCTCATGGCTATTCCCAACCTCGTGTTGTTTGGCATTACAAGAATGCAAAATGGGATCACCTGCGAGACTCCTTTCCTTCTTTTCCTTTGTCTGATTACTGTTTCGAAACTTCTGATGTCAACGTTTGCTCAGATCGTGTCAGTGAAATTATTCTTGTAGGAATGGAATCCTTTATCCCACACTCCACTTTATAATCTTGTCCTTTATCTAAACCTTGGTTTTCCAATAAATGTGCTAAGGCTGTCCAAGAGAAGAATGTTGCATATCGTAATTGGCTTGTTTCAAATTCTTCAGTGTCATTTTCTGCCTACACCAAAGCTCGCAACAATTGTAAAGCAGTTATTAATCAGTCCAAACTAGATTTTGAACAGGCCAAGAGTAGAAAACTTGCTTCTTGCCCTAATGGTAGCCGAGCATTCTGGTCTCTTGTCTATTGGCCGCAACTTTTGTCCATCTCTGCTCCCACCTCTGTCCAAACCAGATGGTTCTGTTGTCACTTCAGCCAAGGATGAGGCTGACCTGCTAGCATCCCATTTTTCGTCCAACTCTTGTATTAATGATTTTGGTAAAAAACCTCCCCCGGGGGGCGTAAAATTTCAATTGCCACCCGGGCGCCACATACCCGAGGAACGCTCCTGACTAAGATGGACCAATGGTATGCATGGTGAGGTTATCAGGAATTATATTCAACGGGCTGACTTTGCTGAAAAACGCGTCGTGGCAGCTTGGTTTTCTCCAGTCATGACAATTACTTATCTTTGAGAAACTACAGCTCGCTGAGAGCTAAACTATTCGATAGAGGTCTCGAGCAAGACCCTTCTGCTTCTGTGGGGGGAGGGGGAGGGAAATGGAAGCATGCGTTACTGGATTGCAGTAATTATGATAATGAAAGACCGAAAATTGTGTAAATATTACCCACGCTAACAGAGGAAAATATTAACCTTCTGGTGGAAACCACAG
This sequence comes from Mastigoproctus giganteus, assembly GCF_048544385.1. Classification (NCBI taxonomy): domain Eukaryota; kingdom Metazoa; phylum Arthropoda; class Arachnida; order Uropygi; family Thelyphonidae; genus Mastigoproctus; species Mastigoproctus giganteus. The sequence goes on from NC_143588.1 coordinate 1,135,475, forward strand.
ATCATTTTGCTGCTTTAAAAAAGATCTTCAGTGGCAGTATTTAAGAAAAGGATCGAACTGAGGACCCTTCTTCAAGAACAAAGGTAAAAATGTGACTCGGTATGTAAAATAGCAATTAAATTGGTTTTAATGGTTGAAATTTATAAATATTCTCTGATGTTCTAATGTAACATCAAGAGATAAAACAACACAGGACGATACAAAGAGAACACGAAGCCATTTTGCGAATATTCCTGATGATAGCCGTATGTGGGTTGACATATTGGCAAAGCCGCCACCTGCAAATGAAGAAAGAACACAAGTAGATATAGAAATTAACCAGTTGGGAAAAGTAATGCAGTTTTTCATCCTAGGAAGGACATCGAACCAAAAGAAAATTTACAAAATGCTTCTACTGCGATCTCGTAACATAGGTATGGAAATATGCTGGTGGTGGACATATTGAATACAGCGCCACCTTTATTCAAAGAAAAATCTCTTAAAAACAGAAAACTATAATAAACTAGCAAGATTCCTTGCTTGAGTTTTATCTAATACTTGTATATCTGTCATTATATAAATAAGAACGGAATTTATAATATTAGGCTAGTTTCGGGCCTGCGTATTCAGCGTTGAATATTTTTGCTCCTATTGGTCCTGAGCTCTTCCTCTTTGGGTATTTTAAAGATTTTTATTTAATTTTGTCAATATTGCGTATTAATTAAATACTTAATCTTGTGAACTTTTGCAGCTCCCTTACAGGTGTACAGGAATGGTGACATGAAAATCTCATAAATATTCTCAAAGTGGCGTGTAATTTTCATCCCGGAACTGGCATGGGAGAACTTCGTGTTGAAAATTGAAAAAGAGTATCTTAGAAGGGAATAAGATAAAATTAGAGCTAGAATATATATTTTGAGAAGAAATCCTAATAAAGGCCTGGAAATTAAAGAGATACTGAAGGTAGAAGTGGTGAAACTGCAAAGAAAGTAGTAGATGATGACATTTAGTGTAGGAGTGGATATAATTGATAAGATTGGTAGAAACAAAAGACAAGAAACTGCAGGAACCACTTCGTAAAGAAGTGTAGCATGGATTACGGAGGTGTTAAGTCGGGATTTAATTCCAGGAAATTGGAATTGTGTCCTAATGGAAGGAATTCTATTTCGTTGGGAAATACAAATGATGGCAAATGATTTTAGAGACTAACGTGGGGAGGACACATTTTAAGGATAAGAACTCAGGTTTCGACCCAGGGATAGACGCACATTAAAGATGAGTGAAGAGAACAATGTGAAAAGTACAATTTGAGGATGAAGTCTGAAATCTCATTGTGGTTGTCAGCCTCTGAACTTTGCGGAGTTGGTCCCTTTGCAACTGCCAGGCGCAAGTATCCTTTCAATGTAGACATTTAACTTTTAATTAATGGTATTTTTTCGTAAACTTGTTTTTCAGAAATTCTGAGATATGTAAATAGAATATTGGTCTCGGTAGTACTGAATTGAACTTGTGGACGTGTTTCCACGTACCTTTTTTATTTATTTATTTATTTTTGCTGGCACTAAGGTTGTCCAAACCTGGGGGCGGGATTTCTGGCACCCACCGATATATCACTTCCTCTGGTGTGTGCAGGATTTGTGCAATACAGCACACATAGGGAATAATAGACCCGCGAGTAAGTCGAGGTCCGCCGCAGCACATGCGCAGTTGTGGCCCACCTCGTCGTGGTGTAGACGGACATTGGGCAAACTTTCTAGATGATCGCCTGCCTGGTGACAAAGAGGCCACAAACAACATAACAAACACACACACACACACTGCACAAACATAACAGTACACACGTTTCTGGCCTTTTGCAGAGTTCTCACAGTGTACCAAGGCGGAGATGAAGTGACGTTCAGATGCCGTCCTACACAAGATAATATACATGTCTACGTGTACCATAAATGATCCATAATAATTGCCAATGTTGTAAAGCGTGAAGAAAATCATCTTTGTAATTTATAAAACTACTCGCTGTTCTGCTGCGAGGGGTTGTTGTATACAAGCACTCGTATCTAGCAACTATAGAATACAATAAATATTTCGGCAGTATTTCTAGCCTCTTTGCTACCAGGAAGAAACTGTTTCCCAGTACCCGTCCACGCCACGAGGACGCGGGCCACAATTGTACTCGTAGATGAACACGAGGGGAAAAATATGAACGCCCTCAATTCGGCATCCCCCGGCAGCCAGCGCCACATGGCCATCAATAATGAAAATTAAAAATTAAAAATAAAATATGAAATAATTTTTAAAATAAGAAGTAAATTAATAATGGACCAAATCAGAGAAAAATAAAACGAAAAGTCGAAGTCAGCTGAGGCGTCAGCTTCTGTTAAAGGTTTAGAAGTTCAGTTAGAAGGTCAGTTCGGGACTTCACTTCTTTTCAGGTCCTACAGATTTGTATCCATACACAAGGCCGCCGTAGCCTTGTGGTCAGGCGCGAGGGTGCATAAGTACACGTGATTTGAGTGACCAGGATTTAACCCGTGGCTGCTGAATACGGTGCTGTTTCATGTGAACTCCTTTGACCGTCTGGTCGTCCCGGAGTATAAACAGAAAATTTATTTATTATTAGAATCGTTCAGGCGTTGTGCTGTTCTGAGTTGTATTATCAAAGGACGCAACATTACCAGTAGCAATCTTTAACCCTTGCTACTGTAACTGTGTTACAAGGGTTATCAAGTATCAAGGGTTAAAGATCTTCTGGAGAAATGCTAATGGACAAACTCTTAAAGGATTCGGAATGATTAATTATCTTTCCTCTTCAGGGTCAATTGGATTCTGACATGGTCACAAAGAAGAAGATCTTAGATCGCTGTGTTCGAGTCCCATTCAAAAAGGGGAAACTTTTCCACGCCGTGGTTAAGGCCAGGCCAGGCCATCAATGCCCGCAATCGGAAGCGGTGGCTTCTTCCATGAACAGAGATGACTGTGTTCAAGGAAGGAGGCACAAAAATACAGTCATCGAAAATTGGTTTGGACTCTGACAACGAGGTGGGGGTGTGTAAGGCCGACACGTTGCTAAATATTGTGTCATTAAGTTCTTTGATACGTGCTGGTGTTCAGTTAGTTTTGGCACTCCGATGTGTTTTTCGTTTTAATGCTGTAAAATTTATTCTAAAATAATAAACATAATTTAACTTTAAAAAGTAAATGATATTTAAAAATCTGTTATTTTTTGAAATTTGAATTTGTGTGTATTTTAATGTCTCGAGCAGCCTCGAAAGCCTAGCAGAAGAGAGTGGAAATCTCTGAAAGAATGATTAAGGTCACAGACTGTTTGAATCTCTTCCTGGACACCGACTCGCTTAATCTTTTTGGATCTTTCAACTCATTGGCCAAGCGTCATTAAAGGTAAATGGAATCAAATTTTCAGTTTCTTATTAAGTGTGTGTGAGAGAGAGAGAGATCGGGGTAGCTCCTAGGCATATGTCCATCTCCACCTTGATTCTCTGTGGAGGTAATCTTCCGTAAAACGGGCTTGAAAGAAAAAGTGATAATGTATGTGTGTTCTGTTGTTGTTTTGTTAGTGTCAGGCCACTCTTCCACCAGAGAACAGCCAACACTTGGGTAGCTGCTGCCTTATGCCCGTCCCTAGGCACGAGCGGCCGGACCTGAGTCTACTACCTGCTAATAAGCACTAAAATATCCTGCATCTGTCGGAGGTAGTGCAATACCGACGAATGCCAGCAAAATCCCGTGCCCGTGTTGCCCAGACTCGGGTACCAACAAAAAAGAATTACCAGTGGTTGGTATTCTGAAGAATGAGACTCAACACAATGAATGAAGTTCGACTCCCCAGAGTCCAAGCAGAGTATAGATGTCGCAGTCCTTTCTCTAAGGTTCCAATGTCACAGAGTTCATTTTAGAGAACTCCTGAAAAGCTCTAGAGTTAGAATTGTTAACAAGTATTTGAACTTTTGTATCCGTTAGTTCAGGAACTCTTTCCATCAAGGTATGTGGGTACACAGCGTATTCTCTGCCGTAGAATATCCAAGTCTCAGGATCTCCACATGACAAAAGGGGGTGTGTAAAGGGGGTCAGCTTTTAGTCCTCTTTCAAACAATTTGGCTCGAAGTGAGCCATGTCCAGCCAGCAAAAAGGAAGTATACATTGATGGTAAGAACCATTGTGCGATAGATTTTGATAAAGCATAGTCTGCCTGGGGAATACAGATGCTGGTAACACTTCCACTGTCACTTGTCTCCCATCGGTATTTCCATTTCTCAATTAACTCTTCCCAAATACGAGTTTTTAACTCTAATATTATTAGTCGAATCTGTTGTAATGTCCAATAAGAAATTCCTTTTTCTAGTCCCTGAAAGACTTGTAGGGAAACTGCACGGGGCACTGATAAAACAGTTAGTTAGTAACATGGAATGATAACAGCTTGGTCTTGATTTTATCTATATTCGCCACAAAATACCAAACTGCATATGCCATTATAGAAAGGAAAACTGCACTTCTTGTAATATAGTGACGAAACTGTTTTGTTCAATCCCCACTCTTTACGAGATCTTCGGCAATAGAAGCGATAAACTTTCTTATTTTTTCATTTAGATTTGAGACATGCGGCAAGAAAGGAAGTTTTTATCATCTTAGATCGTAAGGAATTTGGACTCCATCCGAAAGAACCTTTGATGGTCTTTATAATCAAATTGCTTCCTAAACACCATAAAATTAGTTTTACTTCAAGAGATCTTAAGTTTATTTAATTTAGCCCACTGCTTCAAGTCGTCTAGAACTAATTGTATTTTCTGCTCCAAGACAGAACGAGAGCGCCGAGACACTCCAATTACCAAATCAATAGCGTACGCAATTTAAACATAATCTTCATCATTTTTAATTAGCCATTGATCTAAAACCGCGTTCCAGAGGAGAGACCCCAAAACAGAACCCTGGGGGGGGGGGGACATCCGCTAGTAAAAACCTTTGCGCTGTAAAATAAATGTTTAGCGCACACCTTTACAACTTTGGTCTTGGAAATAAGACCTCGTTATTTTAAATATATAGTTGTTACTCTGCGCAGATGCCAAAGACTTAAGGGCACTCCCCCACCAAAAGCCTATCAAACGCACCTTCAAAGTCAACAGAAATCATAAGGACATATTTACTGGGAGATCTGTGACATATTTTATGTGATGTAATAACAGCCTCAGTAGAATGACCTTTCTTAAAACCACGTTGATACTTGGAACACGTGATGATCCTCCAGCAGCTGAGATATACGTGGAGCCAGCGACCTGTCAAAAACCTTACCCAGAATCGCCAACGGGGAAATGTGTCTGTATGCTTTGGGATTTGTCTTTTAGGCCTTCCAGGATTATTCAATACTTTTAGAAGTGCAAACTTCCATTGCCCCCAGAAAAGTCCTTCCAATAAACATTTTATTGTACATATCGAACAAAATCTGTGGAAAAATCTCATAATTTAATGATAACTGCTTCTCTATTAGATGAATACCTTGACATTTCCGAATATTCAATTTCGCTGCTGCTGACACTCCCAACTCCACCAAGGTAAACAAGTTTGTGTCAGTTGATCCTGTATAACCCTGGTCAGCTCGCCGTATCTCCAACTGCTCTGGAGTATCATCCTGAACAAGATCCTGAGGAAACAAATTTTTAATAATGGTTTCCATGGTAGAAATTCAATCAGATGTCTCCTGATTTTCACTAATTAAGGCATTATACAATAAGCAATGCATTCCTGGAAATTCTATACACCAGACCCCAGTGGTTCGAGTTTCCTGCTTCAAATAAATTTGCCAGCAAGCCGCATTACTTTCAGGAATTGCCCCGTGGAAATTTCTCCTTTGTAATCGTTTTCTAAAAATAGGTACATCGTCCTCAGAAAGATGTCCATTTCTTTGATGTGCCCTTGTAGCCTGCTGGGTTTGAGATCAAAGGTACGATAAATTCGGGGTCCACCGAGGGACCGACATTTTTTTAGATTCTTTTCTTCCTGTACCCCGCATAGAAGCTCGAAATAAATGGCATCGAAAATATAATTTGGATATTCCAAGGCCGTCATATCATTAAGATTGCTGAAATTGTCACCACCCAGAACTGTACTCAGATAATCTTTGAATTTTTTCCAGTTTACACGATCCATACAGAATCTTTCGCCGGACCGTACGGTCACGTATGTGTGTTGCTCTCAGTAAACATTAAAATTAATGAAGTTATGCCTAAGTTTATAAGGTGATTTTAGTATCGTTACACTCCTCAAGTGACTCTGAAGAAGAAGACACCAACTTCAAGGCGACCAAGACACCCAGGTATTTATTATTTGCAGTTCCTTTTCATATTACAGAATCTCATAATCGGACATGATCAAGCTGTATTAACGCTCGGAAAATTGACCAGCACCACTTACCGCTGCCGGCTACAGATCAAGGTCAGATTCCACTGCTGTAGGTTAGTACAGTACAGTCCTTGCGATCAGTTGCCCTGGCGATACGCGTCAATTACTAATTCCTGGAAATTCACCCCCTCCCCCGGAAACAGATTAACTGCATTCCTAAAGTCGGTGACAAGCTTTCTGAACTAAATACTGTACCACTAATTTAGCCGGTTAAACCTTCAAACACGAGCATTTCCCATCAGACATCCAAATATGACCGAGTTAAATGAAGTCTTCATCACAGCTGAATGTAAATTATGCAAATTAAACACTGACCTATGCATTATTTGTGTTACGTGCTACGCTACGTTTTGTGGATCATGCCTCAAAATTGATTTAAAAAAGATGAACAAGCAACGGAGACGCAATTTTTCATGTCTTTCTTGCAAGGAAATACCGGACAGTGACTCCCTCAACGGTGCATCAAGGGCACCTCCCCAACCTACTGAGATACCCTGCACATCAACCGAAACTACATCATCCGCACAGAAAAATAAAGCCATCCTACCACACCCCAGCATAAGCACCACACCGGAAACTTCCGATCAGCAGATACAAATCGCCGATGGCGACAATCATTCCCCCACAGATGACAGCGCTACCTCCACGTCTCTGTTGCAACACACAGCTGTTCCACGATGCCCTGGAGGAGTCATATATGATGTAGCTACCTCGGCCACAAAGTGCACCCAAACGGTAACAACTTTGATGCACAGGGAAAACTGCCTGCAGATAAGTGATGATTATGTAATGCTCATAAACACGCAGCTGAATACGCTTATTAATGAGATTAAGCAAATCAAAGCCCAAAACTCAAGCCTACTTGAAGAAATACAACAACTCAAGGCACAAGTAGTTGCAAATAAATTCACTGTACTGAACCAACCTTCTACCACAGAACCCAACCTTCAAAATAGCAAAAGAGAACAACCCACTAATCAACTGAACGGGAAAGATGCAGATTTCAGTGAAGATAACTCTACCAAACCTGCATCTAACATCACCGGAGATAGCCGCTCAAAGACCTCTCAAGTGGCCCCCTCTACAGTATCGACCCTAAATAATACCAAACCTAAAATGTTAGAGCAGACAATTCAAACTGGAAAGAGTCCATTAATACCCACATTGGCAGAAGTAGTCACCAGCCAAAAAGACGATCAAAAAATCCAAAAGATCCCACCAGCAAGGCTTACAAACTGCATGCACACCCTGCCCAAGTCTCTTTTCTCCGATCAACAGGTTCACTCAAAAGAAACCGGGATCATATATTCAACCCATCAGAATATGGAACGTGGAAGACAAAAGGGAAAAACAGGTGGCACACAACACTCCATTAAGGGGAATCACTCATATTCGTACAATATCACAGCGGTCCAGACTCGCGGGCAAATCTTTGTTTCTCGACTGGAACCAACTACTAAACCAGGCAGCATTAAGGCCATGTTTGCAGAACGTCACAGTATAAATATTGATGTGAGACAGAGAAGAACTAGGTACCCAACTTACGCATCTTTCATCCTTACCTGCCACCCAGAGATGATGAGCTTCGTGTTGGATCCAAGGCTATGGCCCCCTGGAACTCTCGTCAAACCCTTCCTAGACCAGACACCAAGAACTGCAATAAACCACCAAAATCATCAACAAATACAATAGCAATTAAAACTACCAAGCTGCCAAGCCATAGAAACACAGAAGAATTCAAATGAATCTACTGAGAACAAAACTACTATAGGAAACAATATGTCCACATATCAATCAATCCAACTACCAGCCGTTTATGATGTCAATTCCCAAGGCTGCAAACCTGTCTCTAATATCCCTGTACATATCACAACGCACAATAGACCAATGCGGCCCCAAAAAAGAAACCTGCCACCTGTACGAACTCCGATTGCTAAGGCTACCACCATTCGAATTGTCTTTCAAAATGCAAGAAGTATCTGTAACAAGCTAAACACTGTCGAACAGCTTCTACTCTCGAAAACCCTGGATGTCCTCTGTATCGCTGAAACGTGGCTTGGGAATGGCCAGGACTCAATTGCCTGTGCACCTCAGGCTGGTTACCAGATGCTCTGCTCCTCTAGAGTGGATCGTAGAGGAGGGGGAGTCGCAATACTCTACAATACCACCCTCTTTTCATTGGTACATTCTGTGGTAAGCCAATCCCTTGCATTTGAAGCTGCCATGGTGTCCCTCAAGCTTAACACCTACTTGATAGACATAGCAACAGTATATATTCCACCAGGTCCAAACAGTGATATCATTGAAGATGTAATCCATTGGCTAGTGAATCACCTCCACGCCTCTGCTAAGCACATTGTTTGTGGAGATTTCAATCTTCCACCTACTCTCGCACATCTTAGTAGGATACTCGTTAGCAGTATGGAGTCAATGGGTATCAGCCTTCTCAACTGCCACCCCACGAGAGGACCCAATCTCTTAGATTTGGTATTCTCCTCAGCACCATGCGACCTCTTAGACAACCCTCACGATCTCTTTCAATCCGATCACGAACCCATTGCCATACTCCTGCACTTAGCCGCACCTAACTTCAATATTCAAGGCCCAAAAAAGAAAAAAGAAATAACATCCCCCAAATTCATTGATCCACCACGATGTCTCGAAGCCGCATCCTCCATCCCTTGGGAAGTTCTCAACAATTGCGATCTCCAGTTGGCTGTGGACCTCATGACCAGGTGGATCCGGACCATTGCCAACTACGGAGCGACAAGGACTGTCTACATCACTCCCCGTTCAAGAGCTTGGTGGACGCCTCCACTGAACAAAACCTTCCAAGAAAAACAAAATCTGCATAAGAAATGGAAAGAGTCAGGCGCTGTACAAGATCGGATTGCCTTCTCCAGAGCAAGGGCAGTGTTCAACCGCCAGAAATCATCTGCAATCAAAGAGCATCTAAAAGCAACCCTACAAAAAGGCAAACCATTTTACGACTCTCGGCATACAGGAATCCCTAAAACACTGGATCTTGAACTGTGGATGGACCACATTGCACGGTTCTCGAACAAGGTGGCCCCGACATATCCAGCCAACCTACCTGTCAACAACATCCCTACGGATATTCTCGCCACCGTTAGCATTACCAGGAAGCAGCTTATAACTGCTATAAATGGATTGCCACCCACCGCAACCGCAGGCCCTGACCTCGTGCCACAATTCATGATCAAGTGTCTCAGCACGTTTATCATCGATCCACTACTCTCAATTTTTAACCGTATCTTAACGCAGCACTACTTCCCCCCTCTCTGGAACAGATATGCTGTGAGACCACATCCTAAATGCCAATCTGCATCCCTCACTAAACAGTTCAGGCCAATCTCTCGCTCTTCCAGCCTCTTGAAACTTATGGAGAAGGCATTACTTTCAACCATCACAAATCAAATCATGCCTCACAAACCCCCACAAATTCACTATGCCATTCCCGGAAGATCCACAGTCACCAATTTAACTTCCATAACCAGTACCATTCTCAGTGCACTAGAAGCCGAAGCAGAACTTGCCGTTACGTATGTCGACCTGGAAGCCGCCTTCGACTCAATCAACATTCCCTCACTCGTTCACCTCCTAGAAAATTACTTCCATATAAAAGGTGACTTGTTGTGGTTTATAACAACCCTGCTATCAGATAGAATCATTGTTCTTACAGCAGAACAAGAGATAATCTCAAGAAAAATCACTGCAGGAGTTCCCCAAGGCGGAGTCCTCTCCGGAGCATTATTTACTGCAGTCATTATTCCGTTTGTTCAAGAGAGAGAAGATATAATGTGCTATGCTGACGATATTAAGTTACACACCCAGATTAACCCGGGGGAACATATCTCAAAAATTACTGAAAAGATCAATCGAAAGCTACACGAGTTAGAATCCTATCTCCATCAATTAGGACTACTTATTAATCCTGCAAAATCAGCCCAAATTGTCTTTTCGTTGAAGCACCAACCCACTGAAGTCCAAGTTTCTCTAAATGGCATTCTCCTTCCAGTGGTAAATACACATACAGACTTGGGAGTAGTTTTCGATTGCAAACTGACCTTCAAGCCCCACATTGACAAGCTCATAACAAAATTCTGCAAAATGCGGTGGATGACCAAACAACAACTACTTCACGTTAAGGATCTGGATGTGACTCGGCGGTACGTATACACCTCTGTATACTCCGTCGTGTTATACGCCTCAGAAATATGGGCATCTGCAGCCCCCACGAATATCAAGCGTGTGTACTCCTCCGAATACTGGCTCCTTCGTTGGGTCACACATAAACATCATCGTCCACCCCAGCAAAGAACAACTGCGATGGCAACCGCACTGAACTTTGCACGACTGCCAAACCTTATAATGGAAAGACGCCTCACCCTAACTGTCAAAATGACCACTGGAATAATCTCAGAGCCAAGCATATGGGAACTGTGCAGCTGGAGGATCCCTCAACCCGGACTGAGATCATCTCCAACACTTATATCCAACCATAACAGACTAGCCCTTAGCGACCGCTTTCTCCCCAAGCAGATGCTTATCACAGTCCAAGCAATCGAAGGCGACCTCTACAAATTTGTCAAGGACCGCAAATACCGGAGGGAGATTCTTGATGACCTACTCTCATCCAGGCAAACTGCACAGTAATGTCGCAATATAATAAATTTAAATAGGATATCTGTATAATATTGTATATAATGTCAAAAATACTGTATAACATTTTTATGAATATTGTGAATAATTTAACTGAAACGTATTATATTATTGGCCCTGGGGGATGAACCCGAACCTCGATGTGGGCCCCGTCCTCAAGGCCTTTGTACACCAGCCAATGTGAAGCCCCTGGCATTCCTGCCGTGAAGGGTAAATTGTATACATTCTTTGTACACAATAAAGATTATATTTATTTATTTATTTATCTCTTATTGCTATATCCTCGCGCTAGCACAAATTGCTCGCTATTGATTAGATAGGCTGCGCATCCCAGTTAAGTACAGCGCTGGATATTCGATACGGTGTCAAGTATTGGGTTCTCCATTTGCAGTAGAGAACGTGTCCGAGACGATAATAACAACAAGATTATGAGTTGGAATTAAGGCTGTCCCTTACATCTGTAAATCCACTACGCTAAAGACGCGACTTAGCATTTAAATCTGCGCTTGTTGCCAATCAAAAACAAATACTGTACCCGCTAGTTGATGAGAGCGATCTCCTGTGAGAGGACAATTGAGGGAGACCAAGTAAAAAGAGGAGCCTTCACTTTCTTTCGGTTTGGTCTTCCACTTTTGCCCTTGGGTTCAACCTGCTTAGGGTCCGCCTACAAAATCACATCAACTCTTAAAGATGTAAATTGGTTGGTGGTTGGATGTGATTGTTTCCGGGATGAAAATCAGTGCGACGATGCTCATCCGGGCGATCCCCTTTGGAGCAGCACCGCCGCCTGTCGGGTGTGTCGTGAGTTCGAACAGAGCGAAACGAGACCTCTTTTTCATAAAACCTTTAATATACGAAATCTAGTGACAAACGCGACTTCTCGCAGGAATCCAAACTGACAGACTGCGCACGCACGCACACATCACTCAATAGCAGGGTTGAATGCCACCGCCGCACAATGTCGTATGTACACGTCCGTCCAAACAGCACGTGACCGCTTCTCCGGCAGTCGTCTCACTTACTCCGAATCTCGATTTGTGAGCCTTAATTTGAGCAACCCCAGTGGTGATGGCGGGCGTTAGTTGAGGCCGACGAAATATTTGTGGTCTGCCCTAATCGGGCGCTGTACAGGGGGGTTGTTAAAGGAGTCCGATGCGGGCACCACGAACGCGGAACCGACACTGAATTCTCCTTTGAAGCGAGCTGGAACTCGAGTTCATTGGGCGGCTGTCCGGGATTCTTCGAAAAGGTTGTTTCTCGGGTGGGTGGAGTGTCTCGGAACACTTACGTAAGTGATCGCTGGCGGGGTGGGGGGGGGAGTCACGCTCAGCTCGAACGATCCACACACACAGCCGTCGACGCTTTGCAAAACTTGAGATTTTCCCCGGAATACGTTGACGCCCTCTCCCGCGTGCATTTCGAAGGTGTCCTCTTCTCTCAGCGAACGCATTTTGTCGTGGACATCCGTGGAAAGAAGGCGGCAGGAATGTCCCGTAGCCTCTTCTTTCGGGAATTTTAAGGGATCACTTTTTGCACTTATCTTTTCCGTTTCCGCTCTCCTCCTTCGGTTTAGTTCTCAGTCCTCGAGCGACTTCCAAGGTGTTGCGTCTGAAAGAAACGAATTAAAGGTCAATGTGTGGAGCATTTTCAGAAGGCAATCTTAACTTCACTAACAAAAACTAAAGAACAGTGAGGGCGTCCTTTTGCCGCTTTTACTATCGCTCTTTGGCACGCGCAAGACAGTCATCCTTGACTTAGTGAAGGGTTGTCAGAGGCTATGTACGACCGGGGACTAAAGTTAATGGCGTTGTACAACGGTTATAATCTTGCGAAAGCACGAACGGTGGTGATGGTACACATCGGTACGAGAAGTACTCCTATTGATGTGAGTCACAGGCACTCTGGGGATTCGCTGAACAAGTACAGGGCAACGTTGAGAAAAAGTCGCGAATTAAATTTGAAAGTGTCCGCAATTGTGCCCAGACACGACAGAAGAGGGCGCGTGTGAAAAGCCTTTTCGATTAATTTGGATTCTGGTGGGATTGTGCAACGCTCATGGGGATGGAATGCACTTAAGTAAAACGGGTGCGAGAATATTTGCCGATGCCATTGAGGCAGCGTTAGGTAGGAAACGACCAGATTGAGGGTGGGGCGATATTCACTAAAATCGCAGGCAGAGGTGGAACCGATTCTTGTAGTGGAACATGCTGGGGGTCAACGCGAGACCACGAGAAATCGGTACAAATCAGTCTGTAATCACGTGACTCGGGGGGGGGGGGGTTAGGCAAAGAGGGAGACTATGAAAAGCTTCCGATTTATCCCTTTACCTCTGTGGAAAGGGACGAATCACATTGGCTCACTCGTTATGGATAGGGTGCTGTTGATGCCCGTTCAGGTTGCTCATAAAGTGAAGGGCAATTTTGCGTCTGCATTGACACACGACGAACACCCGAGAGATGGCAGAAGTGTGTTCGGTACCGATTGGGAATTCTTTTAACTAAGGAAAGGAAGGTGGAAGAGAAATTGCTGCCACTGAAAGCGAAGGAAGTGCGTCGAGAATCTGTCCAATCGCATTAAGGAAGAGTTAGCTGAACCTTTACGATATTAACGAGAGCTTCGGGAGAGGGCCGCGCAGATTGGATTGCGCATGTGCTGTTCACAACTGAAGGGGGGGGGGGGCAAGTGCAGACCTCTTTGACCTTATGGCGGGGGAAATAAAGCGATGAACAGTCAATCGAGTAGCGGCAGCGCACCAGGTTGCAACCAAAACGATGACGGAGCACCATCCGGGAGGTCCCCATCTTTGTTTCTAATCCACGGTGGATTTGTGGGGGACATTACGGACCAACAGTTCTTCGCCAACGACGTCTATTTTCGAAAGAAGTTGCTGTTTAAATTGAAAACGAAACAACACCCTCCTCGCTTATTCCTGCTGCGATTGGTTTGGGGGATGGACACGTCATCATTATCGCGATTTAAGTAAATGTTCCATCATCTTGCTGGGCAATTCGACTTCTGCGCAATAAAGATTCATTCGCACGACAGGAAGCCTCTTTGATCCTTATTTTTAATTTAAAAAAACTACTAAAAAAGAAGTATTGGGTTTTGGGCTGCTCCTCTCACTGTACTCGAGATTTTCTTTTCTTTAATTTATTTATCATTTGTTTCAGCGGCAACTTAACTTAATTTTGTACTTCGTTTGTGAATCTCATTTTAATTTTCGTGGTTTGTTCATCTTCGCCGTTGAATTTGATCCCGTTGGATTTGTCATCCATCTGTTCATCTTTCCGCTCTCAGGGACGCTCTTACTTGTTGTCATCTTGTGATTAAAAATAAATAAAAAGAAATTCATTTCGAGTTCGCATTTAAGAGCTTCAAATCTGTCGCCCCCCTCCCCCCGGAGGGAAAAGTGGTGGTTACCTGCTCGTTGGCTTCGTCAGCTCCCGTCGAGGTTTTGGAGATTGTGCACCCAAAGAAGGCACAGTGGCAGCAGCGTCAGAAGGAGAGGCAGCGACGAGGTCACCCGGCACACGATGGACTCTGAAAAGAAACAAAACACGTTTTGTTAATAAAAATTGAAAACAGATCTCGCTCGAACGATTGTACAATTTCGGGTTGAGTTCTGAACCTTCTGCGCAAGATGGGGAGCTCAATGGGTTCGCCTTCTGTTTCAAAAAAATCGTAATCGCGGTGTAAACAGTTTTGGCACGAAAAGCAATCTTTTGTTAGCCCACCCCCATAAAAAGTCCCCCCCCCATTTTGATAATTACGTTTTTGATTTTCGGCATCCTTCTGAACAGTACACGTCTCGTCTCATCGATGAGACGCGTTAGAACCATCTTTCTTTCAATCATTCCCCCCGTTTTCTGACTTTTACATCCCAGTTCCCGCAAACACCCTCTGTCACCCGCAGCTAAATATCTGTCACGCGCAGATGCCACGCAAAGTTTAGACACTGAAAGTGACAGCGAGTTCGTGTTTGACCAGAAGATGCAGAAGTGCGTCTCTAATTCTATCCGCTAATCATCCCCTAATTCCTTGAGGGAACAACAGACTACCGATCGCGTTCACCACTCGGCGAAGAGCGTCGAATCTTCGGATATCCTTAAGAGTCCATTCGGGTGATTTGCGATAATTGTGCCCTTTTGGTCGTTAGCCTTAATGAAGGGCCCTTAAAGAAGCCGATAAGCGCCTCTTGTTTGCACCCGTTTTGATCGGCCCAAAGTGGCTGAAGCGAGAGCAACTGCGACACCACGCATCCTATTTCAGTGAGAGAGGGAGGAATTATCCCCTAGTGAAACAGAGGGAGGTGGATGTGAAGTTCTGGAGTTGGCAGTTCGCGTGTTAAGAATTTGCGTGGCTCGCTTTGTGCCGGATAAATCAAAATTAACAAAAATGAAGAGGAACAATTGAAGGGTTTTTGTCGTCCCCTTTAAGAATGGGGGGTTTAAAGTAAGGTTAGGTTATGTTTTGGACGGACGGGGAAGGAGTTTCAAGATGAGAGTGCATGATTAGCAAAGTTTTCATTTCTTTCTCATCAATATGCAGAATGCAATTAATCTGTTTTGCGGTCATTGATCTCGTCTGCTTCAGCAACCTGCAACCCCCCCCCTCCAAAGCTGAGGGATTCATTTTATTATTATTATTATTATTATTATTATCAGTTTATTTAACAAACACCCCTGTACAGAAATTTCCTAGGAGGGTGGCGCATACATACATCACTTATTAGAGTGTAACAGGATTAAATATCAGGAAATACATAAGATATATACACATAGAGGAAGAATTACATACAGACATCCTGCATTCACAGAAAAATTACAAAACAATATATGTACATAGAAAAATTACAAAATTACAAAACAATGTACATACATAGAAAACTGACATCGTCATTTACACTATGAATTGGTCCTCATTTTTTATTCTCTGAACAAAAGGAATACCCTCAGTCCTATAACAGTCTTTTGGAAACACAATATATCGTTCATTTAAGATTTTTATGAGTTCGGCACTTGAAGTCTTTCCTCAATTACTTTCTTTATCATATTTGTAGTTCTGTGTACAGATCCTCTGCAATGAGCTTCCTCTAAGTTTTCTCGTGGCAGTACCTGTCCGGGTCTATTTTGAGGTCTCTAAACAGCTCCAGAGTATTGGCAGGAAACATCCGCCTTAATCCGTCCGTGTGGTGGAGAGCGCTTCGGAGACTATGAGGGTTGTGGAGGCGGGCTCCAGGGCGGGGCCTAACTACAAGATTTTCAATTTGAGGGGCATCTAAACTCCCAGTGAGAAGTTGTGCCAGAGTGCAGATGTTTCGTATTGTGATCATCTGAATCCACGGAGCTGTGTTCAAGTTTGCGTACAGTATGGATTTCGAAATTGTGAAGGGCTTCCCGGCGATCCTATTTAACCACCGGAGCAACCAGTACTCCAGGCTGAGAAATTTCCTGATATAAGTATTTGGAGCAGAGGACCAAATTGTCGAAGCATAATAAGGATACAGGAACGATACATCTTTGGATATATTGGGTCACCAGCTGCTGGTTTCGAATCCCAGTTATTTCCTGTCTTACAGCCCATATGGCAGCGAGAGTTTTTGTTCTCGTGTTCTGAAAGTGCCTTTGGAAGGTTAGGCCCTCGTCCCACGTCACTCCTAGGTCGGTGTATGAGTTGACTTTCTTCACCTGTGCTCCATTAATAGATAATTTGATTTGATTTTTTATCTTCTTATTAGTTATTGTCAGTTGTGCTGACTTGTCTGAGTTTAGCCACAAACCGATTTTGCGTAGGCATGTCTCCAGTTCACACAGCTTAGCGTTGGCATTGAAATTGACGTCGGACACCTGAGATCCTTCGTTATTCGATTCTCGCTTTCCCATCTCTGGAAACAAAGTGGAGAACCTCTTCCAAGTGAAATATGAAGTCGCAATCAAACGTTCAAAAAGAAGTTCCTCAAGGCTTCTACTTTGCAAAAATCAAAATAAATTTCTCTTTTTTTTTATTGCAGGCAGGGGATAGTTCCACGCAACACCCGTTACAGCGAGAATGAAAAAAAAAATAAATTTTCTGTTTATACTCCGGCACGACAACCAAGTCAGTTGTTGTTGTTGATGGTTTTTTACCAACTAAGGCCGTATTGCTCCGGGATATACGGTGGTCATTCCCTGACCTTTCCGCATCCTCCGTATTTGGTGGTCACGGGCTCGAACCCCAGTCTAAACCAAGTTAGTAGAGTTTACAATAAATCGTCAATACAAATATTTATCGTATTTAGTAGTCACGGGTTGAACCCTGATCCACTCAAGGAACGCGTGTTACAAAAAACATTAAACGAATAAATACGGGAAATGAAAGAACATTTTTTTTGCTACACAAAAATGAAAGGACGATGGCAGTCACTCAGCTGAAGACGAAACCGGTTCCCGCATGATGCGTCTTCTGTACGATTTGTGGTCTATCCACTTCTTGTAGTCGAATTCCATCTCCTGGACATTGTGGATTCCATCTTCTGGACGTTGAGCGTCTCCATGGGCAAGAATCTGTCGCCCTTCCTGAACCTCGACGCCGCAGACTGCAGAAAGGGGAGGGAGGGCCCTTAAGAGTTTTGTGGGATCTCCAGTTATACATCTGCCAAAAACCTTGGCGTATCGATTTCATTTTAACAGAGACGAGCAAGCGGAGGGTGAAGATCCTGTAATTAAGTAGTTTGGTAATATCCGAAGCTTGTGCGATGGATGGAAGTTTGTGCTTGAAGAGCGCCCACCGAAGAAGCCAGTACTCGTCACATGCGGTCGTTTCCAGTGGAGTTTTTGTACGAATCGGCACGAAGAAGTCATTCTCACGCACTCACTCACCAAGCGATCTTCCTCCTCCAGAGTGTGTCCGCAGCTGCTGCCAATTCCTGCGAAACATTTCCTTAAAGAAGATGTGGAGGACAAACAACCTTCCGTCTCCTGTAAACGCGCAAAGGCTCTTTGACCTTATCACAAACCGCAGGCGATGGTCCTAACACTGGCACGGAGAAGAAGAATTTGCTTTTTAAAAACCAATGTTTTTGCAGTGAAATGTCGCGTAGGCCCCGCAGTAAATACCCGATGTGGTCTGCAGGCCCAGGGCCTTCTCTTTCGGCTGCGCACACTCCCAGAGGTCGATGGAATTTCCCGTTCACACCAGAAACAGTCCCCACGTCTAGCGAGAGCCCATTGAGGGGCGGGGGGGAGAGACCATCTGTTTTACTTTTTAAAGCTTCAAATATTGGAACGCGATATTTGCGACAAACTTTAATCTCCAACCGCTGCTCGCAAGGTAACACACCCCAACCCACCCCACCCCATCTCGAGTGATCCGATTCCTTTATGTTTCCAACTTTAAAATGACGAAAAGAAAATTGGTTCGCCCCGCCCCCTCCGTTTATTCTTTCTTTCTTTCTTTCTTTCCACTCCAACCGCTTTGTGTTTTCGAGTTCCAAATTGTGTTTCTTACCTTTGGACACCGAGAAGCTGGCTTGCGTTACGTTCAGTATGAACACGGCGTCGTCCATCCCTCTGGCGTTCTTCACGATCAGGAAAATTTCCCCTCCGTCCGCAGGATTCACGTGACGTATTTCCAGCGCGCTCAGATAGCAGTTCGGAGTCTCCGTTTCCTGAAAGAGTTCCAAAATTCAAAGAATAAGATTCCCCACTTCGGCAACGAAGCCATTTTAAAGAACAATTTAAGATAAATCGTAAGAAAGCGCTACACGCGAAACTAATTTTTCAAAATGGCCGATCAGTTCGTGTTGCGCTCCACGTGGCGCAAAACCAATGAGAGAAACGGGTAGAAAAAGCTCGTTGTTGGTGTTGGGTTTAGGAGCATCGGCCACTAAGGCCACGGTGCTCCGTGTCTGTAAATCGCGTGTGCTCTCCGGTCGATTTTCTGTTTCCTGGACGAAAACCCGAGTTTCCGGGAGAAAAACCGCGGTACCTTCGCCCGAGACTGACTAACTCAGCCACGTTGTGAAAAAGACCCACGAGAATTCCTCGCACCATCCATCGACGGGATTCGAACTGAGGTCTTTTCCAGTCGGTGTGGCGAGGGCTGCTGTCTTTCTAACTGCGCCCCCCACGAGAAGCTCCCCAAGCAGTGGCAGAAAATTGCGGGGAGTTTTCCAGTGGAAACGCTGCGTTTGTTTGTTTCCGATCGAGAGCTCTCCTTGTCGGAAATGCAACCGCTTACATTTCCGGTGTACACGTACTTCAACGCGGATGCAAAAATGTTAAAAGTAATTAAGTGAAGCGCGAGCAAAGCGTGAACTGTTCGTGGCCACAAGATTTTGTTTATTTATTTTTCAGTAAATTGCGGAATTGGTTCCAGTTGTTGAAAACCCTGAGAAGTAGTCAATATTGCCACCCTGGGCAAATGTGTTCCCGCACTAATAAAGATTCGGATAAAAAAAGAAAAACGGCATCACGAAAGCGTTGACAGTTGACAAAGTCCGTTTAATTCGTTGAATCAGTGAGCGTGAAGTGCGGACTGAATCTCGCGCTCTGTGATTACGAAACGCGACTGGTTGTTACTTTGGGAGGAAGTGGAAACAATTCTTTTCTTAGGTTAATGAATTAGTAATCGATTAACTGTTTGCACGTTGGTAACAACAACAACAACAAGGCAATCGCGTTCTCTTCCGCTGATCACATAAAAGGGGGGAGGGGAGGGGGAGTCAATTAATTTTAGAAAGAAAAATCTGACGCGCCTGAAATGTAACGCGCGTAAACTTGCCATTCCCTCTTCGTCATGTACACGCGAGCTGATCCTTTCATTCGACGAATGGCAGCGCCACCGTACGGCCAATCAAGTGCCGATAGGTGGCAACGGAATACCTGTCCAATGACACGCTGATGCAGTTGCGAGACTCTGGCACGAGGCCTGGCCGTTGTTGCACATCGTGTCCGTTAAAGGGCCGATCTGTATTTTGGGCGAGATGAAATCCAGGAATATCTCACGGGGGAAAACCCCTATTCCTTCACCTGAGTTCGGCTAACTACAGCCCCACTGAAGAAGACTGCAGAAATCCCTCCACTTAAGAGACGGAACCGAAGCCAACGACCACTTGTCACCCAGACGAGTCGCACGTGGCGAAACCACTGTAACTCTCACCGAGAACTACAAAAGGGCCTTAAAAGTCACGCGCTGCAAGTTCAAACGTTTTCCGTGTAGCACATTTATTTCCGTAAACATTTTGTATTCCACAAATGGCCCGGAGAAAAATACTTGACGGATTTCACCCTGGAGGGTCTGTACTGCAAACCAACAACAGAAGAAGAAGAAGAAAATCTTTATTGTACAGTAAGGATACAGATACAATAATGTGCCCGCCACAGCCAGGAGCTTGACAATGATATGGGGTAATATAAAAATATGTACAGTATAAAAAGATAACATAACAATTAAAAACGTAGCATTAGCCATTCAATAGGTATGAGTATGTACATAGTTGTGAGGCAGACAGTACACCAAGGTATGTACACGTGTACACGTTCATATGTACAAAGCACATATTTAAGCATATTCACACAAGTCAGAATATTTCACAAATTGATGTTCGGTATTGCATTTTCTTGTGAAACAGTTCGTCGATTTGCCTGCGACGTGCCGTTCTGCGCGAGTCGACATCAGGGGCCAAACAAAAGGGGAACAAGTTCGGCCAACGAACGCCTGTAATTGCGATCAGAAGCGAATTTCTGCAGGTCAACTCCGATCATTAGCAGGGCTTGTACTGTAGGAAGTACTTGTCCAGGTAGGAATCTGTCACTGATCTTCAGCCTGTTCCGTTGTAGCTGAAGAAGAGGGGTGGCTCGTAACGACGGAAGTGGAACATGCCACTGGCATATATCCCAGAAGTCAGGGGAGTTGATTTTTCCAACCAGCATTTTGACTGTGGTCGCAGTTCTCCTCATGCTGATTATTTGAGGCAGCCGCGGGATTTGGAGTTGGTCGGCCATGCTGGTGGTCCTCTGCTGAGGGGGGAGTCGATGCTTGTGGGTTGCCCACTTCAATATCCAGTATTCACTGGCGAAGATGGGCTTCATGAGAGAAGGTACTGCGGATGCCCATATTTCAGAGGCATACAGAAAGGTAGGATACACAATGGTTTCCAGATATCTGATTGTGGTTCTTGCGTCTGTGTTATGAAGAAGATGTTGACGGGCAATCCAGCGCATTCGGTTGATCTTGCGTAGAACACATTCGATGTGACACTTGAACCTAAGGCTTGGGTCGAAGGTTACACCGAGATCTTTGTGTTTAGTAACACTTGGAATAACTGCACCCTCCAGTGAGGGTTGTATGGATGTGGGACACTTCTTCAGAGAAAAAACCATAATAACGGATTTTTGGGGGTTCAGTTTGAGACCGAAATGGTTGAGATGGCTAGAGAAAGCTGTGATCTTATTACAGATTTCCGATGTGATCACTCCCCTGTCGGCTGATGGTGGTATTTCCGTTAGGAACTTTACATCATCGGCGTAGGTAATGACATCATCTCTGTTACACACAAACGGAATAAGGAGGGCGGTAAAAAGTAACCCCGATAAAACGCCACCTTGCGGCACACCAGCATTGATGGATCGGGTATAGCAGAGGTTACGATGAGTGAAGTACACTGTTCTGTTCCGGAGGAGCGAGTGCAGTAAAGCGAAAACGTCACCTTTGATCCGAAAGAAATTGGTTAGGAGATTCAGAAGGGCTGAGATGTTGAGGCTATCAAAAGCAGCTTCAATATCGGCATAAACAACCGCCATTTCTGATTTGGCCTCAAATGCATTTAAAATTTCCGTTTGGACTGCCAGAAGGTTGGAGACAGTTGATCTATTAGGGAGGACATAATGGAGTTCTTTTGATGATTGTGGAAGAAGATGGCGTGTTATATGCGGAAGAAGGACTTTTTCCAGTAGCTTTAGGAGCGTGGATGCAGTGGATATCGGTCTATAGTGCTTCGGCTGGCTTGGTAGTTGAACTTTAGGTAGTGGGGCAAGAGCGTATTTGCTCCAGGATGCAGGAAACACTCTATGAAAGAGGATGGAGTTAAACAAGTAGAGCAGAGGATCAAGGATATATGGACTGAGGCACGTTACAATGAAATGCGGGACTTTATCGACCCCAGCGGTGCATGACGGACGCAGCGAGTTGATGGCTTGACGGAGCTGCTGTCGATCGATTTGAATGGAAAACAGCTCATCATCTGGACTTGAAATGGGGTCTGGTTGATAATCATATGGTTGTCTGGTGTTGTCTTGGAATCTGGCTACATAGTTGATCCATTCAACTGAATTGAAATTGGAATCTGGTTCAGAGTTACGGGTATATGGCACTTTGCCTTTGGATAAGGTCTTGTCAGTGTATTCTTTAATGGCTTGCGATTTCAGTCTGTTAAACAGTGCTCTAGCTTTGGAGTACTGAGTTCGGTCATATGCTGTACCAGACTGTTTCCATTGTTTATGGAGGGTCTGTTTGCACTTGAAACTGTAATTTAGCTCCGAAGACCACCAAGCATTAGTTCTAGCGGAGATAGTGACCTGTTTAGCTGCTGAGAACATGGTAACAGTGTGCAACCATCTAGTTAGTATGTCTAGAGCCAGTTCTGGATCTCCTGATTCGAGAACTTCCCAGGGAAATTCCCTGTCAACCTCTGTCGAAACAATTTGTTTCGACAGAGGTTGACAGGGGTCACTGGGCGGGATGGGTTTTACACATTTCTCTCTCTCTTTCTCTCTCTCTCTCTCTCTCTCTCTCGGGCATTTAAAATGTAAACTGAAATCCTGTGCTTTGCCCAATCCAATCTTCCATTGGCTCTCAGATTACATTTCTGATCAAGTTCCTGTACACGGCCACCTTTTCAGGTATTTTATCTTTCAAACTGGAATCACCCCCACCCCAGGCTCGTCATTGGGCCCCCTACTATTCAACGTGAACCAGATTCTTTCCCGAACGAATAAAACTCTTGCTTGAGCAGACGACATCATTTTCCACCCATCGACGTACACAATTTTCAACTGAACTTCAATTCGACCTCTGTCACAATTCGGCTGGCATTCTTCTGGTTTTGACATTCTTCGTCCTTAATAAGAAGAGATCCAAATGCGTATCTTAAGATATTTGCTGACAAGGGATGGAGTGTTCGCCTATTACAGTCGCAAATATCTCTCGCCAAAATGAAACGAAAGCGCCCGTTATGAGAAGACCCACTGGAGGTGTGAAATTTTATTTGCGGGGCAGCAAAGCGAAAAGAGCCCCTTCCCCTCCTCTCTGAGACTGATATTCGCGCGACAAACACACGTTCTCGCAGAACCCCTTTCCATCGAATTTTAGACCCGACTTTGGCGAATTCGGCGCAATAAGAAGAGCCCGGCTTCGTTTAACGGGCCCTTTTGCACCTTCACCCCAATTTCGACGAGCACCCGAAACAATTTCATTCGCAATTAATGGTCCACTTCGTTAATCTTTTAATCTTTTTCAATTTACGCAAATAATTATTTCGATTTATTTTGTTTTTATTGGTTAACCGCACTCGGCGTCCCAATCATCAAAATTTTTATTTCGCCATCAAATTACGAATCCTCTTTTAACGCTCTCAATGTCCACGCGATTCTTCGAAATAAATAAATGTTGGGAAAGATGTGAATCCTCAGCGACGTTTTTTTTTTTTTATTATTATTATTAAAATCAGTTTATTTCCCAAGAAACCTTGGGTCACCCCGGGACGGCTCTGTGCCAGAAGGGTGTGAATACAGACTGAGGTGCGAGGAACACAATGTACAATAAACAAGGGTACATTCGTGCTCGACCCAAAACTTTTACAGGGTTAAATAAACAATAATGTACAAAATATACAGTAATATACATGATTACATGAAAACAGAAAGTCTTTGCCATATACAAATACGCAAATTAAAAAAAAAAAAAAAAGTCTGTCCAGGAGAAGGGGAGTATTATAAGTTCATAATCTGGTAGCAGTTCTTGAGGATTTCCTTCCTGTAGGGCTTGTCTTCACAGAACCTATCAGGGTGGATCCTAAATTTATTGAAGATCCGAAGACAATTGGCTGGAAACATGTTCCTCAGAGAATCGATGTTTGACAGCATAAGACGTAGAGGGAAACAGGAGTCGGGGTGCTCCCCCCTTGCCCTTCTCGGGCCAGAGATTAATGCGGATACTGATGGAGCATCAATTCGCCTCGTTATAAGCCGTGCAAGCGTGAGAACATTTTTTGTCATGATGATATGTCTCCAGGGAGTGGTGCCCAGATTTGCTTGTAGGATAGATCTGGAGATAGTTAGGGGGTGGCCTACCACTCTGTTCATCCATCTAAGCAACCAGTACTCTAAACTAAGATACTTCTGAAGGTATGAGGCAGGGGCAGATGACCAAATTTCCGAAGCATAGAGAGGAATCGGCGTAATACACCTCAGGATGTGCCGAACAAGCAGCGCTGGCTGATGCACACCAACGAGCTCTTGACGCACTGCCCAAAGAGCAGCGTACGTCTTCTGCCTCATCCTGGCAAAGTGAGGCTGAAATGTGAGCCCAATGTCCCAGGTGAGGCCAAGATCAGTATGAGAGGTCACCTTTTGCACCGGCTCCCCACTCACAAAGATTTGGATATCATTTTTGGCTCTCTTCTTGGTTATTGTCAGTTGTGCTGATTTGGAAGGGCTCAGATGCAGCCCTATTGTGGCAAGATAACTTTCCAAGCTCAATATCTGCCTAGACGCTTGCTGGTTGATATCATGAATCTGATGATTATGATCTGAGCTCACGTAGAACTTCAGATCGTCGGCATAGGAAACAAAGTTCGGATTCTGAGCAAGGAAAGGCTCCAAAACTGCTGCAAACAGGACAGCTGACAGTACACTTCCTTGTGGGATGCCTCTTGAGACGTCAATAGTTTCTTGAAAGTCATTGTGGGTCACAGACAGATGTCTAGGAAGTAAAATAGACTTCAAAATTTGAATTAAGGTGTCCGCCAGGCCGAAGTAGTGTTTCAGAATGGTAAAAAGAGCTGGGAGGTGTATTCTGTCATAAGCCGATTTTATGTCGAGGAATATGATATCAATCTGTGATTTGTTGTTAAGGGTGTGCTGAATTCTGAAGAGGGTATCAAGAAGATTGGTAGTTGTCGATCTCCTTTGTAGAACGGTATGGAGGTACTCGGGCCTGTGTGCAAAGCAATGCTGGGCAATTGTTGGCTGAATTACTTTTTTCGAAAATTTTGAGTAAAGAACAGCTGATGGATATTGGTCTCAGGTCTTTAGGAGATTTGGGTTTCTTAATCTTTGGAATGGGCTTAACATGGTAAGTTTTCCAAATTGAAGGAACTATTCCAGATTGCAGGATTTGTCTGAAAAGGTGAAGGAGAAGGTCGACTATATATGGGCTGCAAATTTTGATAATAAAGAGTGGGAAACCATCCGGACCTACAGTGGCTTTGTTGGGTAGTTTATTGATGACATCAATTAGGCTCTCTCTAGTTATTTCTATTTCAGACAAGTGTGCTCTAGGTAACCAGTTCTCCTGCGAGAGAAAGGAATCAGAATCAGGAAAATCTGCCTGCTGTAAGCTGAACTGTGCCCATTCCTGGACAAGCTTTTTGTCAATGGCTAGGTGATAATGATGATTCGAAAGGATCCTTCTACCACTCTTCAACCTATTGAGAACAGCTTGGTTAAGGACCAGCCTTTTTTTTTTTTCAAGAAGCAAGCTCTTTCTTTCTTAAAGATGGAATGGTCTGAGGGAAGTTGAGTTTTCTGCCATTTCCGGTAGGCCTTCTGCTTCTTGATGAAAGCCATCTTAGTTTCCTTATTGAAACCCCGATTCGACCTGTTACCACTCCTGGTGATTCTGGCTGCACCATGTAGTGCAATTAACTTCAGTTGTTCCGACAAGAGCATAATGGCATCCTCCAACGGCTCAGAATAGAGACGCCCCCAGTCAAACCCAATCAAGCATTGGAGAATGATCTCTGGCTTCAGATATTTGGTAGAGAAGGCTAGCAATTCAGCGAAGTACTCGTCAGGTAACCCAAGGGAATTGTTCTGTAAGGATAGTTTACATGTAATTGGCGAGTGATCAGATTGGAATCGAAAGTTGCCAGGTAGGAGTTTGATATCTTTTAAGTTGTGGAAGATTAGGTCCAGTGCTTGACACGCTCTAGTTGGTTGCGTCACTAACCGTGTAAGGTTAAAGGCCCGAAGAGTGGCCTCAAGGGCATTCCCATGCCTGGGCAGTGGCAAGTTAAAGTCACCTGCTACAACAATTGGAATTTTAGGCATTAAGTTGGTTGCTAACCACGTGAGCAGCTCCGCTCTAGAGTCATCATTGTGGTCCGGAGGAAGGTAAACCAGGCAGCATTGGATTTGAAGAAGAGGACTCCTCAGCGTCAGGGAGACTGCCTCAAAGTTGTTAGACTGGCTCACTCGTGTCCTTATTGGCCGGAAGCGATCGTTGAACAGGATTTCAACACCTCCGCCTCGCCCGTTAATCCTGTGATTCCCAATGTGTTTGTAAGGGGTGTTAAAATGGGTAAGATCAAGCTGTCTATCTGCCGCTAACCATGTTTCTGTAAGGCAGATGACATCAAACTCATTAAGCAATAGGAGAGTCTGGAGACAATGAAGCTTGTTTTTTAGGCTGCGAACATTGTGCATAAACCAAAGAATCTCTCCTTCGTGTGAACCTGGTAGCAAGTCATCCTTTTGTAGCTATGTCTGTTTATCTCGCCTGGATCTGCTGTAAGCGATCGATCTGCTCCTCTCTTGGAACGGCTTTATAAGGGTGCCTACCGGCCAGCAGCTAGAATCCAAGACGATATGCTTTGCATTCGCAGGGCAGGAGATGATAAAGGAAGAATAGGTCGGGTGTCTGGTTTTGATCGCTTTTGCGTCTAAGTTGATCCCATGTTCTTGGGCAAAGAGTGCCCTGATACTTTCCGCTTTTGTTACTGGTCCCAGTCTGGAAACAAAAATTCTCTCTCGGGTCTGGACAGCTGAAATATTATATATCTCCTCAAGTCTCCGCGACAGAGGGACCGAGGCAGGTTCAGTAGGAACCGACATATTAGGCTCCTCGCATGGAGTTCTGTTACCTTGTGTTTTCACAGTCAAAACACTTTGAGCGCAAGCCATTTGTGGGTTATGCCTGGGAAATTGCGCAAGATGGTTAATTTGGTCAGAGAGACAGAAGGCATCCGCTTGAGCATAGATCCGCTCCTCCCTGTTTTGGCGTGGGGTTTCTCTCATCTGCATCCTCTTATAACCGCGCTGGGCCTGGTTCAGAACCTGGCCACCAGGCTTCTCGTGACGTCTTTTGCAAGGTTGGTGCAGATTAGATTCACCAGGAATAATACACTTGTCCTGTATAAAAGGGCTGTCAGCCTCGAAGGTCGGATCGCGCTGATGGAGAGCGGTGTGAGGGGGATGAGTACACAAAGGGTTCAACATCACGGCCGGGGCTACGATCTGTTCAGTTGTTTTGTCTGCAAAACGAGGTGAACTGTGCAGATTTTTGAGATCTGTTTTTCCTCGCTGGACGCGCTCAGTTTGAGTTGGAGGTCTTGGTAGTGCATCATCTGCTTCCTGTGAATGCTCCTGAGGTTCCAAATGGTCCATCACTGACGTCTGACTAGAGGGAAGACAGTAATCACTTATAAAGATTTTGAGATCCCTGAGTTGTTCATTCATTGTGAGCACTTGGTCGAGAATTTCCGTATTTTGGGCTCTGAGTTTTCTATTTTCGTTATTGAGGCAGGCAAGAGAGTCGATTATTGGGGACAAAATCTCCCCGAAAGTGATCTTAAATCTTTCAGGGAGGGCATTGAGTATGGAGGTGTTGTCCCTTAGAGCGCTTTTAATTGACGAACAATCAAAGGGGCTATTAACCTGCAAGTTTGCGGAGGCAGCAGGAGCGGTATCAACTCCCTATTCGAAGATGCAACGTCTTTCCCAAAGCATAAGCTGGAATCTCCAGGTGTTCTAAACGCAGGCGACACAATACTACCTTCAATCGAACTGCGCACATCAAGAACACCAGATGGGGTTTCTCCTGCAAGAGTGATAATGGATATCTCTTCCGTCGAGATGTCCGCGCTTTTTGGGTTACTTGCGCAAAGGTGGCAGGTCCATTTTCTTCTCCGTTGTTTGCTCCTCAACCTTTTGGCTGGCAATCACGACAGAAGATTCTACGACACGTAACACAAAGTAATGCCGGAGCCTCGGGTTTGAACCCACATTCGGCACAGGACTTTTGCTGAACGCCCGTTCTATCCTTCGTTGTATACAGTTGAATTATAAGCGAAGGGTCTGAGCTGAAAAAGGGGGCGGATGGCACGTCGTGAAAGGCAGTAATCGGGTAGGTGAAAAGGCAGGGAGCAACAAAGTCTTGCTGCAATTGGGCAGCTTACTAGCTTGAAGTGTAGGCTAAATTCCGGAGATGCACAAATTAAGTAAGGTTTGAAAGAGCAGCTGGGCCATCTGAGACCTGCTGATGAGTGGGTCCGGCAAAAGTGGTCATCTTATCGAATATTTGATTGCCAGACAGAAGTAGACAAAATAATCAGAGTTAAGTTAGTATTAGTATTAGTATTAGTATTAGTATTAGTAACGGCCGTATGGTGCAAGAAAGCCTATGGCTTATGCTGCACCAGCCAAAAAAAAAAAAAAAAAAAAAATCCGAACAAAACAATGATAAAAACAAAAATTAAATAAATAAATAAATAATAATAATTAATAAATAAATAAAAATAATAAAATGAAATTAAAAATGAAATTAAAAATTAAATAAAAAGGAAATTAATCCTATCATCCTATGGGCTTCCCTTACCCGAAAGTACTATCCAGATGACCTTTGAATTTCCCCAAACTGTCGGCCTCTACCACCCATGAAGGCAACTTATTCCAGTAATTTATAACTCGCTGGCTAAAATAAAACTTCCTGCAGTCCAATCTAAACATTTCCCCGCGTAACTTGAATTTATGTCCCCTAGTTCTAGCATCATTTATAATCTTGAAAATTTTGTCCTCATTCATTTTACTGATGCCTCTCAGAGCCTTAAACACCTCAATCAAATCTCCTCTAAGGTGTCTAGTTTCCAAACTCTGCAACCCACATATTCGAAGTCTTTCTTCATAAGGACGCCCTTTTGCCGATCTCACCAGGCGAGTTACCCTTCTTTGCACCCTTTCAATAAGCTCGATGTCTTTCTTTAGGTGCGGTCTCCATACTTGAACACAGTATTCCAAGTGTGGTCTAACATAGGCCTTATATAATGGGATTATCACGTCCCTATCTCTACTTGCAAAAGTTCGATAGATCATCGATAGGACACCATGGGCCTTCCTTGCAACCTGTTTACAATGCTCAGAGAATTTCATGTCTGACCGTATCGTAACACCCAAGTCCCTTTCCTCCAGTACTGGGTTTAGTTGAACTCCACCAAGTGAATAAGTTATTTTGGGATTACTGTTTCCCAGGTGTAATACCTTACACTTTGTTGGATTAAAGCACAGCTGCCATTTTTCTGACCATTCTTGAAGTCTATCTAGGTCTCTCTGAAGAAGCTCAGCTTGACAGTGATCATTAACTACTCTACCAATTTTAACATCATCTGCAAATTTAGACATCACGCCCTCTATCCCTTCATCAATGTCGTTTATGAAAATTAAAAACAACAGTGGTCCTAATACTGATCCTTGGGGAACCCCACTTCTTACATCAACCCAATCTGAGGAATAGCCATTTATCACAACCCTCTGCCTCCTGCCCTGAAGCCATCCTTCTATCCATCTAAGGATTTTCCCAGTGATTCCAACCTGTTCCAGCTTATAAAGCAACCGCTCATGTGGGACTGAGTCAAAAGCTTTGCTGAAATCTAAATAAACAATGTCGAAATTATTCCCTAAATCCAACTCGTGAGTGACCCTTTCGAAATAGCGAACCAGATTTGTTAAACATGATTTTCCCTTTACGAAACCATGCTGAGTATCCTTGAGAATTTCAATTCGATCCAAATGATCCTGAATTCCACCCTTGATCATTGCCTCCATGATTTTCCCTACTACTGAAGTCAGACTGACAGGTCGATAATTTCCAACTTCACTTTTAGAGCCACCCTTATGTATGGGAGATACATTTGCACTTTTCCAATCCAAGGGAATCTCCCCAGAGTCTAGTGATGCTCGCATAACCAGCCTCAGTGGTTCAATGCACTCACTTGCCGCCTCTCTCAAGATTATAAGGTATATTCCATCAACTCCAGGAGCCTTACAGGTCTGTAGGCTCGAAAGTTTTTTCATTAAATAATCTTGCGAAATTTCAATATCATTAATTACATATTTTTTAACTTCGCTCCCACAATTTCCCTTTGTCACAAAAGGCTTTTCATTTGTAAATATCGATGCAAAATAACTGTTGAGTTCATCTGCAACGGCAGCTGGTGTATTTATTACTATCCCCTTTCCCTTACATAAAGGTCCGATCTGGTTTGTCCTGCTCTTCTTGGCATTTATATATGTGAAGAATTCTTTATCCCCCCTCTTTGCTCTGTTTGCTAGTGATTTCTCATAAACTGAGTTTGCTGAGTTTATTAAGTTTGCTGAGTTCCTTCTATCTCGCTGTCAACGTGCAATCTCTTAAGCTAAACAGATGCATAAGTAGGTCAGAGTTATAAAAGTCGCACCTTACAAGCGGTCAACTGCAGGAGAGCTCCCACCGCAGAGGAACTGCTTGACCTTGTGATATAGCCCGAAGCGGACAGTGGTCAGCCAGCAGAGTAAGCCTACAGAAGTGAAGTTTGAATTCAGGCCTCGGAGACAAGCAACGCTGGCAAATACGGATAGAGACAGATCATGCAAAAATCATAATTACCTAAAATGTTAGGGTAATAAATCTTCCACAGGATGCACAGTATTACCACTAGGCAGGTCACTATACAAAAAAACTAGTGTAACTCGCGAAATAGATACATGAAATCACTGTAAACTTGAGGAGCACAGATTAGACAGTCTTCATAGCTACGCGCACGCGCACTGACCTTCTTCATTCGGCGAAGGAAATGCAAAGAAATCTATTTCTAAGCGGGCGAAGAAAAAGAAAGGTTGCTCGGATGAAAGTAAGAAAATGATGAAAGTAAGAAAACGATTTTATTCGTAATTAAGGTTATTCTTACCGTGATGTTGTAGGCGATGTAGGGGTAGTTGTTGTCTCCGGGCTTCAGGGCCATGTGGCGCACTATCCAGTGGATCCGGAGAGGACGGGGGTTGGCACACAGCTGGGCCGCTAGGATCGCTGATCTTCCGGCAATGGCCATCAGGGATTTGTTCACGGCGGTCACTTCGGGCCGTCCTGCGCGAGAAAGAAAAGTTTCAGAAGCGCGAAATGCGCGCCTTTCAATCCCGCTGTGACTCGCGCGAGGAACTCAATCGCGAGGCGAAGCTCGAAGAAACGAAATGCGTCAAAACAAAAGCGTTCAATGAAAGGCATCAGAAATGCGCGTGAGGAAAGCGAATAAAAATAACGGTCGTTTGAAGATCGCTTATTGACTGAAGTTGTCCCTAAAAAGGTGAATGAACTTTGGCAAATGGGAGTAGGAAATCTTACAAAATTGTAAGGTTTCCTACAATTTCCTAAGATTTCCTGGAGCGGTTACAAAGCGTGTAACCGCTCCAGCGGTTACACGCTTAACCCGAAAGGTACACAACTTGGTGTTTATTATTTTACATACTTCAAAGTTGTGCAATACCGAAGTGTCCCGAATTAAAGGATATTATTTCATCAAAAGTGCTGTAAATTACAAAAGCGTGAGAAATATGTACAAAAACATAAGGGATTGAGGCAGTCCATCATCGGTTGTTGCCCTTGGTATCTCTTCAATCTCCACTGTCTTAGTGCTCACAGCCAGGCGTCTTTGGAGTAGTAGATTCTAAGAGAGAGAACCAGTGACGACCTCACTTTATTTTATTTTAAATTCATCGTGTCAAGGGAGAAGCACTGTCCTGGCAATTTTCCTTCTGGTGGTCTGTCACAAGTGTAAGTTTGTACGTGTCCGTTAGCTTTCAGCGTCTGTACATATGCTTGCTCGCAGAATCTGTCCAGGTCGATGGCTAGATTGTTGATCGAATCCGCCGTGTTTCCTGGGAACATACCTTTCAGATTGTTGGAACTGGTTCTAAGTGGGAGCCTTGGGGTCCCTGCATTTAGTGACTGGCCGAACGAAGTATGTGTTCCAGATATTTGGAATCCCTCCACTTTCTAGGATTTTATTGAAAATATGAACTAGGAGGTCTGTAATACATGAACTAGAGGTCTTGATTAGAAAGAGAGGAAACCGGTCGGGACCCACTACTGCTTTCAGTGGAAGTTTCTTTTGACGATTTCCATCAGATGGCTTCCCACAAGGAAGAAATTGCGATTTCCATCAGAAATCGCAATATCGCTGCGATTTCTGATGGAAATCGCAGCGATATTGCAGGTTTGCAGGGAGGTCCAAAAAGTGTAACAGGGGGTGAAGCATGTGACTGGTCGGTCTGTTTAAAAATGAGTTCAGTCCATTCCTTAAATATGTCTTCCTTCATAGTGATTTACTCGTGGCTCTGTTTTTGGAGCCTTTTAGATCTTTTCAGCTTATCTGCGGCAAGTTGCTTGCAAACAAGTGTTTTTTTGTCTTAAGAAGAGAGCCCTTGCCATTTTATAGGCGCTGAAGTTTTCGGCGTCAGCTGATTTTCTCAATCGTCTGTAAGCCTTCTGTTTCTGGAGAAAAGTTTGCTTGATTGTTTGGTTAAACCATACAGAGGTTTTGGAGGTGATGCGTATTTCTTTTGTTGCTCCCTCTTTGGCTGTTCGGCTAGGTGGCTTAAGGCTACGTCAGGAGGGATCGTAAACAGGTGTGTCCAGTTGAATTCTCTGAGACGTCTGAGGATCATTTCTGGTTTCAGGAATTTTGTAGAAAAGGTTAGTTCTCTCTCAGGTTGGATTTCTTTTCTGGGCAAGTGATGATTGTGATTTTTTTGTAAGGCGATTTCACACGTGATAGGATTGTGGTCAGAGTAGAATTTAAAAGAAGAGGTGATCATAGAGATGCTGTCAAGATTATGGAATACGAGGTCGAGTGTGCTATTACCTCTGGTTGGACTGGTAATACTTTGTACGAGGCCCAGGGCAACAAATATGGCGTCCAGTTCTTTCCTGGCTTCTTCATGGCGTGGTGTACGCATGTTAAAGTCACCGGTCACTATGGTTTTGAGGTTTGTTTCTAAGCTTGTGCCTATCCAGTTGTGTAGCTCCACTCTTGAATCTTAAGTATGATGTTGGGGGAAATATATATTACACAGACTTCAATCTGGGTATTCTTGAACGATAACATCGTGGAAAGAGCTTTAAAAAAGTTAGGTGTTTGGGTGGTTTCAGTTTTAGTGGGTCGAAAATGTTCTCTGGCGATGAGGGCGACTCCACCTCCTCTTCTGACCTCTTTGGAATTCTCCATGCCTTGTCGGTTGCGTGAGTGTATCTAAATACGTAACGACTGCCTCCACCACCCGGTGTTTTCGAGAAAAAAATCTATTTTTGTCAGTTTCGAAGTCTGAGGACGTGACGTCAATGTGGCTCGTGAAGTTCCGATATCCGAAATGCGTTCGAAGTGTGGTAAATGTCAATTCAAAATATCAAAGTTGCGATTCATCAGAACCGACGCTTCGTCTCTCACTCTGCCCCCCACCCCCCACCGTGAAACTGACTATGAGAACTCTGACCCGCTGTTGTAGGTCGTTCGCGTAAAACATTTCCTTCAATTCGCAGATTGCAATCAAGAGGACCTTCAGCATTTCTGCTTAAAAAATAAAATGAGCAAATTAAGAAGGGCCCTCTTCCATGTTTCCCGGCAACCGAAGTGACACTCGATATCGGAGGTGTTTATTCGCTGACGCGCATTAAGAAGAAACATTCACAAACGGCAACAGAAAAGCGGCTTTCGTTTTACGTTTGAATCCGACTTCGCTTTTGAGCCACGACTTACCTTCGGCCGAACACTCCAGTCGGACCGCTTCTCCCAGGGTGGCCTGCACTTCCGGAAGCGGCTGCCGGACTACTTGAGGGGCGTTTGCTGTCCATGAAAAGAGAAAAAAGCAAAAGTGGGATGAGAGAGAGAGAGAGATGGGTGAGGAATGCTCAAAAGAGAAGCAAAAATTGGTCTAAAATTCAATGTCGAAAAAGTGCTTTTCACACGAACTTCAAATTTGCCCCGAATGAGGTTTGTTCCCGGGTGAACGGAAGCTGCTCTGGACGTAACTTCTCGTGGAAAGAACGCCTTACCAAACACGCCCCACCCCAATAACCACGAAGACTGCCTTCTAACGGTGTTCTTGTGTTTGGCAGAAAAAACTATAAGTCGGAAGGGAGTTTCGAACTTTCTGTTCGCAGTTCGGGGTGTGTCTTCGAGAGCGCGAACAGCGGGGGTGAAAGAGCACCCGGTCGACACCGCTGGGAAAAGAAAGATTCCGGGAGGCAACAGTGACTGCAGAGAGGGAAGAGCGGAGGAACTTCCCACCGTAAAAGGGATCGCATAAAAGATATCAAAAATTAGTAAAAACTTATTTTAAACCTTAGAAATTAAGAAAAGTGATCGTAAGTTGTTTAGCAGTTCCCAAAGCGTCAACAGAACCCCCCGAAATAAAAACACTCCCTCTAAGCAATCGTACTACGAGACATCAGCCTTGTCAACAGTTCCATGTCCACTGTTATCTGGACAGGAGAGGTCACTCCTCATTTCCATCGCGGAGTCTTAGCGCGAGTCCCCCCCCCCTCCCCGTGAAAACGCCTTCTTCGCAATCGACGCTAAACAGCTTTCGCGTGGAAGTTTACGCTTCATCTGGGCGCCCCACAAGGATCCTCTTTAGGGAGTCCTTCGTTCTTAATGACGTACCGTCAGTGTTCCGCTCTGCTGACATCGTCTGGCGACTGTTCCAGGATGACTCGAACAACGTCCCTGCCTCTATTCGTCCTCTGACACGCGCAGTATTATCCAAAATTTTACGATGACCACGAACGCGTGCGAGTGTACCTGGATGAAGTAAGCGATCACTCCGCGTATTGGACCTAATTCCTGGACAACGAAATTAGAGTCGAAACTGCAAATTAATCGTCTCGTTGTCGAAATGTTCCACCAATCAGATCGCAGAATGTGACGCGACGTGGGGAAACTTCACCTCGCGTATAACAGTGAAAATATCTCGTGGCATCCACGCTGTTTTAGGGCCCGAACGATAGAATTCGTGAACGCGAATGGCAATGCCCGGCACTCGCAGAAAAGGCTAATATTACGAGGCCTTTGGGGCCAAATCGATCCTCTCTAAATAGAACTAACCTGCGACGACCTCTGCTGCAAATGCACATCGCATCACCTTGCGCAGTCAGCTCGGAGTTTCCTGAATTTCGGCAAAAGAAAATCTCAAGCAGCAGTCTCTAATCCAAATTCTGATCTTGAGTCCAACGAAGCCGATTTTCATTCAAACGGAAATAGGTTTTGTTGCCCACAACATCCCGCTACTGTCCACAGTCAGCGTGAACGATCTCTCAATCATTTGCATCGGGAACAAAATTAGAAAGGTGGATCTGTACTGCCCACGAACAAATGTACCGTCTCTTAGGAGGATCTTCGTGCAAGCTGTGTTCGAGGCCCGTTTCTGGATGGGAATCTCCCAGTGAAAAACTGTCCGGAATAGGACAACCCCCAAATCATCGCCGTGGCCCCCATGAAGGAAATGGTACTAAGAAAAAGAGTGAAAGGAAGTGTGTGTGTGTGTTTGAATGAGCGCGAATGTGGTGCAAAGTGAAGAAGACGCCAACTTACAGCGTACATTGAGGAAATAGCCAAAGGAAGCAAACACACCAAATTCGTGGTCTGTGGAGCAGCGGTACCAGCCGCCGTGACCCCTGTTAATGGACGTGAAGTTCAAGTACCCGTCAGAGTTGGGCTGCGTGGTGAGGGGGCCGTCGTCTTTCACCCACTGGGGCACGCTCGTCGGATTGGCGTCGACGTCGCACTTCAGGGACACGGACATGCCTTCCACGATGGGGAACCCGAACCCCGGCTCTCGGGAAATGGAAAACGAAGGAACATCTGAAAAGGAAACATCGAAAGGAATTACATCAAACTCGCACTCCCACGCAACTCAACAAATAACGCAAACAATTCAGTTTTAATTAAAATATAAAATGGCTCAAAAAGAGTCCACTGCGCAAGAGCCGAAGCAGTTGGCCGCAGTGAGCCAGTCCACGGGGTCCTTGTGAAGTGGCTCACTGCACAACTCTTGTGCGGGATGTAAACCCCTTCCTCCCTGGCTAACTTCACAGAATTCCTGCACTCTCCAAAGAGGTTTGAATCCGCAAACTCATCGAATCCCCACGAAGCGAAACAGAAAGAAGCAGCGGACAAATTCGCTTTCACCGAATTACGGAAACTGCGCGTGGTCTGTGCCACTGCCGTTACTCCGCGTCACTGGAAGCAAGCTCGAAGGCAGAAGGTCCCTTCCACGGCATGGTTAATTTCCTCCGCTTCGAGAACCCTCCCACGGGTCCTCCTGTAACTGATTCCTCGGAGTGTCCGGCGGGACCATTTGCGAACTCAATGAATTTACGGATTTCGTCGGCGCTGTCGGCGTTTCGTTCCGATGTCGTTATTTGCGGTGACACCTTCTTGGGAGAGATTCTTTCCGTAAACTTACGTGGTCAGAACTGCGAGCTTAGGCGTCCCCACCGTTAGATATCCTACAAATTTCTGCAATTGTCCCTCATCCAAGCATCATTCGTAGACGCTGCTCTTCTCTAAACCCAAAAATTGCAGATGACCACCGAGAGAATCATTTTATGATGGATGCTGAACAGAAATTGGCTTTTTAAATTCTGCAAACAAAATTAGTTTAACGCTCGATGAAATCATCTGAAAACTTACACTGCGCTGTCACTTTATTAGATACACCCGCGCTGTGCCCACAAATAGTTTGTCCCACAACGTTGCAAGTCACATGACGACAGTTATGGATATAAATACAGCAGAACAACCTTTCTAGTATCAGTTAAGCGTACAAACCGTACCAAAAATGGGGAAAATGAGTGATCTAAAGGACTTCGAATGTGCCATGGTAGTAGCTGCAAGACGTGCTGGACAATGAATCTCTGAAACGGCAGTTCTCATGAACTTTTCACGTAACACAGTTTCAAGGGTGTATCGAGAATGGTGCAACGAACAGAAACCATACTCTCAATGGCACTCCTTGGGAAGAAAATCGCTTGTTGATGAGAGAGAGAGAGAGAGAGAGAGAGAGAGAGAGAGAGAGAGAGAGAGAGAGAGAGAGGTCAGATGAGAACGGCTAGAATTGTGCAAGCAAACAGACGGGCCAGAATGTCGCACATCACTTCAGAATACAACCTTGGTGCGCAGAACAAAATATCGAAACGGACCACTAGTTGCACTTTTTCGTGAATGGGCTACAACAGCCGATGACCACATCGCCTACCTTTGTTATCAATGAAGAACAAGAGAACACGCCTCCTTGTGGGCACAACAACACCAGCACTGGGAAACAGTTGCTTGGTGTGACCAGTGGAAGTTCCTGGTGCATCATGTTGAAGGAAGGCTCATCACTATGGAACGGTTCCAGGAACATGGCAATGACTTTTCTTTGCTTCAGTGGCCCGCTCAGTCCACGGATCTCAATCCTATTGAACATCTTTGGGATGAGCTGGAGAGGGCTGTTCGCTGCAGTCCTACAATTCCGTCGAATCTCGAGGAACTGCGTGATACACTCATAATCTGCATGGTACTCCATTGCTGCACAACGTTTTCAGCATCTTGCTCAATCCATGCCTAGACGAATTCAGGCTGTTTTGAAGGCGCTATTAACGGGATGAAGTCCAGTTTTCGGTTCAGGACATTGCCAAATAAGAGGCTCAACACGCTACTAGGTAGGTGTACCTAATAAAATGGCAGCACAGTGTATATCGATTACCGATTGATTTTCTTCGAATGACGTTTGCAAAAATGGCCATTTTGGCGAAATAATTGTAGATTTTCTAATTAATATCATTCTCAATATTTCGCTGAACAATTTCGGTAAAAATAGAAACATTAAAAGGAAAAGAAACGTGAAGAGGAAACATCGAAAAATAATTTCTGTTCAATTATTAGATTTAACGAATAAAAATTAGTTGGATTACAAATTGCGCGCAACACATTCAGAATGGAATAAAACAGTTCGTCTTCATTTCTTCACAACGTTATAATTAAAAGAAATTATCGCGCTTAAAAGTATCGAAACTTTATTTTTTTATTTGTTTTTCCGTATTGTCCCCATAAATTAGCTTTCAGTCATGCGCAGAACATTTTTTTCATTTTTTCCTCGATTCTGCGCTGCGGTTCCCTTTTGTCTTCTCGTGGCCCACACGTGATGACGTCAAACACGCGCTGATCGGGCATTATTTAACGGTAGCGACGACACTAATGACCCAGTAGCGCCACCTGGCGGCGGTAGAATAACGTTACCGCCGCCACAGAACCGCGCTTGCACGGTCTGTAATGCGGAGTGAGTCGCACGGCCACGTGTAGATGGCAGCACTGCAGTAAGACGCACGAGAACTTTATCTTTTGAGTTCTGTTCTCAAAAACAGAATTCCAAAAGAGAATTCAACTTTTCTACGAATGAGGCTGCTGCTGCTCCTTCGAGGGGTGCGTGAAAAAATTGGGGGGGGGGGGATAAAGCGAGGTATTTATTGTTAGGCGCGTTAAAATGTTTGAAACGAACCCCCGAATGTCCAAAAATTAAATAAAAAAACTGTGAGGAAGGAATCTCCTCACAGTTTTTTTATTTTATACATTTTCAGCGTTTAGTGCTGTGCGCTCATTGGCGACTTTTCGGAGCTAACAGGGGCATGTTCCCAACACCACGTCGTGCGTCTTGCGAAATGAAAAGAAGTTGGATAATTAAGAGTGCGTTCAGCGGTAAGCACCCCTCTTCCAAGATGGACGAAAGCAGCGCGTCTCTCTCTTTCTTGTCCTTTTGTCGAACGAATCCTTTCCTTTTTTAAACGGCGTTCATCGCGTGAACTTCCAAAAGGTACTAAATTAGTATTCATTGGACAGTTCGGTGCGGGTAATAATTTTGACTACAGTTAAGCAAACCTTTTGATACGATCCCTCATAGATGGCTGCCGTATAAACAGGAAGGAGTTGCAGTTACGGGTGAGGACCTACTCTGGACTGAAGGCTCGCTCGAACTCACGGGACAGAGGGTTGTCATAAATGGCCGGTCTCCAGGGGAACGACCAGCGTAACAAGTGGGATCCCTCCTATTTCTAATTTTCCTGCCTGATGCTGACGAGGGTGTCCGAGGAAGCTGTAAAGTAGCCGATGATCTCAAGGTGGGAAAGGTCGTTAACAATCTGAGACAGGCCACGGTGCTTCAAAAATACTTGGATCGGTTGAGCAAATGATCCAGAAAATGGCAGCTGAAGTTTTTAATGCTTTAAACGCAACGTTACGCATTTAAGGAACAGAAATCCTACACTGAGTCACATGCTACGGGAGGGGAGGGGAGAGGAGAGCAGCTAAAATTGGTTCAACGTAGAAACGACTCAAGCGTTTTAATTCATGAAATTTTCAAAGCAGCGTACACAGGGTGACCTGTCTGCGATCTTTGCTAGTACCGATAAGGACCTCATAATCCCGTTTACAACGACTGAATTGCACCTCATTTGAATACTGCGTTCGGGTTTGGAGACCGCACCTATCGAACAAAACACGACTTGTGCAGAGGGTTGAGAAGAGGATTTTACTTTCGGGACGACTGCAAAGCGACGCTCACACGACGAACTGTGCAGAAGCTGTAGGATGCAGAGGTGGGTAAGGGATTCAGCAAAACGGTTGAGGAAGATCTCTTCTCCCTCTTGGCGAGACGCGAACCACGGGACACAAATATAAAATCTCGGGGGAGTTGACGTCGACCAGTCTGCTAAATTACCGCGACGTAATCATTGAAGGATGCAGTTCATAAAATTCACGTGTGCGCAGCTGCTTCTCGAACATCGGATTAAGTCGCTTGGCAAAGTGGTAGAGGCAGCGAGTATGGCTAAGTTTATAGCAAAATTAGATGATTACCTTGTGGAAATGGAAATATCTGAATGTTTTTTTTTTTTGGCTGATGTTTGATCTTTAGGAATACTAAACTAAATTGATCTTTGCGTTTCTGTGGCGCATGCACTGTGGATTTGAAAGGAAGGATAACGGCTACTTACACAAAACGTTGAGAGAGGCACTGACAGCGGCGGACTGTAACCACGTGACGTGGTGCACTTGGCAGATGAGCTCTTTCTTGTGGTGCTTCCTCGTCACGTTCAGGCCGAGGACACTCCGACTGATGTACGTGTCCTCTTCGGGGGAGAACTCGACGAAAAGCTCGCTCGCCGCGGTGATGTTGGCGTCACCCAGCGACCAGTGGATGTGGCGGACCGGGGGCACCGCTCCGGGGGCCACGCAGTGCACGCTGATTTTCGTCTGCTCCTTCACCGTGATGGTGGCTTGGTGAGCCAGTCTCCGTCCCTCCAGCTCCATGAAGGGGTCGTGGGGCGCACCTGCGAAAGAAACACACACATATTGAAAAAGATTTCGCTTTCGTCGGAGGGGGGGCTACCCCGAAAGAACTTCGGGGGGTGGAAGACGTCAGGAGCGTGAGTCATTTACGAAAGTGATGCGGTTTATTTAAAATCGAAATTTAAAGTAGCCGCTCCTGTGGCCATTAACAATTCTTTCTTTTATGAAACGAAACGAATAAAAAAACAAAAACATGAGTTAGTTTTGAAACGTGTTCCACGAGAGGATCTTCTTTTTTCTCCATTCATTTCAATGACGTTGTGGCAGTCAATAAAAAAACTTGAAAGCGCGGAGTACGCTGAATGTGACTAACTGCTCACGTGATTGGCTCATCAACAGGAACGAGGAGCAGATTGCGATTTGTTTTCAATAATTTCGATGAAGTTTGCATTTCTCTTTATTTTTATGATTTAATGTTTCGATCGATTGTTTTGTTTTATTTTCGAATTTCTAAACGCGCTTCTTCTTCTTCTTCTTCCTCAATTTGGATTTGTTCTGCAAAATCGAAGTTTA
The DNA here is from genome assembly GCF_048544385.1 of Mastigoproctus giganteus. NCBI lineage: Eukaryota > Metazoa > Arthropoda > Arachnida > Uropygi > Thelyphonidae > Mastigoproctus > Mastigoproctus giganteus. The sequence goes on from NC_143588.1 coordinate 1,176,726, forward strand.
AATTTAAAAATAATTTTACATTTAAGCAATGCCTTTTACAACTGAGTTAAAATGAACAGGGGGTCAGCTGTGAGAAACGGGTAAGCGAACTGCCAAAAAATAGATCGTGCGTGTCATTCAAGTGCTTCTTTCTTTCTCTCTCTTTCTAAGAAGTTAATGATGCTGTAAGCAGCTTAGAAACACATCGACAGTTATTCGTTTTTAATTGTTCTTTAAGGTTGGCCTCCGCGAAGATATCCTTCTTTTCCACCAAGATTCGGTACCTCTCTTGAGGGGACAAACCGCCCCTCCGATCAAAAAGAACATTTTGAGAATTGTTGCCAACGGAAAACAAATCCGGAAAGTTTCATCGCACACACACACACATACACACACCTTACACTAACGTGGACCAAAAAACCGAATCTCAAGGAACACTTCCTGAGGGCCAAGAAGAAGAGTACTTTGTGGGCCATCCGCCAAGAACTCATAGCCGCCACAATATTCTGTTGATGGAGAACACATCGATAGACTCCTCGAACCACCTCCGAAATGTGGTCCTCGACACTCGTCTGTCATCGTAACATCAGATTGGTGAAATGATGGAGTCTCCGTTTTCGAAGCACTTGAGGGAACTCATTCACCTTCTCGGAATTAACTGTACCGAACCGAGTCGTAAGCCTCCTGGAAGACCCCCATCTCACAAGAAAACCTGCCCACACTCGCCACGCGATAACTCGGTGGATCGATGTCCCAAAACAGACGGAAGATAAATTTTTAAATTTTCTGTTTATACTCCGGCACGACAACCAAGTCAGTAGAGTTTACAATAAATCGTCAATACAAATATTTATCGTATTTAGTAGTCACGGGCTTGAACCCCGGTCCACTCAAGGAACGCGTGCTATGCACTCTCGCTCCTGACCACTGGGCTACGTCAGGCCTAAAGTCATCTGCCCCCAAAAAGAAGAAGGAGAAACCTCCAGAAGGTGCTGCATTTCGTTCCAGATTAATTTGAAGACCACGAAACGTGCAGGTGCCAATAAGTTCTGGATGGAATTTGGGTCAACTGAGCAGGATTATCAGGAAACGGTGAATTCTCATCAGTAAATCCGAGTGGGTGGACGAGACCAGGTGTTAGTAAACAATTGGTGTTGCGAATAATGTTCGCATTTCTATGCATGTAACAGCGAAGGGTATTCTCAAGTGCTCCCCCCCCTCCCCCGCCCTCTACATTTTCATTCCGATGAAATCGTGTCTGCGTTTTTATTTTGTAATTCGCGCAAACGCCGCAAATACCGAAATATTGCGCACCCTCGCGTACCCCGTTGGCAGTAGGTGGGGTGAAGTGGGGGAAAACGTCAGCCGCCGTTGCGGAGGTGTGGCAAAAGAAATTCTGTCCCTCGTCTGGAGGACCTTCGTTGTTCTTTCCCCGGTGGAGTCTTAATTCCATTCTTAATCGGCGCCTTATTTTTATAATTTCGCTTTTCTGTCGCGTTCGTCGTTTTGTTCAAAAAAGGGAAAGAAAAGCGTCGCGAGGTGACCGACAAAAATGGAAAATTGAACTTTGTTCGTTTCAGCGTCCGTTTCTAGCGTGTCAGTAATTAAAGAAAAAGAAGAAACGCGTCTTAACGAAGCATATTTTGTCTCCGAAAGAACTTTAGTACCATAATCAGCGCGTGCGCGTATAGTGTGTGGCAGCATGCGAATCAGCTCCGATTAAAGTTACTAATTTGTGCGGTTATACTGTTTTGATTTTCGAGAAAGATGTTCTAAAGAATTCCTCTGGTGATGATCTGTCCGGTAATGATGCCAAATCGCCTACATCTTCCTCAGGTAATGTTTTTTTTTATATATTATTTCTTGACTGACTGTATCAATACGATACAGTACTTCCATTGTCCAACTGTAGAACAAAAGCAGTTGGCTATTGACAACCAGTGTTCGACGACTGTGAGTGCTCCCACCTCTTGGTATCTAGCCCATTGCCTCCTGCTGTTTTAAAGACTTCGCCTGAAATAAACTAGGGAGTTGTGCTACCACAAACACCGCCTAATCTCTTTAGAGCAATTGTCAAAAGTGTTCTGCTTCGCCTTCGTTTTTCCGCCCTGGTAGGGTAACTACTAAAATCATTATTGTCGCTTTCCGTCATACTGCAATGCCGACCAGGAACACCAAAAATCAACTAAAGACGACTACTGTCGTTTGCAGCCGCTGCAACAAAGAAGTCAGTGAAGTGGTCTCGTGTAAATTATGTTTCGCCCTGCTTTGCGAATCATGTTCGGGCCTAAAATCCCTACATAAATTAAATGCCCCGCGTCGCAAGAATTTCACGTGCGTTCCTTGCAAGAACAACCAGCCGAAAAAATTTAGGTCCTGCGAGCAGTTTACCAGTTGCACAGATAATCAAGTTGGTGAAGCGATCGCAGTTCCATTAGCAGATGATAATGATACATCACCCACTTCCAGCACCTCAGCTGCTGATACATTTCATCCAACGAACTGCTTCCCAGATATAAGGGCCGGATCCGTGGAACGGCTTATTTCCCATTGTGATATCACTAACGCCGCAACCTGTTCGGTTGACCCTGATGATGAAGACTCTAGCTTCTCTAACTTAACAGACGCAAATGATAAGTCCCACCATCGCAGTGTCGCCACTGTAGCAACTCAAACAGAAGACTTCGCCAATATCCCGCATGCACAGCCAACAATGCATGCAGATCCCCAAAGAAGGAACTCCCCACCCTCTATCATGTTTACTAATGTGTCTACACAAACTGACTTTTCGCTTGCTGAATCTTTGTTTCCTAGCCACTCCACGTGCCTCTTCAAGAACCGTAAATCACTTGAAATTATTATAACATCAATACTTGAAGATATCAAACACCGTATGCTCTGCACTACTAATAACTACGTATCCGCCATAGCTGATAACTTTTCTCAAGATCCAAGTTTGTGTACATGTAATGATGGTGGTCCAGCTATTAAATGCGCTACGACTCAGACCTGCGCTATTAATCAGGATCACAATAACTTCTCCTACAGCACTAATGCACTGAATTCTGGCCAAACACTAAATTGCCCCGAGATCCAGATAGCCAAAGAACTTCCTTGCCAGGAAAACCAGACCAGAAACCCTGCCAATCCTACGGAAGAATCAGCTAATCCAGATAATCCACTTAGTGTCCCACTCCACAAATCACAGAAGCCATCTACTACATTGCAATGGAAACCCAATCCTGAAACTATCGTCGAGCCTTACTCGTACTCAAGCCGAGTGTATCAACCTACAATGCCGAAGAAACCTGAAATCCACAATTGCGGCCCCCCACTGCAAACATTACAACCATCCCGGGCGGAAGTTGTAGCTGCACTTCCTCCTACACTTGTGGCCCAGAGTTACTGCAGTAAGCCTCGCCATCCTGAAGAGGGTAAAATGGGAACCCCAAATGTACTAAAGAGAAGGCGATCGTTTAAAATGGGCACCTCGGCCACCTCCAGGCTGCAGGCGATGAATCCACCAACTGTCCGTCTTCGACGAAGTCTATTCGTTTCCCGACTGGCCCCAAATACAACTCCAGATGATATCGCGTCATACATAATGCATGAGCTGCACTTTACTGTGTCCGTCACACTTCTTAAGAAAACACCCCTGTTCAAAGTTGAGTGCGATGCACAGAATTTCAGCTCCATATCAGCGACTGCTCTCTGGCCGTCTGGATCACTACTCAGGCCATACTATGAACCTAAATCCAATATCACCCCACGCCTAGCCATGGCTAATGCGCTATCCCACCAAGACTGCTCCCAAGCGTGACGGTTTGATAGGCATTCCTATTCTCAGAAGCCCCAAAACCAGGAATCAGGGTCACACGATGATGAGCCCTATACATACCCCGATGACAAAACCTCTGATCAATCTCTGCAATACCACAGCTACAATGAAATCCACCCTCAGCTCATACCAACTATTGTAACTAACCGTGCTAAAAAGCCAACAAAGAAAATAAATAATGTCCTCGAATCAGCACTCGTGAAGGTCTCGTGTCACCTTACACTCAAGATTTTTTATCAAAATGTTCGTAGTATTCGGAATAAGCTCGAGACACTTGAGCAGATGCTTCTGTCCCAAATGGCTGACGTCATCTGCATGTCTGAAACCTGGCTGGAACCACAACAAGAATCAATTGCCTCCGCCCAAGCTGCTGGTTACAAATCTTTCTTCACCTCCCGCTCTCATACCTGTGGTGGGGGCGTTGCTGTTTTCATAAATGCCAGTAGACTTGAGTTCGTACATGTAGTCTCCAGCAAATTCAATCTATTCGAAGCATTGATAGTAACGGTCAAGATCAACTCTGGCTTATTAGATCTCGGTGCAATATATACACCCCCAACCCCCGATGCTCAGACAATCAATGATATTGCATCCTGGCTAATAAATACGCTTCACACATCTGCTATCCACCTCATCTGTGGGGACTTTAACTTACCACCAAATCTCCAACATCTTCATGAGTCACTTATGGCTAAGATTGCACCTAGTGGCCTCAGGATCATAAACGAAGGCCCAACTAGAGGTCTTCATCGCCTGGATCTCATATTATCGTCTGGTTCCTGTAGCGTCGACATTAAACCCGAAACTCACTTTGAATCCGATCATGAACCCATCGTAGTCCTATTGCAGCTCCCAACGCCCAACTTTAATGTCTCCCACTACGTCAAAAGGAAGATCATCATCTCTCCCACCTTCCTACAACCGAACAGATGCCTTTATGCAACAAGATTAATTCCCTGGGAAGTTCTCGAATCAGGAGATCCGGAACTGGCTCTAGACATATTAACTAGATGGTTGCACACTGTTACTATGTTCTCAGCAGCTAAACAGGTCACTATCTCCGCTAGAACTAATGCTTGGTGGTCTTCGGAGCTAAATCACAGTTTCAAGTGCAAACAGTCCCTCCATAAACAATGGAAACAGTCTGGTACAGCATATGACCGAACTCAGTACTCCAAAGCTAGAGCACTGTTTAATAGACTGAAATCGCAAGCCATTAAAGAATACACTGACAAGACCTTATCCAAAGGCAAAGTGCCATATACCTATAACTCTGAACCAGATTCCAATTTCAATCCAGTTGAATGGATCAACTATGTAGCCAGATTCCAAGACAACATCACACAACCATATGATTACCAACCAGACCCCATTTCAAGTCCAGATGATGAGCTGTTTTCTATTCAAATCGATCGACAGCAGCTTCGTCAAGCCATCAACTCGCTGCGTCCGTCATGCACCGCTGGCATCGATAACGTCCCACATTTCATCGTAAAGTGCCTCAGTCCATATATCCTTGATCCTCTGCTCTACTTGTTCAACTCCATCCTCCCCCATAGAGTGTTTCCGGCATCCTGGAGCAAATACAGTCTTGCCCCACTACCTAAAGTTCAACTACCAAGCCAGCCGAAGCACTATAGACCGATCTCCACTGCATCCACGCTCCTAAAGCTACTGGAAAAAGTCCTTCTTCCGCATATAACACGCCATCTTCTTCCACAATCATCAAAACAACTCCATTATGTTCTCCCTAATAGATCAACTGTCTCCAACCTTCTGGCAGTCCAAACGGAAATTTTAAATGCATTTGAGGCCAAATCAGAAATGGCGGTTGTTTATGCCGATATTGAAGCTGCTTTTGATAGCCTCAACATCTCAGCCCTTCTGAATCTCCTAACCAATTTCTTTCGGATCAAAGGTGACGTTTTCGCTTTTCTGCACTCGCTCCTCCGGAACAGAACAGTGTACCTCACTCATCGCAACCTCTGCTATACCCGATCCATCAATGCTGGTGTGCCGCAAGGTGGCGTTTTATCGGGATTACTTTTTACCGCCCTCCTTATTCCGTTTGTGTGTAACAGAGATGATGTCATTACCTACGCCGACGATATAAAGTTCCTAACGCAAATACCACCATCAGCCGACAGGGGAGTGATCACATCGGAAATCTGTAATAAGATCACAGCTTTCTCTAGCCATCTCAACCATTTCGGTCTCAAACTGAACCCCCAAAAATCCGTTATTATGGTTTTTTCTCTGAAGAAGTGTCCCACATCCATACAACCCTCACTGCAGGGTGCAGTTATTCCAAGTGTTACTAAACACAAAGATCTCGGTGTAACCTTCGACCCAAACCTTAGGTTCAACTGTCACATCGAATGTGTTCTACGCAAGATCAGCCGAATGCGCTGGATTGCCCGTCAACATCTTCTTCATAACACAGACGCAAGAACCACAATCAGATATCTGGAAACCATTGTGTATCCTACCTTTCTGTATGCCTCTGAAATATGGGCATCCGCAGTACCTTCTCTCATGAAGCCCATCTTTGCCAGTGAATACTGGATATTGAAGTGGGCAACCCACAAACATGGATTCCCCCCTCAGCAGAGGACCACCAGCATGGCCGACCAACTCCAAATCCCGCGGCTGCCTCAAATAATCGGCATGAGGAGAACTGTGACCACAGTCAAAATGCTGGTTGGCAAAATCAACTCCCCTGACTTCTGGAATATATGCCAGTGGCATGTTCCACTTCCTTCCCAAGAGCCACCCCTCTTCTTCAGCTACAACGGAACAGGCTGAAGATCAGTGACAGATTCCTTCCTGGACAAGTACTTCCTACAGTACAAGCCCTGCTAATGATCGGAGTTGACCTGCAGAAATTCGCTTCTGATCGCAATTACAGGCGCTCGTTGGCCGAACTTGTTCCCCTTTTGTTTGGCCCCTGATGTCGACTTATACTGATATCTCCATCTGCTATCTCCTATGAGGCGCATGACGGCACGTCGCAGGCAAAACTGTCTCACAAGAAAATGCAATACCGAACATCAATTTGGCACTGTGAAATATTCTGACTTGTGTGAATATGCTTAAATATGTGCTTTGTACATATGAACGTGTACATACCTTGGTGTACTGTCTGCTTCACATCTATGTACATACTCGTATCTATTGAATGGCTAATGCTACGTTTTTAATTGTTATGTAATATTTTATACTGCACAAATTTTTATACTGTACATATTTTTATATTTCTATATCATTGTCAAGCCCCTGGCTGTGGCGGGCACATTATTGTATCTTTACTGTACAATAAAGATTTTCTTCTTCTTCTTCTACTTCACACAATTAGTTCCGCGCGCCTTTTTTTTTTTTTTAATTCGGGACCATTCCGGCGCGACCACCCCGCTTTATGAGACCCGAGTCTCGTAACTGCGTAGTTCCAGAGTAATTATCCGAGTTTCTCGTCTTCACCGCTGCTTCCGTTGCCAGCGCTGCTGTCTCCTTAACAACGCCGTTAGAGAGAAAAAGAAAAAGAAAAAGATTTAAAGCCCGATTCAGTTTCGCCAATAAAAATTAGCGAAGATGAAAGTTGATGCGATTTGTGGACGGGGTCACGTTTTATGAAATTGTTGTTGCTTATAACCGCGGCACCGATGGGGCGTGAAGCATAAAGCGCGAAGCCGCATTCCCTTTGGCGCCATTTAACACACAGAAAGAGAGAGAGAGAGAGAGAGAGAGAGTTGTACTTTTACTCTTCAATCAGCTGCTCACTCTGTACGCACGTTTCATTCACGAAGAATCCGTTCAGGTTGTTGTTGTTGTTGTTGTTGGGTTTTAGGCGCTGTACACAACGAGTCTGTCAATTTTGTGCGCGTTCTGCGGTCGTTTTTTTTGTTTGCTGAACAAAAAAAAACCCCATCCCCTCGTCATTAACGGGAATAGAACCGAACCCGGGCCTTTTCCACCCGGTTTGGGGAGGTCGATAATTATACCAACTGCGCTGTCCTCGAGGGAAATCTGTTCGCGATCTTTTGATAAAAATCGCTTTTCCAGCTGAAGTTCACATTCGTTTTTAGGAGAAGTGCGACTCTAGAGGGGTTGACATCGCTCCACCAGCGCCACCCTCTCGTTCCGTCGGTAGTTTCCGGTGAGATCCGTTACACGGAGTCAACGGTCTCCAGTACCAGTGCGGCGGGATGTTGATTATTTCGTTTGATTTCTCGACCCCAAGATGGGGAACGAAGGGGGACATTCCCATAAAAAGCAGATTCGCTAAAAGTCTATTGGAGCGATGTCATTTATGGCTTTCTGGGCCGGAAATGGGTGTCCGAGAGATTTGGGGCGTTGGTGCGCCTCAATGTGGAGGTAGGGTGATCGGTGGGTAAAGCGGTATTGAATAATTCCTCCATAAATATACTTTTTAATTTCTAATCTTGGGGACCGGCTTCACGATAAGACTTCCAGAGTTCAGGTACGGCACCTTCCTTTACGATCTCTTAGAAATTCCATTGTGCACGCGGGACGCACTCTTTCACAAAAAACGAGAGAAGCCATCCATCTAATTGCGCCCTTCTTGTTTACACTCTGTTTTTAACGTCTTCCATATCAATCCAGCGTTTCCAAGCTGCGTTCGGTTGCGGGCGCTCTAGTTGCATCGTGATGATCGAAAGACACGCGGGCTACGCATATTCAAAGCATCCCCACGTTCTGGGCCGGCCAGGATTGTCACTTTCTGTTTCTTTTTCTGGTTGCATTGGCTAAAGCTAATGATTCTCGTCTGCGAAAACACAAAGGGGCAGCGTTGGTGGGCCAGAAGAGTGCAACCTCTCTGTCTTGCGCTGTTCGCAATCATTAGGGGGCCGGGGACCAAATTCTCTGTTGCACGTTTCCATTGATCGCGGCTCACATTAAGCCGAATATTGGTTGTTTTCGAATTTGCAACCGGGAAACTCAACCCATCACGCACACCCTTAATTTATGGGGGGAGCGGGAGGCTGATTCTCAATTGAGAGAAATGTCTATGGGCTCTTTTCATCGTGACCAAGTAATCGACAAGGGTGAAACTGTTTCTTTTCCTTCACCCTGACTTCACCGGAAGATTATTGCTCTTCAAACAGCACAACGACCTTAGAATTCACGGAACTTACGGACTGTGTACATTGAAGCCCAGGAACCTTGGCAGAAAATTGAACATCTGGCCATGAGGGCAGTGGTCATAAGCGTGATTTGATCAATGTCCAGAGGCAGGGCAGTACAATATTCTCCGAGGTGGGGATGTTCGTTTCTAGGAGTTCATCTCTGCTTTAAACAGCGCCCCTGGAAGCGTCCACTGCACTGATGCGCAGTTCACTTTGCTCAGATATCCGTCCTCAAGCAGTATTGCTGCGTGCATCAGGAAGGGAAGCGACGTGTTGATGGTGAGGCCACGTTCAACATACAGCGGATGTTGTTTCTTTAATGGACGAAATCTCATCGTGTCCACGTGATGTCGAACCTCGACCATGATTGAAGATCGACATACGGAGATCGATATTATCTAAGGGAGGTGGATGATTATGCGTCTCGACTGTTCATTTACGCAACAAATAACGCAGAACTCCAGCTAAGGTCAAATGATGGAAGATTTCGGAAAACGGAGATGAGAAGCCGTCCGATTTCTAGAATTGAAGAATGCTCAAAGTGCACTTCAGCTGAATCCACCCAAAGTGAACATCGATTTGAGGATTAGAACATCTCATTTCTTCTACCTTTCGCCTTCCTTTTAAAGAAATTTTTAACCATGATGAATTCATTCGTTGATGAATCCAATTACAATTGTAATAACTACATTTAATTCAAGGGGAAACTCTAAAGAAGGAGGTGTCGTTAGTTCCCTGCAACAGTTGAACACATGGGTTAACACCGAGATGAATTCCAGGTGTAAAAGATTCAAAGAGAAATTGCCCTGAAATAAGTTCATGAACTATACGATATCTGATAAAGGGGTGAGGTCAGGGGGGAAGAGAGAGAGAGACAGACAATTTGCTAACTTACTTCCGACAATCAGCTCCAAGATCCTGGCAACTTTTCTGACGGACCCATCACTCCGGAGTTCTTGACATTCCCAGAGACCAGCGTCCGACCTCCTCACGTCGGCAATCGTCAGAGCGGCAGTTCCGTCCGCAGAAACCTTCCAGTGCCTCCTTTTGTGAGAACTGATGTCGAGCACCACGGGCTGTCCGTTCTGAAGCCACTGCACGGAGCCACCGGGCGTCACTAGCGGACAAGGGATGCTGACGGAGTCCCCGAGGTTCACGGTCTTTTCAGAAGAAGAGGACGCTGTAGGCGGAGGGAACATCAGACCTGCACGAGACAAAACTTTACATTGCGCTTTATATAACACCCGCTCGTTGCTGTAAATCACTACCATCATATTCATTCATACCAATTATTGCCGATGGCTAAAAAGAGAAAGAAATTTGTATACCTTGAACCCTGAACTCGTATCAGTCCAATGATGACACTGAGTTCTGCAAAATGACCAGAAATCAGAGCGTTTAGTGTTTCTTTGCCTGGCGATCCCCGGAAAGGCTGCTTTCCAGTGCCAGTCCAACCCCTCAGGAGCGAATCACCACGACTATCCTCAAACTGTTCTGGTGGATTAAATCCCGCACCCACAAGGAGTAGTGACAATGCTCTCGGTGCCCCATCGAGTGGTATCGTAACTTAAAGAAATAATATAAAAGGAAAAAGAGAGGGAGTAGCCGATACAAAAGGATACAGAGGGTCCAATGAATCCTAAGTTTTGTGCCATCCAAAAGAGTGAATGGACTCGGGACGTGGCCATTCCTAAAATTTCATCGACAGTAAACTGCTGCCATCGAAGAGAGTCCATCCGTGGCTTATTTTGGTTGTCAAATCGAGCATTGAAAGTGCGCGTAGGAAGAGAAGGAGTCCTCTTGATTGATGCTCATTTCGTATATTGTTAGCCCGGTGCGAAAGGAGTCCTCTTCGAGGTTCAAACTGCAAAATTCCTTCCGATGAATTCCTTCTGACGAAGTCCCTCCAGACTTTTACGTAACAGAACCTTCGGAGAACTCTTCAGAAGAAAAAGTTCTTGTTTTCGCTCAATACCAAGGATGCCGTGGTTCCAGTTGTCAACAGATACTACAGGAGAGAGAGAGAGAGAGAGAGAGAGAGAGAGAGAGAGAGAAAGAGAGAGAGAGAGAGAGAGAGAGAGAGAGCGCTAATTGATTAGTTAACATGAGAGCAATGAGTGTTCCAAAAGTTTTCCCTCGTTTATCAATAGTGAAATGAGGCCTTGGAACCCAAAGAGGAAAAATTTCCCGGTTTTTGGAAAATTGCCAGAGGAGGTACGAACCCAAAATTCCATTCTCTAGAGGAGGGCGAAGTTGCCTGCTGGAGATAAACCTTCTTCTTCTTCTTTAAGCTGTGATCGAGTGACGTCTTTAGAACGATGACTCTGACGCCTTAAGGTTACTTGGGGGTGGGGGGGGCACTTTCGGAATGTACAGTTGTTCAAACGCTTCATTTTACAGTCGTGGGTGTTCGTAATGATCCCTATTTGGTGCCACAAACGCGATTATCACGAGGTCATCTTGTTGTGCCGCACTTTACGAAGCTGAGGGCAAAAGTAAACAGAGCCGATTACATCGTCAGTTGCGGAGACTTTTTGCCGTTGTTGCGTCGCCGGTTTTAATTATCTCGCTCGGAGAAGCCGCGCTTTTTTAGCCTCGTGGCGAATTTGGTCCGCTTCATTTGGGTGGAATTTTGCGCGGCTCCGAGTTTCAGCGAGCAAATGCGGTAAAAGAAAGAGAAATTGAAAGGCAGCAACGCGGAAAGAGAGAATGAATAAATAATTACCGACTCAGGTTTTTCCACGGAAACATCATTAATTAGAAACAACGACCGGCGGGTGTTTTAACCTTCGACCTCGCCGCCTGTTTTTTCTGTTCGGGACAATGTACGGCTGATTTGTTGCCCGCGGATATCGTCGAGAGATTGGCAACTGCGCATGGAGAGAGAAGGAGAGGGGAGGGTCGAGAAAGGGGTGCCGTTTCGGAGGGACTTTAGTAAGGGGGACCGGTGGACAGCCTTTCGCCAGTTGTTTGTGGGTGAAGGGAAACGTGGGGCTGTTTCTTGTTCGGCGGGCAATTCCACCCCTGTCCTTTATTATTATTATTATTATTATCTGTTTATTTCCATAAGGAAACCACCCCGGGACGGCAAAGTGCCAGGAGGGTGCTAAGTACATATCAGGGTACGAGATACTACGTGCAGTGGGTTACATATACTGAACACGTAGTCTCGTCCCGAAATATTATATACACATTTTATGCTTAATACATACAGTATTTACACATTTATGATTGTGTACAAACATTATACAGCTCATATATTTACAATTCATTAATAATTCCACATATAACTTACATATTAACATAACTGTTACAGAAGGTATATTTTTACAGTCAACAGATTATTGTTCTTAAAGCAGAAAGCTTCACTTTTATTCACAATTCTTTAGTACTTTGCGGCCGATTCATATTTCGGTAAGTCTATACGAATCCTGGAAGATCTCTTTCCGGTATGCTGCATCCTCACACAGTCTTTCGGCATCTATGTGTAGTGAGTTAAATATTTTTGCCGCATTTGATGGGAAGAATCTTTGCAGGCTACTAAGATTGTTCAGGACTGAACGCAGTGGATTATTTACTTCTCCGCAACGTCTAGCAGTGGCACGCGGTTTGACTAGAATATTATCCAGGACTGGAGCATCCACTCTGCCTGTGAGCATTTGTGCGAGAGTGTGTATGTTCCTGTTAATTGTCCGCTGCATCCAGGGTGTGATGTTAAGGTTTGAGTAGAGAATGGCCCTTGAGATAGTAAAAGGGTGGCCAGCAACTCTGTTAAGCCATCGCAAGAACCAGTACTCGATCCCAAGGACGGACTTATAATGTGAATCTGGAGCTGAAGACCAGATTTGCGAGGCATACATTGCAATTGGCAGGACACACATTAAAATGTACTTGGTCGCTAGCTGAGGATCCCTAATTCCTACCAGTTCCTGCCTAGTAGCCCATAAAGCGGCGAATATTTTTGTCTTCATATGGGCGAAGTGTTGAGCAAAGGTGAGTCTGTCATCCCACTTAAGACCCAGGTCCAGGTGAGAGTGCACTTTTTCCACACTAGACATCAATTGGGGACTATCATACCCACAACCTCTCGACTCGCATATCGAGCTTGTGTGGATGCCACGCGTGTTTCTATTTAAAAAACAAAACAAAACAAAGTGGGTGTTTGCGGAGAACTTACGGGGCCGGTTGTGTCGGCCGATGGGATTTTTGTCCTTCGTCAAGGTCGTGGACTGCAGTTCGGTGTGGGGATTGTTGACGTCGCTCTTGTGGATTGCTCGATCCTCTCTGCTTCCGGCCCTCGTCGGTGTTGGTTAAGTCACGGGCGTGTATTAGAGCGCGTGCTGGCCAAATTGGTGGCACGATTCGGTCCACTTTGAACGAGCTTACCGTTTCATTTACTTCGTTTATTTTCATTTATTTTATTTTTTTGGCAATCGCACAATTGCCAAAAACGTTGGCTTCGTGGACAACTTCGGGAGGTTGAAGTTTAGAAACAGGCAGCGGATGATTACGCATTAGCACGTAACCCTCATCTCTCTCTTCTCCCATTGGCTGAATAAATATCAGTAGGTGGAAAATTATTCCAAGTTTCCAGAAAAGGTTTTGATGATTACACCACCACTGGACACGGGTCACTCAACGCTAAATTTAAATTTTTCATCTCGCTGATTCGGACCTTTGCTTTTGTGGATCTGTTGAGGATTGCAAGCTGCACCTGCTGCGGTGCTGCAGGATTTGTGGCAATCCCAGACAATACTTGAATTCTGCCACGCGAATATTTAATAGAGGTAATCGGGAACAGAAATTCATCGAAGATCCAACCCGGTTCCACCCTTTTCAAGATTACGCCAAAGCTTTTTTGTCTACTGATTAGGAAAGACTGGCCGGGTGGTGGTGGCCACGAGTGATGCAGTCACGTAGCTTGGCTGCAAATAATTTTCCTTTTTGAGAAAATGATATTTTTAGCTGTAGACGTGCTGCGATTAACGGTATATTGATCTATCTCCCTTTGGCACTCTCCTACCTTCTCTCTCTCTCTCTCTCTCTCTCTCTCTCTCTCTCTCTCTCTCTCTCTCTCTCTCGCTGGTAGCTCATTCACAGGCGATTGGCTTCTCGGTGATGCGGAATGTTTAGAACAGTCCCCTTTCGGACTGATCAGTACGTGCGAAGTTACCTCCCGCCTGGTCATGGCATTGACGGGTTTTAGGAAGCGGGTTTCCTCGTCACCAGTGTTGCCATTTTAGCGGTTTTCCCGCTAGATTTAGCGGAATTGCTTCAGGTTTAGCGGATTAAAATATGAAATAGCGGATAGCGGATTTTTTAGCGGGAAGAGTATAAATGTTTAGCATTTTATATATTTTGGCAATGTAACATTTAAATTAAGAAATATTTATTTAACAAATATTAAATTAATTGTTCAATTAATTATTTAATTAACAATAAAAATATTTCATAATTGAAATGTTTTATTGATATACATCGTAAACATAGTAGGGATATCATATTTCATAATTTTTTTTTTGTTTTTTTTTATAAAGCGAAGAATCGGTTTTATATTATTCTTGGAATTTCCCTGAGGAGAACCCCAACAATTTTACGTAGTTACGCCCGCTGTCAAACTACCTGACCGTTGGGTCATAGCTTTAATTGTTGAATCAAATCTAAAAATGTGGGAAAAATTCTAATGACGCCTTTTTTTGAAACCGCGAAGAAATGGCACTGAATAATTTTTATTCGTCGTATTTGATTGGCTTCCAAGAAATGCGATCCGAATTACCGACATAACATTAAAAGTCATTTAAAAACTTTCAAACATATTAAGTCAGTAGAAGAACCATTTTCACCTAATAGATCAGGCAACCAATCTAAATTAAATTTTCCCACCAAGAATTTACAAATAGTGGAAGCTGAAGCAAAGTTAAGTTTGTTTGTTTGTGCTCACTCGTCAATACTGGCAATAGACCACTTTGGTGAATTATGTAAGAATGCATTCCAAGATCAAACAGCCAAAACTTTAAAAATTCATCGAACAAAATGCAACGGCGTTATAAAATATATCCTACACCCTCACTTTCAGAAAGATTTATTATAGTCAGTGCTCAATGGCTTTTCAAATTATAGTTTGTTACTAGATGAATCACACGATATTAGTGTAACAAAACTATTAGGTATTGCAATTGTGTATTATGATGAGCAATTCGATAAAAGAGTTTCTACATTCTTAGCTCTTGTAGAATTAGATCAATGTAACGCTGAAAATATTTCAAATTCAATTAAAATAATTGTAAACTGCTGGAAAATTGTAAACTTCCTTTAAATAAATAGAATTCTGTTTATACTCCGGGACGACCAAACGGTCAAAGGAGTTTACAAGATACACAGAATACAAGAAACAGTACCGTATTCAGCAGTCACGGGCTTGAACCACGGTCACTCAAGGCACGTGTACTTATGCACCCGCGCGCCTGACCACTAGGCTACGGCATCAGAGCTAGTCTATTTTCAGTATCATTTAATCTACCTTCCATAATTACAATATACCAAAAATAATATGAAGAATTAGCTGAAACGATTTAAACCAGAATTTAAATAATTTGTGGGCATTGGGACAGATAATGCTAGCGTTATGATTGGAGTTAATAACAGCGTTTATACACATTTGAAGTCCGATGTACCGAAATTGATATTAATTAAATGCGTATGTCATTCTTTGCAATTAGCAGTATCTCATGCAACCCGCGAAACATTCCCTAGAAGTCTACAATTCATGATCGCTGAAACTTATAATTGGTTTAGGAAATCCACCAGCCGACAAAATCAATTCAAATATTTATACAGTGCCATAAACGATGGTGCAGATCCGAAAAACATAGTTCATTCGTGTCAAACAAGGTGATTATCCATTGAAGTTGCTATAACAAGAATTTTAGAACAGTATATTGAATTAAAATTTTGAAATAACTCGTTTGACTTACAAACGTTATACTGCACAACTTCTTTATTCAATGTTCAAAGATGAAAGTAATTTAGCGTATATTTTATTTTTAAAACCTATCTTATCTGAAGTACAAAGAGTAAACAAATCTTTTGAATCAAATTGAAAAAAATGAGCAACAGTATATAAACATTACTCTTGTTAAATGGGAAAACATGAACAATACAATGAAGTTTTGGTCAGAAGTTTAGAAATATCCAGATGCAAGCGGTGAAAATCCATTTAAAGAAATTAGCCAATTTGCATTGGGTATTTTAATTTTGCCATTATCCAATGCAGATGTGGAAAGAATATTCAGCAACTTAAATCTAGTAAAAAACAAAACACGCAACACAATGAGTGTTGGCATGGTTAATGCAATCTTATCAGTACGACACGGGCTCAAAAGAGTTGAAAAGTGTTGTAAAAATTGTTTTACCTGAAGAAGTGCTTCGCAAAATAGGTACACAAGAAGCATATGATGAGGAGATATTGAATTTCGAAATTAATTTCGATTTTTAGATATTGATTTTATATTAAAAACAGAAAATAAATAACTATTTATATATACTATTTGTTTGTTTGTTTTTATTCACTACAAAGTACAAACAAATGAAAATTTAAAAAATTTGGCGGGTTAAGTGTTAAAAATAGCGGATTTTGAGTATGCGGCTAGCGGGAAATATTATTAAGAGTTGGCAACACTGCTCGTCACTGCTGCCTCCCGGTGACAAAATGCTCAAAAGAAATTTATGAACAAAGCGACAAAAATCTAGCCTCGCCCTCACGCGTGGCCACCCATTTTGCAGAGTTCCGCAATCCTCGCAGAGTAGTAATTGAGCTAGCGTTCAGGAGTCACCAAGACACAACGCGTGTCCATGTGGTTGGGTTTCTGTCATTGCAGAAAAGGTCCCGAAGATATCAGCAACATATCAGCAACACGCTGCTTTCACCGACAGTATTAGAGCAGACAGTAATTAACGGATGTCTACGATTCAAACTGAAACGCAGCTTGCAATTCAAAAGGACATCAAACGGTTTTGGAGTCCGATTAAAGATGCGCAATTAAAAAGTTAAAAACTGAAAATGCAAAATAAAATTACGTCTCAAGAAGCTTTCAAGGCGACAACCCCCTTTCTTCACTATTTTAAAGTCCCACAAAACTGAGATTTCATTAAGGGCCGGCGAAATTCGGGGGGGAATCCATCTTTCTTCTTTCTTTCCGTATTTGAGCAGAAAAATGTTACCTTTTGCAGAAAAGGGAAAAGCGGAATAAAATGAGATCGAAAAGGGCCCCTTCCTCTCTTTGAATACAATTTGGAACGCTTTGTCCTTTTGCCGGCACCAATCGATCCGAGACCGGGGTGACGACGGGTTAATTCCAAACGTAATTCCGACCGATACGTTGATGAACTGCCCGACAGAAGTTCGTCGAGTACCCTCGAACATTAAAGCGCAGGGATCGTTAGGGGGACTGACTGAGGTCGAAGCGTGCAAGTTACACAGCGGAAATTGAAGAAACAATTAAGAAGTGCGTCGGTCTCAGTTCGGGAAAGACTCTTCGGCAGATGGAGAGGGTGTACGTGCGAGTTTCAAGGGCACACTCTTCATTAGAGATTGCAGACGAGTGCCAGAAGGTGAAACTGAGCAAATGTGGGGAGAGGAGTGGTGGTTCACCGATAAAAAGCGACAAATATCACTTTGCAGGGCGGCGATGTATATTCCCCCCCCCCCGATACGAAGGCCGGCTGCCAGTACCGAGTTTCGATCTGTGGAGTGCTGAATGCCTTTAAATTGCAATTGAACTTTTTCTTATCCCCCCCAACCCCTTTGCGCAACGTTAGAGGTTAAGTCATCCCGAAACCAACGTCCATTGCTGGAAATGTTAAACCATTTTGGGGTGGGGGCCGGGGCTGCTGTAAATGCCAGGACAGGTCGAAAGCTGACCTGACGCAAGGGGTTTTGTAGAGAGCGAGACTCGAGTTTAAAGGTGGGCGAAAAAAACCCATAAAAGTTGCTCCCATTCCGACGGAAGTCTTTTCTTAATTTCGGCTGGCAACGGAAATTGAACGCGGGTTCTTCCCACCCAACGGGATGAGAGACGCCTCCAGTGCGCTACCGCGAGGGCTTCGACCTGTGACACGTTTTGAAAACCGGAAAGCGTCGCAGTTCGGATGCTGTTAAATAGCGCCCCCTCCCAAATGTGAGTGCGATTCGTGGTAAAATGGTGGGCATCGAGCTGTTGTGGGCGTCAAAAGGTGCCCGGTAATATGGGACGTGGAAGAGCCACAGTTAAAACAGATAAGGAGTACTGTTCTTGGGTCTTATTTCTTTCCAAAATTTCTTAATTGGCGACACCCCCTCGCGATCCCGATGAACTTCCTGCAATGCCACGCGACATCACACAATAAATAAAGTGTAGGTGAACAGTCGGGATCCGCAGTTATCCCTCACCTACGACGGCTGTTATTCCACTTTTGTTGCGTGCAAAAGGCACGCCGTACCCAACACCCTTCACGGCTAGAAGCCACCAGGGGTTAACTTCTTCTGCTTCGTGGATGGAAAATATTCTTTTGGATAAATGCGCGGACGGTGAAGTGCGCGAATTTTTCTTTCTCCTCTTTGTTTACCACCTCCACTGCATCAATGCAAACACCCCTGTCGAAATCGTGTAAATGGCGTACTTTTGGAATTGTTCCACGGGCAATTAGACGGGGGTCACGCGTCAGCGTCATCTAAATTTAACGGTGGCGAGTAGGAAGAGGTTGCGCACCCTTGACCATGGGGGATCTAGCCGAACTCTTGATCGCGTTGCATTGCATTTTAAGAATTGAAACTTCCTTAACGGGTACGGATGTTCCTTCTGATCCGCCTCCTAAAGGTTGCCGATCAGAGACAGGTTGTGGATGCGAACAGCGGTTGAAAACAACTCACAATCCATTGTTGCTAAATTATTCACGAAATGCCATCATGGCGGAACAGTAGCCCCGAAGGTGGCTATTGTTCCCACACACACACAACCCCGGAGGTGCAATCTGTCAGCTGGCCCGAAATCAAATTCACTCTTCAATTCTCTTCCTTCAAATGATTCCGAAACCCTGACCACAAAGTCCGTCCAGCTAACTCCATTGTGGATCGTACTTCCCGCCCACTCACCAGATGAGGATCTGATCCATCAGGAAATCGGACAAAAAGGTAACAAACTCTGCAATTATTCGGCTTCTATCTCAACTTCACCCAAGCTGAAGTTGGCATTGCTGTCTTCAAGATCAACGACCACGGTGTAGGGGAGTTGAACTCGCGTTTTGCTTCCACCCCACGCGACTGCTACTCATTTCTGCCCGTTGAAAACAATTCCTCGCTCAATTCGGCTGGCTTCTGGCGTGACCAACATGTAATTTCCGCTCAAAAGCAGTCGTTTCTCGTTCCGTCAATTAACCCTCGCAGTTGCCGAGATTCAACAAGTGCTGTCTGACGAGGCTTTTCCAAACGGCACCCTCCCTCCACTGTTTTTTTTTTTTTTTTTTTTTTTTTGTCTTTTGGAGTCGTCCAATTAATGCAGTCCGTGTGCGCTCGTTGCTCGACTTCCCCGTGACTAATGGCAGGGGCCCTCAGAGGGCCGTTGGATGATTACCGTGCAAGCGCCGTGATGAAGTTACACTTCTTAATCTTCGGCGGCGCTGAGAACGCCATTAGGCGGATGAGGAAGGGAGGCGATCGAAGTTCATGAAATCGATTTCTTGAGAAGAAACTCCGCGCATTCCTGCAATTAGGCTGAGTGACACTTCGGCCCACGGAAACCAACTCGTGCTGCCTCTCCTTCCCTCTCTCTCTCTCTTTCTTTCTTTCGTTTCTTTTTGTCTCATTCGGGTGTGTAGAGCATAATTGGAGCCGTGAGATGCGATTTCCGAACCATCATATCCCTCTCTCCGTGCGACACACGAATGGGTCACGTGCGGAAATGAAACTCCTCTCAAATTAGGAATCGCGCTTTCCTCTCGAGTTCAAATATCTCGCCGTTGTTCCGATGCCCCGCGCCTCTTCCTGAGAAGCAGTTGATTCTCTGCACTACGTTTGCTCGAGACTCTCAACCCCATCCTATTCCAGGATGAACTTTGCAACTCCAAAACACTCAGTTGACGAACAGCAATCCGCTTTTTAGTGAATTCGTGCAACCACCCTTCGTGGCCGATAATCGGGAGGAAATCGAAAGGGCCACGGACTGGTTGCGTTCCTTCCGATCAGGATATAGCAACCCTGTGGCTGTAGCAACTGTGTGGAACCTGTGGTTCCCCACATCTGCGCCTTTTAGTACTGTCAAACTTTACTTCTTTGCAAAGAAGTACAGAATCAAGCCAGAAAAGTGCAATGTCCGGTTTGTGTCAGAGTACCGTGTTATATTCTGTTGTTATGTCTCTGGCTTCTTGGCTACAGGGCCCTTTGTGGGACCCCGCGTTGCTGCCATCACCACTGGGAGATTAGCCAAGCTGCCCATAATACTGTAGCTGGCTTCTGTCAGAGTCGCCCGAGCTTCCTGAGGGAGGGAGGGAGGGAGGGATATAGCTAAAGAGGGGGAAGTTAAATTAGGAAGGGAGAAACGAAGGCGTCCTCCTTATGACGGAAGTAGGGAGAAGAATGAAGGGCATCTCATCCCGCAGAAATAGATGTCCCTGATGGATTATTATTATTATTGTGAACAGGTAATGAAACGTGCTTTGAGGGTGCAGCTACAAAGCGTTATTAGACAGCTTCAAAGCAGAAGCTTGGAGTATTCATTTCCAAAGTAAAGAGAAAAGTAAATGCACATAAGAAGACTACTCAATTGAAATGTACAGAGAAAATAAATAAAAGTAGGACTCATCCGTCCTATAGGAGTGAACAGGCAGAGCACTGCTATTTCTTCACACACATTACACAATCAGTCTTAGAACTTGCAAGAAGAATCGATTTTAAGGTTCAGGTAACGGATGAGGTTAGCAATTTCAGTTGCCTCTTGAAGTGTCCGGGGGTGTCAAATATCTCCACATTTGCTTTGTTCATTGATCTTGCAGTCCTCATTATAGAAGTTGTTGTATCCATAATTTGTTCTCGCATAGGATGGTTTCAGCAGTGGATGGTTTCTTAACGCTCTTGTCGGTGCATTGAAGTTTGTTCGTGAGACGAGATGAGGGCAATTCAGGGTACCATTTAACAGCTGGTTAAGAAGGAGTAAGTCGGCTTTATCTCTTCTTTTTTCCAGCGTTTCGAGTCCAAAGAATAGGATTTCTCATAGTATTCAAGGCCACTTTTAAAGCAAACGTACTGGATTGCTCTCTTTTGAATATTTTCAATTTATAATTTTTGGTAAGCAACATGTGGGGACCAGACCTCTGAGGCAAATTCTAGGACTGGCCTAACATAGATTTTGTAAAGAAAGATAAAAAGTGCCAACTAATTGAAGTCTCGGTTAATTCTTTTCAGGAAAACCTAGTTTTTTGCTAGCTGCCTTTACAATGTTAGAGACATGGACATCAAAGGAAAATGATTCTTTAATAAAGAAGATACCTAAATTTTTGGCTGTACTAACTTTTTTGATTGCCTTGTTGTTGATACATTAAGAAAAATTAAGTTTGTTTTTCTTGTGTGCATTAGCAAAGCTCATCAGCTCACACTTGTTTTCATTGACTGCCATTTTGTTCTCCTTCAGCCACTGAATAACTCGTTGAAGAGCTTCGTTTAGGATGATGCACTCATTTTGGTACTGCGAATTGCTTTATAGATTTTTATGTCATCTGCAAATACGTTGATTTTGATTTGGTAGTCTCCAAGGGTGCTTGGCAGGTCGTTGACGTAGATAAGAAATAATAGCGGGCCTAAGGATGAACCCTGTGGGACACCAATTTCAGGCTTGAAAGGATATGAGGTTTTACCTTTAAATGTCACGGACATTTCTCTACCTTCCAAGTAGTTTTCAATCCAGTTTAGTGCTTGTCCTCTGAGACCATAGTGATGCAGTTTGTTGATTAGTCTCTGATGGACTACCTTGTCGAAGGCTTTGCTTAAATCAAGGAAGATGGAGTCGACTTGTTTTCCTTCGTCAAGCGCCTGAGGGAAATCCGTGAGAGTAATCTGACAAATTAAGTTTCATAAAGTTAAATAGCTGCTTCATTACAATGGATTCAATTATCTTTGAGACTGTATTCAATTGACAAACCGGTCTGTAATTGTTAGGTGAGGATGGGTCTCCTTTTTTGTAAAGAGGGGTAACAAAGCCCTTTTTCAGTTGAGCTGGACAGATTCCACTCTCAAATATCAATTTTATTAAGTAAAGTAATGGATTTAATAAAAGTTGGTTCCTTCATTTTTTCCATAAGACAGTAGGGATACCGTCCGGGCCTCGTGTGAGGTCTTTTTTCATACTATGGATTGTGCTCAACAATTCTGCTTGGTTGATTTCAAATGCTGTTAGTGTATCAATGTAATTGAGAGAGGAAAACATTCGTTACTTTCCATCCCGTTATCTTTTTGTAAATTTCTTCGAAGCTGCTAGCAAGGTATTCCCTCTCAGACAAAGACGACAAATCATTGGGAATATCCAGCGTGTTTACAGCCGCATTTTGATCTTTTGCCTTGAAATAGCTGAATATAGGCTTCATATCTTTTGCCTCGAAGACTCTTCTTTCGACAAAGCACAAGTATTTGTTGTAGTCCCGTTTTAATGTCATCTTAGCCTGTCTTCTTAAGGAGGAATATTTATTGTAAGGGCATATTTCCTTATTTGTCTTAAACCTACTATGTGCACTTTTCGGATTTTTGCCAGTAGGGATTTTAGTTCCTTAGAGAACCAGTGTGGGTAATTTGGATCAGGAGGACTATAGCATGGAACAAGGTTGTTTGTAACTTCGTTAATGATTTGGTAAAAGCAGTCCAGTGCTTCTTGAGGATCGTTGATTTTTAATTGTAATTCCCAATTAGAGTTTTTAAATGCATAATTCATATCAGGCCATTTCACATGATTGAAATTGAGCTTCTGTTTTTGTTCTAAATCCGTATTTTTAACTAATCTCTTCTTGATGGAAGAAGCCACGGGAACGTGATCTGATTTGAAAAGATTAGTTGACTTAAAAACCACCAAAGGAAAGTTGATGAAGACTAAATCCAAGTAGTTTTCATTTCTATTTGGAAATTCACAGATCTGATTCGGATTTAAAGAGATGAAATTTTTTTGAAATCTACCCTTAAGTGTCCAGACATTAGTTGAATTGGCATTACATCCATTGTAGGCATGTGGCATATTAAAGTCCCCTAAAACAATTAAATGGTCTATTCCCAGATGTTGATCAAGAATTTGGTCGATAGTGTTCATCATAAGATAGTTATCTACAGGTGGTGGAAGGTAAACAAGCATAACATAGCAGGTATAAGAGCCATTGCCAAGTTGGAGAAAGATACCTTCAATGTTAATCAAGACTTTGATTGGTGAGATAGGAATCTCTTTTTGGCAAACGATCATGAGCCCACCGGCTCTCTTATCCAGTCTAACCCTACGAATAACAACAAAGCCCGGTTGGGATCAATTCATTGTCCTTAACATCTTAATTGAGACAGGTTTCCACTAAAAAGTAGATGTCGTAGTCTTCTTGTAATATAAGGGAATAGGTGTCTTTATAGTTGGTACTGTTTAGACATTGCACATTTTGATAGTAACATGGCAAATTATCTTGGAAATTATTCTTATTTTGCCGAACTGGAATTCTGTTTTCCTGTATTTTCCTGATTGTCTGTAGTTTCTATTCATTTCCGTTTTCAATATTCGTAGGTGAGGATGGGTTTGTTGATTTTGTCCTGGTACTTACATTCTTGAGGAAAGGCAATATCAGTGTTCCTTCGGTATAGTGTCCACAATTCTTGCTTCGTTGTCCTCACTATATGAGACTTTAAACGATTCCTCATAAAAAGGACAGAAGTACCTTCTTACATGCTCCCAGCTTTCAGGTTATCCGCATGTGCAAAGTGGGTTTTGTTCGATGCCCAGATCTGTTAAATTTTTCGTGAAGGGTCCGTGTCCAGTAAGTAAGAATATCACTTGGAGGCACGGTGAAAACCAAGGAGGAGACTTTCGGTATGAAAAGTTTGGTAACAGCTTCTTTGCTTGTTATCCCATGCGTCTTGCCAAATTTCGACGAGTTTGTTTGCAAAACGTTTTCTCTGTCTTTTGGGTTCGTTGGCCAGATCAAGGTGGATGCCAAGGATCTCGGATGGAATTCCTCTCTTTAGTCTTTGAAACAGGCCTCTCTCTTTATCACCTCAAAATACAGGGGTATTTTGAGGTGATCCAACTGAGCTTAATTTCGCTGGATGTTGGCTCGGTACACCACACTGCTACAGTGTGGCAGACAGTTGGCAAGAAGATGGTTTCATAAATTAGTGAAGTGCCCGCCGTTTAAGGCCTCAGTCTGCCCTACTAATTCTGGCAATCAGTGCAGTGCATTTCCTAATTTTGGTTGGACATGAACCAGATGCTGGTAAAACGTCAGCTTCATATCGAGGATGACTCCAAATTTCAGGTGGTAGATGATTTTCATCAACCGGTGAAATACCACCACTTTGCTTATTGGAGGCATGAAGGGTGAAACCCATGTTTAGTCTCTAAAGCAAAGTTTCCGACATCCCCTCCCCCCATACTTCTCCTTCAACCCATGCACGGTACTAAGTACTATAGGTTTCGATACCTTTCGTGTTTGGGGTTTTCATAAAAAAAAAAAAAAAAAATACTTTACTTCGGGGAACAATTTTATGGGTGCACCATTAATTTTTATGGTTGGTGGGCTGGTTAGTTGAAGCGATCCCTTGAGCAAAATAGACTCGGTTGTCTTTCCAGAAATCAGGATACTTCACTTCAGAGCAACCGTACCATCGCCTGGAATGCGAACGTTGATTGGGGCTTTTTGGAGTGGAACATCGCAATTTTTGATCTCCAAGGACTTAATTTAGTTCTTCTACGCAAAAGGGTGTTCGTTAAATGTAAAATTGAGGGGGATCCTTCCTCCCGCACTCCCCTTAGCGTAGATTGGCAGTTGGACAACCATTCGTGCAGTCTGTCCGAAAAATGAGTGGAGTAATCGAGAGATCAGATGGCGTTCTTGCATTCTTCTCAAATAAACGCCTCGTTGAAGTATTTTCTTTCCCCGAAGATTCTTCGGGGTAACGCAGTGCAGTGCAGTGAATCTGCTTTCCAAGCCACCCTTTCTTGGTCTTTTGCATTTGTGACTCCTTGGGGGTGGGGAGGAGTGAAACGAGAGCTAGCGATGGAACACCGACCCGAAGTCTTAGTCTGTTCCCCAACTACCATCATTTTCCTCCTCTTCATGGTCCTCTGGTTGGTGCTCGGGTGGCCACAATCGCGCATTTATTTCCCGCGGATGATCCCTAACCAGCGATGCTAAAACTTTCCATCTGAGCCGCAAAGGGAAGCTGACATTTTGGGTGCTGCCATTTAAGAGGCACGTGGTGATGCTTTTTAGCCCGAAAAGAGAAAAATTTAATTAGAAAAAGCACTTTTGGTCTCTCTCCGAAAGCAGCGGCTTCCGATTGTACTTTCGCTCGACAAATCCGTGGGACGAAGAACGCCAACGACGCCCAGTGAAAACTCCCCCTGACAGGTGACAGCGCGCCTTCCGAAGAACGAGACGTTTTAATCTCGCTCTCACGAGCCGAATGATGACTTCGCGGGTGAATTGAGAAGTTTAAAGAGAACGTTTTCTTCCCCGCGACAACATCCAAACGTGTCCCTCGGGATCCGGAACGGCATCTTAAGGATGTCCGCGAGGATTCTTAAGGAGGCCTCGAAGACTCGATTAAAATTTCTTTAACTTCGACGCACGGCGAACCCTCGGAGCCAGCACACCCCAGGGACGCTATTTAAACGGAAGAACGAACTGCCGCGTGATTAGCGAGACCGCACCAACGGGAGGTCTCGAAGGAGGCGGTCGATAAAACAAACACCAAACGATTCTTTCCTTCGACGCGGTTGAAATAAATAAGCGCGTTCGCTTCGTGTACCCGGGCGAAGGTACAAAGTTGCATTTTTGCAGTTGGTACCGAGGAGCGTCGTCGAGCATCCTCATTCAACGATCCGCTGCAGCCAGAGGATCTGTTCCGATCAGAGTGCCCTCGCCGCATCAGATGTCAATCCACCGTTGAAGGTGTCGTCGTGAATCTGTTTTGGAAACAACGTCTAAAATTACGCCTCATTCGACTTCGATTACGCCATTGTTTGTAGGAGGAAGCGAGACCGGTATTGACGTCACAAGCGGTGGAGTCGACTGTATTCAAAAGATCCGACGGATTCGCGCATTAATAATGAAACCCGCGTGCCGATTGATCGGTGGATTGAGTGCCTTTCAACTGTCTGTGGGTTGCTATCGAGGAATCCGCAGTCGGACCACGTGAGAATCGAGAAGATTCACGAATGGCATCCAAGTTATCGCCAAAAGAATCCGGAAAGTTTCGTCCAATGCAGACCTTGAACTCGGGTGAGACGAAGACCCAAATGTCAAAGAACTTTTGGCAAAGGGCAGGAGGAAAACTCGGGGCCATCCTCCAGAAACTCGTAAGCTTCCACAATAGAGCATCTCAGAAGCGCACTGCTTACTTCAACTATAATCTTGACAATGAGTGAACTTGTAAACAATATTGTAAATATACGCACTTGTGTAAATATTGTAAATAATTGTATTCGTGCATTTTTGTACACTCTTCTTATATTGTAAATACTGTAAATAATTGTAATTTTTGCTCTTTGTACACCCTTCTTATATTGTATATAATTGCAATTCTTGCATTTTGTACACCCTTCTAGCCGGTTGGCTGTGTATAAGGGGTGAAAGCAAACACTTGCTATTTTTTTTTAATAAACGGATTTTAATAATATTCGGCTGGTCGGTCGACACATCGAGAGATGTCTCGCGCCACGTCCGCGTGCCTCCGAAATGTGCTTGACTCGTCGAAGCAAATTTCTAACGGTGGAAAATTCTCCATTTGCGAGGCGCTTGAGGGAAACTTCCCCCCCCCCCACCCACCGTGTTGCACCATTTCGGGGTTGCCTCGGTGGATCGAAGATTGATTACAGCGGAGGGCATCCTCGGAAAAGGCACCCGCCTTCATTGCGATGCTGTTCTCCGTTCGTGGTAACCAATTCAACGGACGGATTCTCCTCAACTGCGCGAACACCCCCAATAGTTCTCTTTCTTCCTCTCCCCCCCCGTCTTCTCCGATATCGTTTCCGGCTACGTAGTTTGCTGAGGTCGTTTGTCGGTGCTGTCGTGGAAAATTGGCTTCGCCGAATAATTAAGACGGGCGACAAATTGCGGCCACTTGGCTCGGCGTGCCGTTTTACAGATGGCCACACGCCCGGGGGCCCGCATACGTGGACTTAATAAGTTCTCATTGCGGGCTCGTGAAATATGGATTTCTTTAAAGAGGGTGGGGGGGGGGGAGTTTATGAACTTTCAGCCCCGGTGGCGCTCGCGCAATTGTGTCGAATAAATCACGCAAACGAACAGCCGGCCCGAGTGCGCCCGTAATCGATGTCGCAGTTTGGAGCGGCCGACCCCCCAAAGATGGGATCGAAAGATTAATTTCGTCATTACCGCGTTCATATTGAATATTGAATATTAAGCCACACGACTCGGCTCCGTCTCCGGTTTCGATTGAAAATAATTCGCACGCACACTCCGGATGAAGTTTAAGTGGGAGGAATATCGCATCCCGTGGGGGCGAAATCTCGTAGGCCACATGACGCGCGAGAACAAGTTGCCGAAATAGCGAGAAAGTGATTGTTGGGATGTTTAAAGTCGAAGCGAGAGGAAATGAAAGACGTTCGACTGAATCGCAGAGAAAGGGGTCATTTGGCGATGAAACGTTGCTCGCGAGAGATGAACCGCGTTACTGTCTAAGCGAGAGATCGGGCCACTGTTCTGTTTTTGTAAAATTGCTGCACCGGTGCCCTTTGTGATGCAGCATCAGCAAAAAAAAAAAAAAAAAAAAGTCCTGTCAGTGTTCTCACTTTGCTCAATTGATTCCGACTACTTCTTCTTCTTCTTCTTCTTCTTCTTCTGGCTGCTTCATTTCGATTTCAGGGCACGACCTGCGATGATGGAAAGGACGCCATTAGCAGCTGAATTCGTGACGACATCGCCTACCGAGAGGTCAAGGGACCTCAAATGTCCAGTACATGCAACCCCCTGCCCGTAGTAGCTCGTACCCTTCTACGTAATTAGCACCCTCGTGGCACTTCGCCGTCCCGGGGTGGTTCCTTTTGCGGAATAAATGGAAGATAATGAAATGCCAGGATCACGAGGGACTCATCAGCCTTTCTGGAGTTATGCCTGAGCAGGGATTAGTGGCCGGCCGGCACACTTGCAATGGGGAAGCGAGTCCAAGAGAATATCGGGTCCTATCGCCTCGTGGCGGGTACATAACAGGACTGCTCGAGTCGACAGCTGCTCAAGTGGCAGAAGAGCTCTGTGGTCCGGGTAGAATCTACCTTCTAGCCACGCATTAAGATTACGAGCAGGTGACAGTTGTCTGTTCTGAATCTGTTCGAAGTCCCGTTTGGATCTATTGATAACCTATGACCGCCGTTGCGCTTTAATGTGGACAGAAAACGAAGCTGGAGATTTGGGCACGAGCCAATCTGGAACAGCCTCGGCACATTTGACGATAAACCAACGAATAAATAAATATTCATTTATTGCAAATAAAGCAAGCCCAATCAGAGCACTAGGCCAGGGGCATAAATTCAGTACAAAGGGTCTCCTTTGTACTGAATATAAACAAAGTATAAAAACAAACACATAGGATATTCTATACATACATTAACAACGAATATGAATTATAATTATCAAAAATATATATTGCAGAACATCACATTTGGCTCTCGGATGCAGTTATTGGGTTGCTGTTTGTATTTCTCATAATTTGTTTTGAAATGAGACTCCTGTAGGCTTCAGAGTTGAGCAACCTCTTACAATCAATGTTGTGATCATTTATGAGGTGAAGGGATGCATTGGGGAACATCCTGTCCATTTGGATTTGAATTGTTGTTGCTTTCTTGAGTTTTCTCTGTCGGTTGGAGCTATTATGTTGGCTAGGTTTGGTGAACTGGATGCAGAAGTAATTAACTTAGCAAGAAGCATGACTCCAGACTCGTTGATCATCTGTTGCAGAGGCTTTGTTTTTAAGGTTTTATAAAGCTGTTGCCTGGATATTGTACGGGGAAAACGAAGTTTATTGTTCAGCCATCTAAGAACCCAGTACTCTAAGGCAAGGAATTTTTTGATGGTAACTTGAGGAGCACCAGACCAGATTTCGGAGGCATAGGACAGAATGGGAAAAATGGATCTCTGAACATGGTTAATGACTGTTTTTCTATCTTGAATCGCAGCTGTTTCTTGCTTGATCAGCCATTTTGATTTTTGAATTTTTTTTTTTTTTTTAGCAACATATAGATGGTGAGAATTAAATGAAAGATTTTTGTCAAAAAGAACTCCTAGGTCTTTGTGAGCAAATACGTTGGGAATTGAAACATTTGCAATTTTAATTTCTGTATGGTTTAGTTGTTTCTGTAAGGAATAAGTTATTTGAGCAGATTTGTTTGCATTTATAGTCAGATTGAGATTCTTCAGATACTCTATGATTCGGCACATCTGTAAATTCGCATCGTGGCTAACCTTGGAAATGTCATCGCAGGATCTGGAAACAACTGAATTTCAGGGTAGAAGGAGAACAGAGGGTTTCGCCCCACACAGGAATGTCGTTTGGAAAGAGCACGATTACGAATGAATATTGGGCGATGGATTCTTGGGTGAACCATTTCCACGTCATAAATGATCTTCCTTCATTCATCCGCACCTCCAATGTTCAAGTTGCTCTCTATGCAGATGATCTGAAGATCTACTCAGCAGTGAAGGAGATTAATGCGCTCTCCATAAATTCTCTCTGTGGCTATCTCTGACTGGCGTATCTGCTAACCCCTCGAAGTGCAAAGTAATCTCTTTCTCATCCGGCAGATCTGCACAACTAATAAATACGGAGTGCAGTATTATTTCTGTGATCATCGAAAGGTGTGACCAACTTAACGACTTGGGGATTCTCTTCTCCAGCAGTGCTAAATTCGATGCCAACCCTGTCCTTAAAAATCACCAGCAGAGCATTGAAAACACTGGGATTCATCAAACGGAACACCCACAAGTCCAAAAACTGAAGAATATTTGCTGCCATCCTTTGTAAAAGCATTGTTCTGTAAATCCTCGAATTCAACTCCCCCATCTAAAAAATATCCTCATAAAGCTCGCTTCGTACGTATAATCCACGAGCTCTGTACGAAGGTAGATGGTATTTGCGCGTGTTTGACGACTGCGATACCTTTTTCGCAGTATGTTTTTAGTCGCACCCTTTCGAACAGATCCCGTTGCGTCTTGCCAACGAAGATGTTTTTCTGAAGACTGAAATAAATGTGGACATTTCAATGACGTGTCGGATGACCAAAACTCCCCCTCCCCGCCCCGCCATCCCTCACGTTTCTTCTCCGGACGCAAACCCAGGGGGCCTGGAGTAAGAATAAACGAAACCCGAACAACGTGTTCAATTGAAGAGGCGTCTTCGCCATCGTCCTGACGTGCGTCTTTACAATTCCTTCGGCGCAGATGCGGACGAATTCTAAAGAGCCTCGGAAATGACTCCGCGTGCAAGTGAATCGGCCCGTTGCATCAATAGGAAGACGGATTGTGTTTCTCCGGTACTGTATTTCTTCATCCGCCCCCTGCCCTTCCCTCCCCCCTTGAACTCGCGTTGAAGAAGAGCACCAAGAAGCGCGTGCATCTGTAGCGGAGCATCGGCTGTTTTTGCGTGGCCCGGAGCGGAGAGAAGAACCCTCGTCGTAGTTACAGGTGTGTCGCTTGTAGCCGCGTGATCGATCACCGAACAGAGGTTGACACAAAACGATTGGCCTTCGTCACCAGTTGCGCGGGGTGGCCGAGGGTTGGATGTGCACCCCGTTCACGCGTTCAAAGTTGCATTTTCCACCGGACGGCGGTCGCACGAAGAGACCTGCCCTGAAAGGGGTGGGGGACCAGCTGATGGGTGAAGACCCACGCTGGTGCATTTCCCTCTCAAGTGAAACCGCTTACGGGAATCCAAATTTCTTTTCACTGTGGATAATGTGGACAGTGGTGCGCGTGCTTCTTTTCCACCCTACCCCGTTATCTTCGAGTTCTCTCGCGGAGGGACCCAGGAAGATTCGCCGAGGGCATCCCCAAATATGTTTTTCCTTCGAGCCCCCGTGGGTCTCCTCCCGGTTTGCTTCGTTCTTTGAATCGGAACGAAACGAAAGTCGCGCCGAAGCAAGATCTCGAGGGGTGACGTCACGCACGCAGGAAGTGGCGTGTGCTCCGGGTAACGACGCCCCATTTAAATAAATAAATAAATAAATTTTCTGTTTATACTCCGGGACGACCAAACGGTCAGAGGAGTTCACAAGATAGACAGAATACAAGAAACAGCACCGTATTCAGCAGTCACGGGCTTGAACCCCGGTCACTCAAGGCACGTGTACTTATGCACCCGCGCGCCTGACCACTAGGCTACGGCGGCCTTTAGGTTGGAATCGCCGACATTTGGAAATTAATCCGAGACGGCGAGGTGCGAGAGGTCATCTTCGCGTCTCTACGGCTCCGCTTTTGAGAAGTAAAATCGTCTTCGAGCGAATCCAAGCGAACACTCGAAACGAACTGCGTTTTAATTTTTTTTTTTTTTTTTTTTTCGGGTGTCGCGGATGCGCACATCGCTGCGTTGCACGGATGTGCGCCATGAAAACGTCATTTCGAATTTTGATTAAAACAATTTCGTTGCTGGAATCGCATCGAAGATTTTTGGGCTTTTTTTGTTGCTTTCGAATTGGAGGACAAAAAAAAGAAACGAAGGATGCAACCCAAAAGTCCGTTTAGGCTCCAAATGTACACGAAGGAGAATTTTGCTCTGCCGTTTTCATTTCTGTTCAATGCGATATTTTCCATTCACTTCTCCCTCCCTCTAAACCTGATGGGCACCTGGCAGTCGTCATATTACCCCCCAAATATCCTCCGAATCGACAGAAAGGGCATTTTGAACTCCAAAATCAGCACAACGAAATCTGTGAATTGCCATCGAAGGATGGAATTTTTCGGATGATGGACGTTATCACCCGCGAAGTGAGTGGCCGAAGCTTTAACCTTTAACCCCTATTAAGGGACGAACAATTACAGATGCAGAGACGCCTTCAGTTTTTAATAAATAAGGAATGACGGGCAACAGCAGTCCCGGCCATTTGCTTTTCTTTCTTTCTTTCTCTCTCTCTATCTGCAGTTGCATTCGAAGGGAGGAAGAAAGGGAGGGGAAACCCCCGACACCGAAACTGATGGGGGGAGTTGCACACGCAGCTAATCTGCCAAAGTTCGTAACAACAAAGATCAATACTCTCGACACCAATTACATTCTGTATGAGGAACATCCTTCCCCCCCCGAGAGCAGCCCGTCCCTTCCGTCCTGCCATTCGTTACGTCATGCTTCAGTGCTGTGAGAAATGGGGCTAACCCCCGGTGACCAATGAGCGAAATTAGCGGCCTGCATCGGGGTCAAGAAGAAGAAGAAAGGGCAACTCCGACTCCCCTCCGAGCAAGTTCAGCCGATGTTACAAATGTCGCAGCGCCCGTGAGTACACGAGGGCGTGATTTATTCGGACACAAATTGCAGGGGGGGAAGATCGATGAACAGGGGAGACATCCATTTCTGACTCCTTCCTTCCCAAACAGCGGCTTTGAGGGCTGCACCCGAGGGTTGAAGAAGGACAGGGTGAAGACGAAACGTCCTTCTTTTGCTGGAGATTGAAGTGATGTCCGAGTTCATGGAGATTTCGATTTCTAGTTTTGTGGGGGATGAGCTCCCCCTCGTAAGTTCCTTGAAGATGATAAATGGCTCGTGAGGAGCTTCGACCCACCTGGGGTGTCATCCGAGCTGTTTCGCGACGAAATAAATATTTGCAAGAAACGATGCCCACGTGTTTGGCCGAAAGGGAGTTGCCGAGAGAACTCCTTTAGACATAAGAAGAAGAAGAAGAACAGAATGCTTAATTGTAGCGTGACCTACATAGAATAGAGTCTCATCACAGCATGGTGCTGTCAGGGGTGTGTTACCTGTTTACAAAACACTGTACAGACAACACACACAAGAATGAGATTTCCATTTTATGCATTGCAGACCATTTTGGCACGGCACACATTTTCAGTTGAGCCAAAAGGTTCCTTTTCTCTGTCTGGTGTCGTTGACCGCTTCTTGGAGGTCACCGTCGATCGCTTGCACTGAGGGCAGCACTCGCTTCGGAAGGAATCCGTCGGCCGGTTATGATCTGCAGCAGCTGCGCTGAAGACCGGAGATAAGGAGGAGGAATGCCCAAGATCTGTGATCGAGCCAAGTGGCCATCTTTTTGAGGGTGAACAGCAGCCTTCTTTCTCCGATGTAGGATCGGAGCCTGCGCACTTGAAGGGCATCTGCTAACTGCGTTGATCCGAGAGCAGGCGGAGAAGGTGGAGTTTGGTTTTGGCCCATTTTAGCAGCCACAATTCGGCACCGAATATCCTTTTGAGGTTGGACTCGGCAGCAGAGGCCCACATCTCCGAAGCATACATATCTAATGGTGGGTTCGGGTTTGACACGATGTTCCGTTTCAGCAAGTGGGGGTTAGTGGGGGTGGAGAACGAGTGCCCCACATGCGTCATATCGCGCGTATGTTCACACAATAAAGCGAGACGCGGTGTTACGCTTTCTCCCCAAACGGCTTTCTCCCCTCAAAAAATCAACGGAGCCGTAGTTTTTCGGTGTGAACGAGAGACGCGTGACTGCACACGTGGGAGCCACCTTTTTTTTCGTCTCGGGTTTCTTCCTACTGGTCATTTCGCGAGGCAAACGGCCGCGCTCGTGACTACCACGAGAGAGAGATTCAAAGCAACATCGACGTTTTCCTGCAGCGATTCGCAGTTCGATACAGATTTGCCCAAGTGCACGCGCATGTTTTAACCCCTACCAGCATCCCCTCCCCCACTGAATTCGTCAAGACACGTGATCCCACTTTCGCTTTCTTCGAGGCGTTGGCAGCGGCCACAAAAGCGCGAAACTGTGATGCCCTCGCAATGTAGGGGTGGAACGGGGAGGGGAGGGGAGGGAGGGAGGTAGACCGTTATCATGGCAACAGGATAACGGTCTACCGTTATCAACCCCATTCCTCCTTCCCAGCAGAGCGCAATGCTGGGAAGGAGGAATGGGGTTGGATACAGAGCGGGAGGAAAGAAGAAGCGCATCCCTTGGAATTAAGGGGTGTCGGTGTGGACCAAGTGGGTGACAGCTGGGCGGTTGTAATCCATCATTCCGTCAATGCTGCATCCCAGGCCAAATGCCCCCTTAATATAATTTTCTTCTTCTTCAGTTTTCCCAAAAGAAATCGCCGTCTTCTTTTTAACGCTGAACCGGGAGTTCCCTTCACCCGATGAGAATCACGTGGACATGACGTAATGGCATCTTATGTGGGACGGCCCCTGAACTCAGTTCATCTCCGCCTTTGTACACTCTGATGAATACAAAACTCTGTGAAAGGCCACAGAAATGTGGGTAATGGTGTGTGTGTTGTGTGTGCGTGTTGTTTAGTTGTTTCTGGCCTCTTTGTCACCAGGCAGGCGGTCATCTGGAAACCCAATGTCCGTTTACACCACGGCGACGTGGGCCGCAACTGCCCATGTGCTGTGGCTGACCTCGACTAGCTCGTGGGCCTTCTCTGCGTGCGCCGAATTGCGCAAATCCCGCACCCAGCAGAGGAAGTGCGGGTGCTAGCAATCCCGTCCCTAGGTTGCCCAAGCCTTGGTGCCAGCAAATAAAGCTCACTAATAATACTAAGACGAATATTCTATTTACAAGCTCCGAATTTCTGAGGAACAAGTTTACAAGAAATACCATTTTTAATTAAAATCTACATTTTAACATTGAAAGGACAGTTTGCCCCAGGCAGGGCGCAAAGAGACCATCAGTGGAAACTTCATTTTTCTATTCACATATATCTTTAACGTGGGTCTATCCCTGGGTCGAAACTGGAGTTCTTAACCTCTAAAACGTGTCCTCCGCACATTAGTCTCTAAAATCGTTTGCCATCATTTGTATTTCCCAACGAAGAAGAAGAATATTCTCCAAAAGATTTACCTTCGCAGCCACAATGAGACCGCTTCCGCGATGTTCAAGTCCATAAAGACCAGGTTACCATCTCTCTGCAGAGTCCAAATCTCAAAAGAAGGTCTGGATGTTGTTTTCTTGTTTAATTCTCGCGATTAATTTAGTTATAATGCATTCAATTAATAGCTCACAAAAAGATTTAATGCCATATGTCACGTGGTACAACCCAGCGAGAAATCAAACAAGAAAGTACTCAATGTCTATTTGCCAGCCCTTGTCTGGCATTATTATCGGGTCCTATCCCAGTCCTGAGTAAGTAAAAACTGTGTATTCAACTTATTCTCAGCATATTTATTTTTGTGTGTTCAATTTGTAAAGTACAATGTGGTATTCAACTCCTACAGAATGGAATTCCTTCCATTAGGACATTTCCTGGAATTAAATCCCTACTTAAAACCTCCGTAATTCATGCTAAGCCGCCGGAGCCTAGTGGTCAGGCGCGCGGGTGCATAAGTACACGTGTCTTGATTGACCGGGGTTCAAGCCCGTGACTGCTGAATACGGTGCTGTTTCTTGTATTCTCTCTATCTTGTAAACTCCTCTGACCGTTTGGTCGTCCCGGAGTATATTTTTATTTTATTTAAAATGATCTGTGGTTTGCACCACAACGTTAACATTTTCCTCTGTTAGAGTGTGTAGTTTTTCCAGTGTGTCGTTGTCATAATTACTGCAATCCACTAACCCATGGTTCCATGTCTCGAGCTCCCCCGCAGGAGCAGAAGCTAACCAACTGACAAATTCGGGTAGTATGGCACTCGTGAGCCTCGTGTTCCCTAAATTCATTTCGGAAAATATTTGAATTAGCATTCGACGGAGGTCGCCTTGCGGACAGAAGTGGGGTTGGGGCGTTTCAAATGTTCGTGAGAATGAAATAGAAATAACTCGCTGGAGGTGGTTCGGCCGAAAGAGTTCTCGATGTCTACACGGCGCATGAGGGGCAGCACGCGCCAATAATTCTCCGGATGCGACGCGGTTTATTTTTCTAAAGCAGCCTTCGGTGGGGGATTCCCCATGGAGGTTCGCTTTCATTTTTTTTTTTTTCTAAAGGACTTTTAAGGGCCCGCACTTCGTTCCGAATTTTTGTGTTTGCCGCCCACTCGCAGCTCTTCACAGCTCCCCCGCTTCAGACGGATGCACGCGAGTCCTTGCTTGGCCCCTGCAAGTTCCTGTTTCGCGCCGTTAATGGAATTCGTGTGCCGACTGTCCAAACAGCAAAATGTCGCGATCGGGAAGTGAGCGGCGTAACCCATCGAGTGCCGCGTTCAATC
Source organism: Mastigoproctus giganteus (assembly GCF_048544385.1). Taxonomy (NCBI): domain Eukaryota; kingdom Metazoa; phylum Arthropoda; class Arachnida; order Uropygi; family Thelyphonidae; genus Mastigoproctus; species Mastigoproctus giganteus. Next base: position 1,213,218 of record NC_143588.1, read on the forward strand.
GAAGCTCATTTGTTTGGAATCGGGTCGTTGGACGTGACCTTTCATTAGTCCTCGCATGTAACGCGAAATCGAAATTAAGAAATGAATTTGTGGTTACTATTCCGTGATAAGCATCGCAGCAGAAGAATCCTTTTCCGAGATCTAAGACAGGACTTACTTTTAGAATGATTGAAATCAAACTACCTTTCCCTTTCCCCCACTGGAGATGAGCGTTTAAGGAATTGGTAATGGCTATTCGAGAAGTTGAAGCTGTTTGAGCACAAACTGGAAGATGGAATGCAACGCGCTGTCATCAGCAGAACTGTGGACCGGATTTCTAGTACTCGTGTTGCAATGTGATAACTGCGTTGCGAATGTTGCGAACTTTAGCGCGGGCGAGAAATGAAGTTGGATATTTTGGGATCGAAGCCCTTTTGGATTCATTCGCAATCTTTTTATTTTGAACAACCTTCGCGCATTTATTGGAAACCGTGGCTTAAATTAAGGATGAGATTTTAAGGTGGAGTGCAGCGTGAAGGATCTTTTCCAATGATTTCGATGACAAGATCTGAGCAGACACCGACTTCAAAAGATTTCAACGCGTAATCCGGCCGAGGAAGAGGAACGAAGATATCACCAAGAGAATGAAAATATTCCCAAATTTGAATTTTTGAATGCCACGAGGAGAGGTGCCACTGGAGAAGGTTCCGAAGAAACGATTTGAATTGACGAAGATGAAGGGAAGATGTAGATCGAATAAAATTAATCATCTTAATCACTTTTTGCATTACGTCTTGAAAACTTTTAATAAGTTTGCCACATAAGAGTTTGGTGAATTGTGCAATGATAAGAAGAAGAAGAAAAAATGTGTTTGCCCTGGCATTGCTGCTGTGAAGGTTCTATTGTATATACGACGTTTGTAAGATTATATATATATATATATATATATATATATATATATATATATATATATATATATATATATATATATATATTGCATACAAAAGGCACAAGCCGTACAAAATACTCTTCACGGGTACAAGCCAGGGATAACTGAGAAGATTCACGTTACAAAAGAAAATAATAAACTTCTGTTTATACTCCAGGACGACCAAACGGTAAGAGGAGTTCACAAGATAGACAGAATACAAGAAACAGCACCGTATTTAGCGGTCACTCAATGCAAGTGTACTTATGCACCCGGACGGCTGAGCCCGGGTGCATAAGTACACTTGACACTTCGGACAAGAAGGCTACGGCGACCTTCTTGCCCGAATGTGCCCTTTATTTGAAGATTCTTTGCAGGACCACCGTCTATGCATATCGATATTAACCTCTCCATACATCGATTAAGATGGATGGTAAAAGAAAGCAGAAAATGCGACGGAGTTATTGGTGCACAGCTGAGATACCGCTTTAAATACCCTCTTGGATAGACAGGGCCGAGGAAAGTGTGCTTCGATTGCACGAGCTACTCGGCTTCTTGAAACTATTACTGAAATGATAAAGGGTGGTCGTACATTTCTTTTCTCCGAAATATCGGGGGAGGGGGGCTTCAGACTGGACCGCAAGAAACACTTCTGTAGATGTGGAATGGCGTACAGAATGTCTCGTTCGTCAATGTTTAAGAAGAGCGCGTTACTCGAAGTATCCGCGAGTAGAAGGTCAGTCGCTGAGTGGGAGAGTGGGGTTTCGCAATGTTCTGCGGACAGATCTCAATCAGCTGAGGGGAGTTCTTTTCTTTTTTTTTTTATGAGAACCCCAAACACGACAGGTATTAGAACCTATAGTACTTAGTACCGTGCTTGGGTTGGAGGTTGAGAAGACGAAAGAAGATATTTGTTGACATTGGACTTGAACTTCTGTAGATTGTAATTTTCAGGAAATACGTATGAATGAAGGTTGTTCCAGAAAACGGCAGTTGAATGAATAAACGAGGAAGATGAAAAGTTGGTTCTGTGGGTTTGAAGTTGGACAGTAAATGGATGTTGGCTGGTGGCAGCACGTGTTCGGACTGTTTTGAAAGAGAGAGCGGGAATTATAGAAGCCAATTCAGAAGAACAGTGCCCATGGAAGTATCTGTAGAAGAGGCATGCAACAGAAACATATGACAGAGCGAGTGAAGAGATTCTGTTAGAGATGAAGCATTAATTAACCTAACTGCCCTCTTCTGAATGGAATCAAGAAGCCTGAGAGAAGTTTTGGGGGCACCGTCCTAGATGTGGGAACAATATTCCATAGCAGAGCGGATTTGCGATTTATACAGAGTGAGCAGCTGTTTGGAAGAAAAGTAACGCCAAGAGCAAAAGAGAAAACCAAGTTTTTTAGATGCAGAGGAAGCAATATTCGTAATGTGCTTGTGCCAAGAGAGATTAGAAGTCAGGATAATCCCCAAAAGAGATATCATTTTGCCTAGAAATTGAAGTGTCACTAAAGATAAGTATAGCAGCAGAAGAATCCTTTTTCGAGATATAAGACAAGATTGAGTTTTAGAAGGGTTGAAATCAACTAAGTTGTCTTTGCCCCACTGGCGAATTATCTGAAGATCGGCATTTAAAGAATTGGTAGCAGATTTTCGAGAAGTTGAAGCTGATTGAGCAGGACAAGGTTTCTCAAAATGGAAAGTGGAATGCAATGTGCAATCATTGACAAAACTATGGATAGGATTTCCAGTCAATGGAAGAAGGTCATTGATATACAAGAGGAAAAGAGTGGGTGAAAGAACTGAACCTTGCGGGACACCGGCATTAGTGGAGAAGTTAGAAGACAGAGAGCCATCTACCATCACCCTCAGTGAGTGATCAGAGAGAAAACTGGAGAACCAATTACTAAAAACAGTTGGCAAACCATAAGATGGAAGCTTGTTTAGAAGACCTTTATGCCAAACACGATCAAAAGCCTTTGAGATGTCAAGAGCAACTACTTGAGTTTCACCGAACCTTTCCATTGAATTAGTCCATAAATGTGTAACATAAGCCAGAATATCACCAGTGGATCGACACTGACGGAATCCATACTGGCGATCGTTGATCAGACGGAAGGTTTCTAGGTAGTTTAAGAGTTGGCGGTTAATTGATTTCTCCATTACTTTAGAAAGAATAGACGTAATTGCAATGGGACGATAATTGGATGGGAGGGATTTGTCACCCTTTATAGGAACTGGCTGGATATGAGCAAATTTCCAAGCAGAAGGAAAAACACCTTTGGAATAAGAAAGTGAAAAAAGGCGGCAAAGAATAGGAGTAAGTTCAGGAGCACAAGTTTTGAGAACAAGTGGATAAATACCATCGGGACCTGGAGCTTTCTTAGCATCAAGATTCATCAAAATCCTTCTGATATCCTTTTGACGGAAGACAACAGGAGGCATTGAATGGAGTGTGTTGGGAATGGTGGGAGGTATTTTACCAAGATCATTAATACATGAGCTGGAAATAAAATGGGATGCTAGCAGGTCAGATTTATCCTTGGCTGAAGTGACAACAGAACCATCTGGTTTGGACAGAGGTGGGAGCAGAGATAGGCAAAAGTTGCACCCAATAGCTTTGGCAAGAGACCAGATGCTTGGCTACCATTAGGGCAAGAAGCAAGTTTTCTACTCTTAGCCTGTTGAAACTCTAATTTGGACTGATTAATAACTGCTTTACAATTGTTGCGAGCTTTGGTGTAGGCAGAAAATGAAGGTGAAGAATTAGAAACAAGCCAATTACGATATGCAACATTCTTCTCTTGGACAGCCTTAGCACATTTATTGGAAAACCAAGGTTTAGATAAAGGACGAGATTTTAAAGTGGAGTGTGGGATAAAGGATTCCATTCCTTCAAGAATAATTTCACTGACACGATCTGAGCAAACGTTGACATCAGAAGTTTTGAAACAGTAATCAGACAAAGGAAAAGAAGAAAAGAAGTCTCGCAGGTCATCCCATTTTGCATTCTTGTAATGCCAAACAACACGAGGTTGGGAATAGCCATGAGACAAAGGTTCCATTGGAGAAGAGACAATCACCAAGTTGTGATCTGATGTGGCTAAATGACCTCTCACTTCGACCGTGTACTTAGAAGGGTTGTTTGGGAGAAAAAGATCAAGCGTATTGGCTGTATGATTAGGATTGTCCGGTATTTCGCTAGGTGGCGAAGGTCAGTGAGTTACTGAATTATGTGCTCCTAAAAATACTCAAATACCTAAGTTAACCTGAAAGGATCATAAATGAACTGCATATTAACAGAGAGCTTATGAGAAGTGGAATCTGGATATAGTGTCTACTAATGGAATCCTGAACAGGTAATATGTCTAATCTTGATTTT